>NC_069504.1:725663188-726280688 GCF_027579735.1 Bombina bombina
AATCACCAAGAGCGAGGTGGCAAAGAGTGTAAGAAGCAGTGGTCTAATGACCGCTGCTTCTTACTTTGTTGGAAGCAGGCTAGCATGTGTGAACCTGCCCCGCAAGGGCTCTGAAGCAGCTAACGCTGCTTCATACATGGAGCCCTTGGTATTCTTTGTTGAAAGCTAAACCTAGTGTAGGCTTGTATGCTAATTTCTAAGCCCTTGAAGGCCGCCTCTTATCTCAGTGTATTTTGACAGTTTTTCACAGCTTGTGGTAATGTGTAGCGCTATTAGCCATCATATTATGCAACACAAAATAGTGATGAAAAGTTTAGCACTTTTGGAGACCTGACATAAGTAGTGATGTCGCGAACTTAAAAATTTCGGTTCGCGAACAGCGGACTCGAACTTCCGCGACTGTTCGCGAACCGGCGAACCGCACGAACCGCCATTGACTTCTTTAAAACCCACAAGGACTCTTTCTGGCCACAATAGTGATGGAAAAGTTGTTTCAAGGGTACTAACACCTGGACTGTGGCATGCTGGAGGGGGATCCATGGCAAAACTCCCATGGAAAATTACATATTTGATGCAGAGTCTGCTTTTAACCCATAAAGGGCCTAAATCACCTAACATTAATAAATTGTTTGCAATAACGTGCTTTAAAACATCAGTTATGAGAGGGTGGAGAGAACCGCCCACTGCCCGCCCACCCTTTGAGCTATTCGTTCCTGTGAAGCCGCCCCAGCTCTAAGTCTGCAGCTACGAGCTTGGAGGTTAAAGAGCAGAGGAACGTTTTTACTCATAGCTATAACGCACACTTAGTTTGCCACTTCACTTGTCACCTGTTATAGTATTGGCTCAGAAACTTTGGTCCACTATTGGCATTAATTTATGAACTTTGCTTGGAGGTAATTCCTCACGGACCAACTCTGACATACCGGAATCTGGCAACACTAAGGAGGAAGCAAAGGGACAAGCTTACTCTGACATCTCATCAGTACAGATGAATGCTGGCATGAGACGATAAGTCTATGGTTTTATTATATATATCCTGATTTTATATTTTTATCTTGTAAGTGGCCATTTGTCGTGTGTATTATTAAATTGATGTTACTCTGCATTTGAGTCCGCGCTCTTCTCTTCTCTATTTTTAGAGAAAACGAATATACATTTTATAGATACGAATTACATCGATCAATAGATGCAATATACATTTGATAGATACGATTGATAGTTAGATTTGATAGATAGATAAATAGATAGATTTGAAAGATATATAACAATAAGACATGCGGTCTGGGACCCTTGGTGTGTTAAGTAGTACTATTCTTAGCAGTTTACTACTACCTGTTACTCCCCCTATCGGGGGAGGTCTATATGGCATGCATTTTTGGAACAGGGAGATGGAAGAAGATGATTGGTCTGTCCTCCTACTTCAAATTTGGCCTAAACACAAGTGGCTGTCTCAAAACAGTCCGGCCACGAGATAGATTTGATAGATAGATATACATAGATTGATAGTTAGATAGAATCGATAGAAGATAAATAGATAGATTTGATAGATATATAATTACCCTGAAAAAGTATAATAATAAAACATGCGGTCTGGGACCCATGGTAACTAGGTTGTGTTAAGTAGTGCTATTGTTAGCACTTTAATCCCTGTTACTCCCCCTATCGGAGGAGGTCTATATGGCCTGCATGATTACCCTGACAAAGTATAACAACAAGACACGCGGTCTGGGACCCATGGTAACTAGGTTGTGTTAAGTAGTACTTTTCTTAGCAGTTTAATCCCTCTTACTCCCCCTATCGGGGGAGGTCTATATGGCCTGCATGATTACCCTGACAAAGTATAACAACAAAACATGCGGTCTGTGACCCATGGTAACTAGGTTGTGTTAAGTAGTACTATTCTTAGCACTTTCATCCCTGTTACTCCCCCTATCGGGGGAGGTCTATATGGCCTGCCTGATTACCCTCACCAAATATAACAAGACATGCGGTCTGGGACCCATGTTAACTAGGTTGTGTTAAGTTGTACTATTCTTAGCACTTTAATCCCTGTAACTCCCCCTATCGGGGGAGGTCTATACGGCCTGCCTGATTACCCTCACTAAATATAACCACAAGACATGTGGTCTGGGACCCATGGTAACTAGGTTGTGTTAAGTAGTACTGTTCTTATTAGTTTAATACCTGTTACAACCCCTAATGGTGGGAGGTCTATATGGCCTGCATGATTAGCCGGACCAAATAAAACAACAAGACATGCGGTCTTGGACTGGGACCCATGGCTAACTAGGTAGTGTAAAGTAGTACTATTCTTAGCACTTTCATCCCTGTTACTTCCACCTCTCGGGGGAGGTCTACATGGCCATCATGATTAGCCTAACAAAGTACAACAATAAAACCTGCGCTCTTAGAACCATGTTAACTAGGTTTATTTCAGTAGTACTGTTCTTATTAGTTTAATACTTGTTACAACCCCTAATGGTGGGAGGTCTATATGGCCTGCATGATTAGCTGTACCAAATAAAACAACAAGACATGCGGTCTGGGAATGGGACCCATGGCTAACTAGGTTATGTAAAGTAGTACTATTCTTAGCACTTTCATCCCTGTTACTCCCACCTCTCGGGGGAGGTCTACATGGCCATCATGATTAGCCTAACAAAGTACAACAATAAAACCTGCGCTCTTGGAACCATGTTAACTAGGTTTATTTCAGTAGCACTGTTCTTACTAGTTTAATACCTGTTGCAACCCCTAATGGTGGGAGGTCTTTATGGCCTGCATGATTAGCCGGACCAAATAAAACATCAAGACATGCAGCCTTGGACTTGGACCCATGGCTAACTAGGTTGTGTAAAGTAGTACTATTCTTAGCACTTTCATCCCTGTTACTTCCAGACCTCTCGGGGGAGGTCTATATGGCCATCATGATTAGCCTAACAAAGTACAACAATAAAACCTGCGCTCTTGGAACCATGGTAACTAGGTTTATTTCAGTAGTACTGTTCTTTTTAGTTTAATACCTGTTACAACCCCTAATGGTGGGAGGTCTATATGGCCTGCATGATTAGCCGGACCAAATAAAACAACAAGACATGCAGCCTTGGACTGGGACCCATAGCTAACTAGGTTGTGTAAAGTAGTACTATTCTTAGCACTTTCATCTTATTAGTTTAATACCTGTTACAACCCCTAATGGTGGGAGGTCTATATGGCCTGCATGATTACCCTCAACAAAATATAACAACAAGACGTGCGGTCAGGGAACCATGGTAAGGTTACTTCCTTTTGCACAATCAAGTATACCAGTTGCAGACAGAGGTTCTGACCCTGCATTATGGCTGCACCTCTCCCTAAAAGAGGGATCTGTTACAGAGTCTGTGGGCCTGTATGCAAAGAGCTGGCCTGCCTAAAAGAAGCAGCAAGGCAGTACAGGTCGTTCTCCTTCAGCCTTTTTATACGATGGCCCACGACCCTCAACAGCATGAAACACCACATATGCCATCCTTTTGCACAATAGAGTACAGGTATGGCATTGATTTGAGGAACCCGGAGATAATTTAGAGGAACTGGGAATATTAAACAAAAAACGTGCTTGGACACCCAGTACAGGTCGTTCTCCTTCAGCCTTTTTATACGATGGCCCACGACCCTCAACAGGCACAACAGCATGAAACACCACATATGCCATCCTTTTGCACAATCGAGTACAGGTATGGCATTGATTTGAGGAACCCGGAGATAATTTAGAGGAACCGGGAATATTGAACAAAAAATGTGCTTGGACACCCAGTACAGGTCGTTCTCCTTTAGCCTTTTTATACGATGGCCCACGACCCTCAACAGGCACGACAGCATGAAACACCACATATGCCATCCTTTTGCACAATAGAGTACAGGTATGGCATTGATTTGAGGAACCCGGAGATAATTTAGAGGAACCAGGAATATTAAACATAAAATGTGCTTGGACACCCAGTACAGGTCGTTCTCCTTCAGCCTTTTTATACGATGGCCCTCGACCCTCAACAGGCACAACAGCATGAAACACCACATATGCCATCCTTTTGCACAATAGATTACAGATATGGCATTGATTTGAGGAACCTGGAGATAATTTAGATGAACTGGGAATATTGAACAAAAAATGCGCTTGCATACAAAGAGAGAAGCGCTCTACCAGGAACGAACAACAGCTCAGTGGCTTGTTCTATGGCGATTTACCACCTGGAGGCAGCCTCTTTTAGACCAGTGTGCTTTTCACAGAAGAAAACTTTCCTGAAGTATATCAGTCTGATCCCGCCAAATAAGGTCAGTCCAGCCCGAAACACCAGGCAATTCTCCTCTGAACAAGGAACATGACAACCCCAGACGATCGTTTCGGCCTCCTATGGGCCTCGTCAGTGAGGTGCAGCCACATTCCTCTAAGCACACTGGTCAAGGAGTCCACGTCTGGTTTCCCCCATCACCCATAGGGAGACTTCCCCAGAGTCATAATAATTTGCAGGCTGAAACGATCGTCTGGGGTTGTCATGTTCCTTGTTCAGAGGAGAATTGCCTGGTATTTCGGGGCTGGACTGACCTAACTTGGCGGGATCAGACTGATATACTTCAGGAAAGTTTTCTTCTGTGAAAAGCACACTGGTCTAAAAGAGGCTGCCTCCAGGTGGTAAATCGCCATAGAACAAGCCACTGAGCTGTTGTTCGTTCCTGGTAGAGCGCTTCTCTCTTTGTATGCAAAAAATGCGCTTGGACACCCAGTACAGGTCGTTCTCCTTCAGCCTTTTTATACGATGGGTCACGACCCTCAACAGGCACAACAGCATGAAACACCACATATGCCATCCTTTTGCACAATCGAGTACAGGTATGGCATTGATTTGAGGAACCCGGAGATAATTTAGAGGAACCGGGAATATTGAACAAAAAATGTGCTTGGACACCCAGTACAGGTCGTTCTCCTTCAGCCTTTTTATACGATGGCCCACGACCCTCAACAGGCACAACAGCATGAAACACCACATATGCCATCCTTTTGAACAATAGAGTACAGGTATGGCATCAATGGAACCCGGAGATTATTTTTCAGAACCGTGAGATGGAAAAAGATGCTTGGTCGGTCCTCCTACTTCAAATTTGGGGCACTGCGCATGCAATGTACTGTGCCACCAGATATGAGTGGTGTGTTAAGTAGTACTATTCTTAACAGTTTAATCACTGTTATGTGCCTTTTTTTTTGCTTTGAGTTTTGTAGCCACAGTGCAGCAGCAGAGGACAGAAAAATTAGGCATGAACAAATACCTTAAAAATTCGGTATTGTTGCAGCCACTGCTGTAGCAGTGGCCAGAAAAATTGATGTTTGTAAAACAGTTAGAAAGTGCCCTAAAACCTTGTGGCTTGAACACTAGTTCTTGGCGGATAAGTCACGCAAGTCATCCTGCATTCTAAGAAAAAATACGCCAGCGTGTGTACCATTTGTAGCCCAAGGCAGCTCATCTCATCATCAGGCCTTTTTACCTCAAATGTATCGCCCAATGTGAGTCCCTTCGAGATCCATCCCCAATTCATTTTAATAAAGGTGAGATAATCAAGACTTTTTTGACCTAGGCGACTTCTCTTCTCAGTGACAAAACCTCCTGCTGCACTGAAGGTCCTTTCTGACAGGACACTTGAAGCGGGGCAGGCCAGAAGTTCAATTGCAAATTGGGATAGCTCAGGCCACAGGTCAAGCCTGCACACCCAGTAGTTAAGGGGTCTATCGCTCCTCAGAGTGTCGAGATCCGCAGTTAATGCTAGGTAGTCTGCTACCTGTCGGTTGAGTCTTTCTCTGAGGCTGGATCCCGAAAGGCTCTGGCGATGCATAGGAGTTAAAAAGGTCCGCATGTCCTCCATCAACAACACGTCAGGAAAGCATCCTGTCCTTGCAGCCGTGGTCGTGGGAGGAGGAGGATTACTTTCATCTCTTCCCCTGTTAGATTCCCGTTGTGCTGTGACATCAACCTTATACGCTGTGTAAAGCATAGTTTTTAATTTATTTTTGAAATGCTCCATCCTTTCCGACTTGCGGTAATTTGGTAACATTTCAGGCACTTTATGCTTATACCGGGGGTCTAGTAGCATGGACACCCAATACAGGCCGTTCTCCTTCAGCTTTTTTATACAAGGGTCCCTCAACAGGAACGAAAGATGAAAGTCCCCATTTGCACAAGGTTGGATGCCGAGCTAATCATGTCCCGTTCCTCGTCCTCACTGATGTCACTGAGGGTATCTTCTTCCCCCCAGCCACGTACAACACCACGGGTACCAGATAGGTGACAACAACGAGCACCCTGGGATGCCTGTTGTGCTTTTGGTCTTCCTCCTCCTCCTCAAAGCCACATTCCTCCTCTGACTCCTCTTCCTCACAATCCTCTTCCTGTGTTGCCGCAGGTCCAGCAAGCGATGCTGATAAGGCTGTTTCTGGTGGTGATGGACACCACAACTCTTCCTCTTCACGCTCATCTACGGCCTGATACAGCACTCTTCGTAGGGCACGCTCCAGGAAGAAAACAAATGGTATGATGTCGCTGATGGTGCCTTCAGTGCGACTGACAAGGTTTGTCACCTCCTCAAAAGGACGCATGAGCCTACAGGCATTGCCCATGAGCGTCCAGTAATTCGGCAAAATAATCCCCAGCTCCCCAGAGGCTGTCCTAACACCCCGGTCATACAAATACTCATTAACAGCTTTTTCTTGTTGGAACAGGTGGTCGAACATTAGGAGTGTTGAATTCCACCATTTCGGGCTGTCGCAAATCAAGCGCCTCACTGGCAGGTTGTTTCGATGCTGGATATCGGACAAGTGCACCATGGCCGTGTAGGAATGCCTGAAATGGCCACACACCTTCCTGACCTGCTTCAGGACGTCCTGTAAGCCTGGGTACTTATGCACAAAGCGTTGTACAATCAGATTACACACATGTGCCATGCACGGCACATGTGTCAACTTGCCCAATTTCAATGCCGCCACCAAATTACTTCCATTGTCAGAAACAACCTTGCCAATCTCCAGTTGGTGCAGAGTCAGCCACTGATCCACCTGTGCATTCAGGGCGGACAGGAGTGCTGGTGCAGTGTGACTCTCCGCTTTCAGGCAAGTCAACCCCAAGACGGCGTGACACTGCCGTATCCGGGATGTTGAATAGTACCTGGGGAGCTGGGGGGGTGCCGTTGATGTGTATCAAGACGCAGAAGCAGAAGAGGACTCAGCCGAGGAAGAGGTTATGGAAGAGGATAGAGTAGGAGGAATAGAGGAACTTAAAATAATGTTAAGCAGATATGAGTGGTGGATGCTAGGACTGCAATTAACCACAGTATGCTGTGTAAGCCAGAAACACACAGGCCTGATAGAAAGTGAAATTAGATTAACTAGCAAAATGATTTAAAAGTTTTTTTTAAAATTTAAAATAATGTTAAGCAGATAGGAGTGGTGGCTGCTAGGACAGCAATTAACCCTAGTATGCTGTGTAAGCCAGAAACACACAGGCCTGATAGAAAATTAAATTAGATTACACTAGCAAAATTATTTAAAAGTTTTTTTTTTTATTTAAAATAATGTTAAGCAGATATGAGTGGTGGCTGCTAGGACAGCAATTAACCACAGTATGCTGTGTAAGCCAGAAACATACAGGCCTGATAGAAAATGAAATTAGATTACACTAGCAAAATGATTTAAAAGTTTTTTTTTTAATTTAAAATAATGTTAAGCAGATATGAGTGGTGGCTGCTAGGACAGCAATTAACCACAGTATGCTGTGTAAGCCAGAAACACACAGGCCTGATAGAAAATGAAATTAGATTACACTAGCAAAATGATTTAAAAGTTTTTTTTTTAATTTAAAATAATGTTAAGCAGATAGGAGTGGTGGCTGCTAGCACAGCAATTAACCACAGTATGCTGTGTAAGCCAGAAACACACAGGCCTGATAGAAAATGAAATTAGATTACACTAGCAAAATGATTTAAATTTTTTTTTTTTTAATTTACACTAATCTTAAGCAGATATCAGTGTTGGCACTAATCACAGTATATGATGTGAGCCTCACACACAGGCTGAAAGCCAGGCAAATGCAAATAAAATTACAAATAAAAAAAATTAAAAAACCACTGAAGTTATAGCCCTAAAAAGGGCTTTTTGGCGTGCTGTCCTTACAGCAGAGATTAGATGAGTCCTTCAGGACTGTAGTGGACACTAAATACACTAGCCTAGCTATCTATTTCCCTATAATGTCAGCAGCAGCAACACTAAAGCTCCTCTCACTAAGAAAGCAAGATCGTAATGAATCTAAAATGGCTGCTGCCGAGGAGCTGGGAGGGTCTGTGAGGGAGTGTCTGCTGCTGATTGGCTCAAATGTGTCAGAAGGCTGTGAGATACAGGGTCAAAGTTTCCTCAATGATGACACCCGCAGCCCGCACCCGCAGCGGCGAATGCGAACAAGCTATGTTCGCCGGGAACTGTTCTCCGGCGAACAGTTCGCGACATCACTAGACATAAGGTGTTAATGCCTGGTAATATGCATAACAAAACATAGTTTAACAGGGATTTAAAGGCATATGGTATATGACTAGGTGCTGGACTGGGAAGGGTTCAAAGGTGTTTGTTTAGGTCTGTATACATATGTACAGTAAGTATATGTGCAGTGTTTAAAAGTTACATTTTAATTAAACACCATTGTCTATTTATTTAATAGAACTCCACTACTTGAATGGAGGTTTAGTGCACCGTTGACTTAGTGATCAAGCATTGGAGGACATGCAATTTTATAACGCATATTATGTAAAGGATTTAGAACACTCAGTACATCTGACATACTTTCAAATTGATACAGAAAGAGAAGTGCTCTACCAGAAATGAACAACAGCTCAGTAGCAGCTTCTTTTAGCCCAATTGTGCTTGTCACAGAGGATAACTCTCCTTAAGTATATCAATCTGATCCCATCTAACAAGGCTAATCTAGCCCCAAAAAAACAGGCAATCCTTCTTTGAACAAAGAACATGGCAACCCCAAATGAAAATTTCAACTTCCTTTGGGCCTCATCAGTGAGGTGCAGCCATATCCCCCTAAGCACATAGGGCAGGGAGTCCACTTCTGGTTTCGCCCTTCTCCCTTATGAAGGCTTCCCCAGGATCATAATAAAAATACATACAGAAAGAGAAGCGTTCTACCAGGAAAAGACAACAGTTTAGTAGCTTGTTCTAGGGTGAGTTTCCATTTAAATTGAGTGCAAAAATAAAATAAATCATATTTTCTGCTCCCCTTGCAATATTGCCCTTTATGTGGAATTCAATGTTGTATATAATGCCCCTTTAAGATGACCTTAAGTAAAATGCTCATTTGCTGAGCAGTTTCATTTTTGTACTAATTACCCCAACCTTTTTTTGTTGCTGCTGTCTGATGGCAAATGCACTCAGTATCACATGCTGATGTTATGTTCACAGGAAATTAAATGGATACATCAACAAGAAATGACACCACAAGCATTATTTTGTTTTATTGGTCTCAGAGTCCATAGAGTATTGTTTTTCAGAGCTAATTAATAACCTACTGTTATGATCTGGATCTGTTAGGATGCAGTTGCTATGTTGCATTATATTTTTCAAGCATTGCATCATTTTCTTGCATCTTTTTCGGTTACGATTACGGCTCTCTTTGCCAAAACAGGTCAGCAGCCAGTCCGGGAGTGAGCTCCTATTCTTCACCCACATTGCCGCTTTGAGTATCTTCTCCTGTATGTGGATGTTTTATGGAACAAACAATAAAAGTTACTTTTTATTCCGTCTGAGAGTGCTCCTCAATTTGGAGGATTGTGGGGAGCGGTTTCTAACATGCCTCATGTATTTGACACATAGCATCATTTTGGCGTGTCTTTTTTTGCGTCAGAATCTTGTGACCTTTTTGACACCCTTTTGCCTTTAAAGGACCAGTCAATACAGTAGATTTGCATAATCAACGAATGCATGATAAGAAGACAATGCTATAGCACTTAGTCTGAACTTCAAATGAGTAGTAGTTTTTTTTTAAATAAATTGCAAAGTGATGTCTATTTCCAGTCCCCCTGTATCATGTGACAGCCATCAGCCAATCACAAATGCATATACGTATATGCTGTGAACTCTTGCACATGCTCAGTAGGAGCTGGCAAATCAAAAAGTATAAATATTAAAAGACTGTGCACATTTTGTTAATGGAAGCAAATTGGAAAGTTTTTTAAAATTGCATGCTGTATCTGAATCCCGACGTTTAATTTTGACTTGAGTGTCCCTTTAAATACTTCTTTTTTTTTTCTTTATAATTGCCAAAGTAGTGAGTCTCATGGGTGGGCTTGTATTTGTTGCCTTTTGGATTTTTTACCTAAATTCTGTTTTTTTTGACTGCTCTTCTGCTTATTGATTGTTCTCCTGTTTGTCTCGGCTTGCGTTTTTGGATCCTGAAAATTTGTACATTTGTTCCTTGGCTTGTCGAATCTGCTTTGGCCTGTTTGGTCACTCTTCAGTTATTTATTTTTCAGAGACTACTTCCTTTAGTTTCAGTCATACTACCTCTGGCTCCTAGTGCAACCTGCCTAAGGATCTCCTCTATCTTTCCCCCTGATGCTGGGATAAAGAAGACTACTGGCCAGAACTTTGGTTTAATAGAGGAATTCTATTTAGACATAGCATCTACAGGTATCTAAATAAATGGGAGAAAGGGTGAGTTTAACCCAATCACTGCTAAGATATTTCACACAATTCCAGAACACAAACATTTAAGATTATATTCATATGAATTCCCACTTTTAAATTGGGGATCTCACCTCCTTTAAGTAAAGCATATTGGTAAATATGGGGTTGCATAATAGCCATCCTCTCCCTCTTAAAAGTATTATTTGGTAACTGTTTAACCGACTGGTTATGGATTCTGTTGCAATATTTCTATTGTTCCTTAGAAACATGAAACAGCGTGCCTCACGCCCAGAAGAGTAGGCACTGGCCATACTTCCTTGATAGTATTAGCTCCCCCTACTGAAGGCCTCTGTGTCGTTATAACCTTGTTACATTGTAATATATGGTTATTAATCAAATGCTCACCCACTATGTTGCAAAGTGACTAGAACCCTATAAACATAAAGGTGAGGATGTAACCAACAGAATCAAATCTATACTTAATCTCTTCTGTTGATAACTTAAAATTGAGGCACTACTATTTTAGAAAATACCCTACCCTTCAAAATTCATATAGATTATACTCCTTAATAAACACTCGCATTATCCGGTGAAGAGCCATAAACCCACCACTTAACTCCCCTTGAGACCCTTAGTTTTCGAACATAGACATAGTTTGTTGTTCTCCCCTATTGTTTCACAGCCAATAGCGAGTGAGGGAAATCAAACCCCCGCTCTCTTGAGGGGAAAATGCTGAACCCCCCACTAGTAACCCAACTTACTATGAACATCACATTGTAACCCTAATGGGGAGATATTAAACATTAAATGCTATATAGGCCCCTGCTTTGATACAACATCGTCTATGGCCATACAATGGGAAGTAATAGATGTTTCACCCCCAATCATTTCCTGTTACATTGTCTTATTTTGTTTCGTGTTTCTCCTGTTGAGATTACTGTTTTAACCTTTGAGATATACAGCATTGAATATATTACTCCATATACAAGCAACTTACTGATATAATACATATGCCTTATGTTTACTTCATTTCATTCTGTATCTATTTACTTGTATTTCCTTTTATTTTTCCTTCTCTTATTTATCTGTGGCTTTATAAACTCCACACTGGGCCGGCGGGGCCCTGGACCCCTCTCCGCATAGCACCCCCCCCAACAATTTAGTTGTGTCCCTCTGGCATAGACCAGACGGAACACTCATTGCGAAAGTGTACATATATCACTTTTAGACAGTCATAGAGGTCACTCACCTTACCACCCCACGCTCAAAGTTGTAAGGCAGACTTGCACTCCCTTAAGGAAAGAGTGACTCCCACACTCTATCTTCAAGCCAATTCCTTAACCCTAGCGATCCCGATAGCCCCTAGACCATTGCTATAATGGCCCCAATACGTGTAGCTACGTTGAATGCGCAGGGCTTAAACTCCCCCACTAAGAGAAAGCTGTTGCAGAACTATGTTCTAGCACACAAATTACATATCTTATTCCTGCAAGAAACCCACTGGTCCGGGGAACCCCGACTCCCTGGGATCTCCAAACACTACCCGACCTGTGAGATCGCCTCTAATTCCGAAAGTAAAAATAGAGGTGTTGCCATATTAATTAGTAAAGACCTGTCCTACAAACTGGAATATATCGAAAAGGATAGTGAAGGTAGATACCTGATACTTATCTGCTCACTCAATGACACCTTATTTACCTTAGTTTCCCTATATTCACCTAATGCCAAGCAAATCCCCTTTCTCCGTAAACTCTTGATACATGTTGATCAGATCAAAAGGGGAAGTTTAATAATAGGGGGAGATTTCAACATGGTATGGGACCCCTCCAAAGACAAACAATCCACCCTCACGACACACTCAGATAGGACTCTTTCATCCACCTCCAATGCTTTTTGGAAACTCATCTACCAACATAATTTATATGATGCATGGAGATGTCTAGCACCCCTTGAAAAGGACTTTACACATCATTCCAAAGCCCATAACTCATACTCTCGACTTGATTACATATTCTGTGACTCTTGGTCCCTAGATCACTTTACAAACCCTAACATCAGACCTTGCACGTGGTCCGACCACAACATGGTTTATCTAGACTTTTCTAAACTACAGTCCCTTTCTGGTAGACCTCCATGGAGGCTCCCAGAACAATGGCTGTCTAACGTTGAACTCCCAGCACTACAAGAGACCGTTAAGGAATTCCTAACACACAATGACATAGGGAATACTGACATAGACATGGTGTGGGCAGCTCTTAAGGCATTTCTTCGGGGACATTTCATTAAAAAAACAGCTCGACTTCGTAAAGAGGGAAGTCAGTCTTTGGCGAAGCTCTACGGTGACCTACGCGTACTCGAACAGACGAATAAAACGCATCCCAGCCCCCAGATGGCGCGCCAAATAGGAATTATTAGAGATGAAATAGCCAAACGAGATTTGATAAGGGTCCAAGAGAACCTACACAAACTCAAACAACTCTATTACTATAAAGGGAATAGAGCAGACAAACTCCTTGCTAACAAACTCCGCAAGCGCACGCAGCAAAAGAGAATACCCCGCATTGAGACACATAGAGGAGCAGTACATGCGCCCAAAGACATAGGCGCTGCATTCGCAGCTTACTACTCCTCCCTGTACGACATTGAAGCAACTGAAGGGATGGCTAAAGCCAACCATAGCGATATCCAGGGGTTCTTAAAAGGACTATCTATACCCACCCTTTCTGAAGAAGCCAGGGCGGAACTAGAACAACAATTTACACTAACAGAAATTAAAATAGCCATAAGCGAACTGACACCTCATAAAGCCCCAGGCCCGGACGGTTTTACGGTAACATTTTACCATGCACTCAGCCCGATTGTAGCTCCGATACTACTCCGCTTGTTTAGTGATGCTGCATCCAGAGGTAGCTTTCTAGCCGAACTCTTGGAGGCCAACATCACAACAATTCCCAAAGAAGGTAAAGATCCCCTACTGTGCTCTAGCTATAGACCCATCTCCCTTATCAATGTTGATGCCAAAATCTACGCTAAAATGCTAGTGAATAGACTGGGGAAGCACCTACAGACGCTCATACACTTGGATCAAGTGGGCTTTGTCCAGGGCCGACAGGGCATAGATAATACCCGACGCCTCTTAAATATATTCTCGGAGGCTGCGGATATGGACCTCCAAATGCTCACCCTGTCACTAGATGCCGAAAAGGCGTTTGACAGGGTGAGATGGGACTACCTGTTCCAGACCCTTTCGGCGTTCGGAATTCCGGACTCCTTCGTCAAGGCGGTCAAAGCTTTATATTCCACTCCCACAGCAGTTGTTCGAGGACTGGGATTTTGTTCGCCCAAAATAACGATCCGAAATGGGACCAGGCAGGGGTGCCCACTCTCCCCTCTCCTATTTGTCCTTGCGATCAAGCCTCTGGCGCTCGCCATTAGAGAATCTAGAGAGATCCAAGGTGTACAATTACATGATACCCCCCAGAAATTGGCACTCTTTGCGGACGACCTTACAGTCTTTCTCTCAGACCCCATTAATTCCCTACCCCCATTAATGGCCCTCTTCCAACAATTTGGTGAAATCTCATATTATAAATTGAATGTGACTAAAACGGAAGCATACTCCATTAATATTCCACAGAATGAGAGTGCTTCTATCCAATCCACCTATTCTTTTAAGTGGTCCTCCAAAGGAATTCGTCACCTGGGAGTTTTTCTGTCCCATGTTAAAGCCACGGTGATAAAAGAGAACTTTGAAAATCTCCTAACAAATATCACTGCAGAGCTTCACTCCAAACGTTACGACGAGATTTCTTGGTTAGGTAGGATAGCAGCTCTTAAAATGATGATTCTCCCTAAACTTACGTATCTGTTCCGATGTATTCCGTTACCAGTTCCATGCACCTTGCTTAGAAAGTTCCAGACTCTTTTTAACGCCTATACTTGGCATGATAAAAGACCTCGGGTAGCAGCACATATTCTACACATGCCACTGGAGAAGGGAGGCTTGGGCCTTCCCAATGTCAGAAAATATTATGAAGCGGCAATGATAACACATGTTACAGCCTGGGCTAAAGAACTCCCCCCGACAAGGTGGAGAGAACTAGAACAGGCATCACTGCCAGCATACATTAACTTGGAGGACTTGCTTTGGCTACCTCCACATTGGCAAATTAGAATACACATTGCAAACAACATCGTGAAGGGCTGCCAAGAGACATGGTTTAAACTAAGACATAATAAATTGATAGCCCCACACCCCTCACCAGTGCACTCCATAAGAGGCCTCTTGATAGGATTACCAAACGCCCATCTTAACGCCTGGACTGACTCAGACATAAATACCTTACAGGATTTTTACAATAATGCCAAGCTACGACCACACCAGGATATGTTAGATTCCCCTACTTTGACCCCCAACCTGAGATTCGATCTATTAAGATTGCGCACATTAATGAAATCCTGGGGATTTCTAGACGACTCAATGAGAGATTTGACTATGTGGGAGGCAAGATGGATGGCCAATCTTCAACAGTTTAAACCTCTCTCGATACACTACCATTGCCTCATAGAGGAAACAACCTCCCAAAAGACAATACATATGGATGCCTGGGAGAGAGACTTACAGCTAACATTTACAACTGAGACTTGGCACAAAGCCATTAGCTTAACGAAAAAAGCAACTCACTGCATCACCTTATACGAACTATACTTTAAAGTAATTACCAGATGGCACTTGGTACCCACAAAGCTACAGAAGCTCTTTCCCGGGCATCCACAGCAGTGTTGGAGGGGATGTGGAGAACCTGGGTCTCCCCTACATATCTGGTGGACGTGCCCTAGATTGACGGATGACTGGAAAAAGGTAGAAAAGGTCTGTAGAGATTTAGGATTAACAACGGACTTGAACCCCGCCCTGGCCATATTACATTTAGAGCTTGATAGCATACCCAAGATTAAACAGAACCTTCTGATCTATATCCTCATATCTGCCAAGCTCCTTATAGCTAGGAACTGGAAGAAGAGCCAACCCCCAAGACTGCAGAGCGTACTGGAAGGTGTAAACTACATTAAGAATATGGAAAATTTTGTAGCCAGAGAAAGAGGGCAACTGCAAAATTATTGCCTTACTTGGGAACCTTGGGAGTCCCTGTTAAACCACCCAGCCAATACCTAGATATCTATAAAACCCAAAATATACCCCCTTCGGTCTCTCCCTTGTGCCACCTAACATTGCCCCCCCTTTTTTTTTTTTCCTTGAAACAGTGCGATCACCTCAGAGTTTCACCCCTATCCCAGATATCCTCCTGTTGAGACAGGCCTGCAATAAGACAACATAGAAAGCGGAACCTACGCTGCAAACCACAGATATGCGGAGAGGGGTCTGGGAGTCTCCTCCACATTAACGACCCAATATTATGGGGAGTCTGCAGTTTAATTTAATTTAATTTAATATAGTATAGTATAGTGTAATACTATCTCTCAACCCTATTGATGTGTGTCCTCTATTGACTGATTTATTACCTTAAAAATTACACCAGTGTAGATTGTTGTTATGAGATTATGTTCTAGAAAAACTACTGTATATACACGAGATACCTCTGTAAAAACGAGGACTTTAATATTGGGAAAGATTGCTGATCTCATCTGCCCATCAATCCAACCAATCCCCACACACATATTCATATCTTTCATGTAAATTCATTGTATGTATACTGTTATTGCCTTAACTTGGAAAGATTGTTTGTTGAAATTACGTCCTTAATAAAAAGCTTTTGGAAAAAAAAAAAAAGTATTATTTGGTATCCAGTTTCTCACAGTGATGACTTGCCTCTAAGACTCTGCTTTCAAATATGGAGATATTTGTCTCTAGATTAACCAGAAGTTTAGACAAGCAGCCAAAATCACTCTAGGATGTCCAGTCAATGTTTGTCTACAATGAAATCAATGGCCCAATGGTGATTAACCTTAAATATTACTATTAAAAATAGTGAAATAAGACACCCCTGGGACAGGCTAATGGCAGTTGCATGTCATGGAGGGGGATCCAGCCTGTATGTACCCATTAAGAATTCAGTGTCCCAAAGCTGATTAATCCTTGGAAATAACTACAAAATTGTCAAATGCAGTATTGCTTTCCATGACTAAAACATTGGGAACAGCTATTAATGAGTGTATTTAAGAGAGGCCTATCTATCTAATATAGCTATCTATCATCTATATATCTAATCTATATATCTATCTATCTACAGTACTGTGCAAAGATCTAAGGCCACCATTAGATTTGTTGTTTTAGCAATAGTATAATGACCATACATAATTATTTATCAGTCTCTTTATTAGAATACAACCAGAAAATACAGGATATTCATATGCAGTATTAAAAAAACAGAAAAAATAAAATAAAACAGTTTCTATAGGCTAAAGTGGCAAAGATCTAGTGTAACCTCCCCTTACAATTGAGCAATAGCAGGAACCTGTCTCTCATAAACCTAAATAGAATACACTTGTATTTGGCCTACGATTTCATGTCAAAATGACTGCTGTGAAAAAGGTCTATTACACCAGGTTTGTGCAAGACATGCTTGAGCATTACATATGCATGTGGTATGAGTTTAACCCCTTAATGAACACAGCACTTTTCCATTTTCTGTCCGTTTGGGACCAAGGCTATTTTTACATTTCTGCTGTGTTTGTGTTTAGCTGTAATTTTCCTCTTACTCATTTACTGTACCCACACATATTATATACCGTTTTTCTTGTCATTAAATGGACTTTCTAAAGATACCATTATTTTCATCATATCTTATAATTTACTATAAAAAAAATTATAAAATATGAGGAAAAAATTGAAAAAAACACACTTTTTCTAACTTTGACCCCCAAAATCTGTTACACATCTACAACCACCAAAAAACACTGTGCTAAATAGTTTCTAAATTTTGTCCTGAGTTTAGAAATACCCAATGTTTACATGTTCTTTGCTTTTTTTGTAAGTTATAGGGCCATAAATACAAATAGCACTTTGCTATTTCCAAACCATTATTTTTCAAAATTAGCGCTAGTTACATTAGAACACTAATATCTTTCAGGAATCTCTGAATATCCATTGACATGTATATATTTTTTTTAGTAGACATCCCAAAGTATTCATCTAGGCCCATTTTGGTATATTTCATGCCACCATTTCATCGCCAAATGCGATTAAATACAAAAAATCGTTCACTTTTTTACTAATTTTTTTCACAAACTTTTGGTTTCTCACTGAAATTATTTACAAACAGCTTGTGCAATTATGGCTTAAATGGTTGTAAATGCTTCTCTGAGATCCCCTTTGTTCAGAAATAGCAGACATATATGGCTTTGGCGTTGCTTTTTAGTAATTAGAAGGCTGCTAAATGCCACTGCGCACTACACGTGTATTATGCCCAGCAGTGAAGGGGTTAATTATGGAACATGTAGGGAGCTTTTAGGGATACTTTTAGCTTTAGTGTAGTGTAGTAGACAACCCCAAGTATTGATCTAGGCTAATTTTGGTATATTTCATGCCACCATTTCACCGCCAAATGCGATCAAATTAAAAAAAACGTTAAATTTTTCACAATTTTAGGTTTCTCACTGAAATCATTTACAAACAGCTTGTGCAATTATGGCACAAATGGTTGTAAATGCTTCTCTGGGATCCCCTTTGTTCAGAAATAGCAGACATATATGGCTTTGGGGTTGCTTTTTGGTAAAAAGAAGGCATTTCACACGTGTATTATGGCTAGCAGTGAAGGGGTTAATTATGTAGCTTACAGGGTTAATTTTAGCTTTAATGTAGAGCTCAGCCTCCCACCTGAAACATGAGACCCCCTGATCCCTCCCAAACAGCTCTCTTCGCTCCCCCACCCCACAATTGTCCCCGCCATCTTAAGTACTGGCAGAAACTCTGCCAGTACTAAAATAAAAGCTATATTTTTGTGGGGTTTTGGGTTTTTTTTTGGCATATTTACATATGCTGCTGTGTAGGATCCCCCCTTAGTCCCCAACCTCACGGATCCCCCACCAAACAGCTCTCTAACCCTCCCCCTCTGCCTTAATGGGCGCCATCTTGGGTACTGGCAGCTGTCTGCCAGTACCCAGTTTAGCAACAAATGTGCCTTTTTTTAAAAAAAAAATGCCCTTTTCTGTAGTGTAGCTTTCCCCCCCCCCAAGACCAACCCCCCACCCCTTCCTGATCCCTTAGATGTTTATTTCTTTATTTGAAAACATTTTATTTTTAACTTTTAACAATTTTATTTTTCTGTAGTGTAGCGGTTCCCTCCCGCTCCCGCCCCATGCACGCGCCCGCCCGTCGCCCCCCGTGCACGCGCGCGCTCCCGTGCGCGCTCCCGTCCCCCCCGCCCCGATCCCGCCCCCCTTCCCTCCACTCGGCACATCGATGGCCGCCCACCCGCCTCCCAGACTTGCTCCCACCCACCAACGATACCGGCCACCGATGTCCGGTGCAGAGAGGGCCACAGAGTGGCTCTCTCTGCATCGGATGGCCAAGGGGGGTTATTGCAGGATGCCTCCATATCGAGGCATCACTGCAATAACCGGAAAGCAGCTGGAAGCGAGCAGGATCGCTTCCAGCTGCTTTCCAGACCAAGGACGTACACCACACATCCTCGGTCATTAACTGTCTTTTTTTTGAGGACGTGTGGCGTACGTCCTTGGTCATTAAGGGGTTAATTAATTGAAAGCTTGCTAATAAGACCGACTTTCAATCACATCATTCCATTCAAAGATCACAGAATTTCACAGACATAAATCATACTTTTGCATCAGCAATGCCACTTTTAAAGGGAAATCAACAAGCAAACTGGATACTCAAGATGTGGTATTCAAGCTGTTATATAGAAATTTGAAGATTCAGGAGAAGTCAAGGACAAAAAAAGGACTGAGAAACCAAGAAAACTTTCAAAATCTGATGAGAAGTTTCTCAGAGGTTCTTCTTTGAAAAACCGGATGAAGTCCAGCAAGGAATTGGCTCAGCATCTGGCAGCTTCATCGGGATGCCAAGGTGACCCTTCTACAGTGCAAAGAAGCTTGATCAGGAATGATCTTTGTGGAAGGGTTTTTTTGGAAGAGAAACAGGGTGAAAAGGTTAAGATATGCTAATGCTTACAAAGATTGGAATGAAGATCAGTGGAAAAGCGTATTATAGAGTGACAATCGTCAACAATAAATGAGAAGAAGAGATGGAGAGAGATGGAAGAATGAGTGCTTGCTGCCTTTAGTGAAACATGATGGAGGGTCTGTCCTGGTTTGGGACTCCATTTCTGCCATTGGTGTTGGCGATATTGTCTGAATTGATGGGATCATGAATGCTAAGAAGTACAGACAGGTTTTAATTTATCATGCCATTTCTTCTAGAAAGCTCCTGATTGGAAATGGTTTTATTTTGCAGCATAATAATGATTCCAAGCATGCTGCTAACACTGACAGTCATGAACTGGCCTTCACAGAGTCCAGACCTGAATATTATAGAGGCAATATGGGATCATCTGGACAGAGAAATAAATAAAAGACAACCTAATTCTAAATAAGAACTCTGGGAAGTGCTGAAAGAAGCCTGATATAATATACCAGAAGATTACTTCAGAAAACTTCAGGACAGTCTTGCCCATTTTGGGAATGTTTCCATTATTTTGAAATTATTGTCCAATTGGCCAGATAATGAGAAATTTTCACTAAAATTTCTTTCTTTCAAACTTGCCACTCTCCTCTGTCTTCTTGTAGAAGAATTTCCAATATCAAATCTATTGATTTTGATGCTAATCTGTTAGTCCTTTGTATAATTTCACATAGGTCTAAGACTTTAAGGCATATTTATCAAGCTCTGTATGGAGCTTGATGCCTAGAAACACAAGTTGTGAAGCAGCGGTCTAAAGACCACTGCTCCATAACCTGTCACCTGCTCTGAGGCAGCAGTCATACATCACCGGAAATCAACCCGATCCAATACGATCGGGTTGATTGACACCCCCTGCTAGCGGCCGCGAATCTGCAGGGGGCGGCGTTGCACCAACAGTTCACAAGAACTGCTGGTGCAATGATAAATGCTGATAGCGTATGCTGTCGACATTTATCTATGTGCAGCGGACATGATCCACAATATCGGATCATGTTCGCTTTCACTTTTTTAAATAGGTCCCTTTGTCTTCCCACATATTCTAACCTTACTTTCCTGATCGTCCTAAACTTTGTGTAGCTTTGTGTATAAAAGAATATGTTTCTCATACTAAACTTCTTTGTTATTCTTCTAAGCAACTGTTAATTCCTTAAACATCCCCTTTCAAACCTGTTTCTTCCTCCTCTATCTCTAGATGGATCAAGTGGATCATGTCTGAGGTGGACGTTCCTTCTTTCTTTTCTCCTCACTCTCTTAGAGGAGCAGCTGCCTCTAAAGCCTTTTTCAAATCCTGTACTTTACAGTTTACTTGATACACTGTATTTTAAAGGATGCTGATTGGTCTTCTGAATTCGATTTTATATCAGACCTATCAACCATCCGACTCTCTTGGTTGATTAGTGCTTTTAACTTGCAAAATATGAAGTCTCTGCGGTTGTCATAAAATTACGATTATCCTAGCCTTGGTGTAGGTACAATCTAGATTTTATTAAAAATAATGAGACATATATTTTCCCTCCCATCATGATCCATGACCCCTCCCTTTTCTTTCCTGTGTTTTCTTCTTTCCATTTCTAATACTTTATTTTGTTGTGTTTTGGTGATTTCCCTTTTTAAAATTTTAGCAAAAAATTTGCAAGTTATTGTTCTTCTTGTAGCTGATGTTTTTCATCGCTGGAATTTTCAGTTTTAATATCCCATTAAAGTCTATGGGCATTCCATTTTGTCATTTAATATTGAAATTCCATAAAAAAACAGCTGTAATCCCACATAATCTCCCTTTCATTATATGCTACCGTACTTGGGGAACATATCTGGTAAATATCCATGCGATATGTCATATAATTTTGTTGTTTGACATAACGTTAAAGTCTATGGACATTCCATTTTGTCATTTAATATTGTCATTCCATAGAAAACAGCTGTAATCACATATAATCTCACTTTCATTATATGCTACTGTACTTGGGGAACATATCTGGTAAATATTTATGTACATGTCATACAGTTTTGTTGTTTGACATAACATTAAAGTCTATGGGCATTACATTTTGTCATTTATCTTTGTTATTCCTTTTAGTACATCCCATGTTTGTGTCTTTTGTGTGTCTGCAACTGCCTGTGTGTATATATATATATGAGTCTGTATATGTGGGTGTTTGTGTGTATGTATGTCTTTGTATGTGTGCATTTGTGTATATGTTTGTATGAATATGTGTTTTTGTGTGTTTGTATGTGTGTGTATATCAGTTTATCTGTGCCTGTATGTGTTTGTCTGCTTATGCATGCATCTGTGTGTATATGTGTGTGTATATAAGGGTATATGTTTGTCTATGTGTGTGTATGTCAAGGTATATGTGTGTGCATGTATATTTGTATATGTATGTATATTTGTCCGACTGATATTTGTGTCACGGATAATATTCCGACAGAAAAATGGCCGTCAGATAACAGTCTGGCCACAAGATAGATAGATAGATAGATAGATAGATACATAGATAATAGATAGATTAGATAGATAAATTTCAGGGGTCTCCAACCTTTTGGACCTCAGGGACCACTAAACTCACAATTTTGAATTCTGTGGACCACTAACATGAATTGTTTTTAAAAAGGTTGTCAGGGTATCTGTGAGTGTTATTAAATAATATATATTTTTATATATATATATATATATATATATATATATTTATTTATTTATTTATTTATTTATAACCATCCAAATTCCAGTTCGGCCTGCCCACTGACAACCGCCTGGGTGCAATCTTGAAATGAATTATACCAGACAAAAAAGGTGCACTCTCAGGCCTTTTTCAAGGTGAAGTAAACAATTACTTTATTGGAAGGTTTTCAGGGATATAGTCCCCTTTGTCAGCATAAGTGAGTGAATAACAAAACCAAACATTTATAGTGAACAACAACAAATGAAATCTCATACCGAGCTTAATCTGTGGTGCCAAACATCTGTCCTGGAACGCAGCTTGCGTTCCACTGACTCGTAAGACCGGAAGTTCACATACGTCACTTCCGGTTATGTGACTCGTAATGTTCTGTGCTAAATAAATATTACATATTATTTAAACTGTACAGCGTGTATATCTTGGGTGTCAAGGGCCCAGCAAAGGGAATAAATCTAGTGCACTTATTAAAAGAACAAACCGTGTATTGTCATAAATCATGAACATATGATTTATGACAATACAGCCTTTATGTAAGTTGTATAAGATTTTGATCTTATTTTAATCCGTTGCCTGTGATGCTTGTAATACAGCCACAACCTTTAAGATGTTAAGTCTATTTGGGGATTGCAATATTGGTGAAATTAGTTTGTGTTTGAAGCATCTTAAATGGATATGTTGTACGATCAGGATGGCATGTTACCCTATGATTTTGCATTTAATTAAAATCAGCAGGTGTTCTAACATTGAAAATATCGCTATCCGCACAAACTACTATTTGTGTATATGCATCCATGGTAACGGTAATCGTTGTATGTTTCTATGGCAACGAAAAGCCATAACACATTTTTGACACGGTTTGTTCTTTTAATAAGTGCACTAGATTTATTCCCTTTGCTGGGTCCTTGACACCCAAGATGTACACGCTGTACAGTTTAAATAATATGTAATATTTATTTAGCACAGAACATTACGAGTCACATAACCGGAAGTGACGTATGTGAACTTCCGGTCTTACGAGTCAGTGGAACGCAAGCTGCATTCCAGGACGGATATTTGGCGCCACAGATTAAGCTTGTTATGAGATTTCATTTGTTGTTGTTCACTATAAATGTTTGGTTTTGTTATTCACTCACTTATGCTGACGAAGGGGACTAGATTCCCGAAAACTTTCCAATAAAGTAATTGTTTACTTCA
The DNA here is from genome assembly GCF_027579735.1 of Bombina bombina. Lineage (NCBI taxonomy): Eukaryota > Metazoa > Chordata > Amphibia > Anura > Bombinatoridae > Bombina > Bombina bombina. The sequence continues at coordinate 725,686,920 of NC_069504.1, forward strand.
CCTTGAAAAAGACCTGAGAGTGCACCTTTTTTGTCTGGTATATATAAATAATTAAGCAAACATTTGGGGTACTAAAAATGAGATTTCAAGTTTTGGACCGTTCTGGTGGTGATCTACAATATTCCCCTGAGAAATGTAATGATATAATTCTGGTGTCATGCATAATGCATAATATTGCTATTGCCCAAGGAAATCTAGATGAGGTGTGTCTGGAGGATGTGCCTGAAGTTGTTTATGTTCCTCAGGAAATTGTCATAAGACATACCACTAGAGCTGGAGTTGAAAATCATCTTGAAATTGTTGAAAGATTTTTTAGATGTAAGTCTACATAAAACTGTAATAACATGTTAATATTGTTTGCTAAATATTATTAATTACAACCTTTTTTTGTCAGGAAATTTTCGAATTGGATTCAAATACATTTTTTCTATTTTTTTTGTTTGATCTTTTAAATAGATAGATGTGTATATATATTTATTTATATATATATAACAAAATATAAATATATATGAATATATATATATATATATATATTCATATATATTTATATATATTTATATTTTGTTTCTAAGAAGAATTATATAGTTTGTTACCAAAGTTGTGTTATTTATACATATATATATATATATATATATATATATATATATATATATATATATATATATATATAGAGAGAGAGAGAGAGAGAGAGAGAGAGAGAGAGAGAGAGAGAGAGAGAGAGAGAGAGAGAGAGTTATAGAGTTATATATATATATTTCTATTTTTGAATAAAAAAAATAAATACTTTGTTACAAAAACCTTTACTTTTGTTATTTCCTTTGAATTAAAAAATGTTATTTCATAATTTATAAAAACTTTATTAAACACAATAGCAACATTAAAACAGTAAACTCTAATAAACATAAACAAAGGTTATAATATAAAGTGCAGTAAATTGGTTATACCCCATAACGTAAAGGTATAATAAGCAATATAATTATAAATCTGGATGTCGCCTATTCATGAACTCTAACTTTTTCTGATAATACTCCTTTTGAACATTTAACTGTCCTTTAAGTAAATTATTTCTTTCTTTTTGTAATTCAATCATTTCATTAAAAAATTAATTCTGTTCATTGCGAAAAGACAATGCCATATCTGTCAATCGTTCAACTTCATTAGGTCTCTCTGGTTGATGTATTTGACATTGTTGTGCATCCTCAATCTCTTCCTCACATTCTGATTCTTCAACTTGTGGTGTCTCAAGTTGTGTTTGAGTTATTCCCACTACTTGGATTTCATCATCATCCTCTGGACAAACTGTGTCCTCCACAAGTGGTTCTAAATTTATTTCTATTTCATCTATGAATGTAAATAAATCCAATTTTAGATAAAAAAAAATGTATTTAAAAAAAAAAAAAGATCAATACTTACCATCAAATAATGTAATTGATGAATCCTGTATTGTCTGCAGTAATCCCCTTACACCTGTAACAATAAATACATTGATATTAATATACATGTTAATAGTCATTCAATAAAAAAATCTTCTGTAGATAAACATATTTTTCAGTAGAAGGGTCAGCAACATAATACATATTAATTACAATTCATTGTCCATTCTTTTCATTAATACAAATGATATTTACATTTTAGTAATATACTTACTGACAGTTTCTTCTCTGCATGTTATATCACATGATGATGTTGAGGGTTGTTGCTGTTCAGAAGTCAACTCAGGCTCGGATGGTTGGTCCACCTGGGCATTTTCTATTTCTGTTTCCAACGCCTCTTCATGTTGTTCTATAAAGTACATATAAATAAAATCTAAAAAAATAAAAACATAAACTCAAAACGGAATATACAAAATACATGTTAAAGGGATAGTATAGTCAAAATTACACTTTCATTATTCAGATAGAGCATGGAATTTTAAACAACTTTAAAATTTAATCCTATTATAATTTTTTTGTCCTCTTTGGTATCTTTAATTTAAACAATAAAGAATCTAAGCTTAGAAGCCGGCCCATTTTTGGGTGCGGCACCTGGTTAGCGCTTGAGGATTGGTGTCTTTTTAAATGTAGCTATCCAATCAACAAGCGCTACCCAGGTCCTGAACCAAAAATGGTCCGGCTTCCAAGCTTAAAATCAAACTTTTTTAAATAAATATTCCAAGAGAAAAAGGAAAAAATCTCAATAGGAGTAAATTATAAAGTTGATTAAAATGGTATGCTCTTTCTGAATCATGAAATGTTATTTCTGAATAGACTATTCGTTTAACAGCAAGCAATTATATATTTACCTCTGAAATCCATGGTATCTGATGGAACATCAAGTCCCACCACGACAGCATCCCCCATCCTGGCATACAGCATCTGTTCATAGTCCAGAAGTTCAGCCCTATATGCGGGGCCTCCACCTGTTCCTTTAGATAACTGTTTTTCTTTACAGACTTTATTTTTAATATTCTTACGAATATCATTCACCCTCTTTCTACAGGCATTGACGTCTTTAGGAAAACTACCCTCCACTGACACTGCATGACTAATTTGTTCCCAAATTGCCTTCTTTCTTTGAGGATTTATAGATTTTGCTTGATAGCCGATAATAGCTTCATAATGTTCGATGACAGCTTCAACTAAAATACAGTTTTGACGATGAGTAAACATCACACTTCTGCCACTTTTTGTCTTTCCAGATAGTCCGGTAGCCATCACAATATTTGTTCAATAAATGGCACAAAAAAAAAATCGGTCGAAGTCTAAATAACGTAATGAACAATTAGCAATAACAACTTTTGTTCTAGAACGTTACAGAAATGGGGCGTTATATGAATAGATTAAAGGAATAATTTAAATAAAATTATTATCTTGAATATGATTGGACAATAACAATTTACTTTATTCTTATTGGTCAAATAGTTATTATTTTCAAATTGATGTAACTATATGTTTATATACATTATCAATTATACAAAAGAAGCGTAACATTTGTATGTATTAATTTAAGTTACAATGAACATATCCATAAAAATAAATTGAAACTATGCAAACAAATGTATCGATTGTAGAAATGTAGTGCAAGTTATTGCGCATTGTATCGACTGTAGAAATATAGTGCACGTTATTGCGCACTTTGTAACAACTTAATGTAATTTCAATTTATACGAAAAAATTTAACGATTTTATTAATATTTTTTCAATATTTATTAATAAATCATTTTCAGGGCGATTACTTAATTGTTTTAAACATAAATCAGTTTTTTAATGGGTATACTTTACTGCACAATTACAATTAGTTCCGTTATTGGGTGGAGTTTTATGGTTACAGAGATAGATACAGACAGTGATGATGAATCGTTCCAAGAAGTTTTCCATAGGAGAATTACTGATAATCACCTATACAATGGAAAAGTATTTTCCTAAAAAAAGGAAGGGGATCTTCGCATTGGAACAAGATAAAAGAAATCCAATTTTATCTGAGATGGTACGACGGGTCAGACGTTTGTCTGGCCATAATAGGACTAGAAAACAATGCCTGAAGCGTTATAATGATCTAATCCGGAGACAATCAAAATTAATGACCCTAATAAGAAGCTATGTTATGAAATGTAAGTATTTATGTAATATTTCTTGACTGTTGTGTATCAATTGTGTAACGCAATCGTAATGTGTCAGTTTGTAGTTACATACACCTAGATTTGGAGTTTGGCGTTAGCCATGAAAACTAGCGTTAGAGGCTCCTAACGCTGGTTTTAGGCTACCGCCGGTATTTGGAGTCACTCAAAATAGGGTCTAACGCTCACTTTTCAGCCGCGACTTTTCCATACCGCAGATCCCCTTACGTAAATTGCGTATCCTATCTTTTCAATGGGATCTTTCTAACTCCGGTATTTAGAGTCGTTTCTGAAGTGAGCGTTAGACATCTAACGACAAAACTCCAGCCGCAGGAAAAAAGTCAGTAGTTAAGAGCTTTCTGGGCTAACGCCGGTTCATAAAGCTCTTAACTACTGTACTCTAAAGTACACTAACACCCATAAACTACCTATGTACCCCTAAACCGAGGTCCCCCCACATCGCCGACACTCGAATACATTTTTTTAACCCCTAATCTGCCGACCGCCACCTACGTTATCCTTATGTACCCCTAATCTGCTGCCCCTAACACCGCCGACCCCAGTATTATATTTATTAACCCCTAACCTGCCCCCCACAACGTCGCCTCCACCTACCTACACTTATTAACCCCTAATCTGCTGACCGCAAAGCGCCGCCACCTACGTTATCCTTATGTACCCCTAATCTGCTGCCCCTACACCGCCGACCCCTATATTATATTTATTAACCCCTAATCTGCCCCCCTCAACGTCGCCTCCACCTGCTTACACTTATTAACCCCTAATCTGCCGACCGGACCTGAGCGCTACTATAATAAAGTTATTAACCCTTAATCCGCCTCACTAACCCTATAATAAATAGTATTAACCCCTTATCTGCCCTCCCTAACATCGCCGACACCTAACTTCAATTATTAACCCCTAATCTGCCGACCGGAGCTCACCGCTATTCTAATAAATGTATTAACCCCTAAAGCTAAGTCTAACCCTAACACTAACACCCCCCTAAGTTAAATATAATTTAAATCTAACGAAATTAATTAACTCTTAGTAAATAAATTATTCCTATTTAACGCTAAATACTTACCTGTAAAATAAATCCTAATATAGCTACAATATAAATTATAATTATATTATAGCTATTTTAGGATTAATATTTATTTTACAGGTAACTTTGTATTTATTTTAACAAGGTACAATAGCTATTAAATAGTTAAGAACTATTTAATAGCTAAAATAGTTAAAATAATTACAAATTTACCTGTAAAAGAAATCCTAACCTAAGTCACAATTAAACCTAACACTAGACTATCAATAAATTAATTAAATAAACTACCTACAATTACCTACAATTAACCTAACACTACACTATCAATAAATTAATTAAATACAATTGCTACAAATAAATACAATTAAATAAACTAGCTAAAGTACAAAAAATAAAAAAGAACTAAGTTACAAAAAATAAAAAAATATTTACAAACATAAGAAAAATATTACAACAATTTTAAACTAATTACACCTACTCTAAGCCCCCTAATAAAATAACAAAGCCCCCCAAAATAAAAAAATGCCCTACCCTATTCTAAATTACTAAAGTTCAAAGCTCTTTTACCTTACCAGCCTTGAACAGGGCCCTTTGCGGGGCATGCCCAAGAAATACAGCTCTTTTGCCTGTAAAAAAAAACATACAATACCCAAGCCCCCCAACATTACAACCCACCACCCACATACCCCTAATCTAACCCAAACCCCCCCTTAAATAAACCTAACACTAAGCCCCTGAAGATCATCCTACCTTGTCTTCACCTCACCGGGTATCACACCGATCCGTCCAGAAGAGCTCCTCCGATGTCCTGATCCAAGCCCAAAGCGGGGGGCTTGAAGAGGTCCATGATCCGGCTGAAGTCTTCATCCAAGCGGGGCAGAAGAGGTCTTCCCTCCGATTGAAGTCTTCATCCAAGCGGCATCCATCCGGAGCGATCAGCCAATAGAATGCAAGCTCAATCTGATTGGCTTGATTGGATCAGCCAATCGGATTGAACTTGATTCTGATTGGCTGATTCCATCAGCCAATCAGAATATTCCTACCTTAATTCCGATTGGCTGAGAGAATCCTATCAGCCAATCGGAATTCGAGGGATGCCATCTTGGATGATGTCATTTAAAGGAACCGTCATTCGTCGTTCAGTCGTCGGCCAGGATGGATGTTCCGCGGTGGAGGTCTTCAGGATGCTGCCGCTTCGCTCCGGATGGATGCCGCTTGGATGAAGACTTCAATCGGATGGAAGACCTCTTCTGCCCCGCTTGGATGAAGACTTCAGCCGGATCATGGACCTCTTCAGCCCCCCACTTGGGCTTGGATCAGGACATCGGAGGAGCTCTTCTGGACGGATCGGTGTGATACCCGGTGAGGTGAAGACAAGGTAGGATGATCTTCAGGGGCTTAGTGTGTAGGTTTATTTAAGGGGGGTTTGGGTTAGATTAGGGGTATGTGGGTGGTGGGTTGTAATGTTGGGGGGCTTGGGTATTGTATGTTTTTTTTTACAGGCAAAAGAGCTGTATTTCTTGGGGCATGCCCCGCAAAGGGCCCTGTTCAGGGCTGGTAAGGTAAAAGAGCTTTGAACTTTAGTAATTTAGAATAGGGTAGGGCAATTTTTTTATTTTGGGGGGGCTTTGTTATTTTATTAGGGGGCTTAGAGTAGTTTAAAATTGTTGTAATATTTTTCTTATGTTTGTAAATATTTTTTTATTTTTTGTAACTTAGTTCTTTTTTATTTTTTGTACTTTAGCTAGTTTATTTAATTGTATTTATTTGTAGCAATTGTATTTAATTAATTTATTGATAGTGTAGTGTTAGGTTAATTGTAGGTAATTGTAGGTAGTTTATTTAATTAATTTATTGATAGTCTAGTGTTAGGTTTAATTGTAACTTAGGTTAGGATTTCTTTTACAGGTAAATTTGTAATTATTTTAACTATTTTAGCTATTAAATAGTTCTTAACTATTTAATAGCTATTGTACCTGGTTAAAATAAATACAAAGTTACCTGTAAAATAAATATTAATCCTAAAATAGCTATAATATAATTATAAATTATATTGTAGCTATATTAGGATTTATTTTACAGGTAAGTATTTAGCTTTTAAATAGGAATAATTTATTTAATAAGAGTTAATTAATGTCATTAGATTTAAATATATTTAATTTAGGGGGGTGTTAGTGTTAGGGTTAGACTTAGCTTTAGGGGTTAATACATTTATTAGAGTAGCGGTGAGCTCCAGTCGGCAGATTAGGGGTTAATAATTGAAGTTAGGTGTCGGCGATGTTAGGGAGGGCAGATTAGGGGTTAATACTATTTATTATAGGGTTAGTGAGGCGGATTAGGGGTTAATAACTTTATTATAGTAGCGCTCAGGTCCGGTCGGCAGATTAGGGGTTAATAAGTGTAGGCAGGTGGAGGCGACGTTGAGGGGGGCAGATTAGGGGTTAATAAAATATAATATAGGGGTCGGCGGTGTTAGGGGCAGCAGTTTTGGGGTACATAAGGATAACGTAGGTGGCGGCGCTTTGCGGTCGGCAGATTAGGGGTTAATAAGTGTAGGCAGATGGAGGCGACGTTGAGGGGGGCAGATTAGGGGTTAATAAATATAATATAGGGGTCGGCGGTGTTAGGGGCAGCAGATTAGGGGTACATAGGATAATGTAAGTAGCGGCGGTTTACGGAGCGGCAGATTAGGGAGTTTAAAAATAAAATGCAGGTGTCAGCGGATAGCGGGGGGCGGCAGATTAGGGGTTAATAAGTGTAAGGTTAGGGGGTGTTTAGACTCGGGGTAACATGTTAGAGTGTTAGGTGCCAGACGTAGGAAGTGTTTCCCCATAGCAAACAATGGGGATGCGTTAAGAGCTGAACGCGGCTTTTTTGCAGGTGTTAGGTTTTTTTCAGCTCAAACAGCCCATTGTTTCCTATGGGGGAATCGTGCACCGAGCACGTTTTTGAGGCTGGCCGCTTGCGTAAGAACTCTGGTATTGAGAGTTGAAGCTGAGTTAAAAATGCTCTACGCTCCTTTTTTGGAGCCTAACGCAGCCCTTTATGTGGACTCTCAATACCAGAGTTATTTTTATGGTGCGGCCAGAAAAAAGCCGGCGTTAGTTTTTCGGGTCGTAACCGACAAAACTCCAAATCTAGCCGTTAGTTTATAGAATCTTGAACTTTATTGAAAAAAAATATTGCTGTTTTTGTATCCATTGGAGCTTGATTGCAGTTTGTGAAACAGTATTAACAATATATTTGTTTCTGTAACATTTATGTTGTACTCCAAAATAGATTGTCAAAATATAAATAAAAATACATTTTTATTTTACTTTTACAGTCAAAAATAGAAGAAGGCCCCATTATCTGTGCCCAATAAACTTGAATCCATCCAGTCCAGAAGCTGATTGTGATCCACTACCAACTGTGTTTATGGAGTCTGAGGCTATAATTACAACCGGTAGGAATATAGTTACTATCTTTTTATAAAATGTATAGTATTAAGATAACTCATAATTGATATTAACATTTAGATTTTCACAATTTTTAAAAAAAGGAAAAAAAAATTATCAGGCGACAACGTCGCAGAAGGCCAATGCCCATCATTGATTATGAATGTGATAATGAAGGTAGATTTAATTCACATATATCTTGAAAATCAATAATATTATTCTAGTTAATGACTATAATCATATTATAGACATGATTGAAGAAGATCCAATCCAAACAGCCAGCGAAGAAATACTTGTTGAAGAGGAAACAAATAATAATGTGATGCAAGATTCTTCAAATACCGAGCAACCACAAGACAATATATGGAGGTTCATATGTCGATTCAGTCACTTATGATCTTATGTCATTATTATGTACTAAAATATAACTTTTATTTTAGTAAATAATTAGTCAAAAGAGATATGGATTGAAATCAGCATTGTTCAATTAACATAAGTCAATAGTGTTGGAATATAATGATCCAAAATTAAATATTTTATTAAATAACTTTTCCTGGTATAATTCATGTTTATGTCTTACAGCTATTCAAGATGAAGGAGAGAACATTGAACAAGCAGAAGAGCAGCAATCCAATTCATCCAATTCAACGCAATGCTATGATTGGAGTGAGTTCTTTTGTATCATTACAATGTTTTGCTTTATGAAATACTATTGTAAATTGTCACTATTGTGTGGAAATAAAAATGCATGTGCGTGTACACAGTATTATCAAGATAACATGCTTACAACAGAGGTGTAGATAAAACCTCCTAACAAGATATTAGTCATTGTCTATGATCCTGTTAGCATCAGGTAAAACATTAGTTATCTGGTAATACAGAACAGATGAAAAATGTATTAAATTAATGTCATGTTCCTTAAAATAACTATTTTTGTATTTCTCTTTGGTACAGTTCCTGAAGATCAAGAAATAACAATTAACAAAAAAGAAGTGTTGGATACCCTTCTGGAAGTAGAAAACGATTTGATGAGGACATACATAAAAGTACAAAACTTAAGAGAAAAATATCAATCTTTTTAATTAAAAATAATAAAGCAAAAATTCTATATTTTTTTAATGTTGAAATAACATTATTTATTTATTTTTTGTTTTTTATGAAAATAAAACAAAAATTCATTTTTTATGTGAAAATAACATATTTTGGGTTAAAATAAATTGATTGATGTTAAAAACTATTTTTTTTTTGGTGTCTGGGTGTTTATTTCATACAAAAAAGTTATTTATTACTTTATTGTAAAACAGAAAAAAGTTCACATTAGTCCAGAGGGGGGAGGTGAATGGAAATATGAGTTGGGTTATATCAAAGAGTTGGGTTATATCTTTGAAATACATTGCACATGTTTATATAAGTTGCTTCAATAAGTGACAAAAAAAAGATAAAAGTTTGAATAAAATTATGAGTCAGATATAGAATTAACATTAAAATAGATCTTCAATGTGCTTTCTTCAAAAAAAATATACATTGTTACAACAAATAATAAAGTAGATATCAAACACTAGTGGTATTTTCTGGTTTACATCTTCATGTCAATATTGAAATGCTGTCCGTTCAGCGATTGATATACAGAGAATGTGATAATATAATTACATTTTATTAAAGTTTTAATAATTTTTATTTAATATCGGAATCAAAATAAAGGTTGTGTTTTATGAAAAGCACTTTATTTATATACATTTTTGTTCTAACATCAAACATATAAGAAATTATTATTTCACAATCATAAATTTTATTTATATATATTACAATCTAATCAATAAGTTCATATTAAGTTTATAAATATATAATTCACATTTATTTCTATTATGCGCTTTAATTTAACTAATTTTTAATAATAAATATGGTGCAAAAATACGAATAACAGCGAGATTTATCAATATCACGCCACATCTCGACTTTGAAAAGTAACGTAGAAATACGACCCATTTTATGAGAAATAACGGCACACATGTGCGCCGATCCGATGGCGATATGCAGAGTACTTGTCGGAGAACTGAAAGGCGAGCTTGAACAAAGTTTGATAAATCGAGCCCTATGAATATAATTCAATGTGTTTATAACTTTAACTAATATAAAGAATTTAGGAATTTATATTAATTTTAATTGTTTAGTATGTGCATTTTATTGGGGGTTTGTTTTAAAGAATAATTATTAAATATACTGACAAGGTAAAACCCTGTATAATGTGTGTGTGTATATATATATATATATATATATATATATATATTATATATATATAAATATAAATATATATATATATATACAGTATATATATATTTATATATATATATATATATATATATATATATACATACACACAATATATATATATATATATATATATATATATATATATATACATACACACATACTGTAACTAGTATAACCATAGCTAACTTTACATTATGTATATACTTACAAATTTTTAAGAATTATTTTTGGAATTAACTAACTGAATGACAGAACTGAGTGAATACTTCAAAATGACAGATGAAGGGTGAGTGCCAACTTTTGAGCTGGAAACAGAGAGGCAGAAAGTGGGGAAAAAAATAATTATGTTTAAAAGGACCACAAGACTTCCAAGTTACCTCCCCAGTTAGAAATTATTAAAAACTACTTATGATCATGGATAGACATTGGAGTCATAAATTAAGTTTATATTAGAAAGCTCTCAAAATGGATGTGAGATAACCATGACTGATGTTACTGGAAATTACTATAATACTGGTGGGATATGGCTGATCTGCTGGATGACAATTACTGGAATTCAGGTGGAATGGCTTTGTGCACTGGAAAATTATTAGAATGAAAAATAATTAATATTAAATAAAAAAGAAGATGGAGGGGACAAAGACAAACAGTGATGTAAGTCCATCTGAAGGAATTAGGAAAACTACTGCAAAGAGACAGGTAAAGGGAAGAAAATAAATGAAATGTTAAGAGAGATTTTTTTTTAAGATTTTCTTTTTTTATATACTTTAATTCCACTATTTCAAGCCAAGACTATAGCAACCTCTGCTGGCTTTAGAATTGAAGCATCTTCCTCTGAGCAGCACACCGGACGGGAGGAGTTAAAAATACAATCTAGCTAAACAAGTTGCGCAGTACTACACAACGTTCATAGGTGAATTGTAATTTAACTCCTCCTCCATCTGTTTTCACTAATATCCAGCCAGGCACTGTAGGGAGTTTCAGCTCGATGGGGGTGACACCATCAGAGGAGATTAATTACTGCTTGATAGTGTCACAGACCATCAACATGTTCAACCATGGTTGGTGACCCGCTTGATTAGATAGATAATGATAGATACAGTTTAACCCAGATAGAGAACCACAAGACTTGCGGGGTGAGAACCATGGTTAGGTTCCCAGAGACCGTTGCAGCGCCCAAGGCTCTGATTAGCATATCTGCCTTCGGCCGAACTCGGAACATAGTCTCTTGGACATATGTTTGATGCACAAATGTGCTTCGGCATTCTGTCAGTCGGCATTCTGTCCAAGAACCGTTTGTGCATATGTATGCTTAGTATGTGTACATATGTTTGAGTGTGTATATACGTATGTGTGTGTATATGTATGTTTTTCTGCATGTGTGCATGTATGTGTATGTTTCTGTGTGTATATCTGTTTGTTTGTGTATATGTGTGTGTGAGTATGTATGCGTATATGTGTGTTTGAGCGTATGTGTGTGTGCATTTACTAGTATTTGCAGCCCCAGGGAAAAAAATGTATATCTGTGTGTGTGTGTGTGTTTATATGTGTGTGCATACTGTATGTGTGTGTATATTTGTGTGTATATGTCTCTATATACAGTATGTGTGTTTGTGCATGCATGTATGTGTGTGTCAATGTCTGTGTGATTGTGTGTGTACGTATATGTTTGAGAGTGTGTATGTATGCCTGTGTGTTTGTATGTCTGTGTATGTGCTTAAGTATTTGTATGTGTGTGTGTGTGCGTATATATATATATATATATATATATATATATATAAAAGTACTGCACAATAAACAGTAAACATCAGCATTTCTTCAAAAGAATAACAAATTTATTTTAACGTTTCGGGGACATACTTCCCCTTCTTCAGAACACAAAACTGATGCACAGCATCCGCTTAAATAAGACAAGCATGCAATCAAACAATTACCTCCCCCTGTGTAGAGCACCAAACATTGTGTGAAAATCGCCAAACCGGAAGTGCCTAAACCAAACACTTCCGGTCCGGCGTGTAGAAAATATAAATCATACCATGATTACAAAAACATACTATACATTGGCTTAAATCTAAATGTGCCTGTGTTGTGCACAACAAATTTACATAGAAATAAATATAAGAGTGTTGATACCCAAATTATGCAACGCAAGTGAGAATCGTAAATCCGGAAGTGACCTCATAAAGCCTCCCGGAAGTGGGGCACAGTCTTGTTATTCTAACTGTGTAAACTGCTGATGTCCGAAAACCAGAAGTGGGGCAAGTGATAAAAATCTGGGTTTAACAGAAAATATAACTGCATCACAGGCAAGAAAAAAACACTAAATTCTGACTAAATTGCAGAAAAAAACACAGTGATTACCACTCATAAATAGAACTTGTATGCAGATTACACATCATATATACAATGTGTCAAGATATATATACTGGCTTAAAACATAACCTAATCCCCTATTTCTACTAGAGGAATTATGGCAATAAGAAAAAGCAATAAACAATTATAGGAATATGGATTCACTCTTTCTGAGCTTATTATAAGGTCTTAGGTGGGATGTTGAACTAATTAGTTTGAGATTATGTACATAGTTACATAGGCCACTGTGTACTACAAAAACAAGCACAGACCTGTGGATATCAAAAGCATTCACTATACGTAAAAAGTGATAAGTGTGTTTGTATCAAGGTTACTCCAAGGGGCTACCACTACCGTATCTCAGGGGGTCCACCCAGGGTCAGTAGAACTCTGGAATGGATCCACTAATGGATGTACAGATGCACATACCCGGTGTCAAAAAGGCATCAAGATACCTGCACCACATCCAATAACGGAAAGGGCTAATAATCCCCGACTCAGAACAAGCGTCACTTTTGATACCCACAGGTCTGTGCTGGTTTTTGTGGCTAAAAGTCAGCTCCTTCGAGTACAAAGAATAGTAAGCAATGAAAGTGAAAGAACAGATAGGCTGGAACAAATGAAAAACAAGTTTCTACATAGGGGGTATCCACCTAATATCATTGAAAGTAAGTTAAACGAGATACGGCATTCCAAACCTAAAACGAAGAATCAAGATAGTAAAAAAGAGAGTATAGTATTTGTGTCCCAGTATAACCCTTACAGTGAGAAGATCAGTAAGATAATCAGAAAAAACTGGCATATCTTAAGAAACTGTAACCCTGGTATACCACAATTACAAGACCCACCCCTTATGGCCTACAGGCGTGTAAAAAACATAAGGGATCATTTGGTGAGGTCAGATGTTGGCCCAAGCAAAGGTTCAAGACAAATATATATAGGCAGTAAAAAGAAAGGGAGTTACCCCTGCCTAGGTTGCATGTCTTGTAGCTCTATCATTAAAGGTCCCCACTTCTTCCACCCACAGAGTGGGAAAAAATTTAACATTGAAGGTTTTTTCACATGCGAGAGCACCTATGTCATCTACCTGATTAAATGCCCATGTTCCTTAATCTATTTGGGCGAGAGGGGAGAGGACTACCCAAAAAGTCAGGGAGCGATTGAATCAGCATCGTAGCAACATCAGAAGAAAAAATGTTGAGGCACCCTTGGCAATACATTTTATAGAAAAAGGGCATAGTATTAGCCAGTTACGCTGGCAGGTCATATGAACAGGTACAGGTACCCAGAAATGATTCAGATCGAGAACAGTTACTCAAAACACAAGAGAGATGTGGTGGATCTTTAAAATGGGAATCCATGGCACCAATAAAGTTAAATAGGGATTTTTACCTATCATGTTTCTTGTAATCTACTCCCAATTTTGTCTAAAAAACTTTTTTCTAAAAAAACTTTTGTAAAATTCTGGTAGATTTAGTTACCCTTATAAATGTAAAAATTGTTGTTACACTATGCAGAGCTCCATAGATCTAGGATATATAATATCTAGTGCTGCTTAAAATGTGCACATTCAGTGATACTTTGTTTTTAATGTTACATAGGTTGTTATAATAAGTATTATAAGATGTTGCTTAAAGAATATATCAGCAGATGGCGCTGAGAGCCCACTGTTGGAAGTGTTTGGCGCGTGAAATTGAATGCTTAAAAGGAAGCAATTTGTCAATATATAACACAAGGCATGATTAAGTGGACATATGGTCACAAAACGTTTGCTATTTTTAAGGATCTTCAATAAAAGGATGAATGTATTATCCTAACAGTGCTGGTGAACGTCATGTATTTCTATATTACACAGGAGTTGGCAGTTTTTTATTTTGGGGGTCTTTGTTATTATAATTATAATTTATATTGTAGCTATATTAGGGTTTATTTTACAGGTAAGTATTTAGCTTTAATTAGGATTAATTTATTTAATAAGAGTTAATTTATTTAGTTAGATAAATATTATATTTAACTTAGGGGGGTGTTAGGGTTAGGGGTTAGAATTAGCTTTAGGGGTTAAAAAATTTATTAGAGTAGCGGTGAGCTCCGGTCGGCAGATTAGGGGTTAATGCTTGAAGTTAGGTGTCGGCGATGTTAGGGAGGGCAGATTAGGGGTTAATACTATTTATTATAGGGTTATTGAGGCAGGAGTGAGGCGGATTAGGGGTTAATAGATTTATTATAGTAGCGGTGCAGTCCGGTCGGCAGATTATGGGTTAATAAGTGTAGGTAGGTGGCGGCAACGTTGGGGGCGGCAGATTAGGGGTTAATAAATATTATGTAGGTGTCGGCGGTATTAGGGGCGGCAGATTAGGGGTACATAGGGATAACGTAGGTGGCGGCGGTGTACGGAGCGGCAGATTAGGGGTTAAAAAATGTTAATAGAGTGGCGGCGATGTGGCGGGCCTCGGTTTAGGGGTACATAGGTAGTTTATGGGTGTTAGTGTACTTTAGAGCACAGTAGTTAAGAGCTTTATAAACCGGCGCTAGCCCAGAAAGCTCTTAACTACTGACTTTTTTCTGCGGCTGGAGTTTTGTCGTTAGATTTCTAACGCTCACTTCAGCCAAGACTCTAAATACCGGCGTTAGAAAGATCCCATTGAAAAGATAGGATACGCAAATGACGTAGGGGGATCTGCGGTATGGAAAAGTCGTGGCTGCAAAGTGAGCGTTAGACCCTTTCCTGACTGACTCCAAATACCAGCGGGCGGTAAAAACCAGCGTTGGAGCCTCTAACGCTGGTTTTGATGGCTACCGCCCAACTCTAAATCTAGGCCTATGTAAATAATCTCAAACTAATTAGTTCAACATCCCACCTAAGACCTTATAATAAGCTCAGAAAGAGTGAATCCATATTCCTATAATTGTTTATTGCTTTTTCTTATTGCCATAATTCCTCTAGTAGAAATAGGGGATTAGGTTATGTTTTATGCCAGTATATATATCTTGATACATAGTATATATGATGTGTAACTTGCACACAAGTTCTATTTATGAGTGGTAATCACTGTGTTTTTTTCTGCTATTTATTCAGAATTGAGTGTTTTTTTTCTTGCCTGTGATGCAGTTATATTTTCTGTTAAACCCAGATTTTAATCACTTGCCCCACTTCCGGTTTTTGGACATCAGCAGTTTACACAGTTAGAATAACAAGACTGTGCCCAACTTCCGGGAGGCTTTATGAGGTCACTTCCGGATTTACAATTCTCACTTGCGTTGCATAATTTGGGTATCCACACTCTTATATTTATTTCTATGTAAATTTGTTGTGCACAACACAGGCACATTTAGATTTAAGCCAATGTATAGTAGGTTTTGTAATCGTGGTATGCTTTATATTTTTCTACACGCCGGACCGGGAGAGCTTAGAGATTGAGGGAGGGGCTGGTGGGTGTGAGGGAGAGCTTAGATAGTGAGGGGGCTGTGTGTGTGTGAGGGAGAGCTTAGACAGTGAAGGGGCTGTGTGTGGAGGGAGAGCTTAGAGAGTGAGGGGCGGTCTGTGTGTATGAGGGAGAGCTTAGAGAGTGAGGGGGCTGTGTGTGCAGGGAGAGCTTAGATAGTGAGGGGGCTGTGTGTGAGGGAGAGCTTAGGAGTGAGGGGGCTGTGTGTGAGGGGAGAGCTTAGAGAGTGAGGGGGCTGTGTGTGAGGGAGAGCTTAGAGAGTGAGGGGCTGTGTGTGTGAGGGAGAGCTTAGAGAGTGAGGGGGCTTGTGTGTGAGGGAGAGCTTAGAGAGTGAGGGGGCTGTGTGTGTGAGGGAGATCTTAGAGAGTGAGGGGGCTGTGTGTGTGAGGGAGAACTTAGAGATTGAGGGGCTGTGTGTGTGAGGGAGAGCTTAGAGAGTGAGGGGGCTGTGTGTGTGTGAGGGAGAGCTTAAGAGAGTGATGGGGCTGTGTGTGTGAGGGAGAGCTTAGATAGTGAGGGGCTGTGGGTGTGAGGGAGAGCTTAGATAGTGAGGGAGCTGTGTGGTGAGGGAGAGCTTAGAGAGTGAGGGACTGTGTGTGAGGGAGAGCTTAGAGAGTGAGGGGGGCTGTGTGGTGAGGGAGAGGGGATGACTGGTTGAGGAGAGTGCAGTGTGTGAGGGAGAGGGAATAACAGGGTGAGGAGGGGGACTGTGTTGTGTGAAGGAGCTGAGAGGATGAGGAGGAGGCTGTGTGTGAGGGAGAGGGATGTTGAGAGGGTATGGAGGGGGCTGTGTGTGAAGAAGAGGGGAGTTGAGAGGATACGGAAGGTGTTAGGTGAGGGAGTCGGGGTTAAGAAAGTGAGAAGGCAGCTGTGTAAAGAAGAGGGGGGCTGAGAAGCTGAGGAAAATGTGTTTTTTTGGGGGGCATTCATGGATTTTTTTTTTACTAGGGCCCTGTGGTTTCTACTTATGCATCCTGTAATAGTTCTTATATATTTGTGGAAAAATTGATCTAAAATCTCTCTAAGCAAACAACTGTCTATATGCACTACAAGGCACATACTCGTAATTTAAGCTCTCTCTATCGGGTTAATATGTTTTTCCTGGGTGTATCAAGCCAGTGCCTCACTACCCCCTAAATTCACCGCACGTCACTGATTGATGTAAACTTTGTCACGGTGCAAGCTGAAAAAGGAAACTACGTTCTTTTTTATTGCAATGTTCATCATCAACACTGTGAGAAATCACAAAAAATCTTTGGCATTTTTTTTAGACCATGTATTGTATGTATTGTAATGTACAAGTCTCTGTTTCACATAAAGAACACTACATAGCAACATAAACAATTCTCAAGATAAAAATTTGTGCTTCTAGTTTTTTTTCAAGGGCTCACTGTAAACGACAAGACTTCTTCTGCTACTATTCTGCCCTTAATCTCTATAAGCACATTACTTCTCTACTCTTTCCTTCAAACCCAAAACGTCTGTTCTCCACTTTAAATACTCTTCTCCATCCCCACCCCCATCTCATAATACAACTTCTCTGTCAGCTCAAGACTTTGCCAGCAACTTCAATAACAAAATCAACTCCATCCGAAACGAAATCAGCTATCAACATACATTCCATTCTCTCACCCTCAAATGCTTGCAATCAACTACAACCCCACATAGCCATAAACTTAGCTCTTTCTCCCCCCTGGTTACCGAGAAGAAGTTTCTGCACTGTATACTGCAGCTCCCACCCTTACTACCATGTCCCCTTGACCCCTATCCCCTCACAGCTACTCCTCTCCCTCTCTTCTTCCCTTACCCCTGTACTCACACACATTGTCAACCCTCTCCCTCAGCACCGGTATATTTCCCCTCATCTCTGAAACATGCACTGGTCACACCTACACTAAAAATACCTTCCCTTGATCCAACCCCCATCCAACTACCGCCCTATTTACCTCCTCCCTCTTGCCTCAAAACTTCTCGAAAAGCTAGTAATATGCACGTCTATTCCATTTCCTTACATTAAAATCCCTCCTTGACCCCACTGCAATCTGGATTTTGTCCCCATCATTCCACAGAGACAGCAATCGTTAAGGTTACCAACAACCTACTTACAGCAAAATCAAAACGTCACTTCTCTCTGCTTATCCTCCTTGATATGTCTGCAGCCTTTGAAACTGTTGACCACCGCTTTGGCATTTGTGGCACAGCCCACTTGTGGTTCTCTTCCTACCTGTCAAACCGTGTAGCCTTCTCTGGGGCCTCCCCTGCCCCGTCACCCACTTCCTGTCTGGGTACTGCAAGGCTCTGTCCTCGGTCCCCTTCCCTTCTCAATCTACACGTCATCATTAGGTTCCCTAATTAGGGTCCCATGGTTTCCAATATCATTTGTATGCTGACGACACCCAAATCTACTTCTCTGCACCAGACCTATCTCCTTCCTTGCTAACCCGTGTCACTAACTGTCTTTCTCACATCTCTTCCTGGATGTCCTCTCACTACCTCAAGCTAAATCTCTCCAAAACTGAGCTCCTTATTTCCCCCCCTTCTTGCAAAATCTCCCACCCCCAATCTCTCTATAACTGTTGATAACTCCATCATTCCCCCTATCCCGCAATGACTGATGTCTTGGGGTCAAATTTGACTCAGATCTTTCTTTCACTCCTCTCATTCAGTCCTTGGCTAAAGCCTGCCGCTTCCACCTTAAAAACATCTCTAAAATTAGACATTTCCTTACACAAGACACAACTAAGATTTTAATCCACATCCACTCTCTCATCGTTTCCCTCCTTGATTACTGCAACTCTGTCCTCTCTGGTCTCCCCAAGCTGCCGCCTAGCTCCTTTACCAATCCATAAATGAATGCCTCTTCCAGGCTCATCTTCCCTTACACATCACCCTTCATCTGGCTGCACCTCTCTGCCAACCCCTTCACTGGCTTCCTCTTGCCTCTAGGATTAAACACAAAAATTCTCACTCTGACACACAAAGCCCTCAACTGCACTGCTTCTCCCTATATCTCAGGCATTCCAAATTTAATTTCCCTTGTTAAAGTTGTCAGTATATTTAATGAAAATCTTAGCAGTATTCTCTAAACAATGTGTAAGTATATGGCAGGGAATATATCTTAACAATCTTCCTTTAAACTAAACCTGCAATCAAACATACATTTGCTAAGACAATAAAATTAATCTAAATATCTGAATTCTTTATTATTAGTAAATAACTATGAACATGTTGATACGTAAATATTTGTAATGATTAGAATATGAGTCAATATTATATGCGTTAAAACAAAACTATTTAAAATATGCTATGCAAAGCTCATGCCAATTTACTTTAAAACCAATCTTTCATTCAGAGCTGCATTTAAAATATTACAATAAGACCTAAAATAGCAGTTACAAACATTCAGCAATATGATTTACAGTGCTAATTTAAGCAATAGTACAATATACACTTCTATTAAAAACTTCAGAAATTGTATATATTATTTATGTAAAGATCCAATTCTGAGTTATAACTCTACAGTTATATAGATAAAACAATTTAGAATCAAGGATATGTATTTAACAATATACAGACTGAATATAAACTACAGCTATTATGCATATATCTGTGTTAAAATATTAATTGTAACCCTCTTTCTTTTTATATATATATATATATATATATATATATATATATATATATATATATATATATATATATATACGTTACCAAAATAGATAGTTCAGTTACCAAGGATTCCTTGTTTCATCTCAGAAAATATATAAGTAAATTTTTGCAATCACTGAGAAAAAGGTAGATCAGCTTGTTTAGAATGAATGTATTTTGGACGCCCAGCAGTGTATCATTCAAGTCAGCAAAATCTGTCTTATCTCCTTCATGCGTTCACTTAAATAACTTTTTCATTCATTGATGAAACCATGGGAGTGGCCCTACGAGATCTGACCATCCCATTGGTTAGGTGGGATGTCTATTTGGATTGGCCCTTGGTCACCACGGAAACGCATCCTTTAAGCAGTTAAATCTCAACTGCTATACCGTTATCGGCCCTTAGGTGGCATCATTACAATCAGACATAGCAACATTTGAAACAACTTAAATCAGTATTTTTATGAAATGGTTATTCATTTTATCATAATTTACTGCAACAACTATTCACAATATTTGTTTTGGATAAGTTATATCTCAATGAATTTTCTGATCATTTTGATATGAAATATAAAATACATCTAACATTATATTAAAATAATTTATATTTCATTTAGTCTAACAAATTTTTTTTTATATTTCATAGTCATATTATATCAAAGTAACTTCCATTTCTTCATCTCACTATATTTTAAAAGATGTATTTAAAAACTTTATAAACATTATTGCACATTTATATGATATGACTTATTTCACCTCACGCAGGCACTCCATCTGAAATAAAGTAATAAGTGTCATTAATTATTCCTTTCCAGGTCCACAATTATTATTTAAAAACACAGAGGTTAAGATATTCAATGCTTTCAAGATATACATATATATATTCATATATACACATCTATCTATCTATCTATCTATCTATATATATATATATATATATATCTTTATATACATATATCTCATATCCACTAAAATATATACAGTTGTTTTGAAATCATAATGTAAGCCATGTGTCTTCACTGTGTGCTGTATGTTCAGAGTCATACCTTAGCATTTGTCTGTGTTTTCTCTGTGTTATCAACCACACAGCATGAGCCATTCAAGCAAAATCTGTGCTAATTATCAGTCCTTTGAAAAGATGTGAGAGATACAAACATTCTTCAGACGGAACGGCATTTCCCTTGGAGGAAACCCATATATGGGCCTGTATCCTGTTCTCTTTCAAATTACTTCCCCAACATTCCTCTAAGTGACTGTATTAAATTGGGCAGGCCAAATGTCATAGAGTCACTGAGGTCAGTTCCCTTTTGGAAAATGTCTGTGTGCTCACACCGCAGGGGTCGTGCTTCAAAAGGCTATGCTGATTTACATCCTGATAAATGTGTATTCACCCAGCTCTCATCTTGTAGGGGGTTTTTGAGTTAAATCCTGACATCAGAATTTCTATTCTACAGCACATCTGATAAAATAGACGGCTTCATATACAGGGAGTGCAGAATTATTAGGCAAATGAGTATTTTGACCACATCATCCTCTTTATGCATGTTGTCTTACTCCAAGCTGTATAGGCTTGAAAGCCTACTACCAATTAAGCATATTAGGTGCTGTGCATCTCTGTAATGAGAAGGGGTGTGGTCTAATGACATCAACACCCTATATCAGGTGTGCATAATTATTAGGCAACTTCCTTTCCTTTGGCAAAATGGTTCAAAAGAAGGACTTGACAGGCTCAGAAAAGTCAAAAATAGTGAGATATCTTGCAGAGGGATGCAGCACTCTTAAAATTGCAAAGCTTCTGAAGCGTGATCATCGAACAATCAAGCGTTTCATTCAAAATAGTCAACAGGGTCGCAAGAAGCGTGTGGAAAAACCAAGGTGCAAAATAACTGCCCATGAACTGAGAAAAGTCAAGCGTGCAGCTGCCAAGATGCCACTTGCCACCAGTTTGGCCATATTTCAGAGCTGCAACATCACTGGAGTGCCCAAAAGCACAAGGTGTGCAATACTCAGAGACATGGCCAAGGTAAGAAAGGCTGAAAGACGACCACCACTGAACAAGACACACAAGCTGAAACGTCAAGACTGGGCCAAGAAATATCTCAAGACTGATTTTTCTAAGGTTTTATGGACTGATGAAATGAGAGTGAGTCTTGATGGGCCAGATGGATGGGCCCGTGGCTGGATTGGTAAAGGGCAGAGAGCTCCAGTCCGACTCAGACGTCAGCAAGGTGGAGGTGGAGTACTGGTTTGGGCTGGTATCATCAAAGATGAGCTTGTGGGGCCTTTTCGGGTTGAGGATGGAGTCAAGCTCAACTCCCAGTCCTACTGCCAGTTTCTGGAAGACACCTTCTTCAAGCAGTGGTACAGGAAGAAGTCTGCATCCTTCAAGAAAAACATGATTTTCATGCAGGACAATGCTCCATCACACGCGTCCAAGTACTCCACAGCGTGGCTTGCAAGAAAGGGTATAAAAGAAGCAAATCTAATGACATGGCCTCCTTGTTCACCTGATCTGAACCCCATTGAGAACCTGTGGTCCATCATCAAATGTGAGATTTACAAGGAGGGAAAACAGTACACCTCTCTGAACAGTGTATGGGAGGCTGTGGTTGCTGCTGCACGCAATGTTGATGGTGAACAGATCAAAACACTGACAGAATCCATGGATGGTAGGCTTTTGAGTGTCCTTTGCAAGGAAGGATGGGCTATATTGGTCAGCAGATTTGTTTTTGTTTTGTTTTTGAATGTCAGAAATGTATATTTGTGAATGTTGAGATGTTATATTGGTTTCACTGGTAAAAATAAATAAATGAAATGGGTATATATTTGTTTTTTGTTAAGTTGGCCTAATAATTATCTCAGTAATAGTCACCTGCACACAACAGATATCCCCCTAAAATAGCTATACCTAAAAACAACACAAACTACTTCCAAAACTAATCAGCCTTTGATATTAATGAGTTTTTTGGGTTCATTGAGAACATGGTTGTGTTCAATAATAAAATTAATCCTCAAAAATACAACTTGCCTAATAATTCTGCACTCCCTGTATATACACACATCCTTTTTATATTATTTCATTTACGTATATATATATATTAGTATATATATATATATATATATATATATATATATATATATATATATATATATATATTATGTCATTTATCTTTACCCTGACAAAGTCTAGGGGCATTCTGATTTGTCATTCACCCTTTACATTCCATAGAAAACAGCTATAATCTCACTCAAAATATGCTACTTTACTTTTTGAATATTTTAGGTAAATATATTTGTGATTACGTCTCCATGTTTTTCTGCTATGAGATTTTTAATTGTACATCCCATTAAAGTCTATGGGCATTCCATTTTGTCATTCACCCTTGTCACTCCATAGATAGCTGCAATAATGAATCATACATAATCTCACTCTCAGAATCTGCTACTATACTTGGGGTGTTTTTCTGGTAAATATATGTTATATAGTTGTTGTTTTTTGCTATTTAGTGCTTTAAACTTTACATCCCATTATAGTCTAAGGGCATTTGCATTTTGTCATTCAACCTTGTCATTCTATATAAAACATCTATAATCCCACATTATTTCCTTTTTAGCATATGCTACTAAATTTTGGGAATATATCTTGTAAATATCTATGTCTTAAATGGCCTCTCTGGGCCTCTGTAATGTCTCACAGTTTGTTGCTATGGCATTTTAACTTGACATCCCATTTAAAGGGACATGAAACCCCAAAAATGTATTTCACGATTCAGATAGAGAATACAATTTTAAACAGCTTTCCAATTTACTTCTAATATTTAATTTGCTTCCTTTCATTGCTATCCTTTGCTGAAAGGTTTATCCAGTGGCGTCACTAGGGGGGTGCGGGCCGCACCTGGGTGACACCCTCCAGGGGGTGACACCAAAAAAAAAAGGTTTTTTTTTTTTTTTTTTTTAATTTTATTGAAATTCAAAGAAATACAATTTTGAGATGCATAGATTATTTTATTAGAGGCTGGCATTTGTGAACATTAGTGGGACTGGGGAAGTTGTAGACACACAATTTTTTTGCCCTTAAGCCAGTGCTCGCAATTTCAACAAATAGTTTTCCCGGCTGCTTTTGCTTGTTTGTACTTTGCTCCTCCCCTCCCATTTCACTATGAATGTTGTGGGTGTGCCATGGGGCTTGCAAAGTTGCGCTGAGCTAGCCTAAACCTGCCTGCCTATCTGTGCTCACAGCTCAGTGACAGCGGCCCAGGGCTGTGCACTGACAGACTTGGAACAGAGTCAGAGAGCAGAATTTTCATAGTTTGCGAGCCTAAACCTTTTCTTCAGTGATTTATTTTAGAGGTGCTCTGTTTATCTTTCTATTTGAGTTCTGCTGAGCCCAGGGAGCAACTCTAGGGCATGAGCTTCATAATTAATGCAGAGAAGTTTACATATTTGTATGTGTGTGTCTGAGTTTTGTGTGTCTCAGTGTTTTTGTGTGTGTGTTTTTGTGTGGTGTGTCTGAGTGTGTTTCCGAGTGTTTGTGTGTGCATCTGAGTATGTTTTTAGAGTGTCCTGAGTGTTTGTATGGATGTTTGCCTGTGTTTTTGTGTGTGTCTGCTCTTCTGGGGGGGGGGGTGACACCATGACTTACCGCACCGGGTGACACCACCCTAGTGACGCCACTCGGGTTTATCTAGGCAAATTCAGAGCAGAAGAGAACCTATTCCTAGCCTGTTGATTGGTGGCTGCATATAAATCTCGATGTGATTGGCTTACTCATGAGTTCAGTTAGAAACCATTAGTGCATTGCTGCTCCTTCAACAAAATGATACCAAGAGAATGAAACAAATTAGATATAGAAGTAATTACAAAGTTGTTTAAAATGTATTCTCTATCTGGAATCATGAAAAAAAAAATTGGGTTTCATGTTCATTTAATGTCTATGGGTATTCCATTTTTGTCATTCACTCTTGTAATACCTTTTAGTATTTTCCCACGAAGTGCATAAAAAAATGCTCAGGGAATAAGAAACCCACTTCCACAAATAAAGAAACCAATGTGTATTTATAATAACCCACTTCCACATTATAACATGTTATATGAAATGAAACTTGTACAAAGAATAGAAACATGCTTGGAAAAAAAAAAGGAAATGAAATGATGTATTCAAGCTTATCATTTTGTTCAGAACCATCAGATCATATACTTGAATACCTTTTTCATAGGTGTAACTATTGCTCAATTGTTATAATTACTAGCCTTGTAGGTAAAACAACTACAAAAACATTTTTGACAAAATAAGAAAAAAAAAAACGGCCACATAACAAATAATCAGTTATCATTGTTCGGTACTTTACTTGTATAGATTTGGAAAAGTCTGATTAAAAGGTAGCAATTTTTTTTTTAATAAAGCTCATATACAATATCTGTTTGTAAGATTTAAACAATGACACAACACAATACAGGTTATCGAAAAAAAACTGCCAATCACAACATGGTTTACCGTGAAACGCTGCCAACCCAATCTTTAAATCCGATAGGATGGCATCACTATGTTCTTCTGCGTCACGGTTAACAGGAAGTGTTGCTCTCAGGATACCTCTGTGGTGGGTGTGATACCGGAACTGGAGCGAGAAGGCATCGGACGATCTTAGAACCTTGGGCTTCCTGTGTGATTTCTATTTGAAGGATGAGGTGGGATTGTTGTGATGATTCGGATTGTTAACCAATGAAACGCATGGAAGGGAGTGTTGAAGTGCCTGCCGACTGAGCAATAGTTTGGGGATTTAGGTGCATAGTAAAAAGAAAATGTGTTGGTGTTAATCTGTTGTCGTATAGGAAATCTGTCTGGGGCTCTGTCCACGGTAAAATTATAATGCAAAATATACAATTACACCCACCTGGCAAGTGTAGCAAAGAAAGTTTAGCCTATTAGGACGCCCTTATAAATATAAAAAGAAAAACATTGTAAGAAACAATAAAGCAAAGGGGTCAGTATATAAAAAATTAAACCTTAGGGGATTCAGATATAGCATGCAAGTTTAAGCTACTTTTCCATTTATTTGTATTAATTAATTTTGCTTCATTCTCTTCGGGTATTCCTGAAAAGGTTAACTAGGTAGGCTAAGGGAATGACAATGCACTCTGAGAGCTAGCTGCTAATTGGTGGTTGGCACCAATATACCCCCTTGTAATTGTCTCACCCAGTGTTTTTGCTAGCTCCCAGTATAGGGCATTTAGCGCTGCAGAATCTGTTGGCGCTCTACAAATAACCAATAATAATAATTGCAGCTCCTAAAAAGGATACCAAGAGAATCAAGCACATTTGGTAATATAAGTAATTGAAAAGTTGTTTAAAATTGCCTGCTGTATCTAAATCATGAAAGGAAAAGTTAGGGTTTTATGTCCCTTTAATAATAAATAACTTCCATGTTTAAAAAAAATAATAATAATTGGTAATGCCCTATAATTAACATTCTATCATGATGATTAATTCATAATGAACTGATTTAACCTCATAATTAAAGGGAAAGTAAACACCTTGTCATTACAAGAGATTTCTGTTGTGTTACTGTAGAATAGCATTTCAGCCACATCTAAACATTTTTTAATGCGTTATTTGGAAGAGCCAATCTGGGCTTTACTCTGAAGACAGCAAGGCAAGCCATGGTCATAAAGTTAGTATAAAATGCATTATTTTGGTGTTGCTATTAGTTAAAGTCAATGTCAAGTTTGATGAATCAGTGTCCGGTTTTTAAAAATCCTATTAAAAACAGGGGCACTTTCATTAATCAAACTTGAAATTTCACTTGTTTTGTTAAAATACTTAAGGGACACTAAACCCAATTTTTTTTCTTTCGTGATTCAGATAGAGCATGCAATTTTAAGCAACTTTCTAATTTACTCCTATTATCAAATTTTCTTCGTTCTATTGCTATCTTTATTGCTATCTTTATTTGAAAAAGAAGGCATCTAAGTTTTTTTTTTGGTTTAGACCTCTGGACAGCACTTTTTATTGGTGGATGAATGTATCCACCAATCAGCAAGAACAACCCAGGTTGATCACCAAAAATGGGTCGACATCTAAACTTACATTCTTGCATTTCAAATAAAGATACCAAAGGAATAAAGACAATTTGATAATAGGAGTAAATTAGAAAGTTGCTTAAAATTTCATGCTCTATCTGAATCACGAAAGAAAAATATTGGGTTCAGTGTCCCTTTACATTTTAATCTTGAAAGCCGCTCTAGGGATTGCCCCTCCTGCCGCTCGTCACTTCATACGTCAGCAATGACAAATACGGCATTCTCCAATCACGGCTTCTCCCCCGAGGGGCCTCATTGCCTGAGGCAACACAGTGATTGGAGGAAACCGGATTCGTCATTTTTGACATATGAAGAGGCTTGCGATGGGGCAGGGAAAGCGCTGGAGCGGCTTTCAAGATTAAAAGGTAAGTATTTTAACAAAACAAGTGAAATGTAAAGTTTGATGAATGAAAGTGCCCCTGTTTTTAATAGGGTACTGATTCGTCAAACTTGACATTCACTTTAAAGCAAATTTGGGAGAATATATGTAGCAGGGTTAGCCTTGATACGTCAGCTTGGTTCATTTTATGTTTTGAGAATTAGAAAATTCTCAGTTTTCAAAGCTAAAGTCAAATGATAAGGGGGCAAAATAAATTATGAAAGAAGTACACTGCAACATTGTTTCATTGTGCAAAACTAAACGGGTATTTACTGTGAATCCAAAATTTTTATTTTATGATTTAGAAAGAGCATACAATTTCTAAAAAAAATTAAATTTTCTATTTTTTACTTAGTTCTTGTGGATTTCTTTGTTGAAGAGTGTAGGTAGGTAGTAGGGCTGCATGATTAATCACGGATGCGGTTTCAAACCGCGAGAGTATGCAATCTAAAAAAATAATCTCCAGATCGTCATGAAAACGGAGGCACCTATACAAGATAATATGGAACGACAACACTTGGAGTTTGGTGCACGTGTAAACAGGGACTTCTGCCTGATTCCCCCAATCACAATATAACACAAAGAATGTCCACAGCACCTTCTTTAGCCTTTACTTTATTATCAGTTTAAGGTACAGACACAAACAGCGACGTTTCGAGTGTCACCACTCTTAATCGTGCATGATTAAGAGTGGTGACACTCGAAATGTCGCTGTTTGTGTCTGTACCTTAAACAGATAATAAAGTAAAGGCTAAAGAAGGTGCTGTGGACATTCTTTGTGTTATATTATGAAAACTGAGGCAGAGAGGGAGGATGAGAGGCGGACTAGTGTGCGGCCGTGGGCGGACCTGAGAATGCCCAGGAAACGGCCATTTTGGAAGAGATTGAATAGTGTGTGGGAGTCATCTGGGAGTCTTGTGGGGGTGGTCAAGCGGTGGTGTGGTGGTGGGACAGCTCAAAGTTGTGAGCAATAAAGTGAATATTGTAAAAAAACTTTAAAGTGCCTTACTGATTTTTTTTTTTTATTATTATTTATTTATTTTTAACTTCTGTGACGCTTAACATTGAGTTTGATTACATATTACAATAATACAATATATTTTATTTATAAATGTTCATTAAGGGTTGCTTGTAGGATGTATTGTGAAGTGAATTGTAAAATATAATATATTCAACATAATGTTACCAAAATATATATAAATAATATCTACTACGTACTGCTCTATCTCTATCATCTATCTAGTAGATAGATGATAGAGGATGAATGATATATAGAGTTACTAGATAGATAGATGATACATGTACTATTATATTTATTTAATATATAATTTAGTTGAGTCAAGTGTAGATTCCCAGAAGATAGATCATCAATCATCAGTAGTAGTAGTACACAGTGGTGCAGTGCAAGTTGTTTTTTTTTTATTTTTTATATTTTTTCTCTAATTATAATTGTTAATTTTTATGCTCCAAGAGTGTATTGGACATTGAGAAACATGTGCAGTAAAATTCTCTAGCGTTAAATAAACATTTTATTGAAAAATTAAGTTGTTAATAAAATCGCAATCACAGTTTAAAAAAAAAAAAAAAATCACGACCCCCCCCCCATATCTCCCAGCCCTAGTAGGTAGTGTGCATGTGTCTGGGGCACTATAGTAGCAGTTTTGTAAGAATGCTTTTGAGTACTGTATGGCAGCAGTGTTTGCACAATGTATAACACTGTTAAAAAGCATTCTTGCAAAACAGCTGCTATATAGTGCTCCAGACAGATTCATGAACCGGTCTGTTTTTTAACCCCTTAATGACAACTGACGTACCAGGTACGTCATGCATTAACTAACAGTTAATGACAATAGACGTACCTGGTACGTCAGTTGTCTAAGAGAGTGCTGGAAGCGATCGCAATCACTTCCAGCAGCTCTCAGGGTATTGCAGTGATGCCTCCATATGGAGGCATCCTGCAATACCTTTTCAGAAGACTCCGATGCAGAGAGAGCCACTCTGTGGCCCTCTCTGCACCGGTAGCGATGGTGCCGGTTCGTTGGTGGGTGGGAGCATATCAGGGAGGCGCGTGCGCGCGCGATTAGCTGGCCACTGACACCAATGAGAAAGGAAGAGGGGGGAAAAATGTATTAAAAATAAATAAATATATAAGGATCTGGGAGGGGGAGGGGGTTGGGGTATTGTGGGGGGCTGCTACACTACAGAAAACAAAGCAAAAATTGCAAAAAATTGCAAAAAAAATGCTTGTTTTTGGGGCAAATTGGGTACTGGCAGACAGCTGCCAGTACCCAAGATGGCGGCAATTAGGTAGGGGAGAGGGTTAGAGAGCTGGGGGGGGGGGGATCATGGAGGTTGGGGCTAAGGCAGGGGTCCATCACAGCTAAAACATTTTATTTTTTTTTTATTAAAAAAAATAAAAACTCCTTTTATTTAGTACTGGCAGACTTTCTGCCAGTACTTAAGATGGCGGGGACAATTGTGGGATGGTGGAGGGAAGAGAACTGTTTGGGAGGGATCAGGGGGTGGGATGTGTCAGGTGGGAGGCTGATCTCTACCCTAAAGCTAAAATTAACCCTGCAAGCTCCCTACAACCTACCTAATTAACCCCTTCACTGCTGGGCATAATTTACGTGTGGTGTGCAGCAGCATTTAGTGGCCTTCTAATTACCAAAAAGCAATGCCAAAGCCATATAAGTCTGCTATTTCTGAACAAAGGGGATCCCAAAGAAGCATTTACAACCATTTGTGCCTTAATTGCAGAAGCTGTTTGTAAATAATTTCAGTGGGAAACCTAAAGTTTGTGACAAAATTTGTGAAAAAGTGAACTTTTTTTTTTATTTGATGACATTTGGCGGTGAAATGGTGGCATGAAATATACCAAAATGGGCCTAGATCAATACTTTGGGTTGTCTTCTAAAAAAAAATATATACATGTCAAGGGATATTCAGGTATTCCTGACAGATATCAGGGTTCCAATGTAACTAGCGCTAATTTTGAAAAAAAGTGGTTTGGAAATAGCAAAGTGCTACTTGTATTTATGGCCCTATAACTTGCAAAAAAAGTAAAGAACATGTAAACATTGGGTATTTCTAAACTCAGGACAAAATTTAGAAACTATTTAGCATGGGTGTTTTTTGGTGATTGTAGATGTGTAACAGATTTTGGGGGTCAAAGTTAGAAAAAGTGTGTTTTTTTCAATTTTTTCCTCATATTTTATATTTTTTTATAGGAAATTATAAGATATGATGAAAATAATGGTATCCTTAGAAAGTCCATTTAATGGCGAGAAAAACGGTATATAATATGTGTGGGTACAGTAAATGAGTAAGAGGGAAATTACAGCTAAACACAAACACAGCAGAAATGTAAAAATAGCCATTGTCATTAAGGGTAAGAAAATTGAAAAATGGTCCGGTCATTAAGGGGTTAACAAAGGATACTAAGAGAACAAAGTACATTTTATAGATGGAAATTGGAAGTTTTTTTTTTATTATTGTATGCTCTATGTGAATCATAATTTTTTTTATTTTTTTTTTAGTTACATGTCCCTTTAAGGAATAAAAAGGTATTAAAAGATTTGCACTCTGGTTCTCCTTTAATGTGAGTAGATAATGTTTTGAATACCATATCGTTTTTGCTACATACATTTGTTTTTGAGATAATATCATCCCTTTAATACCAACTTAAACCAAGAATATACAGCATACATTTGTAATCCTGATAATGTTTTTGACTTCAGTTGGGCAAACAGGACAGTTCTTTTAAATCCAAAGAGAGAGCGAACAGAAGATCTATGATTGAAGGACCACTCTCGTTTCATAGTGGGGCTCAAGTCCGCTTACCCCCTTCTCTGGTGCCCTCATCGATTAAATGAATTCTGTCTCTCCATCTGCTATACAATATGGGAGCCCAGAGAGGCTAAGGAAGAGAGATGACCTCAGTACCCTAAGCAAGCATCATGTGCAACCCAATATGGGCTACCAAGAAGCAACTGGAGAAGCAGAGGCAGATGAGGTGGATAAATTAAAGAGCAAATTGATGACTGCATGGAACAATGTAAAATATGGTAAGCATTGGTATTTATGTTTATACCACTTTAAGTTACAAAAATAAGTTTTAAATGAGTTTCACATTAATATAGCACTGTCTTTATTTAAAGAGAAGCAGATCAGTATTTCAGTCTCTCTGTTCAAATACATGTGAATTAATCAGTTTGTTAAAATCAGTGTTCTTCCCAGGACCTTTGTACTGACCACCCAGCTAAAATTTGATCCAGTATTAAGCTAACATTAGCTAATATTAAAAATGTTATTTTTTTTATTGCACAAATTATCATTTAATACTTTTATGTCAAAATTAAACTTTCAGGATTCAGATTTCCCTTTTGGCCTTGCTATGGTTTCTCAAATCTTTTTCAAAGGTTCTAGGGGTAAAATCTCAGTGAATAAGCGGCAGTACCTTGTCTGGACGACATCTTGGTTCAAGCGTCATCTTTTCAGGACTTGAGAAAGTTTTAGATACCAGGGTGTGCTTCTTAGGAACTTTATAGATTCTTTCTCTATGAAGTTTTTTTATTTACGGACGTCAAGTAATCCAATTTTCTTGATTCTTGCCTTTTCATGTCAGTTCTCTGTCCGTTCATCAGTGGCTTAGTGCATGGAAGTAACTGGTTTCATGGTGGCTTCCATGGATTTCATTCCTTTTACTTGGTTCCATCTGAGACCCCTACAGGAATATCTCTGGTTTCCCTAACGAGAGATTATTTCTCGTGATGGATTTCGCAAGACCTTCTGTCTTGGGGTCTGTGCTGCCTAAGGCCTTCTCGGTGATTGTGTCCTCAGTTGCCAGTCTTTTAGGCTGAGAAGCAGTTGCCTTGTTATCGTAGTAAGTAGCGCGTCAGTCTCATAATCTGAAGGTCATGAGTTGGGGCTTAACCTCATCTAGCTTTGGTCCGGTTTATCAGTTTTTTCCGCAAAGAAAACTTCTCCTCGGTGGCATTCGTCATCTTCCAGGGAGGAATCCGAGTTTGTTAGCAATGATGGAGATGTCCCTCTTTCTCCTTCAAGTAGGGGGTTCCGGAGTTGGATCTGATGGCGTTGCGTCAATACGCAAAGATCAAGAAATCCTCAATCTGTTCTAATAGATGTTTTGGCAGTTCCTTGGATCTTCCGTCTGACATACCTTTTTCCTCAGTTTGCTCTCCTTCCACGAGTCATTGCTCGTATTCATCAGAGAAAACATCTGATTCTTTTACGGATCTTGTGAAGATGTCATCTCTTCCTCTGAGGAAGTACCTTCTTTTTTGGGGTTTATTCCTACCTCCAAATCTGGTTTCTCTGAAGCTGACTGCTTGGAGACTGATCGTCTAGTCTTGGCTAGACGTAGTCTCTCCTTTTTTTTTTTTTTCTTTTTTTTTTTAAGAAAATAGCCTGCAGTAGTAGCTCAATGGTTAGTTTAACTACATAGCAAGCAGAAAGTTTGAGGTTTGAATCCAGCTTCAGTTTTCTTGTTGCTTAAATGAACATTCCAAAGTTGTTTTCTCTTTGAATCTATGCTTCAGGCTCGTCAGCCTGTTCTTGTAAGATTTACGATAAGGTATGGCGCAGATACCTTTTTTTTATTAGCGCGAATTGTAGACTTTTGGAACCGGGTGAGGGTTCCTCGCATTTTGTCCTTTCTTCAGGAGGGCCTGGAGAAAGGTTTTTCAGTCTGTACTTTGAAGGGTCAGATTTCTGCACTGTGTTTTTTTTCTCTTGCTCAAATGTCTGGCAGATCTGCCAGATGTTCTTTCTTTGGTTCAGATCTTGTTCAATATCAGGCTGGTGTTTTAATCCTGTTGCTCCTACATGGAGTCGTATCCTTGTTCTTTAAGTTTTGCAGCAGACTCAGTTTGAGCCTATGCATTTGGTTGATATTAAGTTGTTATTGTGGTAGCTTCTTTGTCTGCTCACGGAGTTTCTGATTTTTCGGCTCTGCAGTGTGATTCCCCTTTCCTTATTTTCCATGCAGTTAAGGTGGTCCTTCGTTCTATATTGGGATTTCTTCCCAAGGTGGTATAGGATCGCAACTTCAATCAAGAAATTGTTGTTCTTTCTTTTTGTCAGAATACTTCTTCTCAGAAAGATTGTCTGTTCCTCAACCTGGATGTCATGAATACCCAAATTTTATTTTTATCTACAAGTAAATAAAGATTTTCATCTCTGGAAAGTGTAAGGGTCAGACAGCCACTTCTACTTCTCTTTCCCTCTGATTAAGAAGTATGATTCGTTTTGCTTATGAGACTGCGGGACAGCAGCCTCCTGAGAGAATTATGGCTTATTCCACTAGGGCTGTCTCCTCTTCTTGGGCTTTCAAGAATGAAGCTTATGTGGAACAGATTTGCAAGGCGGCAACATGGTCCTCTTTGCATACTTTTTCCAAATTCTACAAATTTGATACTTTTGCTTCGGCTGAGGCCTCTTTTGGGAGAAAGGTTCTTCAAGTGGTGGTGCCTTCTGTTTAGATCCTGCTGCCTTGTTCTCCCTCCATGTTGATTCCCACTAGTAATTTGGAATGACGTCGTGGACTCTCCATGCCATTGGAAAGAAAACAAAATGTGTGCTTACCTGATAAATTTATTTCTTTCCGGGCATGGAAAGTCCACGACCCCACCCTCTTTTTAATTATAATTCGGCAGTTGTTTTGAGTAAACCTCCAGCACCTCTATACCCTTGTGTTCTCTTATTTTATCCATTTTCCTTTAGCTGAATGACTGGGGATTATGGGTAAGGGAAGTGACACTTAACAGCTCTGCTGGGGTGCACTTTGCCCTCCTCCTGCAGGCCAGGAGGTGAATATTCCACTAGTAATTGGAATGACGTTGTGGACTCTCCATGCCCGGAAAGAGAGAAATTTATTAGGTAAGCATTAATTTAGTTTTTTTCTGTTGGATCCCCCACACTTTGAATAAAGTCCACTTTTGATTCGCTGGAGTCTTGGATTATTTTATATTATTGTATGGTAAGCCTTCTCCGTTCGAAGTGTGTTGTGCTCTATCCTATTTTAAATGTGAATACTTCATAATGTCACCCGGCTGTCAAAATATATGCTTCTTTTAATTGGCTCATAAAGTGTGTTATAGCTGGCTCACAGTAGTACGATGCTGCTCCTTTAACAAAGATACCAAGGAGAATAGAGCTAATTTTATAATACTAGTACATTGGAAAGTTGTCAAAAAATGTATGCTGAAATTTAATCAACGTTTATTGACTAGAATTTCTTTGGCCTTGCTACTTGAAGGGAGAGCATTTCAGGGCTGACAGCTGCACTGCTTTCCTTGACATAGTGTGCAATTCCTGCATAACCAAATATCAGTACATACTAACTGCCATGTCTCTCGGATACAAACGTCTTCATGTTTTATACTCTCACTAAAAGTTTCTCTTCACAGGCTGGACAGTGAAAATTAAAACTACCTTCAGCAGATCACCACTGTGTCTGTTGGAGAACAATACCAGTTTAGATTTGAAGGTAATTGCTAATAAACTTACAATGTGGCTGTTCATTTTGCAACCAGTTCACTTTGTTATTAGTGTTTAGGGTGGTAGTTGGTAGTAATTTATTTCCTTCTTAATATAAGGAGAGTCCATGGTATCATTCCTTACTGTTGGAAAATACTGAACCTGAACCAGGAGGAGACAAAGGCACCCCAGTCAAAGGCTTAAATACCTCTCCCACTTCCCCCAGTCAGTCTTGCCTTTCGTCCCAGGAGATGACAGAGAAGTGTCAGAAGATTTCGGAGTAGTTCCTTAGGAAGGGTATCTGCCCTTCGATATGGGACTGGAGATTTAAGTAGTCTTGTCAGCCTCTCAGTGAGAACATTGACGAAAGTTAGAGTCTGGAGATGCAGGGAGAGTCTGAAAACCATCAGACTGCCGCTAACAGCTCCTAAGCAATCAGTGTTGACGAGTTTCACTGCCTGCTTGTTTCTCTCTCAAGTCCATGTCAGGAGCGATGCTACAAGACTGTTACACTTGAGAGGCTGTGTTTCTGTTCCACAGCATGGATTCTGGTAAGATTGTTTCAATTTTTACATACGTTGAAAACGCTAGAAGACAGGGTCACAGTGTGGGCTCCTTTTTATCTTTATAGAATCATGGGTTTATATCTCCTGAGGGGGATTATTGAACAGTGGGGATTAATCAAATGTGATGCTTTGATTTTATGCTACTTTATGTGTGAGATTTTATTGGGCTTATAGGCCGTTATTTGGCTTGGAACGCACAGGTTTTTATTTTCACTTTGAGTGCTGCGCAGCTTGTAGCTTGGCGCACTTTTTCTCATAGCAGGGGCAGTCCTGCCTTGGGCACCATGTGACTGGGAGTGGTCTCGTTTTCACTTCCTCTTTCCTGACCAAGCTGGGCTGTCGGAGAGACGCTATTTTTCTGCATTTGTCTGGGTCTAGGAGGTGGTGAGTGCCCCAGCCATTGGGAGTATAGAGGTGCCATTTTTTTGAGAAATAAAAATTGTTTATTTTCTGTGTCCTGCTGTTATTAGCTTAAGCTATGGAGGATTCTGAGATATTGGAGGGTACATCCTCTATTCCAAATAGTAATACCTGTTTCTATTGGGAGGGAAGGCCTTGGTATGCCTGCCCTCTCAACTATGTTCCACAGGTTAACCTCTTTAGTACCACTGAGCCGTCCACCTCTGAGGACTCGCTGTCCCGTGAGGTGCATACCAAACATTCATCTCCTTCTACACATGCAGCTTCCGCGTAGCACACTTAATCCTCCATCTGGAGGGGGCCTGTTACCATCAGATTTTACTGCGCAGTTAAAGACGGTGGTGTCTGAGGCCCTCAGTGCTTTACCTCGCCCTGCTTTAACGCAAGCGAAAGGTTAAACATAGCTCTCCTGCCCCGGGGTCATCATGTAATTTATTGGATTTCTCTGCGCTGTCTCAGTTATCCAAGATGGAGTCGCACTCTGAGACTTCCGGAGGTGAACTTTCTGGGTTGGAGTCTGCTGCCTCTAAGCCATCCTGCTGCAGAGGAACCAGCCTTTAATTTAAGATTGAACACTTATGTTTCTTCTAAAGGAAGTACTGTCTACATTAGAGGTTCCAGAGGCCAAGTGTGCCTGATGAACCTTTGATTCCTAAATTAGACAAGTTTACGAGAACAGAGTAGTGCCTTTTAACTTTTCCTGTGCCTGTAAAGATGGGCGAACATTATTAAGAACAAATGGGACAGAATTGGGATCTTACCTTTTTCCCCTTCGTCTTCCTTTTAAAAAATTATTCCCGACTCTCAATAGGAGTTGTGGGGTTCCGTCCCTAAGTGGGATGGCACTATCTCCACACTTGCCAATCCTACTACTATCCCTCTGGAGGATAGCTCGTCGTTCAGAAGAGCCGATGGATAAGATGATGATATTTATTTCAACCGGCAGCGGCCGTTGCTGCAGTTGCTGGAGCAGCTACCTACTGGTGCGACTCCTTATTGGAATTGATCGAGGTGGAGGGTCCCCCTCAACATTATCCAGGAAAGAATTAAAGCCTTAAGAATTGCTAATTTCTTTTATCTGTGATTGCAAACATGAAGAGTTATTTGCCGAAATGCTAAGGCGTCTGGCTTTTCGGGTTCAGGCCTGTCGGCGCTCTTGGCTGAAGTCCTGGTCTGCGGATATGAATTCTAAGTCCAGACTTCTTTCCCTCCCCTTTTAAGGGAAAGATTTTATTTGGTCCAGGCCTGGACTCCATTATCTTAACGGTTACAGGGGGACAAGGGTGCCTTCCTACTGCAAGATAAAAAAAAAAATCAAAGGGACAAGTGTCTAATTTTCGTTCTGATAAAACCCAAGTCAGCAACCCTCCGACTCAGTCCTGGAATAAGTCCAATTAGAGCAAGAAGCCTGCCGAGACTAAATCGTCATGAAGGGGCGGACCCCGATCCGGCGCTGGATCATGTAGAGGGCAGACTCACTCTTTTCAGACGCTTGTTTCAGAGACGTGCAGGATCCATGGTCCTGGAGGCCATAGCTCAGGGATACAAGATAGGTTTCAAGTCTTATCCACCCAAGGGCAGATTTCTCCTCTTCCAGACCAGAAAAGAGGGAAACCCTTACTGGCGTGCGTGATCTGTCCTCCTTAGGGGTCATTGTCCCGGTACCTATCGTAGAAAGAGGTTTGGGATATTTTTACAAACCTTTTCATGGTCCCAAAGAAGGAGGGAACTTTCCGCCCGATTCTGGACCTGAAGTGCTTAAACAAATTTTTAAATGTCCCCTCGTTCAAGATGGAGACGATAAGGTCCATCCTTCCCTTAGTTCAGGAGAGGACAGTTCATGACCACTATAGATCTGAAGGATGCTTACCTTCACATTCCAATCAACAAGATCACTTCCAGTTCTTAAGGTTTGCGTTCCTGGACCAGCACTTCCAGTTCATTGCACTTCCGTTGGTCTAGCGACTTCTCCAAGGATTTTTACGAAGGTTCTAAGGGGTTCTTCTAGCCGTTGCCAGAATCCGGGGTATAGCAGTAGCGCCCTACTCGGGACGATATTCTGGTACAAGCACCATCTTTTCGTCTGGCGGAGGGCCATTCGGAATCTCTTCTCTCTCATTCGATCTCATGAATGGAAGGAGTTCTCTTATTCCAAGCACCAGGGTGGAATTCCTGGGTACTATAATAGACCCATATCCATGAGGATATTTCTAACAGACCAAACATGTTGCATACACTAGTGGGAGCTGCTGCTAATTGGTGCCCGCACACATTTTGTGATTGGCTAAATAGATATTTTCAGCTTCCTATCAGTAGTGCTATGCCTGTTCCCTTCAGCAATGGCTAACAAGAGAATGAAGAAAATTTGATAATAGAATTAATTAGAAGTTGTTTAAAATTGTATGTTCTATCTGAATCATAAAAGAAAATGTTGGGGTTTACTATCCCTTTTTGGCCCTCTGTGGCTCAGTGTATGGAGGTGATTGGTCTCATGGGTGTCTAGCGTGGACATCATTCCCTTTGCCAGGGTTCCATCTCAGACCGTTGCAACTGTGCATGCTGAAGCAGTGGAACGGCGATCATTCAGATCTTTCTCAACAGATTTCTCTGGACAACCGTTCGAGA
Source organism: Bombina bombina (assembly GCF_027579735.1). NCBI lineage: Eukaryota > Metazoa > Chordata > Amphibia > Anura > Bombinatoridae > Bombina > Bombina bombina. Next base: position 725,725,281 of record NC_069504.1, read on the forward strand.
GAATCGCTCTCTTGGTGGCTTTGTCCAGATCATCTGTCCCGAGGGACATCCTTCTTAAGACCATCGTGGGAGATTGTGGCTACGGACGCAAGTCTATCAGGATGGGGAGCTGTTGGGGGTGCCAAGAAGGCACAGGGCTTGTGGACTCAGGAGGAAGGCTCCCTCCCGATCAACATTCTGGGAACTTTGGGCAATCTTCATATGTTTTGAAGGCTGGTCCCCTTCTGGGTTCGTCCTAGTTTATCCGATTCCAATCAGACAATATAACCTCGGCGGCTTACATCACCACCAGGGGGGAACGAGAAGCTCTCTAGCAATTAGGGAGGTATCTCGGATTCTGGAGTGGGCGGAGGCCCACAGCTTTTCGCTGTCAAGATCCACATTCCTGGTGTGGACAACTAGGAAGCGGATTTTCTCAGCAGACAATCCTTTTATCCGGGGGAATGGTCTCTCCATCCCGAAGTGTTCGCAGAGATATACAATGGGTGAGGGATGCTGAAGATAGATTTCATGTCGTCCCGTCTCAATACCAAGCTACCCAGATATGGGTCGAGGTCCAGGGATCCTCAGGCGGAGCTAATAGATGCATTACAGTGCCTTGGAGGTTCAGTCGAATTTACCTTTTCCTGCTGTAACCACTCCTTCCTTGTGTAGTGGCTTGCATCAAGCAGGGTGCGGGGGCATCAGTGATACTGATTGTTCTATCGTGGCCGCGATAGATGTGGTGTGCGGATCTGGTGGGGATGTCATCATCATCTCCTCTGTGGAAGTTACCCTTGTTGCAGGGATCTGCTGGAACGAAGGTCCTTTTGTTCATCAAAATCTAGATTCTTCTGAGGCTGACTGCGTGGAGATTGAATGCTTATTTCTAGCCAAGAGAGGTTTTTTCTGAGAAAGTTATTGATACTCCTCATTCAAGCTTGTAAGCCTGGTTACTCGTCGCATCTATCATAAGGTGTGAGAACCTACTTAATTTGGTGTGAAGAGCATTGATTTTCCTTTCTTTAAAGTTAAGGTTGCCAGGATCCTGTCGTTTTTCCAGATGGACTGGAGAAGGGCCTTTCTGCCAGTTCCCTGAGGGGGGGCAGATTTCAGCCCTGTCTGTTTTACTGCACAAGAGGGTCTCAGAGCTTCCAGATGTACAGTCCTTTCGTTAAGGCTCTGACTAGGATCAGTACCTGTCTTTAGATCTAAGGGCTCCTCCTTGGAGTCTAAATCTTGTTCTTAAAGTTTTGCAATGGGCTCTCTTTGAGCCTATGCATGAAATTGACATTAAATAGTTGTCCTGAAAGGTTCTTTTTCTACTGGCTATCGCTTTTTGCGCAGAGTATCTGAGATTGCTGCCTTGCAATGTGAGCCTCCCTTATCCGGTGTTCCATTCTAATAAGGCTGTCCTACGTACTAAGTTAGGTTTTCTTCCTAGGTCGTGTCAGATCGCAACATCAATCAAGAGATTGTGGTTCCTTCCTTGTGTTGCCATCCTTCTTCGAAGGAACGTCTACTTCATAATTGTGGATGTTGTTCGCGCCTTGAAGTTCTATCCTTCAGGATACTAAAGATTTTAGACAAACTTCTTCCTTATTTGTCATCTATTTCGGGGAAGCATAAGGGTCAGAAGGTCTCTTCGACTTCCTTATCTTTTTGGTTAAGGAGTGTTATCCGCTTAGCTTATGAGACAGCGGGACATAAACCTCCTCAGAGGATTATGACTCATTCTACTAGAGCATGGCTTCCCTCTTGGGCCTTTAAGAACGAGGCCTCTATGGATCAGATTTGTAAGGCGGCTACCTGGTCCCTCCTTACATACTTTTTCTAAATTTTACAAGTTTGATGTTTTTGCTTTAGCTGAAGCAGCCTTCAGGAGAGAGGATTTGCAGGCTGTGGTGCCTCAGATTAGGGTCCTGCCTCTCTTTTTTGTCCCTCCCGTTAGCATTCCGTGTCCCTAGAGCTTGGGGTATAGTTTTCCTTACAGTAAGGAATGATGCTGTGGACTCTCCTTGTATTAAGAAGGGAAAAAATAAATTATGCTTACCAGATCATTTTCATTTCTTGTGTATAAGGAGAGTCCACGTCCCCCCGCCCGTGTTCTCCAGTGGGCGGACCCTCTAAATTATATTTTTCTTCTGGCACCATTTATACCCTTATATTTCTCCTACTGTTCCTCTGTTCCCTCTGCAGATAACTGGGGGATGGGGGAGGTATTTAAGCCTTTGACTGGGGCGTCTTTGCCTCCTCCTGGTGGCCAGGTTCAGTTTTTCCCAACAGCAAGGAATGATGCCGTGACTCTCCTTATACAGAAGGAAATTAAATTATCTGGTAAGCATAATTTATGGTTTTTCTTCAGTTCTTGTGTCTGCTGTGTACTAGTTTATGATATAGCTGTTGTGAGAATGATGCTGGCACTACGACTGTCTGCTGTGTACTAGTTATGAAATAGCTGTTGCATGAGAATGAGGCTGGCACTACTACTGTCTGCAGTGTACTAGTTGTGATACAGCTGTGTGAGAATGAGGCTGGCACTACTACGGTCTGCTGTGTACTACTTATGATATAGCTGTGCGTGAGAATGAGGCTGGCACTACTACTGTCTGCTTTGGTACTAGTAATGATACAGCTGTGGCGTGAGAATGAGGCTGGCACAACTACTGTCTGCTGTGTACTAGTTATGAAATAGCTGTGCATGAGAATGAGGCTGGCACTACTACTGTCTGCAGTGTACTAGTTGTGATACAGCTGTGTGTGAGAATGAGGCTGGCACTACTACGGTCTTATGTGTACTACTTATGATATAGCTGTGCGTGAGAATGAGGCTGGCACTACTACTGTCTGCTGTGTACTACTTATGATATAGCTGTGCGTGAGAATGAGGCTGGCACTACTACTGTCTGCAGTGTACTAGTTGTGATACAGCTGTTGTGAGAATGAGGCTGGCACTACTACGGTCTGCTGTGTACTAGTTATGATACAGCTGTGTGTGAGAATGAGGCTGGCACTACTACTGTCTGCTTTGTACTAGTAATGATACAGCTGTGCGTGAGAATGAGGCTGGCACTACTACTGTCTGCTGTGTACTATTATGAAATAGCTGTGCATGAGAATGAGGCTGGCACTACTACGTCTGCAGTGTACTAGTTGTGATACAGCTGTGTGTGAGAATGAGGCTGGCACTACTACGGTCTGCTGTGTACTAGTTATGATACACTGTGTGTGAGAATGAGGCTGGCACTACTACTGTCTGCTGTGTACTACTTATGATATAGCTGTGCGTGAGAATGAGGCTGGGCACTACTACTGTCTGCTTTGTACTAGTAATGATACAGCTGTGCGTGAGAATGAGGCTGGCACTACTACTGTCTGCGTGTTACTAGTTATGATAAAGCTGTGCGTGAGAATGAGGCTGGCACCTACTACTACTGGTCTTCATTGTCTAGTTATGATAATGCTGTGAGTGAGGCTGGCACTACTACTGTCTGCATGTGTACTAGTTATGATAAAGCTGTGTGAGAATGAGGCTTGGCACTACTACTGTCTGCTGTGTACTAGTTATAAAGCTGTGTGTGAGAATGAGGCTGGCACTACTACTGTCTGCTCTGTACTAGTTATGATAAAGCTGTGTGAGAATGAGGCTGGCACTACTACTGTCTTGCATAACACCTGATATCTTTAAAATTATGTAGAAAAAAAAAAAACTTAGTCACTAAAGTCAAAATGTAATTTGATTGGGATATAGAATCCAATGAAAAAAAAACTTTACTATTTGCTTTTTGTGTCAAACCTTTTTTTTTTTTTTCTTGAGTTATCCTTTGATTGAAGAGTTAACCTAGGTAGACTCATTGGAGCTCAGAATCGTGCATGTGGCATCAGTGTTTTCAACAATGTATAACATTGCTACAAACATTGTTGCTGATACCGCTGCCTTAGAGGTGCTAAAGGCTCCTGACTGCTATTAACCCTTTCCTGCTGGGACTCATTTGTCGGTACAAAGTTCTGATGTAAACAAATGAGTAAAAATTGAAATCGGGGTTATCATTCATGGGGGATCGGATCGAGGGGGATTGCCTATGATGCTAGGCATGCCCCCCAGCCTGCAATCCCATATAGAAAGCGGCTATTGTTTCAGGACACCCAAATGGCTAGGACGTTCCATGCCGTTCCTAACGAAGCTAAATTCCAACGCCCCATTGGATACTCATTTGAATACTTTTAGCCTCTGTGATAGGCGTAATAACATTCAAACTTAAAAGGGCAACAACCGGAGTAGTGCCATTGTTTGTTCTTTTTGTCTTGCCCATTGCAAATTTGCTGTTGATTCAACAGTTTCCTAAAACGATAGAGCACACACACACAACTTAATACAGTCATAATTCACTGTAGACAGAAACTAGCCAGTTAATAAACTTTGAAATGGCCGATACTCTGAATAAAGATCGCAGTGAGAGACAATCCAAAAGGTCTATTGATTTGGATAATATGTTTAAAAATACTTATAGTGAAAATCCCATCTCTTCACTATCCCTTGAGAACGCATTAAAAGAAATACACAAAAACATGTTAAAACAAGAGAAAGTATGGTGGGATCATAAGTTCTTCGATAAATACATAGAACAAAAACTAATTCCAAGAGGCCTATGGATCCTGTTATTTCCAGCCTTTGAATTTTAGAATCACTCCCTTACTGATGAGTGGGAAACCGCATTATCTGAATGTTCCGTCAAACTTATGAACATCCTTATCAAACATGATAAGGAAAAGTATGACAAATTAGAAACATTAATTCAGGAACAATATACCCAACTTAAAGTATTTGAAACTAACTCTGACTTTGAAAAATTGTATAAAAACTACCAGAAAGAATTAGATCAATACATCAAAGAAATACGAGACACCAAACAAGGTAAACTGTTTAGAGATGTCAATGACTATAAAGAAAAGAAAGTATACAAATGGAGAAGGGAGAAACTTTTACAAAAAATACGTCCAGATCATATCAAACTAATACAATACAAAGTGACGTATCTGATACCGATGGGGAAGATAATGAGAATATAGAGAGCAATAGCACTCCAGCCACAGCCTCAACATCAAATTTTGTCCTACACCCTCGAGAAACAAAAGGAAAAGTTTTTTAGAATCTGGCACACACGACGAGGCCGACCCTCCCGACGAGGAAAAAAATACAAACAAAAGACCTACTTGCTCGAGGGGTCAATACAGACCGTCACAAAGGGCAAGGGGGCGAGCCATGAGAAGAACAGTCAGTCCCTTCTCACAAATGAGACTACAACATTAAAAGTCCTAAACCTTTCAAGTCATGAGTTAACAGATGCTGATAAATCGGTATTGTCCAAAGGCCTGTCATATTGCCCTACTGGCAATCTGGACAAATTTGAAGTCATTAAAGACATCAAACTGTTCATTAGGAAATTAAGCCTCAAGAAGTTTTTTTCTAAGAAACTGATCCCACCCTTACTGAAGAAGACAGAACAGCGCTTGGTGACCTGGAAAGTTTAATTGAAGAAAGTAATTCAGGATCTGACAATTGGAGAAACAATTTGAAAAAACAAATCCTCTTTGTTCCCAAATACAACATCTCTCCACAACTTGATATCTTTAACTAGTTAGTTTGTCAGGAAATCACTCGGCTTCAAGCGCCCACACCAATTAGCAACCTAAGTTTGGAAGAAAAGTCAGCATTCAAAAAAATACAAGAATGGGATGATGTGATAATTAGGGAAGCAGATAAGGGTGGCAACATTGTTATTTGGCCCAAAGAAATGTACACTAAACGGGTATACAAACAACTGAAAAATAAACAATGTTACCAAAAATAGTTTAATAACCCAAGTGAGGGATTTCAAATAGTGTACAATAAAATGATCAAAGAAGCATTTGATAAGGGCATTAACGCTGTTGAAAACAAATTCTTAACAGTTAAAGAACCCTAAGTTGCCACATTTTACCTTATTCCAAAAGTCCATAAAGATCTTGAAAACCCACCGGGAAGACCCATCGTTTCCGGCAATGGAGTGCCTGACAGAACATGCCAGTCATTACATTGACTACAGACTTAGGAATTTCGTTGAAGTCCTACCCTCCTTTGTAAAGGATACAATGGAGGTGCTACATCGATTAGACAATATATCTGTAAAGAAGGAAACCTGGCTAGTTACCGCTGATGTTGAAGCTCTCTATACATCCATTGCACACGACAGAGGCCTCCAGGCAGTTAAATCGTTCCTAGAAGAGGGCTCTAAAGAAGATCCATCACATGACCTATTTATTCTAAAAATGTTAGACTTTGTATTAAAATATAATTTTTTCACCTTTGCCAAAGAGTTCTATTTACAAAGACAAGGCACGGCCATGGGCACAGCATATGCACCAACATACGCGAATCTCTTCCTTGGCTGGTGGGAGCGTAAATATGTTTTCACTGACTCTCTAACTGAAGATACGAACCAGATACCGCTCTGGATTCGTTATATAGACGATATTTTTTCCTATGGGAGGGAACTAGAGATGAATTGGAAAGATTTCTTAGCAATTGAATGATAACTCTCTTAACATCAAGCTGACTTATAATATGAGTCAATCCAGGATAGAATTTCTAGACTTACTGATACTCAAAGATGAAGATGGCAAAATCCACACTGACCTATTCAGAAAACCGACAGCTACCAATAGTCTATTGTACAAAACAAGTGGACATGCTCCTGGTACCCACCAAATCTTTACCAGTTGGAGAATTTCTCCGGATTAGAAGAAATTGCAGTGACTTAACGCTATTTAAATCACAAGCGAAAGAATTGAGAAAAGGCTATTGGACAGAGGATACAGTAAGCGTGAAATCAAAAAAGCCAGATCCAGAGCTCTCAATACAGATCGGAACAATTTACTCCAAAAGAAGACCCGCAAGGACAGAGATACACAGACGAGATTGATACTAACATATAACCCCTCCGTACATCTAATCACTGAAATTATAAACAAAACACTGGTCCATCCTTCAATTGGACCAGGATTTAAAACCAAATATTGGCGATTCAGTTAAAATAGGCTACAGAAGAAACTAAAAACATCAAAAACAGAGTATCTGCCAGTCACTTTCAGGTACATAAAACGAAAACGGCCATCGTTCCTGGGTCATTCCCTTGCGGAACATGCTCTACGTGTAAGCATATCAAAAAAAACAAACATAATTCAAGATAGATTCGGGAAAATACACCGAATGCAGCACTACATCAGCTGCACTACCCAAAGCATAATATATGCGCTTTTTTGTCCTTGCAATAAAATCTATGTAGGCATGACGAGCCGTAAATAACATACGCGAGTGCAAGAACATATACGCAATATTAAGAATGCAAGCAAAGATCTGGAAGATGGCAAAACAATAACTCCTGTGGCATTTCATTTTCTGCAATACCATCAAGCCAAACCTCAAGGACTGAAATGTCAAGGAATCGAAAAGATATCGCTAGGCATTCGTGGAGGCAATTTAGAGCAAGCTCTACTGAGATCCGAATGCAGGTGGATCTACTTACTGGACTGTGTTCACCCTAAGGTTTTAAATGAACAAAACAAGTATTATTGCTTTTTAAGCAGGATTCTAAGATTAATTCATCCCTATATTGTTGATTTAAAGGTCAAGAGTCGATTATCGGCTCCTTATCCTACTCCACTATATGGGATACACTCCCTTGAGCTTTGTGTGTGTTTTACTTTTTTCAGTTTCACATTAATTGATATATTTTTTCACCAGCATTCAGCACCCCCGAAAACCAGAACCCCCATTTTCCTTGTGTCATATTTTATTTACATCACTGAATCAATTGCATTACATGCATCTGATGATATTTATTTTTATTTACTCATTATCACCTCATCACTTTATACACTAATGACAATTGACACTATATGGTACCACCCAGCCTAATACAATTTGATACCTGGGTGTGGGATATTTGTTCTGTGCACTTATTTTCACTTATTTATCGAACCAGTAGGGGTTTGATAATTACCCAACCTATGATGTCCGGTATCAATAGATAAGGAACTGTGATCTTGACAATACCTTTTACCCTTCAGCAACCATTATATTACATATAGGGATACTTAAAACTAGATAATCAGTGGATGTCTGATGATACTCCTACTATAAATATTGAGCTGATGGCCCTGCTCAAAATCCGGGGAGGAATATCTAATTTTGAATAGTATATTCATTTTATCCCATATTATTATTTTACGAATAAAATATTAATCAATCTAAAATAGACACCGGCCTGGAAATTCCATTGAGCAATAGGATTCACATACATTTAAACTAAACTCACATTCATTTTTAGATTAAAACATACCGTAGTCTCCTAAGGAATTTATCATATGAGAATAATCATCTATTATTGCTCTCCCAGAGATATAAATAATATGTAACCGGGACATATCTATGTCAAAAACTATATACTGACATATCTAATATCACTACGACTGGGCCAATTGATATTACTAATATGTCCCTGATATTAACTACTGATTCTTTACATTCAAACATGACTGGCCGTTTATCCGAAATCGCTAATACAGATAGTATATACAACGCGAGGGGTTGTCAGGGAAACCCCTGAGAGTGTCACTCAAACGCGATTGTGATTGGTCAGCCGCGTCCCCTATTTGGACCACTAGACAGCGCTTGATTCCGACCTACCACTAACGAGAAATCTGCGTGACGTTATTTCTCTTCGGGCCAATAAAAGTCTTGATTTCAGCCTGCCGCCCCACCTTTGAAAAAGCCTCCGGCGAAACATGTTAGGGGGGAGCGGGGACTTAGCGTCCCGCTCCGGTTGTGCTAAACAGTGTTGTTTTGTTTAAATTGCAGTAACGGTTGTTTGGCTACTTTACTTAGTTTAATCTAATGGTCCTTTAGAAGAAAATAATGCATTATTAAGTTTGATGGTGGATGGCTGTATATTAAGACGGCCACAATATCTTTCCATCTTGATATGGTTACCGGATTAGCACCTTTAATTCAGTAACTTATACAGCACAGAGTTTATTAGTATTTTATATCTGCTCCAGAACAAGTAGTACTCGATCTAATACTAGCAACAACATATTCCAGCAATATAGATCGTATTGTATTAAATATAAGGTGACTAGTATCACCATTACAATAATTTATTTGGCAGAGGGACAATGCAGCAATACTATACCTAGGAGTAACTATACAGTTCTCCTAAGTAATATTGTGGATGGCGTTTCATCTAGACTGCCATAAAATCATTCACTGCTATATTAGCAATCATTTCAGAATTCCAACCGCATAGAACGAACTTTACTTAGAATTATATTCTAATATTGAAAAACTATAAAGGAAGCAGTGTCAGCACTCAATATACAGCTACATGAGATTAACATTTTGTAGCGAGTGATAGATAACAACAGATTATCACTTTAACATTTTAATTCACAGAGTGATAACACTGACAAACTTTACTCTAAGTTATATAGGTGAAACATTGGCAATCTCTATACCATAATTATGGTGTATATATTCTAGTATTACAATTAAATAAAGGAACCCATACAAACTAACTGATTATGTACTTATGGTTGTTAACATAGATAGCATTATACCAAGATAAGTCATATAATCTTGTACTACAGTATAACAATTATCCTAGAATCTCTGCTACATAAATCAGTTCTGCCTTAGAGTAATATCCTAAAAACCATTTCTATAACGGAAAACCGTGTTGAAACTAGTGTCAACATTTAATATACAGCTATATGGATATTAGGACACCCTAGTCAATAATAGGAAATAACTATTCATTGGTTTAATACTCAATTTAATTAATTGATAACATTGACTAACTTTACCTGATGTGATATAGGTGAAACTATTGACAATCTCTATACCACATTCGTGGTGTATATTTCCAGTATTATAACAAAGGAACCCTTATAAGTCACTGACGGTGTACTAACGGTCAATACTGTGCCAAAAACAAACACTGTATCAATACACGTGAAGCATACTGATCTCCCTTTCAGGTACCTTATCCATGGAATATAGAGTTCAATGTCAAAACCAATAAAGATACCTATATAAGTTACTAATTATGCTAGGGTCCACACTATGGATGGTGATATATTAAGATCATCTATATAATCTTTTGCTGCAGAACAACTATTACTTTAAAATCTTAGCCGCACAAACTGATTCGACTTGGAGTAATATTTTAATTATCAGTACACATGAACCAGTTATATATTCTGGCATTTCATATCCCCTTATATTGCTTGTACCATATAGGAGAGGTGAACACTGCAGTCATTTTTCTGATTATACTGTTTAATATCGTCATATTACATAGGAGACTATACAATCTTCGAGTAATTATTCAGTTTGTTCTAGTGATAATACCTCGATCAGTGCTCCAATTTATTAGGGGCAGTTACTATACCTGTGCTGTTTGCCCACACATCCTTTTAAAACCGTGACTGTGTTTTTAATATTTTAGGGATTTGTTGTGTTCATTTTGTTTTTAAATTTATAGCAATAAAGGTTAAGTTTTATATATTGGAATCAGACATTTACATCATTTCTAATTTGTTCTGGCTAGTACCCGTCAACTATAATTCAGCCCCAACGGTTTGTTGAGTGCTATATATGTACACTCCTTTTCAGTCTTGGACTGAAACCTTTTCCTAAATTCCAACGCAGTTAGGACGTCATGGAATGTCCTAACAGCGGGAAGGCTTAACTTACCTACATTTAATCTTTTAAGAATATTAAGAGAACAAAGTGTATTTAATTAGAGAAGTAAATAGTTTTTGTTTGTTTTTTTTAATTACAGTACATGTTCTGTCTGAATCTTTTTAAAGTTACATTTTTACTTTTGTTCCCTTTTAAATGGGCATAGTACTCAACATGTTTCTATTATGTATATGAAAGATTAGCAGTTAAACATATTATTTATTATTATTAGTAGTAGTAGTAAGGGGGAAATTCTAAACAGCTGGTTATATTTAAAGTGAAACTTCCTGTAAGGGCACAATTATGTCCAGCTGATACCTACATAAAGATATGGTTTATTAAAGCTAGGAACATCCATTAAAATACATTAGAAATATTCTCTAATAGATTAAAAACAATGTCCCTTAGTAATACAGGTGAAACTCGAAAAATTAGAATATCGTGCAAAAGTTAATTTATTTCACTAATGCTACTTAAAAGCTGAAACTAATATGAGATAGACTCATTACATGCAAAGCAAGATAGTTCAAGCCGTGATTTGTCATAATTGTGATGATTATGGTTTACAGCTCATGAAAACCTCATGAATATTACATGCAATCAATAAAACAAGGATTGTACATAGAGCAATATCAGACCTCTGAAAAGTATAAGCATGGCATACTGTATGTACTCAGTACTTGGTTTGGCCCCTTTTGCAGCAATTACTGCCTCAATGCGGCGTGGCATGGAAGCTATCAGCCTGTGGCACTGCTGAGGTGTTATGAAAGACCAGGATGCTTCATGGCGGCCTTCAGCTCTTCTGCATTGTTTCGTCTCATGTTTCTCATCTTTCTCTTGGCATTGCCGGCATAGATTCTCTATGGGGTTCAGGTCAGGCGAGTTTGCTGGCCCAATCAAGCATAGTAATCCCACGGTCATTGAACCAGGTTTTGGTGCTTTTGGCAGTGTGGGCAGGTGCCAAGTCCTTCTGGAAAATGAAGTCAGCATCCCCATAGAGCTAGTCTGTGGAAGGAAGCATGAAGTGCTCCAAAATCTCCTGGTAGACGGCTGCGTTGACCCTGGACTTAATGAAGCACAGTGGACCAATACCAGCAGATGACATGGCTCCCCAAATCAACACAGACTTTGGAAACTTCACACTGGACTTCAGCATCTTGCAGTGTGTGCCTCTCCATTCTTCCTCCATACTCTGGGTCCTTGGTTTCCAAATGAGATGCAAAATTTGCTCTCAGCAGAAAAGAGGACTTTGGACCACTGAGCAACAGACCAGGTCTGTTTTTTTCTTTAGCCCAGGTAAGACGCTTCTGATGTTGTTTGTTGTTCAGGAGTGGCTTGACAAGAGGAATACGACATTTGAAGCCCATGTCCAGGATCCGTCTGGTGTGGTGGCTCTGATGGCACTGACTCCAGCCTCAGTCCACTTCGTGTGAAAGTCCCCAACACACTTTGAATGGCCTTTTCCTGACAATCCTCTCCAGGCTGCGGTCATCCCTGCTGCTTGTGCACCTTTTTCTTCCACACTTTTCCTTCCACATAACTTTCTATTAATGTGCTTTGATACAGCTCCAAGTTCTTTTGCAATTACCTTTTGAGGCTTTCCCTCCTTATGGAGGGGGTCAATGATAGTTTTCTGCACAACTGTCAGGTCAGCAGTCTTTCCCATGATTGTTTCCTACTGAACCAGACTGAGAGACCATTTAAAGGCTCAGGAACCCTTTGGCAGGTGTTATTGCTTAATTAGCTGATTAGAGTGGGACACTTTGAGCCTAGAAAATTGCACCTTTTCACAATATTCTAATTTCTGAGATTGTGGATTTGGGGTTTTCATGAGCTGTAAGCCATAATCATCACAATTATGACAAATCACGGCTTGAACTATCTTGCTTTGCATGTAATGAGTCTATCTCATATATTAGTTTCACCTTTTCAGTTGCATTAGTGAAATAAATTAACTTTTGCACGATATTCTAATTTTTCGAGTAATCACAAATATTTTAATCATACATTGTCCATCTTGACTTTTTTTTTTTTTTCCTGGATTAAACGCATGTTCCTTTTGCAGATAGTATCAAACAGTTCCAAAAAGATTTCGTATCCCGTATCTGGTTGACATACAGGCGAGACTTTCCTGCTTTGGATGGGACAACCCTCACGACAGACTGTGGATGGGGCTGTATGATCAGGAGTGCACAGATGTTACTTGCACATGGTCTGCTTGTGCATCTTCTGGGTAGAGGTAAGGTTTTTGCACATGTATTTTTTTTATATTTCATATTTAAAGGTTTTCTGTGACTTATGTGCAGCAGTATTTTATATTTAGGACAATATGGTAATTTGAGGAGTTAACATCTGTTGCTAGAGCGCACTACCATGCTCAGACATGAAAGCATAGCATCCCCCGAAGGAAGGTTGAAAATCCCCTTTGTAGGACTTGCATCTGTCAACCACAGCTTTAACATTCAAGACCTTCTACTGTCTTTTTATTATGCATAATTATTATGAGCTACATACAGACATTAAATGTTGCCGCTGTTTTTGCTGAAACAATTTGACTAGAAACTTTTTTCTTACTCGGCATGATGTGGTGTTTGTGACAATTCGTCCTGGATCATACAATTTTTCTAGATTTGTTTCTATCAGAAATGTATCACTTTAACTGGTTAAACAGTGTCTGTGTAGTAGTTATATTCTTGCTAGCCTTAACTGATGAAAATTGACAGACTGAAACAATAGGGGATGTCCTCTATAAATTTATAGTTGGGACTTGTCTACTTGTTTTCTCTCAGACTGGCTGTGGCCGGAAGCCTTAGTCACCAACATGCTTGACATGGAAACCTCTCCTGGTATGCCAAAGAGCTCCCCAGCTTCATCATCCTTCTCCAACCCAGATCACAGCTGCTCGTCCTTCAGTCATCAGTCCCAACGACGCTCTGCTCCGCAACCCCACCAGGAGCAAATACACAGGGATGTCCTACGATGGTTCTCTGACCACCCTGGAGCACCTTTTGCGCTGCATCGCTTGGTGGCGTTGGGGAGCAGCTTTGGAAAAAAAGCAGGGGATTGGTATGGACCCAGTATTGTAGCCCACATTATGAGGTGAGTAGAAGCCCTATGCATTGTGTATTTGGTTCTCTTTATCTGCCAAAAATGGTTGAGACCGAGAATGCAATTGGTAGACTTTTCAATTTACTTTGGTTATTTTTGCATCCTTTTGTTAAAAAGCATACCTAGGTATGAACAGGAGCAGCTTTGCACTACAGGGAACTAGATAGTGATTGGTAGCTCACTAGTTGTGTTCAGCTCGCTCACAGTAGAGAAATGCTCTCCTGGAGCTGACTTTAACTATATGTTTAACAGGGGTTAAACACAGACTATTTTATTATTGTATTATTGCTAATGTATAACACACAAAAGGCATTTTCTCTTAGCACCTTTTATATCTTTTTAACCCCTTTAACGATGGACCCGCGTATCCTGCATATCGGCTGTCCATAGTGCTTCCAGAACTGTAGGGGCGTGGGCCTGAAGCCTGCAAAAACAGTGCGGGCTAGAGTCCCTTAAAGCCCTTGCAAGGGACAAACATACAGGATACATTGCCTGATATTAAGGGGTTAAAGAGACATACAATTGTTAAAATATGTAATGTGAAAGCAATAGTATAATAATAAAATGTTCTAACTATCCACAAATAGATTTGCAGAGTCGATAGTGATGAAATACCATACTCTAAACAAATGAGAGTATGTAATTAATGACCCTTAGCACAGTGTACAAGGTTTGCAAATCAAGAGCAGTACAGTTAATTCATGTTCTTGGTCTCCTTGCTGTGGCCACTTAGGAACAATTGTATCATGTGGGAATGATGTTAGTGTGGAGTTAGATGAGGGCAACTATTAGGCAAGTGGAATTAATTAGTTACTGATTTGGTGATAGGCTTCCCTGAACAAGAAGGTCTTTAGGGAGGGTTTAAAGGAGGAGAGGTCAGGGGAAAGTCTGACAGCTCGAGGAAGTGCGTTCCAGAGGGTTGGTGCCGCACAAGAGAAATCCTGTAGTCTAGCATGGGAGGAGGTGATGGTAGAAGAGGCAAGGAGTAGATCGTTGTTGGATCTTAGGGGACGGTTTGGAGTATATTTGTTGATGAGTGAGGACAGGTGGGGGGGGGGGGGGCTGCATTGGTAAGGGCTTTGTAGGTCAGAGTGAGAATTTCAAATTTAATTCTGCTATGAATGGGGAGCCAGTGAAGGGACTCAGAGGGGTGCAGCGGATACAGAGCGTCGGGAGAGGTGGATTAGCCTAGCAGAGGCATTTAGGATGGATTGAAGGGGGAAGAGCGGGAGAGAGGAAGGCCAGTTAGTAGGTTGTTACAGTAGTCAAGCCGGGAAATTACTAGGGAATGGATTAGCGGTTTAGTAGTTTCAGCACTCAGAAAAGGACGAATTTTGGAGATATTGCGTAGGTGGTTGCGACAGGATGAAGAGAATGATTGGATGTGTGGTATGAAGGACAGATTGGAGTCATGTGTAACTCCTAGGCAGCGGACTTGGGGTGATGGGGAGATAGTGGTGACACCAACAGTGATAGTAAAGTTAGAAACTGGGGGGTTAGAAGATTTTTGAGGATGAGGGTGACCTTTGCATGTTTGAAGGATGATGGAAATTAACCAGTAGTAAGCGATCGGTTGAATATGTGAGTGAGAGCTGGGGTGAGGGTAGAAGACAGAGAAGGTATTAGATGTGAAGGGATAGGGTCAAGTGGGCAGGTAGTGAGGTGTGAGGAAGATATTAGGGAACTCACTTCATTCTCTGTGGTTGGGGGGAAGGTACTGAGAGTGGTGGAGGGGGTGACCAGGGGCAGAGATGGAAGGTTGCAGTCTTGTGGTGGGATGTTACTTTGGATGTTAAGTGTTTTGTTGAAAAAGTAGTCTGCCAAGTCTTGAGCACTAAAGGCAGATGAAGGGGGTGGTGCAGGTAGATAGAGGAGAGTGCTGAAAATGGGAGAAGTAGTTTTGCTTGGCTAACTGAAGGGCAGAGCGGAATTTCCTCCAGGCACGTTCAGCAGCACAGGAGCATTTTTGTAGATAGCGTGTTTGCTGAGAGTGCCAGGGCTGGAGCTGACGACGTGGGGTTTTGCGTATTTGTGGAGGAGCAAGGGTGTTGAGTACAGAGGAGAGAGTATTGTTATAGTGGCTTGTAGCAAGGCCAGGGCAAACGTTTTACAGGGAGATTGAATTTTGACTTTTTGCCTATTTTAAAGGTGTAAAGCTTTAAATGGACACTAAAGTCAAAATTAAACTTTCATGATTCCGGTAGGACATGCAGTTTTAAGAAACTTTCCAATTTACTTTCATTATCAAATTTTGCACAGTATTTTTATATACTCACATTCTGAGACGCTAGCTACTACTGAGCATGTGCAAGAGTTCATTGTGTATATGTATATGAGTCTGTGATTGGCTGATGGGGGCGACAATTTAAAATTTGTCAGAAAAAAATCTATTGCTCATTTAAAATTCGGAGTAAGTGTTGTTGCATTGTCTTATTATGATGTTTATTCTGCAATGCTACTGTATTTAATGACCCTTTAACCCTGGGTGAAAAGAAACTGTGTATTACTAGAAAGTCAGACACCGTTTATAGGTGCAAGAGTGGTAGTATCTGCATGTAAAATAGGTACATATATTGAGCATATATTAGGCCATGCTAACATCTTCATGTAGGGGTTAAGATCAGGCGCAATAAATACCTCATATAATAGACTTCTATGGGGCGCACAGAAAAATGAATGTCCGTTGTTGCTCAAGAGCTAAGCCAATAGTGGCACAAGTAGTGGAGCTCTTCATATAGTTTATTGCTATAACTATTAATAATAATGGTTTAGTTCAGGTATCAAAAAGTCCTACATTTTAAAGCTCTATTTTGGCTCATGGGAGATCAACATTTAACTCATCTGTTGTAATACAAGCTCAGTTAGCGCACTAATATTACTCCTTTGCACTATCTTTTAAACACAAATTGTAAGCTATATTGAAGTCTGAGAAAAATTTTACAATAATTAATGTTGCTTTATTTTGTCAAATTAGCCTATTGTTTTATGTGTAATTTCACTGATTTCCCTGTCCTCCAGAACAAAAGAACGCTTGCTAACCAATCACAAACTAATACACAATATACAATAATACTACAGTATGTGTATATTTATGTGTGTATATATATATGTATATATATGTATATATATATATATATATATATATGTATGTGTATGTGTGTATATATGTGTGGTGTGTGTGTGTGTGTGTGTGTATATATATATATATATATATATATATATATATATATATATATATATATATATATATATATATATATATATAAAAAAAAATAATTATCAAACACACAATCGTATTCTCTACTACACTACCTAGTATGCCCTCTTCTATTGCAAAGAGTGCTTTTCTATTCGTGATTGTTGATGCAAAACTAATATCGCACCTTAAAAAAAAAAACAAATAACTACAGAGAATGGTGAGAGGAGGGGCTAAACAAAAGCTCACAGATAAATAAGCTAAAAACTATTAACCTCCCTGGGAGAACGTAGGAGAATTACAAATTTCCAGTGTATTTTACAGCAAAAGGAAAAAAAATACATTTTGCAATAATGTTATACTTTTAATAATGAAACATTTTATGCATTGTTGAAAAGTGTTTGCCGCACATAAAGTTTTTGCTGCGTTAAGAGGCTCTGGTTAAAATTTTGCGGATTATTCTTAGCACAAGATAACACATCCTGCACTATCAATTGCGCATTGATTACATGTCCCTTTTAACTCCATTAAAATACCTACATATTTACAGCAGCATAAAACATAATCTCCTGTGTAAACCATTGATTTCTTGGTCTCATGAACAAACCACCTATGGAAATACAAGTGCCAGGAATCTTTTGTATCAATATGAGAAGTTAGTTAGCGTGTTACTATTGCACAGTTTGATATAACAAGTAGTTGTCATTTTCACTACACCTAACTCTGTATCTCTCTTTCTCAGAAAAGCTTTAGACCATACGTCTCAAGTACCAGAACTATCTGTCTATGTGTCTCAGGATTGTACAGGTGTGTAAATGGATTTGCGGCCACTTACCCTACACTTTATATGTAAAGTGACGTTTGCATTGCTGTTACCTGCGCAGTGTATAATACACACTTTATCTCTGCAGTGTACAGGAAGGATGTTGAACAGCTGTTGGACGCAGAAGATCTACCTTCAGATGTATGTAGAAAAAGGAAGGCTGTTATAATTCTGGTACCTGTTCGTCTGGGAGGTGAAACCTTCAATCCAGTGTATAAAGACTGTATTAAGGTAAACCACATACTTATTATTTACTGTACATGAAATGTGTTCATGACAGCCAGGTTGCACATGTTTGTAGAAGCTTTGAAATGATTGTCCTTCCGACTGAAAGTTAGTGTTATAAAGGCAGAGCTAAGGCATATAGAGTGTACCTATGGGAATCCCATGGCATTTAACTGCATATTGCTACAGACCATTTTAAATAATTGACGTGTATATTACCCCAAACAAGGCAGTAGGTTTAATGGACATTGTACTGTAAACATTTCTCCCCTTTGACAGGGTTTTTCAGTGAATTTTACTTAAAGGGACACTAAACCCAATTTCTTTTCCTATGACATAAAGAGTCCACAATTTCATTCCAATTACTAGTTAGAATTCAATTCCTGGCCAGCAGGAGGCGGCAAACAGCACCCCAGCAGAGCTGTTAAGTGTTGTTTCCCTTACTTATAATCCCCAGTCATTCTTTGCCTCTATCATCGGGAGGATGTGCGAAGGCTGAAGATATTTTAATCCTTTAATGGGTACTTTTCCCTGCAAGCAAGGATTGGGGCTATGCTGCGTCCATGTAAATCTCTTTAGTAAGAGTAATGGTGTCTTTTAGCAGTTAGAAATAAAGCAAAGACCACCTTGCCATCTTCTAACACCTATGCTACCCCTTTATAGAAAACCAGGGTTGGTCACTCTGTTTTTTTTCTTTTTCTACAGGTCCCTGACAGAAGTGGTGGTATCTGTCACACCTAAGAAGCTGCTTCTGCCCTGCAGCTGGATCCACAGGTAAGTGCTCTTGCCTTCTAGGTATTGAGGGTCAGCACTTAGGAGTTAATCCTTCTGTGGCGATTGAGACAAACTTATCTCCCTATATTGGAGTAACTTTAGGGAAGCTCTGCCAGGGCGCTGCATTTACTTTAGGGAGTAACTTTGATACCAAGTTACTATTAATAGAGGCTGGCAATGTAAAGGGTTATACCTTTTTAATATGAGACTGTCAATGTGGCACTAACAAGGGGTTATTAATGATCTTATCACCTCTAATTCATTTTTGGGGTATGATTTATTGATATTGAACTCTATGCTTTGACGGCTCAATACCACATACTTGCGCCTTTTTTTTTTTTTTCACTTTCTGTGGCGCAGTTTATAAAAAATGTGTGTCTCGTTTGCAGTCACATGAACGGACTTCACACTTCCGCTATACGGCTTTCCCTGTCAGCCGAGTACAGAGCATATTGCGGTGTGGCTAATCTGCTATTTCTCCTGTTAAGTGTGGTCAGTCCACGGGTCATCATTACTTCTGGGATATTAACTCCTCCCCAACAGGAAGTGCAAGAGGATCACCCAGCAGAGCTGCTATATAGCTCCTCCCCTCTACGTCACACCCAGTCATTCTCTTGCACCCAACTAATAGATAGGATGTGTGAGAGGACTGTGGTGATTTTACTTAGTTTTTATGACTTCAATCAAAAGTTTGTTATTTTAAAACGGCACCGGAGTGTGTTGTTCATTCTCAGGGAGAATTTGAAGAAGAATCTACCTGAGTTTCTATATGATTTTAACCGGAGTAGTTAAGATCATGTTGCTGTTCTCGGCCATCTGAGGGGTGAGGTATACTTCAGATCAGGGGACAGCGGGCAGGTTCACCTGCAAAGAGGTATGTAGCAGCATATTATTTTCTGAGAATGGAATTGACTTGAAAATACTGCAAATACCTATATAAAGTAAGTTCAGCCTTAAATGCAGTAGTAGCAACTGGTATCAGGCTGTCATGTATGTATATTTTCACTTCAGTATTCTGGGGAATGGCACTTCACTGGAATGATACTGTATGAATAAGACCTTAGCCTATATTGCAGTGAGAACGGCTAGCAGTAGGTTTTCTGTGACAATTTATTTATTTGAGGTTAAACGTTTTGCTGGCATGTTAAATCGTTTAATTTTCTGAGGTACTGGGTGAAAAATTGTGTTGGGCACTAATTATCCACTTGGCGGGCATTTTATTTAATTTATGACAGTTTACTGATCTCCCTCACTGTTGTGTGTGAGGGGGAGGGGCTTAATTTGGCACTTTTACTACGCATCAGGAATTCAGTCACAAGTCTGTTTTTCTTCCCTGCATGATCCGGTTCGTCTCTACAGAGCTCAAGGGTCTTCAAAAGTTATTTTGAGGGAGGTAATCACTCACAGCAGACCTGTGAGATAGTGTTTGACTGTGATAAAAAACGTTATATTCTGTATATTTTTTCTGCTATTTAAGGGTTAGTTATCCATTGCTAATGGGGGCAATCCTTTGCTAAATTTGTATTTTTACCGGAAAGAATTTGATTATAGTTTATCCGTTTTATTGTTACTCAACTGTCATAACTTTCTGTGCTTCTTAAAGGCACAGTACGTTTTTTCATACTATTGAAAATTAAATTGAAAAGTATTTCCAAGTTGCTGGTTTATTTGCTAGTGTGTTTAACATGTCTGACTCAGAGGAATATCTCTGTGCTATATGTGCTAAAGCCAAAGTGGAGCCCAATAGAAATTTATGTACTAATTGCATTGATGCTATTTTAAATAAAAGTCAATCTGTACAAATTGAACATCATTCACCAGACAACGAGAGGAAAGTTATGCCGACTAACTCCCCTCACGTGTCAGTACCTGCATCTCCCGCTCGGGAGGTGCGTGATATGGTAACGCCGAGTACTTCAGGGCGGCCATTACAAATCACATTGCAGGACATGGCTAATGTTATGACTGAAGTTTTGTCTAAATTACCAGAACTTAGAGGGAAGCGTGACCACTCTGGGATGAGAACAGAGTGCGCTGATAATACTAGGGCCATGTCAGATACTGGGTCACAGTATGCGGAACATGAGGACGGAGAGCTTCAATCTGCAGGTGACGGTTCTGATCCCAATAGAGTGGACTCAGACATTTCTAATTTTAAGTTTAAGCTTGAAAACCTCCGCGTTCTATTAGGGGAGGTATTAGCGGCTCTGAATGATTGTAACACCGTTGCAATCCCAGAGAAATTATGTAGGCTGGATAGATACTATGCGGGTACCCGGCGAGTACTGACGTATTTCCTATACCTAAGAGGCTTACAGAGATAATTACTAAGGAGTGGGATAGGCCCGGTGTACCCTTTTCCCCCCCTCCTGTATTTAGAAAGATGTTCCCAATAGACGCCACCACACGAGACTTATGGCAGACGATCCCTAAGGTGGAGGGAGCGGTTTCTACTCTGGCTAAGCGTACCACTATCCTGGTGGAGGATAGCTGTGCCTTTTCAGATCCAATGGATAAAAAATTAGAGGGTTACCTTAAGAAAATGTTTGTTCAACAAGGTTTTATATTGCAACCCCTTGCATGTATTGCGTCTGTCACGGCCGCGGCCGCTTTTTGGTCCGAGTCCCTGGAAGAGACTCTTGACTCAATTACTATCGAAGAGATTTCAAACAGGCTTAAAACACTTAAGCTAGCCAATTCATTTGTTTCAGATGCCGTAGTACATTTAACTAAACTTACGGCTAAGAATTCCGGTTTCACCATTCAGGCACGCAGAGCACTGTGGCTAAAATCGTGGTCAGCTGACGTTACTTCTAAATCTAAGTTACTTAACATACCTTTCAAAGGGCAGACCTTATTCGGGCCCGGTTTGAAAGAAATTATCGCTGACATTACAGGAGGTAAAGGCCATGCCCTGCCTCAAGACAGAGCCAAACCTAGGGCTAGACAGTCTAATTTTCGTTCCTTTCGTAATTTCAAGGCAGGAGCAGCATCAACTTCCTCTGCACCAAAACAGGAAGGAGCTGTTGCTCGTTACAGACAAGGCTGGAGACCTAGCCAGTCCTGGAACAAGGGCAAGCAGGCCAGAAAACCTGCTGCTGCCCCTAAGACAGCATGAATTGAGGGCCCCCGATCCGGGAACGGATCTAGTGGGGGGCAGACTTTCTCTCTTCGCCCAGGCTTGGGCAAGAGATGTCCAGGATCCCTGGGCGCTAGAGATCATATCTCAGGGATATCTTCTGGACTTCAAATCCTCTCCCCCAAAAGGGAGATTCCATCTGTCAAGGTTGTCAACAAACCAAATAAAGAAGGAGGCGTTTCTACGCTGCGTACAAGATCTGTTACTAATGGGAGTGATCCATCCGGTTCCGCGGTCAGAACACGGACAGGGATTTTACTCAAATCTGTTTGTGGTTCCCAAGAAAGAAGGAACCTTCAGACCAATCTTGGATTTAAAGATCCTAAACAAATTCCTAAGAGTTCCATCGTTCAAAATGGAAACTATTCGGACAATTCTACCCATGATCCAAAAGGGTCAGTACATGACCACAGTGGATTTAAAGGATGCTTACCTTCACATACCGATTCACAGAGATAATCACCGGTACCTAAGGTTTGCCTTCCTAGACAGGCATTACCAGTTTGTAGCTCTTCCATTCGGGTTGGCTACGGCTCCAAGAATCTTCACAAAGGTTCTGGGGGCTCTTCTGGCGGTGCTAAGACCGCGAGGAATTTCGGTAGCTCCATACCTAGACGACATTCTGATACAAGCTTCAAGCTTTCAAACTGCCAAGTCTCATACAGAGTTAGTACTGGCATTTCTAAGATCGCATGGGTGGAAGGTAAACGAAAAGAAGAGTTCTCTTTTTCCACTCACAAGAGTTCCCTTCTTGGGGACTCTTATAGACTCTGTAGAAATGAAGATCTACCTGACAGAAGACAGGTTAACAAAACTTCAAAACGCTTGCCGTGTCCTTCATTCCATTAAACACCCGTCAGTGGCTCAATGCATGGAGGTGATCGGCTTAATGGTAGCGGCAATGGACATAGTGCCTTTTGCACGCCTACACCTCAGACCGCTGCAATTGTGCATGCTAAGTCAGTGGAATGGGGATTACTCAGATTTGTCCCCTACTCTGAATCTGGATCAAGAGACCAGAGATTCTCTTCTATGGTGGCTTTCTCGACCACATCTGTCCAGGGGGATGCCATTCAGCAGGCCAGATTGGACGATTGTAACAACAGACGCCAGCCTGCTAGGTTGGGGCGCTGTCTGGAATTCCCTGAAGGCTCAGGGATCTTGGACTCAGGAGGAGAGTCTCCTGCCAATAAACATTCTGGAATTGAGAGCAGTCCTCAATGCCCTTCTGGCTTGGCCCCAGTTAACAACGCGGGGGTTCATCAGGTTTCAATCGGACAACATCACGACTGTAGCTTACATCAACCATCAAGGAGGGACAAGAAGCTCCCTAGCGATGATGGAAGTATCAAAGATAATTCGCTGGGCAGAGTCTCACTCTTGCCACCTATCAGCAATCCACATTCCGGGAGTGGAGAACTGGGAGGCGGATTTCCTAAGTCGTCAGACTTTTCATCCGGGGGAGTGGGAACTTCATCCGGAAGTCTTTGCCCAAATACTTCGACGTTGGGGCAAACCAGAAATAGATCTCATGGCGTCTCAACAGAACGCCAAGCTTCCTTGTTACGGGTCCAGATCCAGGGATCCGGGAGCGGCCATGGTGGATGCTTTGACAGCACCTTGGACCTTCGGGAAGGCTTATGTGTTCCCACCCTTCCCTATGCTTCCTCGATTGATTGCCAGGATCAAACAGGAGAAAGCATCAGTGATTCTAATAGCGCCTGCGTGGCCACGCAGGACCTGGTATGCAGATCTAGTGGACATGTCATCCTGTCCACCTTGGTCTCTGCCTCTGAGACAGGACCTTCTGATTCAGGGTCCCTTTAAACATCAAAATCTAATTTCTGTGAAGCTGACTGCCTGGAAATTGAACGCTTGATTTTATCAAAACGTGGATTTTCTGAGTCAGTAATTGATACCTTAATACAGGCTAGGAAGCCTGTTACCAGACAGATTTACCATAAAATATGGCGTAAATACCTATATTGGTGTGAATCCAAAGGTTACTCTTGGAGTAAGGTTAGGATTCCTAGGATATTGTCCTTTCTACAAGAAGGTTTAGAAAAGGGTTTATCCGCTAGTTCCTTAAAGGGACAGATCTCAGCTCTGTCCATTCTGTTACACAAACGTCTGTCAGAAGTTCCAGACGTTCAGGCTTTTTGTCAGGCTTTGGCCAGGATTAAGCCTGTGTTTAAAACTGTTGCTCCGCCATGGAGTTTAAACCTTGTTCTTAACGTTTTACAGGGCGTTCCGTTTGAACCCCTCCATTCCATTGATATAAAGTTGTTATCTTGGAAAGTTCTGTTCTTAATGGCTATTTCCTCGGCTCGTAGAGTCTCTGAGTTATCAGCCTTACATTGTGATTCTCCTTATCTGATTTTTCACTCGGATAAGGTAGTTCTGCGTACTAAACCTGGGTTCTTACCTAAGGTAGTCACTAACAGGAATATCAATCAAGAGATTGTTGTTCCATCCTTGTGTCCAAATCCTTCTTCAAAGAAGGAACGTCTTCTGCACAATCTGGATGTAGTTCGTGCCCTAAAATTCTATTTACAGGCAACTAAAGACTTTCGACAAACGTCTTCCCTGTTTGTCGTTTATTCTGGTCAGAGGAGAGGTCAAAAAGCTTCTGCTACCTCTCTCTCTCTTTTTGGCTTCGTAGCATAATACGTTTAGCTTATGAGACTGCTGGACAGCAGCCTCCTGAAAGAATTACAGCTCATTCCACTAGAGCTGTGGCTTCCACTTGGGCCTTTAAGAATGAGGCCTCTGTTGAACAGATTTGCAAGGCTGCAACTTGGTCTTCGCTTCATACTTTTTCCAAATTTTACAAATTTGACACTTTTGCTTCTTCGGAGGCTATTTTTGGGAGAAAGGTTCTTCAGGCAGTGGTTCCTTCTGTATAAAGATCCTGCCTGTCCCTCCCGTCATCCGTGTACTTTTGCTTTGGTATTGGTATCCCAGAAGTAATGATGACCCGTGGACTGACCACACTTAACAGGAGAAAACATAATTTATGCTTACCTGATAAATTCCTTTCTCCTGTAGTGTGGTCAGTCCACGGCCCGTCCTGTTTTTTATGGCAGGTCTAAAATTTTTAAATTATACTCCAGTCACCACTGCACCCTTTAGCTTCTCCTTTCTCGTTGGTTCTTGGTCGAATGACTGGGTGTGACGTAGAGGGGAGGAGCTATATAGCAGCTCTGCTGGGTGATCCTCTTGCACTTCCTGTTGGGGAGGAGTTAATATCCCAGAAGTAATGATGACCCGTGGACTGACC
This sequence comes from Bombina bombina, assembly GCF_027579735.1. NCBI lineage: Eukaryota > Metazoa > Chordata > Amphibia > Anura > Bombinatoridae > Bombina > Bombina bombina. The sequence goes on from NC_069504.1 coordinate 725,750,588, forward strand.
ACACTACAGGAGAAAGGAATTTATCAGGTAAGCATAAATTATGTTTTTAATCCGGAACAGTGGATCATGGCTGGTATATGTCTTCAAGAGTCTGCGATTTCCTTTCTCTGCTAGTGTATCATCTCTACTGGTCTTCAGTGCAGTAGGTCCTCGGCAGGGTTGTCTATATTTTTTTTATAGGTCGTATCTGTCATTACAGTTTATAATCTGAAAGACTAAGTTATCTATTTATTTTTTTAAAATTTTATTTAAAGGTACAGTCCAAAATTTATTTTCATATTTTCTTTGTTTAAAGGTACAGTACATCTCTTTGATATTTGAGATTTTTACTATTTCTTTTGGGAATATTTTCCGTTATGGATACTTAATCAAATTTGGGAGTTAATTTAAAAAAAAAAATGTTTAAAATGTTTGGAGGCGCAAGTTGTCCCCCCTGTGCAGCTTTGTTCCACATGTTTGAAAAGGACTTTGCCATCTAGAAACAAGGATACCCCCTCTGAGCCCTATAATGTTATCCATGGCATGCCTCAGCTTTCCCCTCAAACGTCCCAAGCCTTACCAGTTTCACATGCAGTGCCCTGCGGTCCCTCTCAAAAACCTTTTGGGGTGGCGGTTATTTACCAGAGGATTTTTCTGCACAAATGACGTCTGCGGTTTCTGCAGCTTTATCAGTTTTCCCTGTTACTGGTAAGCATAAGAGGAAAGCTAAAATATTTCTGTTAACAAGGGTTTTGACTCTGCTATGACTGCGTTAGTCAGTTTCTCTTAATTGTCTGATGACGATGATACCTCAGTAGCTTCTGAGGGAGAAATCTCGGACTTTGACTCTATAGTGGAACATTCTACAGATTTAGAGGAGGTTAACTTTAGATTTAAGCTAGAACACCTCCGGTTACTTTTGAAGGAGGTCCTTGCTACTTTGGAAGACTCTCTGTCGCTGAGAACCCAAAAAAGTTGAATAAACATAACAGAGTATATGATGTACCTTCATCTGGAAGTTTTTCCAGTTCCAGACCGTATGTTGGAAATTAAAGCTCAGGATTGGGATAAGCCAGGGATTCCTTTTTCCCAATCCTTTATTTTTTTTAAATAAGATGTTTCCTGTTGCTGACGCTATACGTGACTCGTGACACACTGTGTCCAAGGTAGAGGGAGCTATCTCTACTCTAGTCAAGAGAACTACTATTCCTATTGAGGTAGCTGTTCTTTCAAGGATCCCATGGATAAGAAGCTTGATGCTTACTTAAGAACGATGTACATTCATCAGGGATTGCAGTGGCAACCAGTTGCAAGTATTGTTACGGTTGCAGGGGCAGCATCTTATTGGTGCGATGCCTAGTCTGACCTGATTTCAGAAGAGACTACTATAGAGGAGATCCAGGATAGGATCAATGCTCTTAAGCTTGTCAATACTTTTATCTGTAATGCCAACATGCAAGTGGTTAGACTGGGAGCCAGGATTTCTAGCTTCACTGCTCTAGCTTGCAGAGCTCTGTGGTTAAAATCTTGGTCTGCTGATGTAACATCCAAGTCCAAGCTTCTGTCTGTACCTTTATAAGGGCAAGACTTTATTTGGTCCTGGTCTGGCTGAGATAATTTCCAAAATTACGGATGGAAAGGGATCTTTCCTACCTCAGGACAATAAGAATACACCTAAGGGTCGCCAGAATTCAAATTTTCATTCCTTTCGTAACTTCAAAGGACAGAAGTCTTCCCTCTCCTCTTCCAAGCCGGAGCAATTCAGGACCTCATGGAGGTCCAGTCAGCCTTGGAATAAGGGGAAGCAAGCCAAGAAGCCTTCCGCTGATTCTAAATCAGCATGAAGGGACCGCCCCCGATCCAGTCTTGGATCAAGTGGGGGACAGGCTTTCCTTTTTTCGGCAGGCTTGGATACACAATGTCCCAGATCCTTGGGCCATGGACATAGAATCCCAGGGTTACAGAATAGGATTCAAGACTTGCCCACCCCCCCCGGGCAGATTTATCCTGTCAAGGTTATCTGCAAACCTGGTAAAGAGAGAGGCCTTAAACTGCGTAATGGACCTATCTTCCCTGGGAGTGTTTGTTCCAGTTCCTGTAGAGGAAAAGGGTCAAGGATTCTATTCAAACCTCGTTGTGGTCCCCAAAAAGGAGGGAACTTTCCGTCCCATCTTAGACCTAAAGTTTCTCAACAAATTCCTCAAGGTTCCGTCTTTCAAAATGGAAACTATTTGTTCCATTGGTCCAGGAGGGTCAGTTCATGACGACGATAGATCTGATGGACGCGTATCTTCATGTTCCCATTCACAGGGAACATCACCAGTTTCTGAGGTTTGCGTGGCTCTTTTAGCGGTGGTCAGATCTCAGGGAATAGCAGTGGCGCCTTACCTGGATGACATCTTGGTTCAAGCGCCATCTTTTCAGCTAGCAAGATCTCATACAGAGATGTTGTTGTCTATTCTACATTCCCACGGGTGGAAAGTGGATCTGGAAAAAAGTTCCCTAGTACCAGATACCAGGGTATGTTTCTTTGGAACAATTATAGATTCTCTATCCATGAAAATTTTTTCTAACGGATGTCAGAAAATCCAAACTTCTTGCTTCTTGCCTTTCTGTTCATCCATCAGTGGCTCAATGCATGGAGGTAATTGGTCTGATGGTTGCTTCCATGGACATCATTCCGTTTGCTTGGTTCCATCTGAGACCCTATAGTTACGTCTGCTCAGACAATGGAACGGAGACCACTCGGGCCTATCGCAGAGGATAGCCCTGGATCCTCTAACAAGAGACTCTCTCTCGGTGGATTTTGCAGGACCATCTGTCTCAGGGTACATGCTTCCTGAGACCTTCCTGGGTGATTGTGACCACGGATGCCAGCCTGTCAGGCTGGGGAGCAGTTTGGGGTTCTTTGAAGGCTCAGGGTCTTTGGACTCGAGAGTCTTCTCTTCCCATAAACATCCTGGAGTTGAGAGCAATTTACAATGCCTTAAAAGCCTGGCCTCAAATAGCTTCAGTCCGGTTTAACAGATTTCAGTCGGACAATATTACCTCAGTGGCATACATCAATCACCAGGGAGGAACTTGGAGTTCCTTAGCAATGAAGGTGGTGACTTGCATTCTCCAGTGGGCGGTGTCTCACGATTGCCTCCTCTCTACCATCCACATCCCAGGGGTGGACAACTGGGAAGCAGATTTTCTAAGCAGGCAGAGCTTTCATCCAGGGGAGTGGGCTCTCCACCCAGAGGATGACAACCCTCAGGTGGTGGTGGGGGGGGGGTTCCGGAGTTGGATCTAATGGCGTCATGTCTAAATGGCAAGCTTCCAAAGTACGGTTCAAGAACAAGAGATCCACAAGCCACTCTGATAGACGCTCTGGCAGTGCTTTGGAACTGCAGTCTGGCTTACCTGTTCCCCCCCCCCCCCCCCTGTTTGCTCTCCTTCCTCGAGTCCTTGCTTGCATCTGTGATTCGAATAGCTCCTGTCTGGCCTCGCAGGATCTGGTCCGTGGATCTGGTGAAGATGTCATCTCTTCCCCCTTGGAGGTTTTCCTCCATCCAAATCTAGATTCTCTGAAGCTGACTGCTTGGAGATTAAACGCCTAGTCTTGGCTAAGCGTGGTTTCTCTGAAAAAGTAATTGATACTATGCTTCAGTCTCGTAAGCCTGTTACTCGTAAGATTTACTATAAGGTATGGCGTAAATACCTGTATTGCAAATCGAAGGGTTTCTCTTGGAGTCGGGTGAGTGTTCCTTTGCATTCTGTCTTTTCTTCAGGAGGGCCTGGAGAAGGGTTTTTTCAGTCAGTATTTTGAGGGTCAGATTTCTGCACTATCTATCCTTTTGCACAAACGTTTGGCAAATCTTCCAGATGTTTAATCTTTTGTTCAGGACTTGGTCAGAATCAGGCCTGTGTTTAAACCTGTTGCTCCTCCCTGGAGTCTTAACCTTGTTCTTAAAGGGACAGTAAACACCACTAACATTACTATCTAATGTAAAAATCCATAACCATTCAATCATTATTCACATACCACCAAAAGTGAACAACAGCCGGAGCAATAAATATCCCCAATGTAATCATCTATTTCTAGGTCTCCAAAATGGCCCTCAACTCCTCCTCCCTCTACCTTCCTTCTCAACATTCAATATTTTTTTTTTTTGAATGCCTCGGCTCGTTCCAGAGGCTTTCAACTATGTCAACACGCAGTGCAGATGACATAACGCTACTCGCACAGCGATGCGCATCGCAGTGTGTTTTCCTGTCTTCATTGCTGGATAGACGTTGTGTTTCCCTGTCTTCATTTTACCTAGACGTTGCGCATGCGCAAATTCGGCAAGTAACTTGACAGACAATCCGATCATGCAATCGCAACAGTCCGTGAACGGACAGAATAACTTATTTGCGAGTCGCTTACTAGAGGGGAATATCGAATCAATGTAAAAACGTATGTCCTTAGGGGCTGAGTTTTGGGGCCATTTTTAATGGTCTGGATGTACTGTTTAAAGATAGAATGCAACACAATGCAATGTGCAGTAGAATATTTGACAGGTTGCAGATGTATCATCAGGATTAAATCTTTTGATTGAGGTAAGTATATGAGTGTTTACTGTCCCTTTTTTAAAAGGATCAGTAAATTCACACATACTAAAATTGTGGGCAATGTTTGTCTTTGCCATTACATTTTGAAACACATTATTTCATTTTAATAAACAATATTTTTTCCATGTTTTATTTGATCTTACATTTTCAAGTTAAACCTTTAATGGGCGTTCGTTCTCCAACCCCTCAATGTCATCTCTAATATGGGCGGTCTACAGAGTGGCTTTGTATGTAATTACAATTGCGCATGCGTCAATGTCGTAGCTATGCGTAATGGGGAAAAAAGGCGCATGCTGTGTGGATCCGAATGTTCTAAGCATTAATCTTTTCACGTGAACGTTGGAAGTTGTGCATACCTTAGTAAATAATAAACTCTTAATTAATGATGTCATCGGGCGCGCTTTCACATATCTTGTCCATAGCGTGACAGATAATTTACTATAGTTGGATGGCAAATTATTGAAAATGGTGAAAAAAATGCGGCGGATCTGTAGGCCGACTATCAACATTTTTAATGTGATTTATCAATAGCCAAACTTCACCCACCATTCGCTCATTTGTATTTACTTGAGGAGCTGTGTTCGTCTAAATAGACCCTGCATATCACTGTATGAGAGCAGATTCCTTTTATTTTGCTTTATTATTCACTAATTAATAGTTAAAAAGAAAACGTATTTAAAATGTGATGAATGAAACTTATGTTTAATACATCATGCAAATGTAAATTCAAGGTTTACATTTGAGTATACTGTCCCTTTAAAGTTTTGCAGCAGGCTCCTTTTGAACCTATGCATTTGGTTAATATTAAGTTATCGTGGAAAGTTTTGTTTCTACTTGCTATTTCATCTGCTCGCAGAGTTTCTGAGCTTTCAGCTCTGCAGTAAGATTCCCCTTACCTTTATTTTCTTTCTAATGACACAGTGAATCCACAGATCATCTCTAATTACTATTGGGAATATCACTCCTGGCCAGTAGGAGGAGGCAAAGAGCACCACATCAAAGCTTTTAAGAATCCCCTCCCTTCCCTCCAACCCCAGTCATTCTCTTTGCCTACGTTAAAAGCAAGGAGGTGGTAAAGTTTAGGTGCCTGAAAGAAGATTCTTCAATCAAGATTTTATTATTCTGAGGCAGAGCAAGATTGTTCTGCTCTTTCCTGGGGTTTAGCTGTAGTCCATGTCAGTCTCTTCAGTAAAGCAGTGGTGGCTTTTAAGCAATTGGGAACTTGTGGGGTATAATCCTCACTGCGCCTCCCAAACAGTTTTTGCTGCCCTATCCTGAAAGCCTGATTAGGATTATTCAGGCTTTCCTAAATTTCCCACGGGTCCATGCGATGGAGATAACCTCTCATACCAGAGAATGAAGAAAATTTGATAATAGGAGTAAATTAAAAAGTTGCTTAAAATTGCATGCTCTATCTGAATCACAAAAGAAAAAAATTGGGTTCAGTGTCCCTTTTAATCCCTTAATGACCACAGCACTTTTCCATTTTCTGTCCGTTTGGGACCAAGGCTATTTTTACATTTTTGCGGTGTTTGTGTTTAGCTGTAATTTTCCTCTTACTCATTTACTGTACCCACACATATTATATACCGTTTTTCTCGCCATTAAATGGACTTTCAAAATATACCATTATTTTCATCATATCTTATAATTTACTATAAAAAATATTATAAAATATGAGGAAAAAATGGAAAAAAACACACTTTTTCTAACTTTGACCCCCAAAATCTGTTACACATCTACAACCACCAAAAAACACCCATGCTAAATAGTTTCTAAATTTTGTCCTGAGTTTAGAAATACCCAATGTTTACATGTTCTTTGCTTTTTTTGCAAGTTATAGGGCCATAAATACAAGTAGCATTTTGCCATTTCCAAACCACTTTTTTTCAAAATTAGCGCTAGTTACATTGGGACACTAATATCTTTCAGGAATCTCTGAATATCCATTGACATGTATATATTTTTTTTTAGAAGACATCCCAAAGTATTGATCTAGGCCCATTTTGGTATATTTCATGCCACCATTTCACCGCCGAATGCGATCAAATAAAATTTTTTTTTTACTTTTTCACAAATTTTTTCACAAACTTTAGGTTTCTCACTGAAATTATTTACAAACAACTCATGAAATTATGGAATAAATGGTTGTAAATGCTTCTCTGGGATCCCCTTTGTTCATAAATAGCAGACATATATGGCTTTGGCTTTGCTTTTTGGTAATTAGAAGGCTGCTAAATGCCACTGCGCACCACACGTGTATTATGCCTAGCAGTGAATAGGTTAATTAGGGAGCATGTAGGGAGCTTCTAGGGTTAATTTTAGCTCTAGTGTAGTGTAGTAGACAACCCCAAGTATTGATCTAGGCCCATTTTGGTATATTTCATGCCACCATTTCACCGCCAAAAGCAATCAAATAAAAAAAAATTGTTCACTTTTTCAAACTTTAGGTTTCTCACTAAAATTATTTACAAACAGCTTGTGCAATTATGGCACAAATGGTTTTAAATGCTTCTCTGGGATCCCCTTTGTTCAGAAATAGCAGACATATATGGCTTTGGCGTTGCTTTTTGGTAATTATAAGGCCGCTAAATGCTGCTGCGCATCACATGTGTATTATGGCCAGCAGTGAAGGGGTTAATTAGGTAGTTTGTAGGGAGCTTGCAGGGTTAATTTTAGCTTTAGTGTAGAGATCAGACTCCCACCTGACACATCCCACCCCCTGATCCCTCCCAAACAGCTCTCTTCCCTCCCCCACCCCACAATTGTCCCCGCCATCTTAAGTACTGGCAGAAAGTCTGCCAGTACTAAAATAAAAGGTATTAAAAAAATAAAAATAAAAAATAAATATTTTTTTTTAGCATATTTACATATGCTGCTATGTAGGGCCCCCCCTTAGCCCCCAACCTCCCTGATCCCCCCCAAAATAGCTCCCTAACCCTCCCCCTCTGCCTTATTGGGGCCATCTTGGGTACTGGCAGCTGTCTGCCAGTACCCAGTTTGCAAATAAAAATGTTTTTTTTTATTATTTTTTTTTTTTATTTGTTTCTGTAGTGTAGCTTCCCCCCCCACAGTCCAATACCCCACCAGCCAAACCGATCAACAAATAAATATATTAACCCCTTTGATCCCCACTTCTAAGAAAAAACTTTCTGTAGCGTAGTGGTTCCCACCCGCTCCCTCCCCGTGCACGCGCCCGCCCGGCCTCCCCGTGCACGTGCGCGCGTCCGTGCGCGTCCCCCCGGTCGTCCCCGATCCCGCCCCCCTCCGCATCACAAAGGCCATCGATGGCCGCAACCCACCTCCCACACCGGCTCCCACCCACCAACGAACGTAGCCGTTAATGTCCGGTGCAGAGAGAGCCACAGAGTGGCTCTCTCTGCACCGGATGGCTAAAAATGGTTATTGCAGGATGCCTCGATATCGAGGCATCACTGCAATAACCGGAAAGCAGCTGGAAGCGAGCAGGATCGCTTCCAGCTGCTTTCCACACCGAGGACGTGCAGGGTACGTCCTCAGGCGTTAACTGCCTTTTTTTTGAGGACGTATCCTGCACGTCCTCGGTCATTAAGGGGTTAAGTCTGTTTTTGGGACGTTAAGCATGAATAATCCTATTTGGGGTTAATAGGATTTAAGTAGGCAGTGTGTGCAGGCACTGGGGACGTACAATCTTTTGGAGAGGCTCAGATTTAGTTAATTGTTCCGGTTTAATTCCGGGCTTTGTGGGACAGAGGCAGTGTGTTTTTTTTTTTTTTTTACTGTGTGCAACGGTTCAGGAGGCTCAGATTTAGTTAATTGTTCCGGGTTCATTCTGGACTTTGTGGAACAGAGGCAGTGTGTTTTTTACTGTGTGCAACGGCTCTAGCATTTGATAATAATGGCGGCCGGTTTCTTTTCTGGCTAGGAAGGGAGGGTATCTGATGCAGTAACTTAGTGTTGCGCGCCTTTCCGGAGCACTTTCTGTTTGTGCTATTTTTGCTGCGTCTCTGCTTAAGGAAGGGTGTTTATATCATAGCCATTCTGAACAGCTAGATTTTGAGTCTGAATCGTAGTCAGAGTTTAATCCGGTTCACAGGACAGGTAGGCACCTCAGCAAAGAGTGCTGAGGTGAGGGGGCTGTCTGAGGTTTATAGTGAACTGTTTTTTTGCGGTAATTAAAGAATAAAGGAAAATTTATTTTTACTTTTAAAATTTAACCCCTTAATGACCGGACCATTTTTCAATTTTCTTACCCTTAATGACAATGGCTATTTTTACATTTCTGCAGTGTTTGTGTTTAGCTGTAATTTTCCTCTTACTCATTTACTGTACCCACACATATTATATACTGTTTTTCTCGCCATTAAATGGACTTTCTAAAGGTACCATTATTTTCATCATATCTTATAATTTACTATAAAAAAATATAAAATATGAGGAAAAAATTGAAAAAACACACACTTTTTCTAACTTTTACCCCCAAAATCTGTTACACATCTACAACCACCAAAATACACCCATTCTAAATAGTTTCTAAATTTTGTCCTGAGTTTAGAAATACCCAATGTTTACACGTTCTTTGCTTTTTTTGCAAGTTATAGGGCCATAAATACAAGTAGCACTTTGCTATTTCCAAACCACTTTTTTTCAAAATTAGCGCTAGTTACATTGGAACACTGATATCTTTCAGGAATCCCTGAATATCCCTTGACATGTATATATTTATATTTAGAAGACATCCCAAAGCATTGATCTAGACCCATTTTGGTATATTTCATGCCACCATTTCACCGCCAAATGCGATCAAATAAAAAAAATTGTTGACTTTTTCACAATTTTTTTCACTAACTTTAGGTTTCTCGCTGAATTTATTTACAAACATCTTGTGCAATTATGGCATAAATGGTTGTAAATACTTCTCTGGGATCCCCTTTGTTCAGAATTAGCAGACCTATATGGATTTGGCGTTGCTTTTTGGTAATTAGAAGGCCGCTAAATGCCGCTGCACACCACACGTGTATTATGCCCAGCCGTGAAGGGGTTAATTAGGGAGCTTGTAGGGAGCTTTTAGGTTTAATTTTAGCTTTAGTGTAGTGTAGTAGACAACCCAAATTATTGATATAGGCCCATTTTGGTATATTTCATGCCACCATTTCACCGCCAAATACGATCAAATAAAAAAAAAAAACTTAAATTTTTCACAATTTTAGGTTTCTCACTGAAATTATTTACAAACAGCTTGTGCAATTATGGCACAAATGGTTGTAAATGCTTCTCTGGGATCCCCTTTGTTCAGAAATAGCAGACATATATGGCTTTGGTGTTGCTTTTTGGTAATAATAAGGCCGTTAAATACTGCTGCGCACCACACTTGTAATATGCCCAGCAGTTAAGGGGTTAATTAGGTAGCTTGTGGGGTTAATTTTTAGCTTTAGTGTAGAGATCAGCCTCCCACCTGACACATCCCACCCCCTGATCCCCCCCTGACCCCCCTCAAACAGCTCTCTTCCCTCCCCACCTCACAATTGTCACCGCCATCTTATGTACTGGCAGAAAGTCTGCCAGTACTGAAATAAAAATATTTTTTTAAATTTTTTTTATTTTTTGGCATAAAGTCTGCAGTGATAGATCCCCCCTTACCCTACAACCTCCCTGATCCCCCCCTTACATCTTTCTAACCCTCCCCCTCTGTCTATATGCCGCCATCTTGGGTACTGGCAGCTGTCTGCCAGTACCCAATTTGCCCCCCAAAATAGTTTTTCTTCTGTTATGTGTGATCAGTCCACGGGTCATCATTACTTCTGGGATATAACTCCTCCCCAACAGGAAATGCAAGAGGATTCACCCAGCAGAGCTGCATATAACTCCTCCCCTCTACGTCACTCCCAGTCATTCTCTTGCACCCAACGACTAGATAGGATGTGTGAGAGGACTATGGTGATTATACTTAGTTTTTATAACTTCAATCAAAAGTTTGTTATTTTACAATAGCACCGGAGCGTGTTATTGCCTCTCTGGCAGAGTTTGAAGAAGAATCTACCAGAGTTTTTACTATGATTTTAACCGGAGTAGTTAAGATCATATTGCTGTTTCTCGGCCATCTGATGGAGGTAAAAGCTTCAGATCAGGGGACAGCGGGCAGATGAATCTGCATTGAGGTATGTAGCAGTTTTTATTTTCTGAATGGAATTGATGAGAAAATCCTGCCATACCGTTATAATGACATGTATGTATACTCTACACTTCAGTATTCTGGGGATGGTACTTCACTGGAATTACTCTGTAAAAAGTACATTAAACCTTTTAATAGGTATTTATTATGTTAAACGTTTTTGCTGGAATGTAGAATCGTTTGCATTTTCTGAGGTACTGAGTGAATAAATGTTTGGGCATTATTTTTCCACTTGGCAGTTGCTTGTTTTAATTGTGACAGTTTCGTTTCTCTCTCACTGCTGTGTGTGAGGGGGAGGGGCCGTTTTTTGGCGCTCTTTGCTACGCATCAAAAATTTCCAGTCAGTTACTCTTGTATTTCCTGCATGATCCGGTTCATCTCTAACAGAACTCAGGGGTCTTCAAACTTCTTTGAAGGGAGGTAGATTCTCTCAGCAGAGCTGTGAGACTTATATATTGACTGTGATTAAAAACGTTGCTCTGTAATTTTTACGTTTCAAATTTAATTATTGTTACTTTACTAATGGGAACAAACCTTTGCTAAAGTTGTGTTGTTTTCAAGGATTGATGCTATAACAGTTTTTCAGTTCATTATTTCAACTGTCATTTAATCGTTTAGTGCTTCTTTGAGGCACAGTACGTTTTTGTTAAATAAGATTGTAACCAAGTTGCAAGTTTATTTGCTAGTGTGTTAAACATGTCTGATTCAGAGGAAGATACCTGTGTCATTTGTTCCAATGCCAAGGTGGAGCCCAATAGAAATTTGTGTACTAACTGTATTGATGCTACTTTAAATAAAAGCCAATCTGTACAAATTGAACAAATTTCACCAAACAGCGAGGGGAGAGTTATGCCGACTAACTCGCCTCACATGTCAGTACCTGCATCTCCCGCCCGGGAGGTGCTTGATATTGTGACGCCTAGTACATCTGGGCGGCCATTACAGATAACATTACAAGATATGGCTACTGTTATGACTGAAGTTTTGGCTAAATTACCAGAACTAAGGGGCAAGCGTGATCACTCTGGGGTGAGAACAGAGTGCGCTGATAATACTAGAGCCATGTCTGATACTGCGTCACAGCTTGCAGAGCATGAGGACGGAGAGCTTCATTCTGTGGGTGACGGTTCTGATCCAAACAGATTGGATTCAGATATTTCAAATTTTAAATTTAAATTGGAGAACCTCCGTGTATTACTAGGGGAGGTTTTAGCGGCTCTTAATGATTGTAACACTGTTGCAATACCAGAGAAATTGTGTAGGTTGGATAAATACTTTGCGGTACCGGCGAGTACTGACGTTTTCCTATACCTAAGAGACTAACTGAAATTGTTACTAAGGAGTGGGATAGACCCGGTGTGCCGTTCTCACCCCCTCCAATATTTAGAAAGATGTTTCCAATAGACGCCACCACACGGGACTTATGGCAAACGGTCCCTAAGGTGGAGGGAGCAGTTTCTACTTTAGCTAAGCGTACCACTATCCCGGTGGAGGATAGCTGTGCTTTTTCAGATCCAATGGATAAAAAATTAGAGGGTTACCTTAAGAAAATGTTTGTTCAACAAGGTTTTATATTGCAACCCCTTGCATGCATCGCGCCGATTACGGCTGCGGCAGCATTTTGGATGGAGTCTCTGGAAGAGAACCTTAGTTCAGCTACGCTGGACGACATTACGGACAGACTTAGAGTCCTTAAACTAGCTAATTCATTCATTTCGGAGGCCGTAGTACATTTAACCAAACTTACGGCTAAGAACTCAGGATTCGCCATTCAGGCACGTAGGGCGCTGTGGCTAAAATCCTGGTCAGCTGATGTAACTTCTAAGTCCAAATTACTTAATATACCTTTCAAAGGGCAAACTTTATTTGGGCCCGGTTTGAAAGAAATTATCGCTGACATTACAGGAGGTAAGGGCCACGCCCTGCCTCAAGACAAAGCCAAAGCTAAGGCTAGACAGTCTAATTTTCGTCCCTTTCGGAATTTCAAAGCAGGAGCAGCACCAACTTCCACTGCACCAAAACAGGAAGGAGCCGTTGCTCGTTACAGACAAGGCTGGAAACCTAACCAGTCCTGGAACAAGGGCAAGCAGGCCAGGAAACCTGCTGCTGCCCCTAAGACAGCATGAATCGAGGGCCCCCGATCCGGGACCGGATCTAGTGGGGGGCAGACTCTCTCTCTTCGCCCAGGCTTGGGCAAGAGATGTTCAGGATCCCTGGGCGCTAGAGATCATATCTCAGGGATACCTTCTAGACTTCAAATTCTCTCCCCCAAGAGGGAGATTTCATCTGTCAAGGTTGTCAACAAACCAGATAAAGAAAGAAGCGTTTCTACGCTGTGTACAAGATCTGTTATTAATGGGAGTGATCCATCCGGTTCCGCGGTCGGAACAAGGACAAGGGTTTTACTCAAACCTGTTTGTGGTTCCCAAAAAAGAGGGAACTTTCAGGCCAATCTTGGATTTAAAGATCCTAAACAAATTTCTAAGAGTTCCATCGTTCAAAATGGAAACTATTCGGACAATCTTACCCATGATCCAAAAGGGTCAGTACATGACCACAGTGGATTTAAAGGATGCTTACCTTCACATACCGATTCACAAAGATCATTACCGGTATCTAAGGTTTGCCTTCTTAGACAGGCATTACCAGTTTGTAGCTCTTCCATTCGGATTGGCTACGGCTCCAAGAATCTTCACAAAGGTTCTGGGTGCCCTTCTGGCGGTACTAAGACCGCGAGGAATTTCGGTAGCTCCGTACCTAGACGACATTCTGATACAAGCTTCAAGCTTTCAAACTGCCAAGTCTCATACAGAGTTAGTCCTGGCATTTCTAAGGTCGCATGGATGGAAAGTGAACGAAAAGAAGAGTTCTCTCTTTCCTCTCACAAGAGTTCCATTCTTGGGGACTCTTATAGATTCTGTAGAAATGAAGATTTATCTGACAGAAGACAGATTAACAAAACTTCTAAATGCATGCCGTGTCCTTCATTTCATTCAACTCCCGTCAGTAGCTCAATGCATGGAGGTGATCGGCTTAATGGTAGCAGCAATGGACATAGTACCCTTTGCACGTCTACATCTCAGACCGCTGCAATTGTGCATGCTGAGTCAGTGGAATGGGGATTACTCAGACTTGTCCCCTACTCTGAATCTGGATCAAGAGACCAGAAACTCTCTTCTATGGTGGCTTTCTCGGCCACATCTGTCCAGGGGGATGCCATTCAGCAGGCCGGACTGGACAATTGTAACAACAGACGCCAGCCTACTAGGTTGGGGCGCTGTCTGGAATTCCCTGAAGGCTCAGGGACAATGGAATCAGGAGGAAAGTCTCCTACCAATAAACATTCTGGAATTGAGAGCAGTTCTCAATGCCCTTCTGGCTTGGCCCCAGTTAAAAACTCGGGGGTTCATCAGGTTTCAGTCGGACAACATCACGACTGTAGCTTACATCAACCATCAGGGAGGGACAAGAAGCTCCCTAGCAATGATGGAAGTATCAAAGATAATTCGCTGGGCAGAGTCTCACTCTTGCCACCTGTCAGCAATCCACATCCCGGGAGTGGAGAACTGGGAGGCGGATTTCTTGAGTCGCCAGACTTTTCATCCGGGGGAGTGGGAACTTCATCCGGAAGTCTTTGCCCAAATACTTCGACGTTGGGGCAAACCAGAGATAGATCTCATGGCGTCTCGCCAGAACGCCAAACTTCCTCGCTACGGGTCCAGATCCAGGGATCCGGGAGCGGTTCTGATAGATGCTTTGACAGCACCTTGGAACTTCGGGATGGCTTATGTGTTTCCACCCTTCCCGCTGCTTCCTCGATTGATTGCCAAAATCAAACAGGAGAGAGCATCAGGGGTTCTAATAGCGCCTGCATGGCCACGCAGGACTTGGTATGCAGATCTAGTGGACATGTCATCCTGTCCGCCTTGGTCTCTACCTCTAAGACAGGACCTTCTGATACAGGGTCCATTCAAACATCAAAATCTAACTTCTCTGAAGCTGACTGCTTGGAAATTGAACGCTTGATTTTATCAAAACGTGGTTTTTCTGAGTCGGTTATTGATACCCTGATACAGGCTAGGAAGCCTGTTACCAGAAGGATTTACCATAAGATATGGCGTAAATACCTATACTGGTGTGAATCCAAAGGTTACTCCTGGAGTAAGGTTAGGATTCCTAGGATATTGTCCTTTCTACAAGAAGGTTTAGAAAAGGGTTTATCGGCTAGTTCATTAAAGGGACAGATCTCAGCTCTGTCCATCTTGTTGCACAAGCGTCTGTCAGAAAATCCAGACGTCCAGGCTTTTTGTCAGGCTTTAGCTAGAATCAAGCCTGTGTTTAAAACTGTTGCTCCGCCATGGAGTTTAAACCTTGTTCTTAACGTTCTACAAGGAGTTCCGTTTGAACCCCTTCATTCCATTGATATAAAGTTGTTATCTTGGAAAGTGTTATTTTTAATGGCTATTTCTTCGGCTCGGAGAGTCTCTGAGTTATCAGCTTTACATTGTGATTCTCCTTATTTGATTTTTCATTCAGATAAGGTAGTTCTGCGTACTAAACCTGGGTTCTTACCTAAGGTAGTCACTAACAGGAACATCAATCAAGAGATCGTGGTTCCTTCCCTGTGCCCGAATCCTTCTTCAAAGAAGGAACGTCTTCTACACAATCTGGATGTAGTTCGTGCCCTCAAGTTCTACTTGCAGGCAACTAAGGATTTTCGACAAACGTCTTCCCTGTTTGTCGTGTACTCTGGTCAGAGGAGAGGTCATAAGGCTTTGGCTACCTCTCTCTCCTTCTGGCTTCGTAGCATAATTCGTTTAGCCTATGAGACTGCTGGACAGCAGCCTCCTGAAAGAATTACAGCTCATTCTACTAGAGCTGTGGCTTCCACTTGGGCCTTTAAGAATGAGGCCTCTGTTGAACAGATTTGCAAGGCTGCAACTTGGTCTTCGCTTCATACTTTTTCCAAATTTTACAAATTTGACACTTTTGCTTCTTCGGAGGCTATTTTTGGGAGAAAGGTTCTTCAGGCAGTGGTTCCTTCTGTATAGTGAGCCTGCCTATCCCTCCCGTCATCCGTGTACTTTTGCTTTGGTATTGGTATCCCAGAAGTAATGATGACCCGTGGACTGATCACACATAACAGAAGAAAATATAATTTATGCTTACCTGATAAATTCCTTTCTTCTGTTGTGTGATCAGTCCACGGCCCGCCCTGTTTTTCAAGGCAGGTAAATATTTTTTAAATTATACTCCAGTCACCACTTCACCCTTGGTTTCTCCTTTCTCGTTGATTCTTGGTCGAATGACTGGGAGTGACGTAGAGGGGAGGAGTTATATGCAGCTCTGCTGGGTGAATCCTCTTGCATTTCCTGTTGGGGAGGAGTTATATCCCAGAAGTAATGATGACCCGTGGACTGATCACACAACAGAAGAAAGGAATTTATCAGGTAAGCATAAATTATGTTTTTTTTAACTTTTTTAATAAAAAATATATGTTTGCTGTAGTGTAGCTGGCCCCCCTAAATAATATTCAACCCTCCCAGATCCCTTATTACAGAACAAAGATGCCACTGCATCTAGATCGATCTTTTTTTTTTTTTTTGAGTGGGCTGTTGTAAATTTTTGCGTGCGCGCGCACCCGCCCTCCCCGTCCCCGTCCCCCCCGCCGCAACGGCCACACCGGGAGCAAACTGAAAATAAACAAGATGGGTTAGTATTTTAAATAGTGTTGGAAAACAAGTTGAAAGCAGCACCCACCAAGGCAGTAATTGTACAACATACATAGCCGATGCAGATGGGGCCACAGAGTGGCCCTTTCTGCATCGGTATGTAAAATGGGGGATTGTAGTGATGCCTGAATATTGAGGCATCACTACAATACCTTGTAAGCAGCTGGAAGCGATCAAGATCGCTTCCAGCACTTCAGACAACAGAGGACATACCAGGTACGTCAGCTGTCATTAAGGGAAGTTTTTTCTATGACGTACCTGGTACGTCCTCTGTCATTAAGGGGTTAATGTGACAGTAACATATTTTGGTGTTATTATTTTTCAAACCTAAATAAAGCAGTTGTGTTTATTTTGTTTGCACATTGAGTAAAGATGGATCAAGAGGCCCTGCAAAACGTTACATGTGGCTTGTGTTTTGACTCTAATGTGGAACCCTCAATCCCTTTTTGTCCCTCATGTATTGAAAGAACATTACATTACAGGGATAGACTGTTTGAATCTGAGCCATCATTAGCTAAGGCAGATGCTGTTCAGGGGTTCCCTGTTCAGTATATGCCGCAGCTTTCTCCTCAAGTGTCCCAAACCTTATCGTCTTCCCATGCAGTGCCCTGTGCTTCCTCCCACACGGTTGGAGTTACGTTGCATGACATTGCTACCCACATATCTTCTGTGGTAACTGATGCGCTGTCTGCCTTTCCCATGCTGCAGGGAAAGCGCAAGAGGAAATCTAAGGAATCAATGAGTAAGGTTTCTGACACAGTTGTGGCTAGTCCGAATGTTCCTTCCCAGAAGTCTGAGGAGGAAGATACTTCGGTAGCATCTAAGGGTGAAGTCTCAGACAGTGTAATCCCTTCTTCTGATGTTGAAGTTGTATCCTTCAGGTTTAAGCTAGAACACCTCCGGTTGTTACTTAAAGAGGTTTTGGCCACCTTGGACGATTCAAACATGACGACTCTTTCTTTGTGGCTGAAGAGTATAAATAACCTCCTGAGAGAATCATGGCTCATTCCACAAGGGCTGTTTTCTCTTCCTGGGCATTCAAAAATGCAGCTTCTGTGGAACATATTTGCAAGGCTGCAACTTGGTCCTCTCTACACACTTTTTCAAAATTCTATAAATTTGATACTTTTGCCTCGGCTGAGCCTTCTTTTGGGAGAAAGGTTCTTCAGCAGTGGTGCCTTCTGTTTAGGTTCCTGGTCTTGTCCCTCCCTTATCATCTGTGTCCTCTAGCTTTGGTATTGATTCTCAATAGTAATTAGAAATGATCCGTGGACCGTGTCATTAGAAAGAAAGCAAAATTTATGCTTACCTGATAAATTTATTTATTTATTGACACAGTGAGTCCATGGCCTGCCCTGTTTATTTAGATAGTTTTTGTGTTGTAAACCTCAGGCACCTCTGCACCTTGTGTTATTTCCTTTCTCTCTCTTTCCTTCGGTCGAATGACTGGGGTTGGAGGGAAGGGAGGGGATACTTAACAGCTTTGCTGTGGTGCTGTTTGCCTCCTCCTGCTGGCCAGCAGTGATATTCCCAATAGTAATTAGATATGATCCGTGGACTCACTGTGTCAAGAAATAAATAAATAAATTTATCAGGTAAGCATAAATTTCATTTTTCATGCGGATAAAGCAGTCCTTCGTACTAAATTGGGATTTCTTCCCAAAGTGCTATCGGATCGCAACATCAATCAAGAAATTGTTGTACCTTCTTTTTTACTGAATCTTTCTTCTCAAAAGGAACGTCTGTTACACAACCTGGATGTTGTGCGTGCTCCTGGATGTTGTGCGTGCTCTAAAATTTTATCTACAAGCAACTAAAGATTTTCAGCAGTCTACTGCTTTGTTCGTTGTTTTTGCAGGTAAGCGTAAGGGTCAGAAGGCCACTTCTACGGCTTTCTTTCTGGTTGAGAATTGTTATACGATTAGCATATGAGACTGCTGGACAACAGACTCCTGAGAGAATTACGGCTCATTCCTCTAAGGCTGTCTCTTCTTCCTGGGATTTCAAAAATGAAGCACCTGTGGAGCAAATCTGCAAGGTGGCTACTTGGTCCTCTTTGCATACTTTTTAAAAATGTGATACTTTTGCCTCGGCTGAGGCTTCTTTTGGGAGAAAAGTTCTTCAAGCGATGGTGCCTTCGGTTTAGGTCCGCCTGTTTTATTCTCCCTCCCTTTCATTCTGTGTCCTCTAGCTTGGGTATTGGTTCCCACTAGTAATTGAATGAAATCGTGGACTCTCCATGCCATAAGAAATAAAACAAAATTTATGCTTACCTGATAAATTTCTTTCCGGGCATGGAGAGTCCACGACCCGCCCTTATATTTAAGACTGCAAATTTTTTTTTATATAAACCTCAGACACCTCTATACCCTTGTATTTTATTTTCCTTCGGCCGAATGACTGGGGATTATGGGTAAGGGAAGTGACACTTAACAGCTCTGCTGGGGTGCTCTTTGCCTTCTCCTATTATCAAATTTTATTTGTTCTCTTCCTATCTTTATTTAAAAAGCAGGACTATGATGCTTAGGAGCCGGCCCATTTTTGGTTGAGAACCTGGGTTATGCTTGCTTATTGGTGGCTAAATATAAGCTACCAATAAGCAAGCTCTATCCATGGTGCTTAACCTAAAATGGGCCGGCTGCTATGATTTATATTCATGCTTTTTAAATAAAGATAGCAAGAGAACAAAGAAAAAATGATAGTCAATTAGAAAGTTCCTTAAAATGTCAAGCTGAATCATGAAAGAAAAAAATGTGGGTTTAGTATCCCTCTAAGTGTATTACATTGTTTACAAATAGCTCCTTTTACCTTTATTTTATTTGAAACTGTCACTTTTGCCAGTTGAAACCCATACAGAAAATGTCACTACTGCAGTACTGGCTATAGAAAAGTTAAGTACAAGGGGAGGCAGTAGCAGCAGAAATCAACCTTCTAGCGCGGGTGGAAGAGACAAAAGTTGAGCCCATTTGAAACTGTGTTCTTGCAGCTACTTTAAATGCAATTAGCTCTTATTAGCTGCTTACCAAAGTACACTGTCCCTTACACTTCTTATTTTAAGTACTACTGACCATTTTCCATTCTCTCTACAGGCGTTTTTGCAAATGGCATCCTGTTTGGGCATTATTGGAGGAAAACCTAAACATTCTCTATACTTCATTGGGTACCAAGGTAAACAGTGTAATGAGAGTGTAATGTTCATGCTCTTGAATAACATTGTATCTGCTATCCCACCTTATTAATAGCACATACTTGTTCTGTTTATTTACAGATAATAATCTGTTATATCTAGACCCTCACTACTGTCAGCCATACATTGATACCAGCAAAGATGACTTTCCTTTAGAGGTGAGCAAAGATTTCTGCAATATACACAGTGTGCAGTTTGTTTTGTCTCAGTGCATTAGGAATTGTAACTCCTGGTTCATGCCAATGGTATGTCACCTGGTGTATGTGTTTTAGGAACTAGTAGATAAATAAAAAACCTGAGGTTGGGTGCACTTAAAGGGACACTAAACCCAATTTTTTTTCTTTCATGGTTCAGTTAGAGCAGCTATTTTAAGCAACTTTCTACACATTTTTTTTTGTTCTCTTCCTATCTTTATTTGAAAAAACAGGAATCTAAGCTAAGAAGCCGACCCATTTTTGGTTCAGCACCCTAGATAGCGCTTGCTGATTGGTGGGTACCAATTAGCAAGCGCAACCCAGGTGCTGAACCAGAAATGGGCCAACTCCTAAGTTTACATTCTTGCTTTCAAATAAAGATAGCAAGAGAAAGATGGCAAATTGATAATAGGAGTAAATTAGAAAGTTGCTTAAATTGCGTGCTCTATCTGAATCATGGAAGGAAAAATTGGGTTCAGAAGCCCTTTAATTTGGAATATATTACATTATAGGGAATTATCAAAAGGTGCTAGCAGTCATAATTACATTAATATTATCTTTAGTAGTCAAAGAATGACCAAGCTGCATTCAAATTCCCATAGAAAATACAAAACGTTTATAACACACAAACATTTTAAAATTACTAAAAACACAGGTCTTGACAGTAGGTAACTGAAGTGTATATAAAGGACTACACCAATCGCAATATAAACCCATTCAGGAGCTCTTTGTGTGAATACACGCTCGTATTCAGCTTTAATGCCGGATAGGGAAAAAGATGTGCGGGCCAGCAGTCCTTAAATGCAACTGTCCACAAAAGAGTTAAAGAGCCAGTCTAGTCCAAATTAAACTTTTATGATTCAGATAGGGCATGCAATTTTAAACAACTTTCCCATTTACTTGTATCACTAATTTTGCTTTATTATAGCGGTATTCTTAGATGAAAGCTAAACTTAGGAGGTTCATATGCAAATTTCTTAGACCTTGAGAGCCGCCTCTTATATGAATGCATAGTTCATGCGTGTCATATAGATAACACTGCTCATGCACATTGCGTTACCTGTCAAAATAACTGAAATAAGGTGGAAGTTTGCAGAGGCTTAGATACAAGGTAATCAGAGAGGTAAAAAGTGTATTCATATAACTTTGTTGGTTATGCAGAACTAGGGAATGGGTAAAACAGGGATTATATATATTTTAAAACAATACAATTTCTGGTGTAGACTGTCCTTTTTTAATGATTGTAACCGGAGCAGTTAGTGTTGATACAGGCTCCCTCCACTCTTATTGTGTGTACATGCAAAGAAAATACACGCTCAAGTCCTGTGTGTGCCTGTGCTTGAAATGGCTTATAGTCCAGATATAATACTAGGTATCCCAGCATGGCATTGCCCGGATTACCAGATATGGGAGTTATAGCATCCAGCAGATCCTCCTCAACTCCTGTCCCATCTGGACACATACGCCTTCCTTGTATCGGCACTTGCTCTGGGTCCTTTTCCATTGGCTACACCATATGTCAGGAACTTTTTGGCCTTGATGCGGTTCTTATAGCGCCAAACATGACGCGTCTATCCTTCCCTTCACTGGGCTGGCTTACAGGGCTTTGTCAGATGTGTATCTCTTTTCCCTATCCAGCATTAAAGATGAATACAAGGGTGTATTTACACTGAGTTTAATATAGCTGTGTTTATATTGTGATTGTGTAGTCCTTTCATATACGCTTGTTACCTACTGTCAAGAACTGTGTTTTTTAGTCTTTTGAAACTGTTTGTGTGTTATGTGGTGAAGAGGAAAACCAAATTTCTCCAACATTGGTGTGTCCGGTCCACGGCGTCATCCTTACTTGTGGGAAAATATCTCTTCCGCAACAGGAAATGGCAAAGAGTCCCAGCAAAGCTGGCCATATAGTCCCTCCTAGGCTCCGCCCACCCCAGTCATTCTCTTTGCCGTTGCACAGGCAACATCTCCACGGAGATGGTTAAGAGTTTTTGGTGTTTAAATGTAGTTTTTTATTCTTCTATCAAGTGTTTGTTATTTTAAAATAGTGCTGGTATGTACTATTTACTCTGAAACAGAAAAGGATGAAGATTTCTGTTTGTGAGAGGAAGATGATTTTAGCAGACAGTAACTAAAATCGATTGCTGTTTCCACATAGGACTGTTGAGATGAAGTAACTTCAGTTGGGGGAAACAGCAGACTTTTCTGCTTAAGGTATGACTAGACATATTTCTAACAAGACTGTGTAATGCTGGAAGGCTGTCATTTCCCCTCATGGGGACCGGTAAGCCATTTTCTTAGTCTCAAACAGAATAAAGGGCTTAATATGGGCTATAAAACTGGTAGACACTTTTATGGGCTAAATCGATTGCTTTATTTGGACATTTTATACATGTTTATGCTGATAATTCACATTTATAAACTTGGGGAAAGTTTTTTAACGGCAGGCACTATGTTAGACACCTTTTCCAGTCAGGGAGGGCCTTCCCAGTTGTAGGCTGAGCCTCATTTTCGCGCCATTACTGCGCAGTTGTTTTTGAGAGCAAGACATGCAGATGCATGTGTGAGGATCTGAAAGTAGCTGGAAAAGTTTCTAGAAGGCGTCATTTGGTATCGTATTTCCCCCTGGGCTTGGTTAGGTCACAGCAAAGGCTGTAGCTGGGACTGTATAGGGGTTAAAATTGTAAACGGCTCCGGTTCCGTTATTTTAAGGGTTAAAGCTCTGAAAATTGGTGTGCAATAGTACTACCTTTATAACCTTGAGTATGAGATGTAGAGCAGTATATATGAAATATGTGTGGCTGGAACATATAGGAATGAAGCCTCGAATTTTTTTTTTAAAACAGGTAGAAAGTGGTCCCTACTCCAAGATAAGGGGTATTATATAAGCTGAAAATAGTGAGAGATAGGGAGCTGGCTTTTGTCAGGCCTCCCATAGGCCTGGGTGCATGGGGGGTGGGGGATACAGCGGACACGAGCCGCTCGTAATGGAGTGGAAAAGGGGGGGGGGGGGCGGAGCCAGTTAGAATGTTATGAAAGTACAGACTACAGGGCTATTTAAAATGGAATGGGATTGGATCACAGGGCTGTTGAGTGCACTCCTAGTGGGGTTATTCTTAATCTACGCCTCCAGTAAATTAAAGCTAGGGCATGTGAAAGTAAGGGTAGCTTCCCAAAAAGGATATAAACAGGGGGGAATATTTATATATGTACAAAAGGTAAGGGACTACTACACGAGCCCCTCTCCTGGGGAGATGCCCACTATAGGCGATGCAGGTAAAAGGAGTAGGGATATGACCCGCAGGTAATAAATACCGGCGGGAAAGGGAGGAGAGGGGTCAGATGAAGGTGGTGAATGACTGATAAAGCCATGTCCTGAAAAAGCTATGTGTCCCTTACATACAAGCTTAAAGGGAGCTATAGATAGAGTGGGATCACAATTGAAAATTTTCCCTTAAGGTAGTTTAAGACATAACAGCAAACTTCACATATAAAACAAATTGATAAGTAGAGGGCAAAAGGAACCGCCAGCTGCAAAACAAACAACTCTCAACATGTAATAAGTGCCATTTATGAGGAGGTATTGTAAAATCTCTAGCATCTATGCAGTGGGGTACTTAAAGAAAGATAAACGAGTCACCTGCATGGACATTTCTAACATTCTCATGCTGCAACAGGACTGACATATAGGACTTTAGTGTGGGGGAAGAGATATTAAGGTGGAGTATGCTATATGGGGTTTTGTTAGGCTTCATGGTGTGTTATGAGGAGGGATCAAAGTTGTGTGCTTGGTGAGTAGGTTCTGAATTAAGACTTTGAGGTGCCTCTAACTTTCCCTGGGGGAATATACGTGAGGGAGGTATGTGGATTATGTGGCAGGATGTGTACATTAGGGAGAGAAGCTCTATTCCTAAGAGATACAAATACTAAGCTTCAGGCTTGATCATGTAAATAATAGCTGGAAACCTTTAATGTGAGCCTGAATAGTTTGAGAGCAATGTAGCGCATATCCTTAAATTGGAGATAACAAAGGGGTTAGGCTAGGTGCAGGACTAAGAAGATGCATGTAGAGAACAATTATCCCACATAATATCATGAACTCATATCACCAACCAAATAACATATAGGTGAAAGATCCCCTTTTAAAGTTATCTCCTTCAACTCAAAATTAGGCAGAACAGCAAAGCTGACACCTATACAGATATGAAAACATAAAATACAGAGTACTTCAAACTAACCTGCAAGCATGTCTCAGGCATTTGAGCCATGTCAAGGGTAATAAAATGTTTAGTGGCTAAGTGTCTAAAAGATAATAACTTGAGCTCTCTAATTATTCTATCCAGATATGGCTGAGTATTAAAATTTAGGAGGCAACTTTAGGTGGGGAAATTATGGTTTAAACCTTCATGAAGCATGCTTGTGTGATAGGGATGAGGAGCTACTTATAAGTTCTGAGGCAGTGAAACGTTATAAGAAACAGACTGTAACCCCTATAAAGGTAAAATGATGTTGTACAAAAAAAAACTGTCTGTGAATAATATAAACAGATCAATACAGCATGAGTCATTAAGATTAACTTGCCAGGTTATGATGTCCATGTAGTTGACCAACTTGCAAATAATGTTTTACATTAAGGAATAGAGAATAAACATTTAAAGATAATAGAACAAGATCATCCAACAGGTTAAAACTTTAGTAGTAAACCAATAACTAAGAGGTACAATAGGCACTTTTGAGGGGCCCATGAGAGCTGTGTTTCTGATGTTAGTGTCATTTTTCAGAAGGGGAGAGTGAGGCATAGTGTCCCACCATTAAATCAGGTTTTAAGGAATGGGATGTCACTGAGTATATTACCCGATACCAGCCCTGCAGCTATGAACGGCCTGGGTGACTCCAAAAACTCTTGCTCCTACGTCCAGTGATTGCTCTCTGCTGTTTGTAGCTTTATGAAATTCTGTGTGCTGTGTAACAATCAGGCGGCTCAGAATAACTTGCATCAACACCGGAGCTGATTGAGTTTCACACGATGGTAGAGCTGACCACGCGATGTTGCATGTGTGCTCAAGGGGATTATCATGAGACACGCCGCAGCCATGTCCAGAAGCGCCTGTAGTGCTCTTCAAAAATCGTCCAGGCTCCATCTTGGAAAAGGTATCTTCCCATCTGGCACCAAACGTGTGTTCTGTGTTTGGGTTGAGATTGAGAGGTGCTTGATCATCTGGCAGGTGTCCGAATGAGGGAACAAACCAATCTCTCTCCGTGCAGGCATTGTGGTCAGACCTTCGCTTAGCTGCTCTGTGGTCTCGGTGAGTGTCTCCTGCGCATGTATGGCCGATTCCATACGAAGATCTCTTAACTCATTTTTGAGGCTTTCAAATTGGGCAGTCATCTGGCGATCAAAATCCATTAGTAGCTTATTAATGAGCATGGGTATGTGTCCGTCCTCCATGATCAAGAGGGAGAGATGCCGCAGCAGCGCAGGTAGCTGTTAAGCCCTAAGCAGCCGGGTGGGGTGGGGGCCTCTAATGGCAGGCCAGTACAAAGGAGTTTTGTACAAAAGATCCCTTCAATCAGTGTTCTGGCTCTCCCGGTCTTCTCCTGAATCTTATAATAGCATTTTCAGTGAAATAGTAATTGTTAAACCATTATTCAAAGTGATTTATGAGATTAAAGCAACAGGAGCTATGTCTCTAAGCGTCTGCTCTTGGTGATGGCTAGCTCCGCCCCCCGGTGTGCAATACTCTTAATGCTTTAAGACACTGTGGTGAAATTTTGGTAATTTTTGAACAATTCCTTCATACTTTTTCACATATTCAGTAATAAAGTGTTTCTGTTTAAAATTTAAAGAGACAGTAACGGTTTTGTTTTAAAACGGTTTTTGTGCTTTATTGACAAGTTTAAGCCTGTTTAACATGTCTGTGCCTTCGGATAAGCTATGTTCTATATGTATGAAAGCCAATGTGTCTCCCCATTTAAATTTGTGTGATAATTGTTCCATAGCGTCCAAACAAAGTAAGGACAGTACTGCCACAGATAATGAAATTGCCCAAGATGATTCCTCAGATGAGGGGAGTAGACATGATACTACATCATCTCCTACTGTGTCTACACCAGTTTTGCCCACGCAGGAGGCCCCTAGTACATCTAGCGCGCCAATGCTTATTACCATGCAACAATTGACGGCTGTAATGGATAACTCCATAGCAAATATTTTATCCAAAATGCCTGCATATCAGAGAAAGCACGATTGCTCTGTTTTAAACACTGAAGAGCAGGAGGGCGCTGATGATAATTGTTCTGTCATACCCTCACACCAATCTGAAGTGGCCATGAGGGAGGTTTTGTCAGATGGGGAAATTTCAGATTCAGGAAAAATTTCTCAACAAGCTGAACCTGATGTTGTGACATTTAAATTTAAATTAGAACATCTCCGCGCACTGCTTAAGGAGGTGTTATCTACTCTGGATGATTGTGACAACTTGGTAATTCCAGAGAAATTATGCAAGATGGACAAGTTTCTAGAGGTTCCGGTGCACCCCGACGCTTTTCCTATACCCAAGCGGGTGGCAGACATAGTGAATAAGGAGTGGGAGAAGCCCGGCATACCTTTTGTTCCCCCCCTATATTTAAGAAATTATTTCCTATGGTTGACCCCAGAAAGGACTTATGGCAGACAGTCCCTAAGGTCGAGGGGGCAGTTTCTACTCTAAACAAGCGCACTACTATTCCTATCGAGGATAGTTGTGCTTTCAAAGATCCTATGGATAAAAAATTGGAAGGTTTGCTTAAAAAGATTTTTGTACAGCAAGGTTACCTTCTACAACCCATTTCGTGCATTGTTCCTGTCACTACAGCAGCGTGGTTCTGGTTCGAGGAACTAGAAAAGTCGCTCAGTAGAGAGACTCCATATGAGGAGGTTATGGACAGAGTTCACGCACTTAAGTTGGCTAACTCTTTTATTTTAGATGCCGCTTTGCAATTAGCTAGATTAGCGGCGAAAAATTCAGGGTTTGCAATTGTGGCGCGCAGAGCGCTTTGGCTAAAGTCTTGGTCAGCGGATGTATCATCCAAGACAAAATTGCTTAACATCCCTTTCAAAGGTAAAACTCTATTTGGACCAGAATTGAAAGAGATTATCTCAGACATCACTGGGGGAAAGGGCCACGCCCTTCCACAAGATAGGCCTTTCAAGGCCAAGAATAAGTCTAATTTTCGTTCCTTTCGCAATTTCAGGAACAGACCGGCCTCTAATTCTGCATCCTCTAAGCAAGAGGGTAATGCCTCACAACCCAAACCAGCCTGGAAACCTATGCAAGGCTGGAACAAGGGTAAGCAGGCCAAGAAGCCTGCTGCTGCTAACAAAACAGCATGAAGGAGTAGCCCCCGATCCGGGACCGGATCTAGTAGGGGGCAGACTCTCTCTCTCTTTGCTCAGGCTTGGGCAAGAGATGTTCAGGATCCCTGGGCACTAGAAATAGTTTCTCAGGGTTATCTTCTGGAATTCAGGGAACTACCCCCAAGGGGAAGGTTCCACATGTCTCACTTATCCTTAAACCAAATAAAGAGACAGGCGTTCTTACATTGTGTAGAAGACCTGTTAAAGATGGGAGTGATACACCCAGTTCCAATAAAGGAACAAGGAATGGGATTTTATTCAAATCTGTTCGTAGTTCCCAAAAAAGAGGGAACCATCAGACCAATTTTGGATTTGAAGATCCTAAACAAATTTCTCAGGGTACCATCGTTCAAGATGGAAACCATTCGAACGATTCTACCCACTATCCAGGAAGATCAATTTATGACTACCGTGGATCTAAAGGATGCGTACCTACATATTCCTATCCACAAAGAACATCATCAGTTCCTAAGGTTCGCCTTTCTGGACAAACATTACCAGTTTGTGGCCCTCCCATTCGGGTTAGCCACTGCTCCAAGGATTTTCACAAAGGTACTCGGGTCCCTTCTAGCGGTTCTAAGACCGAGGGGCATTGCAGTAGTACCATACTTGGACGACATTCTAATACAAGCGTCGTCCCTGTCAAAAGCAAAGGCTCACACAGACATCGTTCTGGCCTTTCTCAGATCACACGGATGGAAGGTGAACATAGAAAAGAGTTCTCTGTCTCCGTCAACAAGAGTTCCCTTCTTGGGAACAATAATAGATTCCTTAGAAATGAGGATTTTTCTGACAGAGGTCAGAAAGTCAAAACTTCTAAGCACTTGTCAAGTTCTTCATTCTGTTCCACGTCCTTCCATAGCGCAGTGCATGGAAGTAGTAGGGTTGATGGTTGCAGCAATGGACATAGTTCCTTTTGCACGAATTCATCTAAGACCATTACAACTGTGCATGCTCAAACAGTGGAATGGGGACTATACAGACTTGTCTCCAATGATTCAAGTAGATCAGAAGACCAGAGATTCACTCCGTTGGTGGCTGACCCTGGACCATCTATCCCAGGGAATGAGCTTCCGCAGACCAGAGTGGGTCATTGTCACGACCGACGCCAGTCTAGTGGGCTGGGGCGCGGTCTGGGAATCCCTGAAAGCTCAGGAACTATGGTCTCGGGAAGAGTCTCTTCTCCCGGTAAACATTCTGGAACTAAGAGCGATCTTCAATGCTCTCAGGGCTTGGCCTCAGCTAGCAAAGGCCAGATTCATAAGATTCCAATCAGACAACATGACGGCCGTTGCGTATATCAATCATCAGGGGGGAACAAGGAGTTCCCTGGCGATGAAAGAAGTGACCAAAATAATACAATGTGCGGAGGATCACTCCTGCCATCTATCTGTGATCCACATCCCAGGTGTGGAAAACTGGGAAGCAGATTATCTGAGTCGTCAGACATTCCATCCGGGAGAGTGGGAACTCCACCCGGAGATTTTTGCCCAACTAACTCAATTATGGGGCATTCCAGACATGGATCTGATGGCGTCTCGTCAGAACTTCAAGGTTCCTTGCTACGGGTCCAGATCCAGGGATCCCAAGGCGACTCTAGTAGATGCACTAGTAGCACCTTGGACCTTCAACCTAGCTTATGTATTTCCACCGTTTCCTCTCATTCCCAGGCTGGTAGCCAGGATCAAACAGGAGAGGGCTTTGGTGATCTTGATAGCTCCTGCGTGGCCACGCAGGACTTGGTATGTAGACCTGGTGAATATGTCATCGGTTCCACCATGGAAGCTACCTTTGAGACAGGACCTTCTTGTTCAGGGTCCATTCGAACATCCAAATCTGGTCTCCCTCCAGCTGACGGCTTGGAGATTGAACGCTTGATTCTATCAAAGCGTGGGTTTTCAGATTCTGTGATAGATACTCTTGTTCAGGCCAGAAAACCGGTAACTAGAAAGATTTACCATAAAATATGGAAAAGATATATCTGTTGGTGTGAATCCAAAGGATTCCCATGGAATAAGATAAAAATTCCTAAGATTCTCTCCTTTCTACAAGAAGGTTTGGAGAAAGGATTATCTGCAAGTTCTCTAAAGGGACAGATATCTGCTTTATCTGTCTTACTACACAAAAGACTGGCAGCTGTGCCAGATGTTCAAGCATTTGTTCAGGCTCTGGTTAGGATCAAGCCTGTTTACAGACCTTTGACTCCTCCCTGGAGTCTAAATCTAGTTCTTTCAGTTCTTCAAGGGGTTCCGTTTGAACCTTTACATTCCATAGATATTAAGTTACTATCTTGGAAAGTTTTGTTTTTGGTTGCTATTTCTTCTGCTAGAAGAGTTTCAGAGTTATCTGCTTTGCAGTGTTCTCCGCCTTATCTGGTGTTCCATGCAGATAAGGTGGTTTTGCGTACTAAGCCTGGTTTTCTTCCAAAGGTCGTTTCTAACAAGAATATTAACCAGGAGATAGTTGTACCTTCTTTATGTCCGAATCCAGTTTCAAAGAAGGAACGTTTGTTACACAATTTGGACGTAGTCCGTGCTCTAAAATTCTATTTAGAGGCTACAAAAGATTTCAGACAAACATCTTCTTTGTTTGTTGTCTATTCTGGTAAAAGGAGAGGTCAAAAAGCGACTTCTACCTCTCTTTCCTTTTGGCTTAAAAGCATCATCCGATTGACTTACGAGACTGCCGGACGGCAGCCTCCTGAAAGAATCACAGCTCACTCCACTAGGGCTGTGGCTTCCACATGGGCCTTCTTGAACGAGGCTTCTGTTGGCCAGATATGTAAGGCAGCGACTTGGTCTTCACTGCACACTTTTGCCAAATTTTACAAATTTGATACTTTTGCTTCTTCGGAGGCTATTTTTGGGAGAAAGGTTTTGCAAGCCGTGGTGCCTTCCGTTTAGGTAACCTGATTTGCTCCCTCCCTTCATCCGTGTCCTAAAGCTTTGGTATTGGTTCCCACAAGTAAGGATGACGCCGTGGACCGGACACACCAATGTTGGAGAAAACAGAATTTATGCTTACCTGATAAATTACTTTCTCCAACGGTGTGTCCGGTCCACGGCCCGCCCTGGTTTTTTAATCAGGTCTGATGAATTATTTTCTCTAACTACAGTCACCACGGTACCATATGGTTTCTCCTATATTTTTCCTCCTGTCCGTCGGTCGAATGACTGGGGTGGCCGGAGCCTAGGAGGGACTATATGGCCAGCTTTGCTGGGACTCTTTGCCATTTCCTGTTGCGGAAGAGATATTTTCCCACAAGTAAGGATGACGTCGTGGACCGGACACACCGTTGGAGAAAGTAATTTATCAGGTAAGCATAAATTCTGTTTTTAGGCTTACCTGATTTCTTTCTTTCCGGATATGGAGAGTCTACAACATCATCAATTACTAGTGGGATATCACTCCTGGCCAGCAGGAGGAGGAAAAGAGTACCACAGCAAAGCTGTTAAGTGTCACTCCCCTACCCACAATCCCTAGTCTTTCGCCCAAAGGAAAATGGAAAAAAGGAATAACACAAAGATGTAGAGGTGCATGAGGTCTAGACAAAATTAACTGTCTTAAATTTAAGGGAGGGGTCGTGGACTCTCCATATCTGGAAATAAATATATCAAGTAAGTATAAATTTTGTTTTCTTTCCTAAGATATGGAGAGTCCACAACGTCATCAATTACTAGTGGGAACCAATACCCAAGCTAGAGTACACAGATTACTAAGGGGGGAGAACAAGACAGGCAGACCTTAACAGAACGCACCACTGCTTGAAGAACCTTTCTCCCAAAAGAAGCCTCAGCCGAGGCAAAAGTATCAAATGTGTAAAATATGGAAAAAGTTTGCAGAGAGGACCAAGTTGCAGCCTTGCAAATCTGTTCCACAGAAGCTTCATTTTTGAAAGCCCAAGAAGACGAGACAACCCTAGTGGAATGAGCTGTTATTCTCTCAGGAGGCTGCTGTCCAGCAGTCTCATAAGCAAAACGGATCATACTTTTCAACCAGAGAGAAAGAGAAGTAGCAGTAGCTTTCTGACCTTTACGCTTTCCGGAGAAACAAACAGGGCAGAGGACAGACAAAAATACTTAGTTGCCTGTAGGTCGACTTTTAGAGCACACACAACATCCAGGTTGTGCAACAAACGTTCCTTATGAGAAGAAGGATTAGGACAAAGAGAAGGAACAACAATTTCAATCCAAAGGGGTGGAGAGTCCACGGCTTCATTCATTACTATTGGGATTTAAGAACCTGGCCACCAGGAGGAGGCAAAGACACCCCAGCCAAAGGCTTTAATACCTCCCCCACTTCCCTCAGTCATTCTTTGGCTTTGGTCACAGGAGATGGCAGAGGAGTTCCGGAGTTTCGGAGTAGTCTCTTATGGAGGGTAGTACTCTTCGCATTGGGACTGGAGTTTTAAGTAGTCCTGTCAGCCTTTCAGTGAGGGCCTGGGCGAAAGTTAGAGTCCGGAGATGCAGGGAGAGTCTTTCTGCGAAACCATCCCGACTCCTATTAACAGCTCCATAAGCAATCAGCGTTGACGAGTTTCGCTGTCTGCTTTCTACACTCAAGTCCATGTCAGGAGCGATGCTACTAACCTGTCACACTTGAAGGGCCGTGTTCCTGTTACACGGCGTAGATTCTGGTAAGATAGTTTCATTTTTTATTAATGATGATAACATAGAAGACAGGGTCACAGTGTGGCGCCTTTTTTATCTTTACAGAATCAAGGGTTAATATTCCTGGAAGGGGGATTATTGAACAGGGGGGGTTTATACATGATATTGTTTATTGTGTAATTGCTGTGTTATGTGCGAGATGAGACTCTGGCAATGTGTGGAACTTTCAGGTTACTTGCGGGAATTTTGCTCGGCCATTTTTGGTGCGTTTTTTCCCTAGTGCAGGGGCGGTCCTACTAGGTGTTCCACGTGTCTGGGGTGTCTCCTTCTCTGTTGATCTGTGGCGCAGGAGACGTAGCGGTTTCTGTAGTCCGGGTCCTAGGAGGTGGTGAGTGCCCTGGCCATTGGTGGTATAAAGGTGCCTTTTTGTAAATTAAGTTAGTCTACCCATAAGCGCAAGCGATGGAGGAATCTGACACGTTAGAGGGCTCTCCCTCCTTAACAATGTCTCATTCCTGTGTTTTTTATTGTGAGGAGGTTCTGTTAGATCAGCCTGCTCAACTATGTTCCACATGCCTTGATAAAGTTACAACATCTAAATGTAAACGGATGTCTAGTACTACTGAGCCGTCCACCTCTGAGGATTCTTTGTCCCGGGAGGTGCGTTCCCTACATTCATCTCCAATTGCACATGCAGCGCCCCGGGGTCTAACCGTTACTCCTTCAGGAGAGATTGGTTAGCGTCAGACTTTGCGGAACAACTAGAATCGGCGGTTTCGAAAGTGATCCATGCCTTACCACGTTCTGCTAAGCGCAAGCGTAGGGTTTATCTTAGCGGCCCGGCCTATATGATGACGAGGCCCACTCCGACTCTTCAGAGGAGGCCCCTTCTGGGTCGGAGTCGTGTAATCTAAACCTCCGGCGGCGGAGGAGCCTGGTTATAGGTTTAGGATGGATAATTTGTGCTTTCTGCTACGGCAGATGCTTGTACCAGAACCTAAGATACCGGAGGAACCTGCGATTTATAAGCTTGACAAGGTATATGAGGACAGGGTAGTACCTCAGTCTTTTCCAGTTCCCGTTAAGATGGCTAATATTAAGAACGAATGGGAGCGATTTAGTTTCTTCCTTTTCCCTTTCTTCCTTTAAGAAACTGTTCCCCGTTCCGGACTCTCGGCTTGAGCTGGGCGTGACCATCCCTAAGGTGGATGGGGCTATCTCTACGCTCGCAAAGCGGACGACTATTCCCCTAGAGGATAGTTCGTCGTTTAAAGAGCCCATGGATAAAAAGCTGGAAAACAGGTTGAGAAAGATGTTTCAGCACACAGGGTTTGTTTTTCAGCCAGCAGCGGCCATTGCGGCAGTCGCTGGAGCTGCGACATATTAGTGTGAATCCCTGTGTGAAATGTTCAAGGGGGAGACATCCATTGATGAGATACAGGAGAAGATTAAGGCGCTGAAGATCGCCAATTCTTTAATCTGTGATGCCAATATGCAAATTATTCGCCTGAATGCTAAGGTGTCAGGTTTTTCTGTTTTAGCGCACAAGGCTCTGTGGCTAAAATCTTGGTCTGCGGACATATCCTCCTAAGTCGAGACTGTTGTCCCTGCATTTTCAAGGAAAGATCCTGTTCGGTCCAGGATTGGATTCGATCATATCCACGGGTACGGGAGGCAAGGGAGCTTTCCTACAGCAGGATAAGAAGGCTAAGCCCAAGGGATCTACTTTTCGTCCCTTTCGTGCGGACAAGGCCCAGCGCCAGCAAACCGCTGCGAAATCGGACCAGTCCAAGGGATCTCGGAACAAGTCTAAGCAGAGTAAGAAACAAGCCGAGACTAAGTCGGCATGAAAGGGCGGCCCCCGACCAGTCTCCTGGATCATGTAGGGGCAGATTATCTCAATTCTCAGGCGCATGGTTGCAGGATGTTCAGGACCCTTGGGTTCTAGAAGTTGTCTCCCAGGGTTACAGGATAGGGTTCAGATCCCATCCGCCAGAGGGCAGATTCCTCCTGTCAAACCTTTCTATAGTGTGAGAGATCTCGCCTCTCTCGTGGTTATCATACCAATCCCCCTAGCAGAAAGGGGTCTAGGGTACTATTCCAACCTTTTTGTGGTTCCAAAGAAGGGCACGTTCCGCCCGATTCTGGACCTAAAGTGTTTAAACAAGTTTCTGAGTGTTCCATCGTTCAAAATGGAAAGGATCAGATCTATTCTGCCCCTAGTTCAAGAGGGACAGTTCATGACAACTATAGACTAGTTTGTGGCCCTTCCTTTTAGTCTGGCGACGGCCCCGAGAGTCTTCACAAAGGTTCTGGGGGTGCTGCTTGCATTGGCCAGATCCAGGGGCATTGCGGTGGCGCCTTACCTGGACGACATCCTAGTTCAGGCGCCGTCGCTCAGCCTTGCAGAGGATCATTCAAGGGCTCTTCTTCTGCTCCAATCTCATGGTTGGAAGATCAACTCAGGAAAGAGTTCCCTGGTTCCCAGCAACAGGGTAGAGTTCCTGGGCACGATAATAGACTCTGTCCATGAAGACATTTCTCACAGATCAGCGGTGCAGGAAGCTTGCGTCCACCTGTCTTGCCCTTCAGTCCTCTAAAAGCCTGTCGGTGTCTCAATGTATGGAGGTGATAAGTCTCATGGTGTCAAGCATAGATGCCATCCCATTCGCCAGGTTCCATCTCAGACCTCTTCAATTGTGCATGTTGAGAAAGTGGAATGGCGATCATTCAGATCTATCACAGCTGATATCCATGGATGCTCGGACTCGGAACTCCCTCTCTTGGTGGATCCATCCGGAGCAACTGTCCATGGGGACATCCTTCTTGAGACCATCGTTGTTACCACGAACACCAGTCTGACAGGATGGGGAGCTGTTTGGGGGTGCCAGAATGGCACAAGGAAAGTGGTTCAGGGAGGAGTCTCCTTCCGATCAACATCCTAGAACTACGAGCAATTTACAATGCTCTGAAGGCATAGCCTTCTCTGGAGTCGGTCAGATTCCAGACCAACAACATTACCTCTGGCTTACATCAACTATCAGGGGGATACGAGAAGCTTTCTCGCAATGAGGGAGGTGTCTCGGATTCTGGAGTGGGCGGAGTCCCACGACTGCTCGCTCTCAGCGATTCACATTCCAGGTGTGGACAACAGGGAAGCGGACTTTCTCAGCAGACAATCCTTCCATCCAGGGGAAATGGTCTCTTTACCCCGAGGTGTTTGTTGAGATTTGTCACAGATGGGGAACGCCGGAGATAGATCTCATGGCGTCCAGACTCGATTGCAAGCTACCTCGATACGGGTCAAAGTCCAGGGATCCCCAGGCAGAGCTAATAGATGCCTTATTGGTTGCTTGGGGATTCAGCCTAGCTTACATTTTTCCACCGCTACCACTTCTACCTCTAGTAGTGGCACGCAACAAACAGGAGCGGGCCTCGGCCATTCTAATTGCTCCTTCGTGGCCGCGGAGGACGTGGTTTGCGGATCTGGTGGGGATGTCATCCTCTCCGCCGTGGAGGTTACCCTGTCGCAGGAATCTGCTGGAACAGGGCCCTTTTCAACATCGAAATCTAGATTCTCTGAGGCTGACTGCGTGGAGATTGAACGCCTAGTCTTGGCCAAGAGAAGCTTTTCTGAAAGTGTGATTGATACTCTAATTCAGGCAAGGAAGCCAGTCACTCGTCGCATCTACCATAAGGTGTGGAGGACTTACTTGTCCTGGTGTGAGAAGCATGGATATCATTGGCATAAGGTGAAGGTATCCAGGATTCTGTCCTTTCTCCAAGATGGTTTGGAGAAGGGTCATGCCGCTAGTTACTTCTTAAAGGGACAGATTTCGTCGTCATCAGTTTTGTTGCATAGGAGACTTGCTGAGCTCCCCGAAATCCAATCTTTTGTTCACGCCCTGTCTAGAATCAGGCCTGTCTTTAGACAGTCTGCTCCGCCTTGGAGGTTAAACTTAGTCCGTTTGAACCTATGCATTCCATTGACGTTAAGATTCTGTCCTGGAAGGTTCCTTCCTGTTGGCTATTGCATCGGCACGCAGAGTATCTGAACTAGCTGCTTTGAAATGTGATCCTCCTTATCTGGTGTTTTCATGTGGATAGGGCTGTACTTTGCACTGTGTTGGGATTTCTCCCCAAGGTGGTGTCTAACCGTAACATCAGTCAGGAAATAGTTGTTCTTTCTTTGTGTCCTAACCCTTCTTCTTCAAAGGAGAGGTTACTTCATAACCTGGATGTGGTTCGTGCCTTGAAGTTCTATCTTCAGGCTACAAAGGATTTCAGACAGTCTACACCTCTTTGTGGTGTATTCTGGGAAGCGCAAGGGGCAAAGGGCCTCTGCTTCTTCTTCTTTGTCTTTTTTTGGTTGAGGAGCTTGATTCGCTTGGCTTATGATGCAGCGGGACATAAGCCTCCTCAGAGGATCACGGCTTATTCAACTAGAGCTGTGGCTTCGTCTTGGGCCTTCAAGAATGAGGTTCTATGGAGCAAATTTGTAAGGCGGGTACCTGGTCCTCCTTACACATTTTTACAAATTTGACGTTTTTGCTTCTGGGAGACAGGTTTTGCAGGCTGTGGTGCCCTCAGATTAGGGTCCGCCTTTTACCCTCCCGGTTTCATTCAGTGTCCTCTAGAGCTTGGGTATATGTTCCCAATAATAATGAATGAAGCGGTGGACTCTCCTACCCTTTAGATGGAAAACATAAGTTATGCTTACCTGATGATCTCATTTCTATCGAGGGGAGGAGAGTCCACTGCTCCCGCCCGTATCTCTGTGTGGCGGACCTAAATTTAATCATCTTCTGGCACCTTTTATACCCTGATATTTCTCCTACTCTTCCTGGTTCCCTTGGCAGAATGACTGGGGGATGAGGGAAGTGGGGGAGGTATTTAAGCCTTTGGCTGGGGTGTCTTTACCTCCTCCTGGTGGCCAGGTTCTTAATTCCCAATAGTAATGAATGAAGACGTGGACTCTCCTCCCCTCGATGGAAATGAAATTATCAGGTAAGCATAATTTATGTTTTCCTGATTTAATATTTCTATTCGAAACTCTTTAGGAAGAAAACCCAACTTAGTACGAAGAACCGCCTTATCAACATGAAAAATAAGATAATGCAAATCACACTGCAAAGCCGAGAGTTCCGAGACTCTCCAAGCAGAAGAAACAGCAATAAGAAACAAAACCTTCCAAGATAACAACTTAAAATCTATTGAATGCATAGGCTCAAACGGAGTCTGCTGCAAAACTTTAAGAACAAGGTTAGGCTCCAAAGAGGAGCAACAGACTAAAACACAGGCCTGATTCTGACCAGGGCCTAACAAAACATTAAACATCTGGTACATCCGCCAGACGCTTGTGTAACAAAATGGATAAAGCAAAAATCTGACCCTTCAGAGAACTGACTAACAATCCCTTCTCCAGACCTTCCTTAAAAAAAGACAAAATCCTAGGAATCCTATCTATCAGGACGGCCTGCAGATCTCTCAACCTTGAACCGTATCTTGGAAGCTTGGCGTTCTGCCGAGACGCCATCAGATCCAAGTCCGGCATCCCCCATTTGAGGGTTAACCTGGACAACACCTCCGATGGAGTGCTCACTCCCCGGGATGAAATGTCTGTCTGCTTAGGAAGTCCGCATCCCAGTTGTCCACACTTGGAATGTGGATGGCAGACAACAATTGTGAGCTTCCGCCCACTGAATAATCTGTGCCACTTCCTTCATGGCTAAGGAACTCAGAGTTCCTCCCTGGTGGTTGATGTAAGCCACTGAGGTGATGTTGTCAGACTGAAACCTGATAAACTGGGCTAAGGACAATTTAGGCCAAGCCATCAGAGCATTGTAAATCGCTCTCAACTCCAAGATGTTTATGGGGAGAGCAGACTCCTCCCGAGTCCATAGTCCCTGCGCCCATAGTCCCTGTCCCTAGCACGCTGGCGTCCGTGGTTACAATTACCCAGGAAGGTCTCCGGAAGCATGTACCCAGCGACAGATGCTCCTGAGAAAGCCACCACAGGAAGATAGTCCCTTGTCAATTGATCTAGATCTGTCCTCTGAGATGGATCCGAATGGTCCCCATTCCATTGTCTGAGCATGCATAACTGCAGAGCTCTCAAATGGATTCGAGCAAAGGGAATGATGTCCATGGAAGCGACAATCAGACCAATTGCCTCCATGTATTGAACCACTGTTGGCCAAACGGTAAACTGCAGAGAGAGGCAAGAATTTTGGTTATCCTGACCTCTGTCAGAAAACAATTCATAGATTTTTTCCAGATTCACTTTCTTTTATAAGATACGATGAGTCCACAGATTTCATCCTTATGGGATATTGCCTCCTGGTCAGCAGGAGGAGGCAAAGAGCACCACAGCAGAGCTGTATATATAGCTCCTCCCTTCCCTCCCACTCTAGTCATTCTATTTGCCTGTGTTAGTGTAGGAAGAGGTAAAGTGAGGTGTTAGTTTAAATTCTTCAATCAAGAGTTTATTATTTTAAATGGTGCCAGTGAGTACTATTTTTTTTCAGGTTAAAGCAACAGGTTTTTCAGCAATGGGAACTGGGGAGATTCCAAATTCTCGCTTCACCCCCCATACTGGTTGCTGCTCTGCTGATGGTCTTAGCAGATATTACCTAAGACCCTGTTTGTCCCCACAGAGCTGCAGGAGGTGAGAAAAAGGGACCTCTTCTTAAGTTCATGCTGCGATCATCATTGAGGTATGTACAGTCTTTTTGATTCTGGGGAGACAGTGTTGCTCAGAACAGACTGGCCATTATTTGCTTCAACAAAAAGGGGTAATCAACTTGCAAGAGTACTATAATTGCATGGATGTTTTCCCCCCTTTATTATGTCCGTGAATAACAGTGTTTTTTTTTTTTTTTAAGCTATTAGCCCGGTTACATTACGGTGGCACATTGAATGCGGGCTGACGCTGGGGACTGTTTAGGGAGTTTTTACTCCATTTGTTATGCTTATCGTTGGCACACCTAATTTGTTATGCTTATCGTTTGCACACAGACTTTCGAGGGGGCACATTGTTTTTTTTTTCCCAAGTCGGTTCTATCCGACATTGGTATTTCCCATGCGGTTTATTCTTATGGGATTAATCTACCGCCCACGAAAGGCGGGGCTTAACCTTTGCACTCTTAGCCGAGCAGTTGATGTTCCGGCTTCCGACAGTGTACCTCGAGGCTCCGGTGTTTTCCTAAATCCGCTTGTCTTCAGTATATCTAAATTGCAAGCAGTCTTAGGCACGCAGTTCACGGAGGGCTGTGGCTAGGTGCAAGTGTCATTTTTAGCGAAATAACTGCTTGTTAAGCATAAAAAGCTAATGTAACCTAACGAAAGTGAATAGGTTTCTTATTACAACTTCCCTAATTTTACATGTCGAGCGCTGCGCAGTAAAAATTGTACCGGTTTATTTTTTAAAGGCACAGCACATATTTGTTGTTGTTACAGTTTATCTCTGTACCACAACCATATTGCACTTTGTTTATTTTTGTCATGGCTGACTTCCAGGACAGTGTTTGTCCTATGTATTTAGATGCCAACGTGGAACCCCCTATTACTTTTTGTCCCTCATGTACTGAGAGGGCTTTACAGTTTAAAGAACAGATTTTCTTTAATGCAAGTATATCTAAGGATGCTTCTCAGCCTGATGAGACTCAGGGTATGCCGCAACTTTCTCCCCAAGCTTCACAACCTTTAACGCCTGCTCAGGTGCCATCAACTGCGTCCACTTCATTTGCTCTGCAGGATATGGCTGCAGTTATGTCATCCACTCTTTCAGAAGTTTTATCTAAGTTGCCAGCTTTACAAGGCAAACACAGTAGGACAGAGACACATGGTCCCTGCGACTTCTGATGCTTTGATGGCTATCTCCGATGTACCCTCCCAGGGCTCTGAATTGGGGGTAGGGAGGTCCTGTCTGAGGGGGAACTGTCTGATTCAGGAAGTGTATTACCACAGACAGATTCGGAAGTGATGTCTTTCAGGTTTAAGCTTGAACACCTCTGTCTGTTGCTACGGGAGGTTTTGATGACTCTGGACGATTGTGAATCTATTGTGGTCCCTCCAGAGAAATTGAGTAAGATGGACAGATACTTGGAGGTCCCTTCTTATTCTGATGTTTTTCCGGTTCATAAGAGAATGTCGGAAATTATTGCTAGGGAATGGGAAAGACCGGGTATCCCGTTCTCTCCTTCCCCTATGTTTAAGAAAATGTACCCTATAGCTGACACCGTACGGATTCTTGGAAGATGATCCCTAAGGTAGAGGGAGCTATCTCTACCCTGGCTAAGCGTACGACTATCCCTATAGAGGACAGTTGTGCTTTCAAAGACCCCATGGATAAGAAGTTGGAGGGTCTTCTCAAAAAACTTTATGTTCATCAAGGGTTTCTTTTGCAACCGACGGCCTGCATTGTAACAGTCATAACTGCGGCAGCCTTTTGGTTTGATGCTCTAGAAGAGTCCCTTAGGACTGAGACTTCTCTAGAGGAAATACAGGATAGAATTAAGGCCCTTAAGCTGGCTAATTCTTTTATTACAGATGGTTCTTTTCAGATCACCAAATTGTCAGCTAAGAATGCAGGATTCGCCATCTTAGCACGAAGAGCTTTATGGTTAAAGTCTTGGTCTGCGGATGTATCCTCTAAATATAAGCTCTTGGCTATTCCGTTCAAGGGAAAGACCCTGTTGGGGCCTGATTTGAAGGAGATCATTTATGATATTACGGGAGGTAAGGGTCACCTTCTCCCTCAAGATAAAACATTTAAGCAAAGGCGACAGAGTAATTTACGTCCCTTTCGAAACTTCAAGGGAATCCCCTCTTCCACCAAACAGGAAGGAAATTTTTCTCAAGCCAAGTCCTCCTTGAGACCCAACCAGACTTGGAACAAGGGTAAACAACCCAAGAAGCCTGCTGCCGCTACCAAAACAGCATGAAGGGGCGGCCCCCGATCCGGGACCGGATCTAGTAGGGGGCAGACTTTCCTTCTTTGTCCAGGCTTGGATAAGAGACGTTCAGGATCCCTGGACACTGGAAATCGTGTCTCAGGGGTATCAGTTGTAGTTCAAAAATTCTTCCCCAGAGGAAGGTTTCTTCTTTCTTGATTATCTGTCGACCGGATAAAAAGAGAGGCATTCTTACGCTGTGTAGGAGATCTATCCCTTATGGGAGTTATATGTCCCGTTCCAATACAGGGGCAGGGGTTTTACTCAAATCTATTTGTAGTTCCTAAAAAACATGGTGGAAACTATTCGGACCATTCTTCCATTGATCCAGGAGGGACAATATATGACTACCATGGATCTAAAGGATGCATATCTTCATATCCCTATACACAGGGATCATCACAAGTTCCTAAGGTTTGCGTTCCTGGACAAACATTTTCAATTTGTGGCCCTTCCTTTTGGTCTGGCCACAGCGCCCAGAATTTTCACAAAGGTTCTGGGGTCTCTACTGGCGGTTCTCAGGCCGCGAGGCATTGCAGTGGCGTCTTATCTGGATGACATTCTGATCCATGCGTTGTCCTATCAACTAACAAAGTCTTATACCGACATTGTCCTGTCCTTTCTGCGGACTCACGGGAGGAAGGTGAATCTAGAAAAGAGTTCACTAATTCCTCAGACAAGGGTTCCTTTCCTGGGAACTAATCGACTCTCTATCCATGAAGATCTTTTTGACGGAAGTCAGAAAGTTAAAGATTCTAAATACATGCCGATCCCTTCAGTCCAGTTCTCGGCCGTCAGTGGCTCAGTGCATGGAGACAATTGGATTGATGGTGGCAGCAATGGACATCATTCCGTTTGCTCGTTTTCATCTCAGACCTCTACAGCTGAGCATGCTCAGGCAATGGAATGGAGATTATGCAAATTTGTCTCCTCAAATAGACCTGTATCAGGAGACGAGAAACTCTCTTCTTTGGTGGTTGTCGCCGGATCATCTGTCCCAAGGGACATGCTTCCGCAGACCTTCATGGGTGATAGTTACAACGGACGCCAGCCTGATAGGATGGGGTGCAGTCTGGAACTCCCTGAAGGCTCAGGGTTTGTGGACTCGGTCGGAGTCTCTACCTCCCATCAATATTCTGGAGTTGAGAGCCATATTCAATGCGCTTCAGGCTTGGCCTCAGTTGGCCTCGGCCAAATTCAGCAGATTCCAGTCGGACAACATCACGACTGTGGCTTACATCAATCATCAGAGAGGAACAAGGAGTTCCTTAGCGATGACAGAAGTATCCAAGATAATTTGGTGGGCAGAAGCTCACTCTTGTTATCTGTCAGCAATCTACATCCCAGGAGTGGACAACTGGGAGGCAGATTTTTTGAGCAGACAGATGTTTCATACAGGGGAATGGGAACTCCACCCAGAGGTCTTTGCCGGCCTGATTCTCATATGGGGCAGGCCGGAACTGGATCTTATGGCGTCTCGTCAGAATGCCAAGCTTCCGAGATACGGATCCAGGTCCAGGGATCCTCAGGCCGAACTGATAGATGCCTTGGCAGTGCCTTGGTCTTCAACCTAGCTTATGTGTTCCCTCCATTTGCTCTCCTCCCCCGGGTGATTGCTTGCGTCAAACAGGAGAGGGCTTTGGTGATCCTCATCGCTCCGGAGTGGCCTCGCAGGACTTGGTATGCTGATCTGGTGGACATGTCATCTCTGCCACCGTAGAAGCTTCCATTGAGGCAGGACCTTCTCATTCAGGGACCCTTCCATCATCCGAATCTTATTTCTCTGCAGCTGACTGCTTGGAGATTGAACGCTTGATTTTATCTAAGCGGGGGTTCTCTGATTCGGTCATTGATACTTTGATTCAGGCACGTAAGCCTGCTACAAAAAATATTTACCATAAGATATGGCGTAAATATCTTTATTGGTGCGAATCCAAGGGCTACTCATGGAGTAAGATTAGGATTCCTAGGATTTTAGCCTTTTTTCAAGAAGGATTGGAGTAAGGGTTGTCAACAAGTTCCTTAAAGGGACAGATTTCTGCTTTATCTATTTTGTTACACAAACGTCTGGCAGATGTTCCGGATGTTCAATCTTTTTGTTAGGCTCTGACTAGAATCAGGCCTGTATTTAGACAAATTGCTCCTCCTTGGAGTTTGAATTTAGTTATTGATGTTCTTCAAGAGGTTCCGTTTGAACCTATGCATTCCATAGATATTAATTTGTTATTTTGGAAAGTGTTATTTTTGGTTGCTATTTCTTCTGCTTGCAGAGGTTCTGAGCTTTCAGCATTACAATGTGATTCTCCTTATCT
Source organism: Bombina bombina (assembly GCF_027579735.1). NCBI lineage: Eukaryota > Metazoa > Chordata > Amphibia > Anura > Bombinatoridae > Bombina > Bombina bombina. The sequence continues at coordinate 725,793,699 of NC_069504.1, forward strand.
TATTTTTCATGCTGATAAGGTAGTGTTGCGTACCAAACCTGGTTTTCTTCCTAAGGTTGTGTCCAACAAAAATATTAATCAGGAAATTGTTGTTCCTTCATTGTGTCCTAATCCTTCTTCAAAGAAGGAGCGCCTATTTACATAATTAGGACGTAGTCTGTGCCCTGAAGTTTTACTTGCAGGCGACTAAGGAATTTCGTCAATCATCTTCATTGTTTGTTGTTTTTTTCTGGGAAACGTAGGGGTCAGAAAGCTACGGCTACCTCTTTCTTTTTGGTTGAGGAGTATCATCCGTTTTGCATATGAGATTGCTGGACAACTGCCTCCTGAACAAATTACAGCTCATTCCACTAGGGCTGTGGCTTCCTCATGGGTATTTAAAAATGATGCTTCTGTTGAACAGCTTTGCAAGGCTGCAACTTGGTCGTCTCTTCATACTTTTTCCAAATTTTACAAATTTGATACTTTTGCCTCGGCCGAGGCTGTTTTTGGGAGAAAGGTTCTTCAAGCAGTGGTACCTTCCGTTTAGGTTCCTGTCTTGTCCCTCCCTTTCATCCGTGTCCTATAGCTTTTGGTATTGTATCCCATAAGTAAGGATGAAATCCGTGGACTCATCGTATCTTGTAAAAGAAAAGGAAATTTATGCTTAACTGATAAATTTATTTATTGTACGATACGACGAGTCCACGTCCCGCCCTGATGTTTTCTAAGACAGCTTTTTATTTTTGTTAAACTTCAGTCACCTCTGCACCTTGGCTTTTCCTTTCTCTTCCTAACTTCGGTCGAATGACTGGAGTGGGAGGGAAGGGAGGAGCTATATATACAGCTCTGCTGTGGTGCTCTTTGCCTCCTCTGCTGACCAGGAGGCGATATCCCATAATTAAGGATGAAATCCGTGGACTCGTCGTATCGTAAAAGAAATACATTTATCAGGTAAGCATAAATTTACTTTTCCATCCGTGGGAACATAGAAAAGACAACAGGGTATCTGTATTAGAGTTTGCTTGTTGAAAAGATGGCACCTGAACCAATATGTCGTCCAGGTAGGGTGTCACAGCAATTCCCCGAGCCCTGATCACTGCCAAGAGAGCCCCCAGAACCTTTGAGAAAATTCTGGGAGCTGTGGCAAGGCCAAACAGAAGAGCCACAAACTGAAAGTGTTTGTCTAGAAAGACGAATCTCAGGAACTTGTGATGATCCCTATGGATGAGAACATGAAGATATGCATCCTTCAGGTCTATGGTCGTCATGAACTGACCCTCTTGGACCAAAGGAAGAATGGAACAAATGGTTTCCATTTTGAAGGATGGTACCCTGAGAATCTCGTTTAGACACTTTAGGTCTAGAATAGGACGAAAAGTTCCCTCTTTTTTTGGGAACCACAAAAAAGATTTTGAATAGAATCCCATCCCTGTTCCCTTACAGGAACTGGAACTATCACCCCCAGGAAAGAAAGGTCCCGAACACAATTCAAGAATGCCTCTCTTTTTATCTGGTCTGCAGATAATCTTGAGAGGAGAAACCTGCCCCTGCGAGGAAAAGTTTTGAATCCTATTTTGTAACCCTGAGACATTATGTTCACAGCCCAAGGATTTGGGACATCTTGTATCCATGCTTGACAAAACAGAGAAAATCTGCCCCCCATTTGATCCGGTCCCGGACCAAACCCTTCATGCTGATTTAGACTTTAGCTTTCTTTGATTGCTTCCCCTTGTTCCAAGACTGATTGGGCTTCCAAGAAGACTTGGACTGTTCCTGCTTGGGAGAGGAAGACTTTCCATTGAAGTTACAAGAGGAACGAAAATTACTCTGATGTCCTTTAGGTCTATTCTTCTTGTCTTGTGGTAGAAAAAACCCTTTTCCACCAGTAATATCAGAGATTATTTCTGCCAGACCTGGTCCAAACAGGGTTTTACCCTTGTAAGGAAGCGTTAGTTCTAAGTCCAAGCTTCTAACATCTGCTGACCATGATTTCAGCCACAACGCCCTGTGAGCTAGCACAGCGAAGCCAGATATCTTGGCTCCCAGTTTAATAACTTGCATGGTAGCATCAGAAATAAAGGAGTTGGCTACCTTGAGAGCCTTAATCCTGTCTTGGATCTCCTCCAAAGGAGTCTTTACTTGAAGAGAATCAGACAAGGCATTGTACTAATAAGATGCCGCACTAGACACAGTGGCAATACAAACTGCAGGTTGCCATTGAAGACCTTGATGAACATACATTTTCTTCAAATAAGCCTCCAGCTGTATGTCCATTGGAACCTTAAAAGAGCAGCTCTCCTCTATAGAAATAGTAGTTCTTAGCCAGAGTAGAAATGGCCCCTTCTACTTTAGGCACCGTACGCCATGAATCTTTAATGGAGTCAGCGACAGGAAACCTTTTTAAAAACAGAAGATGGGGAAAACAGTATCCCTGGCTTCTCCCATTCCTGCTCAATAATCTCAGTTGTATAATATAATCGCAAGGTCTGGAACAGGAAACACTTCAACAGAGGAAGGAACATCAAAGTATTTATTGTTTACTTGATTTCTTAGGGTTGACAACGTCAGGCGGGTCGGAGTCGTCCAAAGTAGCCAAAACCTTTATGTTTAAATCTTTTATTAGTTTTATAGATAGGTAAAACAATATAACAGATCATTAAGGCATATTTATCTAGGTATGTGCATAACCATAGGTCCTGACATCTCCACAAATATCCTTCTTTTAATAAAGACATCTATTCAGGACCTATTATCCAAATATCGATATGCATCAAAATATACAATTATATATAGAGAAGGAAAGAAAACGAAGAGAAAAAGGATAAGAAAAAAAAGAAAAAGGAAGAAGAAGAGAACTCAAAGACTCAGTGGAACTCCTTCTAACACCATCCAGCTCATATGTTTATTATCACTTATCTTCCTTATGTGGGATATCTGAGAGAGCAAGAGTAAGAGTAAAGTGGGGAGAAGCGGGGTAGGGGGTGCAGGATCGACATGGGAAAGGGGTAAGTTAGAGTAGTGTAGGACTTCCGGGCTCCTCCCGCCTCCTCCCCCCCACGATCATTGCAGCTTATGGGTCCTGTATCACTAATAAATCTCAACAAAGACTAAGTAGCTAAGTTACTGTTAAGTGTCCAGTAAAACCAGACTCTCTCAAACTGGGTTTGAGTATCTAATATTTTCGAAGCTGCCTCATACATACGGTACGTCAGGTTCAATTTATTCCTCACCTCCTCCCATGCTGGGGCCCTAATTTTCCAGTATCTTGCAATACACATTCTAGTGACCGTACACGCTATCTTGATGAATGTATTTATCTGTTTGTTGTATTGTGGTAACGGTTCATGTAGTAGAGCCTGCATCGGTTTTAATAATATTTGTTCCTCCAAGATCACCCCTAGGAGGGAGGACAACCGAGCCCAAATAGGCTGTATTATGGGGCAGTCCCACCACATGTGGAGATATGAGCCTACCTCTCCACATCCTCTATAACAGAGTCTGTTGTTTGTGTTGGTCATATGATATGTTCTGGTCGGGATCAGATACCATCTATAGATGGTCTTAATGGTATTTTCTCTTAAGTCAGCACTAAGGAGGCCAGCGCATGCCGACTGTAGAATCTCATCCCACTCTTTTTTTAAGTTTATGTATGTTTAAATCTTTTTCCCAACTTAAGATTATTGAGGGTTTTGTGGAGTTATTTTGGGATTGAATCTCCACATACAGTTTAGATATCATATTTTTAGGTCTGTGAGCTAAGTTCATTAGAGACTCTGTAAGTGAAAAGGTATGGGTCCCAGCTAGTCTAATGTAGTGTTGAATAGCGGAATTGACTTGGAGATATTGAAACCACAGCAACCTTTGAGGTGTTATTTGGGTTTGGATTTGTACGAATGTCTTAGGCTTACCCCCTTGCAACCAGTCTGCGACCCTGTAAAGTCCCTTATTTGCCCATTTATCCACCATCATTTGGGTGTCAGAAGTGAGGAGATATCTAATTGGGCGCATGGTCGATTGAGTGGGAGACAGTCCAAGTTGTTTACTTAATAGGGACCATAGGTGTGTGGTGTGGTCGTTGATATGTGAGCGATATCTAATTTGTGATATTTCTGTCGGTTGTTTGCACCACAATATATCATCCGTGTGAGTGGAACCCCTTAGGTCTGCTTCTAACTTGGGCCAGAGGACTAGTTTTTCCTTTCCTCCCACAAGCAATGTCTGCGCCAATCTTGCCGCTTTGTAATAGTCCACTAAATTGGAAGCCCCTATTCCTCCTAGACTTTTGTGTTTTGTTATGAGTGAGGATGAGATCCTAGCCATTTTCTTCCCCCTAATAAATGTCAAGATTTCCCCCTGCATTTTTTTCAAGTCTGAGATCGGGACCTCAATGGGGAGTGTCCTGAATAAGTATAGTAGCCGGGGCAGAATCGTCATTTTTACAGATGCAAGCCTACCCATCCATGAAAATGGATGCAGCCTCCACCCAGTCAGGTCTCTCCTGATGTTTTTATATATGGCTTCATAATTATGTTTGTATAATTGATTGACTAGTGGGGTTAAGTAGATCCCCAAGTACTTAAGGGAGTGTGCAGGCCACTTCATATCAAAGTTGGCTTCAATTAGTTTTTTTGTGTGTGATGGTAGTCCTAGTGATAATGCCTCACATTTGTCATGGTTAATTTTGTATCCTGAGATTTGGGAAAATTCTTCTAAGATTTTGTAGAGATTGGGTAGGGAGATTAGTGGTCTAGTCAGTGTGAGCAAGATGTCGTCTGCAAATAGTGTTAGTTTATATTCCTGGTCCCCTATCGTTACCCCCGAGATATCCAGTGTCTGTCTAATTTTGGCTGCCAGTGGCTCTATGCACAAAGCAAAAATGAGGGGTGACAGGGGGCAACCCTGTCTTGTACCATTTAGGATAGGGAAAGATTTAGATTTATATCCTGATATGGATACCTGAGCCGTTGGTGTAGAATAGATCTTTCTCATAGCGGTAACAAAAGATCCCTGAAATCCCATCCGATGTAGAACTGCCATCATGAATTTCCAATCTATTCTATCAAATGCCTTCTCTGCGTCCAACGAGAGAAGCAGAGAAGGCATCTTGGTTTTTCCCACATATTCTATGATATTGATTAATCTACGAACATTATCTGGTGCTTCCCTGCCTGTAACAAATCCCACCTGGTCCAAGTGTATCAATTTTGGTAAGATAAGTTTAAGGCGATTAGCTAATATTTTAGTAAGGATCTTCAGATCTTGATTAATGAGTGAGATGGGGCGATAACTAGAACAGAGTTTGTGATTTTTCCCTGGCTTTGGTATCACCACAATCCTTGCCTGCAAAAGGTCTTCTGGAATATCATGTCCCTCCAGAACACAGTTACAAAAGTCTGTAAGATGGGGTACCAGTATTCCCCTGAATGCTTTATAGTACTCACTAGCAAATCCATCTGGGCCTGCCGCTTTCCCTGACTTAAGGTCTTTGATAACCCCGAGAACTTCTATATTAGTTATGGGGGCATTCAAGCTCTCTAGGTCTTCCTGTGAAAGGGAGTCTAGTTTGGTTTCCTCTAAAAATTTCTCGCTTTGAAAAGCTACCTGTTGTGAGTGTATTACTTTGTTTCCATCATACAGTTTCCCGTAGAAATCTGCAAAGGCGTTCACTATTTGTTGTGGGTGAGAAACTAAGGTGCCACATGGAAGCATAATAGATAGTACCGAGGATGCCTTGCATCTCTCCCTGAGTTTGTGAGCCAGAAATCTGTCCGGTTTGTTTGCGTATATATAGTATTGTGTGTTAAGTCTCTGGATCGCTCTCATTGAGTGGTCATTTAGAAGTTTGGCTAGGTGTGTTCGTTTGGATTCTAGCATGGGTAGTAATTCCTGCCTGCCAGTTAGTCTATGTCGAGTCTCCAGGTCTTGTATTTCGTTATGTAGTTGTGAAAGTAGGGTCTTATTTTGTTTGTTGCGTATTGCTTTTTCCCCAATGAGTAGCCCTCTTAGGTATGTTTTGTGTGCTGCCCATGGGGAAATGGGGTTTGCTGTGGAACCTTTGTTAATATCCCAAAATTCTGTAAGTGACGTATGAAGTCTCTCCCCTATCCGGGGATCCTTGATAAGTAGTGGATTGTAGGTCCATGTTCGTGTTCTCAAAGTATCAACAAGACCTTCTAGGTGTAAAGTGAGGACAGAGTGATCTGACCAGACACAGGGATGAATCTTAGAATTACCATATAGGGGTTGCAATATTTGGCTTGTATATATGTAATCTATTCTCGTGTATTGTTTGTGAGCTGAAGAATAAAAGGTCGTGTCTGATGTTTGGCCATATAGTGTGGTCCAAGAATCTGAGTGAGTGTGGGGTCAAGTGTTCCTTAATGGCATTAACTATTCTATTGTGTCTAAGCTGTTTGGGAGATAGCTTGGTACCCTTCTCAGTATGTTTATTCATTGTTATTTTGAAGTCTCCCGCTACTATTAATTTGTGTTGGGACCAGTTGGTAAGTAAATCAGAGATATTCTGAAAAAACGTGTGCTGGTTTTCATTTGGTGCATAGATATTGCATAGTACCACTTCCGCGTCTTGAAGACGTCCTTTGACTATCAAATATCTACCATCTTTGTCTGCTATGGTGGAATCATGGTCAAAAAGTAAGCTAGAATGGATCAATATCGAAACTCCCCTTTTTTTTTAATCTGTAGTCGCGTGGTAGTGTTGTGTAAAATGTTTGGCCCAATATTTTGGGATAATAGCTTGTGTAAAGTGGGTTTCTTGGAGAAATATAATATTTGCTCCCAAGTGTTGGTATTGATTCATCGCAGTGCGCCTTTTGAGATTCGTATTTAACCCTCGAACGTTATGTGATATCAACTGAATTTGTGGTATCATGGGGGTGTTGTGTTAAGGGTGTGTGCACATTACCAGACCATCTATGAGCTGCTGTGGTTTCTCTGTGGTTGCTTGATTCTCCTCGTCAAGAGGGGGAGTGTGGTTGTTTCTTTGCGCAGGGGGGTGGAGGTAAGCCCCAGAGCCCTTGGGAGGTGAAGAAGAAAAAGTTAGAGCAAAAGAATAGTACAATCGATAAAAGAAATAAAAAAATAGACAATAACATAAAAATAACACAAACTTATGCCCGTCTCGCGGGTCCTTTACCAGTATAGAATCTAACATTCCTATGCTAATGAGAGGGTTGCCTGCATATGAATATATCTAGCTTTGACAAGTCAGCATAATATAAACTTTTTAAACTCTGTATAACAATAAACATTACAACAACACATTTGTTCAGTCCTTATCAGGGATAGCTTTCCCTTATGTAGTCTTTATAGGATCCCAGCCTAAGAGATAGGGGAATGAGCACCATCAGCAAAAAGTCAACACATCAAGAGATTATTTTCTCCCGTATTCCCGGGTAATCTTTGTATGAAGACCTCTTGAGTTTGGAGGTGTAATTCTGTCGTAAAGGACTTCCATTAGTCCTGGCGGTGAAGTTTTGGAAATCTTATTTCTTTGTGCCTTTTCGGGTCACTTTTGTCCATTTGGTTTGTCTGGAGGGGCCTGCTAGTTTTGATGAGTGGTCTTCTGTGGGGATGAGGGGGGACTCTAGTCCCAGGAGCTTACAAGTTTGGTCGATTTCTTCGGGATCATGTATGGTGATGGTTTTATTGTCTTTCAAGATATACAAAGCAAAGGGGAATCCCCATTTATACTTAACTTGATGTTTTCTCAGAAGAGAGGTAAGTGGTCTCAGTGAGCTTCTTCTTTGAAGTGTTCGGATGCTGAGGTCCTGAAAAAATTGTATTACTGTCCCCTGAAATTTGAACGTTGGCTTGTTTCTGGAAGCTTGAAGAATCTTTTCTTTATCTTGGAAAAACGACATCTTGATTATGATGTCTCTGGGTGGTGCCTCTCCCTTGGGCTTTGCTTTTAATGCCCTGTGTGCCCTCTCTATATCATATTCTGAATCCTCTTATTCTCCGGTTATATTGTGAAATAGCTGTTGTAAATATGTCGGTAGATCTGAGCTGGATATAGATTCTGGGACTCCCTTCAGTCTAATATTGTTTCTGCGAGATCTATTTTCTAGATCATCAACCTTATCCTGCAGATCCGTGATGGATTGTTGTTGTGCTTGAATGGTTTGAGAGGACGCTGCTAATTCTTCTGTAATAGTGTCAGTTTGCTCTTCCAGGGTATCTATTCTGCCTCCTAGATCAGCTAGGTCAGATCGTATATCTGTGAGACTAGAAGTTACAGCATTATGCATAGTGTCCATTTTTTCCCATAACTTTTCAAAGTTGATAGCGAAATCTTGCTTAGAAATTAAATTTTTGAGGTCTGCTTTTGTCACCGGATGTTTGTCTGCGTCTGCAATGGAGGGTGCAGACCCAGTTTCTGAGTCTCCTGTGTCCTCCATTGTTAGTGATTCTAAATTCTTGGATTGTTTAGAGGATTTAAAAAAGGAGCTCACAGTTGTAGATTTGTGTAACTTTTCTCCTCTAGGTGGTCTCCTAGCTGTCATAATAGCCAAGATAGAGGAGAGGGGGAAGAGAAGACCCACCCAGGGGTAGCAAATTCCCAGGTTCAGAGTCCCCAATACAAATTGGTGTGCGCAAGGGATAGATAGTATAAGTAGATGAGAGGGTAAGACAGCTTAATTCAATTATACCTTCACAGTTATATGAGTTAACTAAATCTGCTGCACCTATTGTGTATCTGAGTTGTTTCTCCCCTCTGTATGTCTTTTATCTTTTTCAGCTCTGTTACACTGCAGAGTAATTGCGCCTTTTCCAGGCCTCCATCAACTATAATGGTTGATGCAATTTAGCGACTTTACCCAGGGTATATAGTGTCAGCCTCTCTTCCTTCCTTTATATATCTTTTTGTCTATCAGTAGCCTTTATGATCGGAGTGTCCCCCTCCCCACTTAGATGTCAGTTGTGCCCCCTCGCTTCCTCCAATGTTATAATGTCGGCTCCATATGTTTCTGCATGGAATCACAAGACCCTGCACTCACTTCACCTGTCTAGCTGCTTCATGTAGTTATCTTTTCGCTCCCCAGGCTTTTCAATAATGTGTGGTATGTCTCGCTCTTCACCCGCTCTGCCCCATTATATCCGTCCGCTTTCGCGGCCTACCTGATAGTCCCGCTAGGATCGAGGGAGAGCGGCTCCAGGGTCTTTCCGACGCTCAGTGCGCCTTACAGGTGTAGCGCGTTATGGTTGTCGGCTCTTCTAGATGTGAGTCGCTGGGTAAGATTGCGGGTTATGAAGCTTCTCCGATGAGAGAGATGAGTTGGGCTACCGGAATCTGCGCCTTCTTCCCTGCATCTTGTTTTGGCGCGAATATCTTCACTGGGGTATTAAGCTGTATAACGCGTTCCTGAGTTGTGCAAGTCTCACATATTTCTCCTGTGTCAGTTCAGACACTCTTGCAGCTGTAATCTTGAAGTTTTGGCTTGCAATATATTATTATTATACCGGCTTTTTAATGTTTGCAGTACAGAGCTTGGGAATTAAGCAGCCATCACCAAGCTCAGTCAGGCTCCGCCCCCGTAGCCAAAACCTTTAACAATACACAAAGGTGTTGAAGCTTAAATCGGAAGGATACTACTTCAGCATCAGATGAAGTAATTATACTGTCCGAATCTGAGATTTCATCCTCAGAAGCTACCAACGTATCCTCCTCATCCGATTTATGAGAGAGGGCGACCTGAGAAGCAGAGATTGGAACAGAAACCTTAACATCTGAGTCTCTAATGTTCCTCTTGCTTTTTCCCTTTAGCATAGGAATGGCAGATACCGCCGAAGATACCCGAGCAACAATTTCTGCAGGCAAATAAACTCCTCCAGGAGACTAAGAGGAACCGCAGGGCACTGTATGTGACGCTACTAAGGCTTGGGACGTTTGAGGATAAAGCTGTGGTATTGCCTGAACAGCATCATCCTGAGAGACGGTTGGCTCAGAAACAAAGAGTTTATCTTTATTCTTTAAAGTCCTTTCTATACATGAGGAACACAATTGCAAGGGCAATACAATTTGGTTTTCCAAACAAAGAAGGCACCTGTCCATAGGAGCAGAGTCCTGTTCTATGATTGGAATCTTTTTAGAAATATCTACAAAAAGACAATCTTATAATTGAGGTACTATTGCTTTAAGTAACCCACAGGGCGATAAAAACTTTTGTAGAATTAATTTCCCCCAAATAGTAAATAAATTTTGTCTGTGCAGAAAAAGGGTTATAAGAACAATCTATCAGAGCACCTCTACACCCCAGTCCTTGACTAAGGTGCCTACCTGCCCTTCAACTAGCGTAGGGTGATCCGGACTCCCCTTAATGCAGACGCTGTAACTGCTCCTATAAACCTGCAGGAGTGGAGCCGGAAGGTCACTTGACTGGCAATTGAAGCAACGCCACACATGTAAAGCACGCGCTTCAGTCGTATAATAATGGAAAAACTGCTTCACTCAAAACCTGAAAGGTTTGCAGATATAAGTCAAACAAACGTGCCCCCAAAAAACATTGCTTACACAATCTTAAGTGAACTAAGCCATAGATAATAAAACTCATGAGCCACCACAATAAGGTTAACAGAAATAATAGAGAATGGTGTATACAAAAAATACACCACACTCATAGGGGGCGCTAACTGATGACTAAAAAATAAGTGCAAATATAAAACAAACTATAAATAAATTATACAATCAATCAAAAAGATACCCAATCCGAATTGGTGGATGCTGGAGTATGGGTATATGCAAATATAACAAGATGTCCATAACAACAATCCTGAAAAATGGAGGCAGCTCTCTGTCATAGGACGGTCATCCTGATGTATCGTGATCTAAGAAGAAAGAGGAACAGAGGCGCCAAACATGGCCTAGTAACGTCAGGGCACCAACACACACAGAACCGACAGGATAAGATATACTCACAAGTGAGGCGCACCCAAATGGTGCTATTGTGGCAGACTGGAACTATAACAGTGGTCCAGCTCACTGGTCACCGCCAGCCAAGACCCCAAGTCCAGATGATCCTTGAGAGGGCCTATAGGTTAGAGCCTGGAAGGACAAGGAGAAGGCACAAGCATAGCCCAGTAACGTTTTGACCAAGGAGAAAGAAAATTTAAAGGTTGCATTTAACAGGAGGCGAAGCACCACCAGGTGCAATATCAGCATTACTGGGACCTCTCAGCCGCCCAGTGGACTGTGGAATCCAACCAACAGGATAAAGATAGTCCCAACTTGAGAAAAAATTCAGCAAAAGAGATAATATGCCCCCACGAGAGCAAGACAAAGGAGTTAGTAGCAAGTGTATATTTATAATACTTTATTAAAACATGTGACGCGTTTCTCAGCCACCATAGGGCTGTTTCCTCAGGCTACAGATAGATTGTCTTGCTCTCGTGGGGGCATATCTCTTTTGCTGAATTTTTTCTCAAGTTGGGACTATCTTTATCCTGTTGGTTGGATTCCACTGGGCGGCTGAGAGGTCCCAGTAATGCTGATATTGCACCTGGTGGTGCTTCGCCTCCTGTAAGTGCAACCTTTAAATTTTCTGTCTCCTTGGTCAAAACGTTACTGGGCTATGCTTGTGCCTTCTCCTTCCAGGCTCTAACCTATAGGCCCTCTCAAGGATCATCTGGACTTGGGGTCTTGGCTGGCGGTGACCAGTGAGCTGGACCACTGTTATAGTTCCAGTCTGCCACAATAGCACCATTTGGGTGCGCCTCACTTGTGAGTATATCTTATCCTGTCGGTTCTGTGTGTGTTGGTGCCCTGACGTTACTAGGCCATGTTTGGCGCCTCTGTTCCTCTTTCTTCTTAGATCACAATAAGGTTAACTCCTTCCTCTCATAAAGGAGATTAACCCCTGTCTCTCACATACAAAATCTGCCTGCTCACTGCCTAAAATTAATCCTGTACCCATTCTAGTCCCATAATTGAATGCAGAGAGTTGAAGCTTAACCCCCTTCAGTGCCAGCCTCACCTGTACTTCTAGCCGTCCGGCAGGAGGACAGCTCACAAAGTGTGAAAGGACGCCAACTCCTTACAGAGGCCTGTGTAAAAAAAAGAAAGAACAGGGTAGACCTACTCTGGCTTTCTGTACTAGGGAAGCAACATGTTGAGAAAATGCAGCAAGGCCCACCTTACAAGTTCCTAACTGCTCTAAAGTCACCACTACTCTACTGAAAAGATTGATGTGGACTACAGCTATACCCAAAATCTTGCTTGTAGCAAAAGAAATCAGATTTTCTTCAGACACCAAAACTTCACCTCCTCCATTAACAGAGGCAACGAGAATGACTAGGGATTGTGGGTAGGGGAATGACACTTAACAGCTTTGCTGTGGTGCTCTTTGCCTCCTCCTGCTGGCCAGGAGTGATATCCCACTAGTAATTGATGACGTCGTGGACTCTCCATATCTTAGGAAAGAAATGAGGTTTAATAAACTTTTTGTATGGGAATTCGAGTGCAGCTTCGTCATTCTCAAAGATATTAGAAGTCTTCCTCTATTTATATTTTTGCATGCAATATTAGATATATCCATCCCCAGTTTTTGTATTAGGTAATGGTGATAGATGTACACCGCTTTTGTTATGTTGTAAAGTGGTGAGAAGGAAATGTACTGTCTGTCTACAATCTGTGTATTAACAGGAAATGAGTTATATATTCTAATCTTTAACTACTAGGAGACAGTGAGAGGTGTGTGTTCTGGTTTATGTGTAAGAAGAAGAGCTAACTTGTATATGTGCTCTAATTTAATACTATTTTGTAATAAGGAAATTGCATATGTCCCTGAAGTATTAGCATTTGTAGAATATGAATTTGTAAATGATTGCGAAGTGCCCCAGAGTTCTGTGTGTTAAAGAGACAATAAACACCTTGTAATTACAAGACATCTGTTGTGTTGCTATAGAATAACAAATCAGCCAAGTCTTAACATTTTAAAAACAAATTGAATATCCATTTTACTGCAATTAGTTTTCAATAGCCAAACTCCACCAACCATTTGCCTTATTTGGAGGAACCAATCTGGGCTTTAGCCTGCAGACAACAAGGTTAGCCTCTGTCAATTTTCAGAGCTAAATTACAAGAAATGGGGGGCAAAATAAACACAATATATTACAAAGTTATTTTGTTATGCATAACTAAACATTGTATATAAAAATCTGAAGGTGTTTGCTTACCTTCTTTTAATATGTTTTTATTTAGAGTAGAAAATAGGTGCCTGTCTATAAACCAGTGACTTTGAGGGGGTAGTAAAATCCCAATATGTTCCAGTAACATGCAATCTCTGCAAGTTACAAACTCAAATCAATAATACTTTATGCACAAAAATAATTTACACTGATTTAACATGCTCTTGTTTAAAGCTTAGAGGGAATCAATGTGCTTCTTAGGATTGTGTCATTGTCTTTTCTTCTTAGTCGTTCCACTGTACTTCCCCAAGGAAAATCTCCATAACCCGAATGGATCCAAGTTGCACTTTTGCCTTCTATGCCAGAAATCAAACAGAATTTGATACACTATGCAGCCACTTAAAAAAAGTGAGTAGCACCCATGAGCATTATTGTATATATTTATTTTTATTATAGAGTGCCAACATATTTTGTAGCATTGTATATCGGTACATTAAATACACTGTGAAAAACAGAATATAGGTTAACCTACTAGCACAGAAGCTCTATAGGGCCTTGCTCCTATGGGAATTTACAATCTAGGTGGCAAAGGTGATACCAGGGACAGGAGATATGTTGGTATGAGCATACACTGGAAAGAATGGGGAGAGTTGGTCGTTTCACTAAGATTCAGCATGAGAAAATGATGGTAGGTTGATAAAATAATTGTATGAGTAAAGGATTGAGGCAAAAGATAAATATAGTTTGTATATACTGTGTTTTTAATGCTTTGCAGATTTAGATTAGGATCCTAAATTTTATTCTGCTGGAGCTAGGAAGTTAGTGATAGGGGATAAAAGAAGGGGGATCAGCCAATCAAGAACCATGGGTGAGAGGTAGGTCAGCCCGGTAGAGGAATTTTAAACGTATCAGAAGGAGAAGAGCTAGGAAGGCCAATTTTCTTGTGGATTGAAATTGTCACGATGGGCAAGTGCCAGCAAATTGGTGTTTTGGTGGTATCTGGTGTAAGGAAGTCTTAGGTTTTGGGGGTGTTGCACAGATGGTTGTGGCAGAATATAATATATTAAGTGATTGTCTATAGGACTGAAGGAGAGAGCAGAGTCAAGCACTGAAGACTTTATGGTTGGTGAGAGGAAGACAATGACATGGGTTTTGTATGGGGTAGATTTGTGCTAGTCAAGCATTTGCTGATATGAAAGGTAAACAGGGGTGAGACATCGGGTTCAGATTGATTTGTGGGTGTCATCCTCAACACATAATGAAACACAAAGGAACTATTTATCAGGCCAAGCAAAGAGGCACTGGGTACGAAGATCTAAAAGACCAATTGAGAGAGAACTTAAGACAAGGGATCTGTGTCATAACTATCACGTGAACTCACATTTGCAATAGGACATGTGAAAAAATGGTTTAAAAAAAAAGATAAAAAATGAAATTGTATACAATTTAGGATCCAGCAAGAATATTGAAAAGACAGACACACATTTGTTTAGGAATTACAAAAAAGGTCCAAAAAACCCAGATGTAAGACTAAAAAAAAACTAGATGTAAGATTCTTAGTGAAATTCCCTGACTACTTGAGGGTTTTTCAGTAACAGCGCCCAAAAATTATACCACAGTTTTACCGCTGTTGGAGCTTCCTGAATGGGATTGTGGGCTGGAGGACGTGCCTAGCGTTATAGGCACTCCCTCCTGAAACAATCCCATTGTATGAACAATTGTGTGATTTCAGTTATTTACACTGTAGACAAACAAGTCTAGGCAGGAAGGGGTTTAATGCCTCCTTTAAAAACAGGTAAATACATTGTTAAACGGCTGCATACAGTTCTAGTAGGAATTGGTGGGGGCACAATCTTTAGAGTTAAATTCAATGTTAATTAAATTAAAAGGAACGATACCCAAATGTTGAAGCACTTGAAAGTAATGCAGCATAGCTGTAAAAAGCTGACTAGAAAATATCATTGACACTCCACTGTAAAGGAACTTTAAGCAGCCAATCAGGATACTAGTCCCAGGACTTGCAAGGGAGCATGTATCTCGCATGTGCAGGCACAATCATGTTATTCCTCTATTCAGTTTATGGAAGTTCATTATGAAATCTCACAATATTTCAGTGAAATCTCATGAGATCACAGCAAAGCATAACATGACCTCAGCACTGCTGATGGGCTATTCCCCCCCCCCCAACTTGCAGCTGGACAGTAGCTGAAGTATAACTGTTACCAAGCACTTACTCTTGTAAGTTAAAGTGACATTATACACTAGATTTTTCTTTGCATAAATGTTTTGTAGATGATCCATTTAAATGGCCTATATAGTTTTTTTTTTTAATTAAAAGTATAGTTTTTCTTTCTTTTTTTTTTTTTAAATAACATTGTGCTGATTTTCAGACTTTTAACCAAGCCCAACGTTTTAGGAGAATACTGATGTAAACCTACTCCAGCTTGCTCCTGTTTGTGTAAAGAGTCTTTTCATATGCAGGGGGAGTGTCTTCTCTTTTTGGTATACAACTAGTTTCAGTGGGTGTTGCAGCTAACTTTTTCAACAGAGCTAAACTGGGAGCTTCTAAGTTAGTTTTTTTTTTAAACTTTTTTATACTGGATTTTTATATCGGTATCTGTGCATATTATTCTTTATAGTAGTGTCTATTACATGCAGTTATATGAAAACTGGTGTATACTGTCCCTTTTAAAGAAATTTAGAGGTAAAATATCTTCCCTTTTTACATAGAGATGTTCAGGTGATCTCTTTTTTTTTTTTGTCAGCTTTTTAGTTATGCTGCATCACTTTCAAGTGATTTAGCATATGGGTATTATGTCCCTTTAATAAGTTCGACTGCGCAGGTTTTTTTATTTTCATTATGCATAATTTAACATTTATGGGGTTTCAATGATAATGTTTTTGTCCCATTAAAAAACAAACACCACAGTAATATTTTTGTATAGGTTTAAGTAACATGAATTTTTTTATTTATTTTTTTTGCATATATTTTTCACAGGTGTTAAATTCTCCATCATCAGAAGAGAAATATCCCATCTTCAGCATTATAGATGGGCATGCTCAAGCATACAGCAGTGAGGAGGGGGCACGGATTTCCTCTCTCCCCATTACTTGCCGTAAGAAAGTGGGATTGTCAAAGAGACACAGCTCAGACGAGTTTGAATTCCTATAACAGGAATGCACTAACTTACCTTTCTAGAAGTAAACTTGAGGGTAGATTGACACTGCTGTATAACCCACATAGGACATGTTAGCCTTTTCATTGCCTTTTGAGTTTGCCTGGAGCAGAGTCCCCGTAATGGGGGATAGGATCATCATTAGGTGTTTGCTTATAATTAGATCTTGATTTCACTTGTTTTTAAACTATAAAAGATTTTGTCAGGCTGCTATAATGAAGATGGTCGGCCAGCTGATTCCAGCAGCAACAAAGCATTCAAAATGTTGCCTGTTTGGGCATTTTAAAAAGTGGCATTATTTAGACCAGGGGTCAACAACCTTGGCACCCCAGATGTTTTTGAACTATATTTCCCAGTAAAGAGTGTCTATGCATCATGGGAAATGTAGTTCCAAAACATCTGTGGTGACAAGGTTGCTGACCCCTGATTTAGACTGTTGTAATTTTCTAAACAGTGGTATGATCCATTAAACCCAGTTCTAACCCTATTTCCTGAAGAAGCGCCACGGTTTAGAAACACCCAGCAACCAGGTTTGCCCACAGTTCTTAATATCGCAACAGTCTACCAATTTCTGAACCTGAGTGTTGTTTTAAAGCTTGACAGAACCTCCATTGATCATTTAACAATAAGCTAAAATACTGCATATAAATATGTAGTTAAACTCGCCATGCAGGTAGGATCATTTCATTATATTTATAAAGTCATTTAATAGTTACATTTTTAAGTCACCTTAGTACCCGTTGAACATATAACTGGATCTGAATCTGTTCATAGGGATACCCTATTATGTTTTTTTTTAAAGGGACATATGCCCTATCAGACAGTGAGCATCGGCTGTACACAAACATGCAGTTTCTGCTAACTTCACTTTATTTTAACCGTTTTTATTAAACTTGAATGCAAAAAATGTTTAACGTTTGTTGCACTTTAAAACACATGATAGAAAACCTGTGACTATTGCGTCCCTTTACAAAGAGACGTAAACGTTGCAGTAATATCACACAACCTTGTGAAATAATAATTACTGTATGCAGTACTCCTAGTTACACACTTGTAGGAATGAGAATTAGGCAGGGGCAAATATTCATTTACTAAACATTGGCTATTTTTGGTGCCAGATTTATAAGTTTAAAGGTACAACACACAAATCCGGCATTGAAAATGCACCCATATTTAGTATTAGTGTAATACGAACACTTGCCCATGCCTAATGCGCATTCTATGGCACAACAGCGCTCTCATTGCAGTTAGTGGCCTAAGTATATAGTTATTACTCTCTTGCTGTAAAATGTTTTTTTTTTTTTTTTATGTCATCTGAATGTAAACATTATGGGGTTTATCACAATCCTTTAAGTTAATCTAAGGATTTTCTTCAAAATTCACTACTCAAGACTGAGGATTTTTATGATAATGATTTGATAAACTTTTTCTTAACATCTTATGTACCCTGTATGTTAGCTGTCCTTTTTCAATGTTAGGGGTTAAATAGCACAGCTCTCGCTATTGCTGAATGCCTCTGAGACGTAGTAAAAGTGTGTCCTGCTGCTTTCGGCAATACCCATGTTAATCGTTAACCCCTTAACGTCCACAATGTACCCTGTATGTAAGTTTTTTTTTTGTGTGTGTGGTTATAATAGGATACGTCGCTGATCGTTAAGGATTGTGATCAACCCGTTAGTAAATTGATCATTGTACAGTGTGTGATTTAAACTGCCTCAAGTCATCAGTGACACATTACTGTCATTGGCCTCTAAGGATGTGACCATTTAGAGTCACTGTCCATTTACTGCACTGATTTTTAGGACTACTCTATTTAAAATTGTTATGGATACCATCTAATTCCACTGCTGATATTTTCTTGGATAACTTTATGTAACCTGTCAGCCTGCTATTAACAAGACGTTCTTATTACTGCTGAATTTAAACAGACGTTTTAGTGAAAAAAAGTAATGCTTTAAGTCATCAGCTTGTAATTTTAGTACTACCGACACTTAAAAGTCACAAACTTGCTGATTTGATTGTGTCAGCTGGAGATCAAGAGATGTGTGGCTCTGGAGCAGTACTTTGGTTTTAACCCTTTGCAGGGTCAGTAGTGCTAAAATGACATCCTATAACGAACTAGAACATTCTATTTTTGCTCTAATTCTGTTAAAGGGACAGTAAACCTTAAAAATAATGTTATATAATTCTGCACATAGTGCAGAATTATGTAACATTATATTAGCCAAACTTTATAAAACCTAATGTACCCTTTTAATTTTTTTTTAAAAAACGGCTGTTTTACAGACCCGCTCTCTGTACTCTGCTGAGCGGGTCTGTTATATTCACACAGCGCATCGTGCCAGCTGTATAGTTACAGCCCGGCCCGACCGCGACATAAGACTAAGTGCAGCTCGCTCCTGCTGTCAGACAGAGCGGGTCTGTAAAACAGCCGTTTTTAAAAAAAATTAAGAGTAAAAGTTTGGCTAATATAATGTTATATAATTCTGCACTATGTGCAGAATTATATAACATTATTTTTAAGGTTTACTGACACTTTAAGAGCCATTGGGATCAGGAAAAAACCTAGAAGCCTCACTAACTTTACCATTTCTCTCTAAAATAAATACAAAAAAAAATGTTCTGCTATCTCATTTTCTTAGGTTTGCTGGCTGAGCAATCTCACTATCCCAATTCATTATCTCCATCTCATTTTGTTTTCTCTCTCCTCATCCATGTACATTACCTTAACATGGGGGGGATCAGTCACACATTTTCCAACACTCAGGCCCAAGATAACATAATTGTATCCTTCAAATAAACAGGCACTAAGAAAGCATCTAACAATTATTGTATACGGCACAAGTTTCTTTAGAGAACACATGCAGACAGTATTCAGATTATCTCACCATCACTTTTGTAGTGTTTTGTTACTAAAAAATATTTAGTTTCCTTTTGATATTTTTTTTTTTTTACACATGGATTTGCGGAAACAAGAACATAGTTTTCCTTTATTACATCTTTGTACTGCAGTATTTGTTAAAGTGTCACGTTCCTTTTCACTATCCAGTTTTGACAAACTCATAGCTTTTAGATGCACAATATTTATTTTGCGTTTTGTTTAGTCTTTGTACAATGAAGATAAATGCTTTAACCTTTTAAAGCCGTTATGCCGTTCCATTCCGTCATAATTAGACTGGGCTTTAAAGCCGTTATGACGGAATGGAACGTCATAACTAACGGCTGTCCTGAAGCCTTCTGTGCTTCAGGGATTTAATCGCGGTCTGGAGGGCGTTCCTAGGATTGTAGGGACGCCCCCCAGATGCGATCCAATAATTGAAATCTCGCGATCGTATGCACGATCGCGTAGTTTCAATTTGTCTACATCGGAACAGTTGTTCCGATGTAGGCACTTTAACCCTGTCACGAAAGGGTTAAAAAGTTGATAGGCTACTAGTGTGGAAGGTTTGCCCACTTGTGTGCTGTCATTATAGCAAAAAGCATGGGACAAACACTGCACAAAATAGCAGCATGATTGTAATGAGGAGGAGGTTATTCTAATAAGAGACCAGCAGAATAAAATGTCTTCAAGGGACATGGAGTTGATCTGTTAACATTAATGTATTACTTCAATTTCAGCATTTGCATCTTTTGAGATAATTATTAAACAAAAACATGAACTCTACAGACTCCAAAATGATGCCATTCTACTCAAAATGCACATTAAACACCTTGAGATTGTAATTCAAAATGTTTACCCCCCCAAAAAAAAAGAAAACAAACTATTGTTGTATAACATTACTGCAATATTCCAAAGTGATTGGTTGCACACTCAAGTGACCCATTCACAACTGTTCTTAACTGGCTTCAGCAGGGAAGGAAACCTAGGTTATTATTTCTCCAACATTGGTGTGTCCGGTCCACGGCGTCATCCATTACTTGTGGGAATATTCTCTTCCCTAACAAGAAATGGCAAAGAGCACAGCAAAAGCTGCCCATATAGCCCCCCCAGTCATTCTCTTTGCCGCTCTGAACAATTAGCATCTCCACGGAGATGGTGAAGAGTATGTGGTGTTTAGTTGTAGTTTTTTATTCTTCTATCAAGAGTTTGTTATTTTAAAATAGTGCCGGTTTGTACTATTTACTCTAAAACAGAAAGGGATGAAGAGTTCTGTTTAAAAGAGGAGTATGATTTTAGCAGCAGTAACTAAAATCAATTGCTGTTCCCACGCAGGACTGTTGAGCCCAGAGAACTTCAGTTGGGGGGAACAGTTTGCAGACTTTTCTGCTCAAGGTATGACTAGTCCATTTTCTAACAAGACTGTGTAATGCTAGAAGACTGTCATTTTCCCTCTTGGGGATCGGTAAGCCATTTTCTTAGACTCTTAACAGAATGAAGGCTTATTATGGGCTATACACTGGTTGACACTCTTGTGGGCTAAATCGATTGCTTTATTTAAGTATTTTATGAAGTTTGAAGTGATTTCTAAAACTTTTATGATGGGGAACGTTTTTAGGCGCCAGGCAGTCGTTTAGACACCTTTCCAGTCAGGAAGGGCCTTTCACTATAGTAGGCAGAGCCTAATTTTCGCGCCATAATTGCGCAGTTTATTTTGGATGCAGTGCATGTGAGAGGGTCTGGTGATCATTGAAAACGTTCCTGGAAGGCTTAATTTGGTATCGTATAACCCTTAAGGACAGGTGAAGTCGCAGCAAACGCTGGGACTGTAGTGGGGTTATAATTGTTAATTGATTAAACGGCTCCGGTTTCCTCATTTAAGGGGTTAAAAGCTTGAAAATTGGGGTGCATGCTTTAAAAGCATTAAGACACTGTGGTGAAAATTTGGTAAAGATTGGATATTTCCTTCTTAGTTTTTCACACATTCAGAAATAAAGTGTGCTCTGTTTAACATTTAAAGAGACAGCCTGTCTAACATGTCTGTACCTTCAGATAGAACATGTTCTGTATGTATGGAGACAAAGGTGGTCCCCCCTTCAAATGTATGCGATAATTGTGCCATGGCGTCCAGACAAAGGAAGGACAGTACTGTCACATTTAATAAGGTTGCCCAAGATGATTCCTCAAATAAAGGTAGTGGGGATAGTTCTTCATCCTCTCCTTCTGTGTCAACACCAGTTATGCCCGCGCAGGCGACCCCTAGTACATCTAGCGCGCCAATGCTTGTTACTATGCAACAATTAACGGCAGTAATGGATAATTCCATTGCTAATATTTTATCCAAAATGCCAGCATTTCAAAGAAAGCGTGATTGCTCAGTTTTAAATACAGTGGAGCAAGAAGGCGCTGACGATAATTTATCTGTCATACCCTCACACCAGTCAGAAGTGGCAGTGAGGGAGGGCTTGTCGGAGGGAGAACTTTCAGATTCAGGAAGAATTTCTCAACAGGCAGAACCTGATGTTGTGACGTTTAAATTTAAGTTAGAGCATCTCCGCGCATTACTTAAGGAGGTGCTAACTACACTGGATGATTGTGACTCTTTGGTCATTCCAGAAAAATTGTGCAAGATGGACAAATTCCTAGAGGTCCCGGTGCACCCTGATGCCTTTCCGATCCCTAAAAGGGTGGCGGACATAGTGAATAAGGAGTGGGAGAAACCAGGCATACCTTTTGTCCCACCTCCTATATTTAAGAAATTGTTCCCTATGGTCGACCCAAGGAAGCACACATGGCAAACAGTCCCTAAGGTTGAGGGGGCAGTTTCTACGCTAGCCAAACGCACGACTATTCCCATTGAGGACAATTGTGCTTTCAAAGATCCTATGGATAAAAAATTGGAGGGTTTGCTTAAAAAAGATTTTTGTTCAGCAAGGTTACCTCCTCCAACCAATTTTGTGCATTATTCCTGTCACTACGGCGGCGTGTTTCTGGTTCGATGAACTAGAAAAGTCGCTCAATATGGAGACTCCATATGAGGAAGTCATGGACAGAATTCACGCACTTAAGTTAGCTAATTCCTTTATTTTAGATGCCGCTTTGCAATTAGCGAGATTAGCGGCGAAAAATTCAGGGTTTGCAATTGTGGAGCGCAGAGCGCTCTGGCTAAAGTCTTGGTCGGCGGATGTATCTTCCAAGACAAAATTGCTTAATATCCCTTTCAAAGGTAAGACCCTTTTTGGGCCAGAATTGAAAGAACTTATTTCAGACATCACTGGGGGGAAGGGCCATGCCCTCCCACAGGATAGGCCTTTCAAGGCTAAGAATAAGTCCAATTTTCGTTCCTTTCGTAATTTCAGGAACAGACCGGCTTCTAACTCTGCAGCCTCTAGACAAGAGGGTAACGCTTCCCAGGCTAAACCAGCTTGGAAACCAATGCAGGGCTGGAACAAGGGTAAACAGGCCAAGAAGCCTGCTGCTGCCACCAAGACAGCATGAAGGGGTAGCCCCCGATCCGGGACCGGATCTAGTAGGGGGCAGACTCTCTCTCTTCGCTCAGGCAAGAGATGTTCCGGATCCCTGGGCACTAGAAATAGTCTCTCAGGGTTATCTTCTAGAATTCAAGGAACTTCCTCCAAGGGGAAGGTTCCACATGTCTCGCTTATCTTCAGACCAAATAAAGAGACAGGCATTCTTACATTGTGTAGAAGACCTGTTAAAGATGGGAGTGATACACCCAGTTCCAACTGTGGAACAAGGTCAGGGGTTTTACTCAAACCTGTTTGTAGTTCCCAAAAAAGAGGGAACTTTCAGACCAATTCTGGATTTAAAAATTCTAAACAAATTTCTCAGAGTTCCATCGTTCAAAATGGAAACCATTCGAACAATTTTACCTACAATCCAGGAGGGTCAATATATGACTACCGTGGATTTAAAGGATGCGTACCTACATATTCCTATCCACAAAGATCATCATCAGTTCCTAAGGTTCGCCTTTCTGGACAAACATTACCAGTTCGTGGCTCTTCCGTTCGGTTTAGCCACTGCTCCTAGAATTTTCACAAAGGTGCTAGGGTCCCTTCTGGCGGTTCTAAGACCGAGGGGCATTGCAGTGGCACCTTATCTAGACGACATTCTAATTCAAGCGTTGTCTTTTTCCAAGGCAAAGGCTCATACAGACATTGTTCTAGCCTTTCTCAGATCTCACGGCTGGAAGGTGAACGTAGAAAAGAGTTCCCTGTCTCAGTCAACAAGAGTTCCCTTTTTGGGAACAATAATAGATTCTTTAGAAATGAAGATCTTCCTGACAGAAGTCAGAAAGTCAAAGCTTCTAAACGCTTGTCAAGATCTTCACTCTATTCTGCAGCCTTCCATAGCTCAGTGCATGGAAGTAGTAGGATTGATGGTTGCAGCAATGGACATAGTTCCTTTTGCTCGAATTCATCTAAGACCATTACAACTGTGCATGCTCAATCAGTGGAATGGGGACTATGCAGACTTGTCTCCACAGATTCAAGTAGACCAGGTGACCAGAGACTCACTCCGTTGGTGGTTGACTCAGGATCACCTGTCTCAGGGAATGAGTTTCCGCAGACCAGAGTGGGTCATTGTCACGACCGACGCCAGTCTATTAGGCTGGGGCGCGGTCTGGGATTCCCTGAAAGCTCAGGGTTTATGGTCTCGGGAAGAGTCTCTTCTTCCGATAAACATCCTGGAACTGAGAACGATATTCAATGCTCTCCGGGCTTGGCCTCAACTAGCGAAGGCCGGATTCATAAGATTCCAGTCAGACAACATCAGGGAGGAACAAAGAGTTCCTTGGCGATGAGAGAGGTATCCAAGATCATCAAATGGGCGGAGGATCACTCCTGCCATCTATCTGCAATTCACATCCCAGGAGTAGACAACTGGGAGGCGGATTATCTGAGTCGTCAGACTTTCCATCCGGGGGAGTGGGAACTCCATCCGGAGGTCTTTGCCCAGTTAACTCAATTATGGGGCATTCCAGACATGGATCTGATGGCGTCTCGTCAGAACTTCAAGGTTCCTTGCTACGGGTCCAGATCCAGGGATCCCAAGGCGACTCTAGTGGATGCATTAGTGGCGCCTTGGTCGTTCGACCTAGCTTATGTGTTTCCACCGTTCCCTCTCCTTCCCAGGCTCGTAGCCAGGATCAAACAGGAGAAGGCCTCAGTGATTCTGATAGCTCCTGCGTGGCCACGCAGGACTTGGTATGCAGACCTGGTGAATATGTCATCGGCTCCACCATGGAAGCTACCTTTGAGACAGGATCTTCTAGTACAAGGTCCATTCGAACATCCAAATCTAGTTTCTCTGCAGCTGACTGCTTGGAAATTGAACGCTTGATTTTATCCAAGCGTGGGTTTTCAAATTCAGTGATAGATACTCTGGTTCAAGCCAGAAAACCTGTGACTAGAAAGATTTACCATAAAATATGGAAAAAATATATCTGTTGGTGTGAATCCAAGGGATTCTCCTGGAGTAAGATTAAAATTCCTAAGATTCTCTCCTTTCTCCAAGAAGGTTTGGATAAAGGGTTGTCAGCGAGTTCTCTAAAAGGACAGATTTCTTCTTTATCTGTGTTGTTACACAAACGACTGGCAGCTGTGCCAGATGTACAAGCTTTTGTGCAGGCTTTGGTCAGAATCAAGCCTGTTTATAGACCCATGACTCCCCCTTGGAGTCTAAATTTAGTTCTTTCAGTTCTTCAAGGGGTTCCGTTTGAACCTTTACATTCCATAGATATCAAGTTACTATCTTGGAAAGTTCTGTTTTTGGTTGCTATTTCTTCTGCTAGAAGAGTTTCTGAATTATCTGCTTTGCAGTGTGATCCACCTTATCTAGTGTTCCATTCAGATAAGGTTGTTTTGCGTACTAAACCTGGTTTTCTTCCAAAAGTTGTTTCCAACAAGAATATTAACCAGGAAATAGTTGTTCCTTCTCTGTGTCCAAATCCAGTTTCAAAGAAGGAACGTTTGTTACACAATTTAGATGTGGTCCGTGCTTTAAAGTTCTATTTAGATGCAACAAAGGATTTCAGACAAACTTCATCTTTGTTTGTTGTTTATTCTGGTAAGAGGAGAGGTCAAAAGGCTACTGCTACCTCTCTTTCTTTCTGGCTGAAAAGCATCATCCGATTGGCTTATGAGACTGCCGGACGGCAGCCTCCTGAACGAATCACAGCTCACTCTACTAGGGCTGTGGCTTCCACATGGGCCTTCAAGAATGAGGCTTCTGTTGATCAGATATGTAAGGCAGCGACTTGGTCTTCTCTGCACACTTTTGCCAAATTCTACAAATTTGATACTTATGCTTCTTCGGAGGCTGTTTTTGGGAGAAAGGTTTTGCAAGCCGTGGTGGCTTCCGTTTAGGTAACCTGATTTGCTCCCTCCCTTCATCCGTGTCCTAAAGCTTTGGTATTGGTTCCCACAAGTAATGGATGACGCCGTGGACCGGACACACCAATGTTGGAGAAAACAGAATTTATGCTTACCTGATAAATTACTTTCTCCAACGGTGTGTCCGGTCCACGGCCCGCCCTGGTTTTTTTAATCAGGTTTGTAAAATTTCTTTCTCTATACACTACAGTCACCACGGCACCCTATAGTTTCTCCTTTTTTTCTCCTAACCGTCGGTCGTATGACTGGGGGGCGGAGCCTGAGGAGCTATATGGGCAGCTTTTGCTGTGCTCTTTGCCATTTCCTGTTAGGGAAGAGAATATTCCCACAAGTAATGGATGACGCTGTGGACCGGACACACCGTTGGAGAAAGTAATTTATCAGGTAAGCATAAATTCTGTTTTTTGTATTATTATTTAAATATCTCAATTTTTGAAAAATAGATCTGTGTATTATCCTCAGGGTAATTTTTACAATGAATACTTTGGAATATCTAGCATTTATTTAATGTTTAGTATCCCATTAAAGGGACATGAAACCTAAAATGTATCTTGTGATTCAGATTTAAAAAAAACTTCCCAATTTACTTTGGTTATCAATTTTGCTTCATGGTATCTTTTTTGTAGGAGGAGCAATGCACTACTGGGAGCTAGCTGGACACATTGGTAAGCCAATGACAACAGAAATATGTGCAGCTCATGTGCCTACCTAAGTATGCTTTTGGAAAGTTGTTTAAAATTGCAAACCATCTGAATGAGAGAAAAAAAATTGGGTTTGATGTCCCTTTAGGGCCGTAAGCTAAGCTTCTGCATAAATGAAACGGCATTAGAAGTGTATGTTGCTTAGCACAGAGAAGCTCTGGTTTACTTTATCGAGGAACAAAATAAAATTCATATTGGGGACAGCACATTGAAAGTTATAGCTGTAGCCTTTAACCTTTTACATTGCAAAAACTCAACAAAAAAAAAGGGAAAAGTTAGCTTTGAAAAGCTGGAATGGAAGGGATACATTAAAAGCGATTATCAACTCAATGTCTTTTTAAAGTGAAGGTCAATTTTGATGAATTAGTGCCCGTTTTTTAATAATCCTATTAAAAACAAGGACACTTTAATTTATTAAAATTGACATTTCACTTCTTTTCTTCAAAAACTTTCCTTTTAATCCTGACAGCCACTGCAGCGCTTCCTCCGCCTGTCGCAAGCCCTCGTCGCGGGTCCAAAACGACGAATCCGGCTACCTCCATTCACTGCGTTTGCCTCAGGCCATGATTCCCCTGGGGGGAAGCCATGAATGGAGGAAGCCAGATTCGTCATTCTGACGTATGAAGAGGCTTCCGACGGCCCGGGGAATCGCTGGAGCGGCTGTCAGGATTAAAAGGTAAGTTTTTAAAGAAAACTAGTGACATGTCAATTTTGATGAATTAAAGTGCCCTAGTTTTTTAATAGGATTATTAAAAACCAGGCACTAATTCATCGAAATTGACCTTCACTTTAACATTACCTCTCATATATAGAAATAAAGATTAACTTGAGAGATCATTTTTTACTTCAGAACTTAACAAAACAGGCAGCTAGCTTCTCATTGGTAATAGGGCATTCTTTTATCTCTGTTTTGTAATCTGTGTGCACTACAGTTTTACATTAAATGGTTTTCTGATCATAAAGATTATTCTTGTAGGAAAACTGGTTTATCTCTTACTTACTGAGAGTGAAGGAGTCTCAACTGAATACACTGGGATATTTACACACAAAAAATGTAAACAAATTGGGCATCAAATCTGTATATTCTGAAAATTTTATTTATCTATGGGAATAAACTTTTTAAACAGAATCTTATTGTGTGAGTTTCATTACAATGAAGAAATAAAAGGTCTTTAAATATGTTTCATTTTACAATGCTGCATGAAATAGAAAAACTATTATCCTGATTTTGAAAGCCAGTTCATATAGTGTGGTTGTGTTGAGGTGGTTATAAAAGAATTTATCTCTAGTCCTCCTTTTTGCCTAGATTTTTATTTTGTTTCTCCTTGAGCTTTCGTCTTTCTCTGCCAAGCTGTCTGTATTTCAGTCTCTTAGGATTCAGGCCATACGCCCGCAGCCTGTTACCGCTGAACTCTCTTCCTCCCAGCTTCACCTTACTTCCTAATGTACGTCCAGCCTTCTTTCCTAATCTCCTCTTCTTCACATTTGTTTGTAGTCCACTATCCACAGGGCATGTCTGTTTATCATTCTCTTCTAATTTGCGCTTCTTACTTGACTTGATCTCACTTGATTTGATCTCCGTTCTTTGTTCCTCTGCAGATTCTTTGTTTTCCGCTGGGTTTACAGTTCTCTCTGGTAGTTCTGAAATATCTGTGCTCTGCTCATTAATCAGTGTATGCTCCTCTTCCTGATTTTTCAGTTTCTCTCTGCGTTTCTTCCCTATTTTAACTTTGGAAAGATTTGCAGAATCTGGTGTCTCGCTGTAGGAGAGAGATTAATGTGAGAAGGGTTTGCAGATACACTTACATAAACTTCATGAAAAAAAAGGTAACATATAAATGGGTGGAATTTACTAAGGCCAGTGGTGAATTTTGGGTGTTAGATACAAATATGCCTATCTTCCTATCTCAGGCTAGAAAACAGACTGTAATGCACAATAGAAAAGGTAAAAGTCACTAATTATTCACCAAGAAAACACAAATGGCATACCTGCCAAAACCAGAAAAATTGGAATAACCGGGCTGAATATATATGATATTGCACCCAATGAACAACTCAAGTCTTTGTCGAAAGCTGCTTTTGGCTGCAGTATTGGTGTACCCTCTTATAAATGAGGCAGGTATGATATCAAATTGGCAGGGGTGGAAAGAGATTTCTCACAAATGAGCAGTTTTCTTCTTAAATGGATAAAGTCCACAGCTGCATTCATTACTTTTGGGAAATAAGAACCTAGTCACCAGGAGGAGGCAGACACACCCCAGCCAATGGCTTAAATACTCCAACCACTCCTCTCATCCCCCAGTCATTCTTTGCCTTTCGTCCCAGGAGGATGGCAGAGAACTGTCAGAATTTAAAAAATTTTCTCTCTTATGGAGGGTATGGGACAAGTGTTTTAAGTAGTCCTGTCAGTCTCTCAGTGAGGGCTTGGATGAAAGTTAGAGTCTGGAGATGCAGGGAGAGTCTCTCTGCGAAACCATCCCGACTCATTAACGGCTCCTCAAGCAATCGGCGTTGTCTAACTTTGCTCCGCTGCCTGCTTTCTTCTCTCAAGTCCATGGCGGAGGCGATGCCACTATTCGTCACACTTGAAGGGCCGTGTTCCTGTTCCACTGCGTAGATTCCGGTAAGATTGTTTCATTTTACTTTATCGTCAATGTACTGTAATGTGAATGTTTTTCCCGAGATGCTACAACACCTTGCGGGTCTAACTATATGACATAGGGGTCTCAGTATCTTGAAATCGAGGGTTAATATCTCCTGAGGGGGGTTTATAATCATGTTTGTTATGTGATTCAACCTGCTTATGTGTGATGTTTATGGGCGCGCTTTTTTGGACTGTACGGCTCACCTTGTGTTCGGGCGTGGTTCCGTTCTGTTCCCCATTCCTTACCATGTGGCGAAGGAATATTCTAGTCCGCATGGGCTGGTCATAGGAGGTGGTGAGTGCCCCAACCATTGTGGGCGTCAGGTGCCGTTTTTGTTTAATACTTTAGTCAATATTTATATTTCCTCTATCCAGTTATGGAAGATTCTGATGCTGAGACTGTGCTCATTTCAGATTCAGTTACAGAGGATTCTGATACCAAGACTATTTTGATTTCAGATTCTGTGTCCGGTGATGACTCCGGATTGGCCTCGTTGACACGTCATCCAGTTTTGTTCTGTATGCCATTTCAGAGTGCCTGGTTCCTCGGGCTCTGGGAATCAAGGGACTGCTGAGCCATCCGCCTCTGGGGGTCCTGTCCTCTGATAGGCGAGTTCCCTACCAATTCATACTTTTACACATGCAGGTAACCCAGTTTCTGATTCCTCCATGCACGGTGGCATGTTCCCCCCGGAGGTTGCAGCACATTTTCGCTTCCACATATTGTTGGCGATTGTTCGTCTGCAGAGTCCAGACGTTTCTTTGAGAATGTGCTCATGCCCTATTGTCCCGGGTCTGCCGCCTTGGGGAGGGCCTCTACAGTACCGTGCGGGTGTAACTGTCCCTAAGTGTTGTGCCTTTAGTTACAGGATTGCGCGCCTTTGCGTATTGCTCAGACATGTTTTACAGTTATTGAATGACCCTATCGTTACCAGATATAGGGATTTTCAGTCTGCTACTTTGAATGGTGCACCTCATTAGACATGTGGGGATGAAGTAATCTCCTGATTGTCATTTGTTTGAGATCTTTCCCAGTTTTTGAAAGTTAGGGCTCCGTTTGGCTGGTCCTGCGGGTAGGCCTGTGTCTTTTCGAGCATTAACCTCCGGGTTGCCTTATATTTTATTTATATCCGATGGAATTTCTTTTTTTCCTTTGTGAACCTTCTGGGATTGATACTCTTTATTACTTCTTCAGAAGTTGTTTTGGACATGTTAGTCCTATGTTAAAAATGTCTGTTTCTTGTTTTTTTTTCCCCTATGAGGGAGAATTTAGGCAGCTTGCCGGTTAGGACCCTAGGTGCAGGCTGATCCTGTCGGGTTCGTTCGGTCTTGCGGCTGTTCAGACACGTGGCACTGTTCTGCTCGGCTGGTTCGGTAGAAGCACCAAGTGCTCAGGTTATCATTGTTTTTCCATGTTCAACTAAGCATTCAAGAGGCGGGAAGGATTGTTTCAGTCCTTATAGCCTTCAGTTACAGATGACCGGGCAGGGAAGTTTTTTCCGCTGCGTCACTCTGACATCTGATTTCATCAGAACTTAAGAGTTTTACTCCCTCATGTAGTGGAGGGTAGGAGGGCTTAACGCCCCTTACCGCAGTTGAGCGGTTTGGCCTTCATTTTTAGGCCTCTGGATTTGTCCTTTTGGGCTTGATCCAACAGCTTGTACAGATAGCGGAAGGTTTACAGTTTGAAATCAGTTGCAGCTCTTGACACCTTGCAGGTGTATGCGTAAGCTGTTTATAGTGTATCTTGATACAGCTCTTACTCTTTGACGTGTACTGTCTGAGTTATAAGAGACCTTTGGGTCTTCTTCCATTGTCTCCAGGTGAGTTGGATCTGTTTCCGGGTGATGGTTGTTCCCTGCAGGGACTTTGTTTAGCTCGGGGTTTTCCGGAGCTGGGTAGGCTTTGTGCCTTTTTCTTCCTTGTGTCCTCTGCTTGTGCAGAGGTGATAGGGAGACTAGCCCTGCTAGTAATTTTTTTTTTTTCTCGAGGTATCCCTTGGTTGTCCTGAGGCTCTGAGAAGTATCTTCATCTACTTCTAACCTTGCTCCTTGGAGCGTTGGACTTAAGCTAGGGGTGGCTCCTAGCCAGCTGTAGTATGAAACCAGCTGCAGCTATTTGCACCTTAAAAATGTGCTCTCAAGCTGTTTAAAAACTGGATATGCATTCGTATCCCTTGTGTCTTTTTTTGGCAAGCTGGGGTGTTTAGTTCTAGGGTAAGGTTTGCCTGAACTATTAGGTGCCCGGACCTGTTTTTCTCCATGAGACTTCCGGTTGCCGAGGCTTCGCTTGGCCTTTTCCTGACCCAGTCTTCAGTGGTTTTGGAATCTTGGATCTCAGGGCTGGTCGGGGTGTTCCATGGTAGTGGGAACTTGGGCTATGTCCTTGGTCTAATTTCTGGTTGCATTCCCCTGGTCGGCTTGCCAGTGTTACCGTGGATTCCCTGCTCTGCAGGCGAATGGGTTGGCTGTGCCTATTCTTTTGTTCCCCTGTCTTGGATCCCTGAGGCTGGGTTGGTCCAGCTGGGTGTGGGTCTGCAGGCCAGGATGACTGAGCAGTCTAAGGCGCTGCGTTTGGGTCGCAGTCTCCTCTGGATGTGTGAGCCTTGTTAAGTCTATCCTGTTAGCTCAGTCTTCTAGGTTATAGATTTTCCTTTCAACTTACTCCATTGATTTCAGAAAGAGGGTTTACTCTTCCTTTGGGTTCTGAGGGTATCCCCTCCTTTTCGGGGGGCCTCGATTGAGGTTTTGTATTCTCCTTTTTAGGGACCTGTGTGTGGGTCCGGCAACTTAGGTTGCCTGGAGTGTGCCCTTTGTCCGGGGTTGCCTTTGCGGTCTGCTTCTTGCTTGACTGCTTCTTCCTCCTCGCAAGTAACCCTCTGTGTCGTCCTGTTATACACTCTGTGTTCTCAAACTTGGGGTTTTTTCACCTGGGTGTATTACACTCTTTTTCATGGTCGAATGTTTTGGTCTTCTATGGTCAGACATTGGGAGGACTTTGCCTCTTCAGTTGCATTCCGTGCTTGCAGGATGTGGGAGAGATGTCTGTTCTGTGTGCCCGGTCTTATCTGGGGTTTCGCCTGGTATTGGCGTGGCCTCCTTCGGGTCTCTGTGAGCTGGGCTCACTATTGGAGGTGTTCTTTTTTGCATTTGGGGACCTTTCGGTTTCCTTAGTTCTCCTTTGCCTTATCCACTTGGGGGTTTCGGCTGGTGTCTCCTTCATTTGTACGGGATGAACAGTGAGGGAAAGTGTGTTGGGCAACGGTGTCTCCTGGAGGACTGTTGGCTCAGTCGAGTGCAGTCTCCAGTTTGGCTTCTGGAGTGACTACGAGTCAGTGTATTTGGGGCTTTTCCTCTTAAAAAAATTTCAGCTTAGGACAAAGCGTTTTTTTTTTTTATTGGGTAGAGGTTCAGGCCTATTGTACCCTCCCGTCTTGGCATTCAGTGTCCTCTATATCTTGGGTATTGTTTTCCCAAAAGTAATGAATGCAGCTGTGGACTCTTTCCATTTAAGAAGAAAAACATAAATTATGCTTACCTGATTTTTTCTTTTCTTCTGATGGAAAGAGTCCACAGCTCCACACCCGTAATTTTATGTGGGGCGTCCTTATTATTCTTCTGGCACCTTTCACCCTGATATTTCTGCTACTATTCCTTGTTCCTCGGCAGAATGACTGGAGGATGAGGGGAGTGGGAGGAGTATTTAAGACTTTGGCTGGGGTGTCTTTGCCTCCTCCTGGTGGCCAAGTTCTTATTTCCCAAAAGTAATGAATGCAGCTGTGGACTCTTTCCATCAGAAGAAAAGGAAATTATCAGGTAAGCACAATTTTATGTTTTTTAAAGGAGCATAAAACCCCGAAATATTTTTCACAATTCATGTAGAGCACTGTTGAAAAGCATACCTAGATAGGTAGTGTGTGCGTGTCTGGAGCAACATATGGCAGCAGTATTAGCACAATGTATAACTTTGGTGCTCTAGACATGTGCACACTACCTTCCCAATTATGCCCTTCAACAAAGGACACCAAGGGAACTAAGTAAATGTAATAATAGAAGTAAATTAAAAATATTTTTTTGTGATCTCTATATGAACAATAAAATAAAAATTTGGGGTTTTATGTCCATTTAAAGCAAGAGCATAAATTGGAGCAATAAGGAAATTATTTAAATTCAGTCTTTTTAAAAAAAAAAAAAAAAGTCAAGTTAAATAAACATTAAGAAGTAAATTACTTTCACTTAAATATTGAATCTATTAAACCGTTGTAGTGTGTGTTTGGGGAAGGATACGGTGTGATGTATAAACACAATAAAAACACTGAGATGACAGCTTACCTCTGTGTCAGAGACTTTAAGATCTGTTGCTTTTTCCAAATATTCTGGGATTTTTGGCTGTATGTATTCTGATCATGGTAATCCTCCTTGTCTGACCTATAACATAAGAACATTGCTGATTGGCTATGCACAACTGAGGTGACCTCTGCTGCCCGCCCATGCAGATCCCAAGGAACAGATCTGCTTACCTGTACATACAGGTTTTCCTAAGTGAGCACCATCTGTTCAGTTCCTTATCATCAGCTGCTAAAATCTGCAGAATACAAAGTTTTATGGATTAGAGACCCAGGAATGATTTTTTTTCCTTCTATTAAAAAGGGACATGAAATCCAAATTTATTCTTTCACGATTTAGAAAGAGCATGCACTTTTAAACAACTTTCTAATTTACTTCTATTATCTAATTTGCTACATTCTCTTGATATACTTTGCTGAAAAGCATATCTAGATAGGCACAGTAGCTGCTGATTGGTTGCTGCACATAGACGCCTCGTTTGATTGGCTCACCCATGTGCATTGCTATTCAACAAAGGATATCTAAAGAATGAATCAAATTAGATAATAGAAGTACATTGGAATGTTGTTTAAAATTGTATTCTCTATCTGAATCATGAAAGATTTTTTGGGGGTTTAGTGTCCCTTTAACTTTACACACCTATTTTTTATTATATATGAGGCAACATACAAATATTTGATTGAGTTCTGAAATG
The DNA here is from genome assembly GCF_027579735.1 of Bombina bombina. NCBI lineage: Eukaryota > Metazoa > Chordata > Amphibia > Anura > Bombinatoridae > Bombina > Bombina bombina. Next base: position 725,827,685 of record NC_069504.1, read on the forward strand.
TACATTTAACATAACTGCAGTATACCTATATTTTTAAATACAATGTACAACTGGAAACCGTTCTTGAATAATCTTTTCCTCCCCCTCATCAATCAGCAAAGTACAGGGGGGGGCAAACCTTATTGAGACAGGGGCTACATTTCTGTGAAAATCTGAGCTTGCACTCATAACCCAGGGAATTATATATTTATATTCAGGCCACTATAGTGGTGTGGTAGAGAATATACATTTTTACATTAGAGGGAAAAAACGCAACCGCTACACATTGCTGAGGGCTTCTATTGTGGCTTATAGCTAAAAAAAAAAAAAAAAACTGTTGCAAACACGTGTCCAATCCTAGGGGGCGCTCAGATGACCAGATATACTATAGGTATAAATACACAAATGTAGTGATAAGGATAATGGCTAAAAGTGCATATTCACATATGGAGACATAAAAAGCCAATGCACACAGTATACAATTGATATAGAGTCTTATCCGAGTCCACTGTATGGGTCAGAGATATCCAAATGCAGTCTCTGTAGTAGTAGAAATATAGCAATACCACAATGGCGAAAAAACAGAATTTATGTTTACCTGATAAATTACTTTCTCCAACGGTGTGTCCGGTCCACGGCGTCATCCTTACTTGTGGGATATTCTCTTCCCCAACAGGAAATGGCAAAGAGCCAGCAAAGCTGGTTACATGATCCCTCCTAGGCTCCGCCTACCCCAGTCATTCGACCGACGTTAAGGAGGAATATTTGCATAGGAGAAACCATATGATACCGTGGTGACTGTAGTTAAAGAAAAAAAAATTATCAGACCTGATTAAAAAACCAGGGCGGGCCGTGGACCGGACACACCGTTGGAGAAAGTAATTTATCAGGTAAACATAAATTCTGTTTTCTCCAACATAGGTGTGTCCGGTCCACGGCGTCATCCTTACTTGTGGGAACCAATACCAAAGCTTTAGGACACGGATGAAGGGAGGGAGCAAATCAGGTCACCTAAATGGAAGGCACCACGGCTTGCAAAACCTTTCTCCCAAAAATAGCCTCAGAAGAAGCAAAAGTATCAAACTTGTAAAATTTGGTAAAAGAGTGCAGTGAAGACCAAGTCGCTGCCCTACATATCTGATCAACAGAAGCCTCGTTCTTGAAGGCCCATGTGGAAGCCACAGCCCTAGTGGAAGGAGCTGTGATCCTTTCAGGAGGCTGCCGTCCGGCAGTCTCGTAAGCCAATCTGATGATGCTTTTAATCCAAAAAGAGAGAGAGGTAGAAGTTGCTTTTTGACCTCTCCTTTTACCAGAATAAACAACAAACAAGGAAGATGTTTGTCTAAAATCCTTTGTAGCATCTAAATAGAATTTTAGAGCGCGAACAACATCCAAATTGTGCAACAAACGTTCCTTCTTCGAAACTGGTTTCGGACACAGAGAAGGCACGACTATCTCCTGGTTAATGTTTTTGTTAGAAACAACTTTTGGAAGAAAACCAGGTTAGTACGTAAAACCACCTTATCTGCATGGAACACCAGATAAGGAGGAGAACACTGCAGAGCAGATAATTCTGAAACTCTTCTAGTAGAAGAAATTGCAACCAAAAACAAAACTTTCCAAGATAATAACTTAATATCAACGGAATGTAAGGGTTCAAACGGAACCCCCTGAAGAACTGAAAGAACTAAGTTGAGACTCCAAGGAGGAGTCAAAGGTTTGTAAACAGGCTTGATTCTAACCAGAGCCTGAACAAAGGCTTGAACATCTGGCACAGCTGCCAGCTTTTTGTGAAGTAACACAGACAAGGCAGAAATCTGTCCCATCAAGGAACTTGCAGATAATCCTTTTTCCAATCCTTCTCGAAGGAAGGATAGACTCTTAGGAATCTTAACCTTGTCCCAAGGGAATCCTTTAGATTCACACCAACAGATATATTTTTTCCAAATTTTGTGGTAAATTTTTCTAGTTACAGGCTTTCTGGCCTGAACAAGAGTATCAATAACAGAATCTGAGAACCCTCGCTTTGATAAGATCAAGCGTTCAATCTCCAAGCAGTCAGCTGGAGTGGGACCAGATTCGGATGTTCGAACGGACCTTGAACAAGAAGGTCTCGTCTCAAAGGTAGCTTCCATGGTGGAGCCGATGACATATTCACCAGATCTGCATACCAAGTCCTGCGCGGCCACGCAGGAGCTATCAAGATCACCGACGCCCTTTCCTGATTGATCCTGGCTACCAGCCTGGGGATGAGAGGAAACGGCGGGAATACATAGGCTAGTTTGAAGGTCCAAGGTGCTACTAGTGCATCTACTAGAGTCGCCTTGGGATCCCTGGATCTGGACCCGTAGCAAGGAACCTTGAAGTTCTGACGAGAGGCCATCAGATCCATGTCTGGAATGCCCCACAGTTGAGTGATTTGGGCAAAGATTTCCGGATGGAGTTCCCACTCCCCCGGATGCAATGTCTGACGACTCAGAAAATCCGCTTCCCAATTTTCCACTCCTGGGATGTGGATTGCAGACAGGTGGCAGGAGCGAGTCTCCGCCCATTGAATGATTCTGGTCACTTCTTCCATCGCCAGGGAACTCCTTGTTCCCCCCTGATGGTTGATGTACGCAACAGTCGTCATGTTGTCTGATTGAAACCGTATGAACTTGGCCCTCGCTAGCTGAGGCCAAGCCTTGAGAGCATTGAATATCGCTCTCAGTTCCAGAATATTTATCGGTAGAAGAGATTCTTCCCGAGATCAAAGACCCTGAGCTTTCAGGGATCCCCAGACCGCGCCCCAGCCCATCAGACTGGCGTCGGTCGTGACAATGACCCACTCTGGTCTGCGGGAGGTCACCCCTTGTGACAGGTTGTCCAGGGACAGCCACCAACGGAGTGAGTCTCTGGTCCTCTGATTTACTTGTATCTTCGGAGACAAGTCTGTATAGTCCCCATTCCACTGACTGAGCATACACAGTTGTAATGGTCTTAGATGAATGCGCGCAAAAGGAACTATGTCCATTGCCGCTACCATCAAACCTATCACTTCCATGCACTGCGCTATGGAAGGAAGAGGAACGGAATGAAGTATCCGACAAGAGTTTAGAAGTTTTGTTTTTCTGGTCTCTGTCAGAAAAATCCTCATTTCTAAGGAGTCTATTATTGTTCCCAAGAAGGGAACTCTTGTCGACGGAGATAGAGAACTCTTTTCCACGTTCACTTTCCATCCGTGAGATCTGAGAAAGGCCAGGACTATGTCCGTGTGAGCCTTTGCTTGAGGAAGGGACGACGCTTGAATCAGAATGTCGTCCAAGTAAGGTACTACAGCAATGCCCCTTGGTCTTAGCACCGCCAGAAGGGACCCTAGTACCTTTGAGAAAATCCTTGGAGCAGTGGCTAATCCGAAAGGAAGCGCCACGAACTGGTAATGTTTGTCCAGGAATGCGAACCTTAGGAACCGATGATGTTCCTTGTGGACAGGAATATGTAGATACGCATCCTTTAAATCCACCGTGGTCAAGAATTGACCTTCCTGGATGGAAGGATTGTTCGAATGGTTTCCATTTTGGACGATGGAACCTTGAGAAACTTGTTTAGGATCTTGAGATCTAAGATTGGTCTGAACGTTCCCTCTTTTTTGGGAACTACGAACAGATTGGAGTAGAACCCCATCCCTCGTTCTCTTAATGGAACAGGATGAATCACTTCCAGAAGATAACCTTGGGAGACTATTTCTAGCGCCCAAGGATCCAGAACATCTCTTGGCCAAGCCTGAGTGAAGAGAGAGTCTGCCCCCCACCAAATCCGGTCCCGGATCGGGGGCCCGCATCTCATGCTGTCTTGGGAGCAGTGGCAGGTTTCTTGGCCTGCTTTCCTTTGTTCCAGCCTTGCATAGGTCTCCAGGCTGGATTGGCTTGAGAAGTATTACCCTCCTGCTTAGAGGACGTAGCACTTGGGGCTGGTCCGTTTCTGCGAAAGGGACGAAAATTAGGTTTATTTTTGGCCTTGAAAGACCTATCCTGAGGAAGGGCGTGGCCCTTGCCCCCAGTGATATCAGAGATAATCTCTTTCAAGTCAGGGCCAAACAGTGTTTTCCCCTTGAAAGGAATGTCAAGCAATTTGTTCTTGGAAGACGCATCCGCTGACCAAGATTTTAACCAAAGCGCTCTGCGCGCCACAATAGCAAACCCAGAATTTTTCGCCGCTAACCTAGCCAATTGCAAGGTGGCGTCTAGGGTGAAAGAATTAGCCAATTTAAGAGCACGAATTCTGTCCATAATCTCCTCATAAGAAGAAGAATTACTAATAATCGCCTTTTCTAGCTCATCGAACCAGAAACACGCGGCTGTAGTGACAGGGACAATGCATGCAATTGGTTGTAGAAGGTAACCTTGCTGAACAAACATCTTTTTTAGCAAACCTTCTAATTTTTTATCCATAGGATCTGGGAAAGCACAACTATCTTCTATGGGTATAGTGGCGCGTTTGTTTAGAGTAGAAACCGCCCCCTCGACCTTGGGGACTGTCTGCCATAAGTCCTTTCTGGGGTCGACTATAGGAAACAATTTTTTAAATATGGGGGGAGGTACGAAAGGTATACCGGGCCTGTCCCATTCTTTATTAACAATGTACGCCACCCGCTTGGATATAGGAAAAGCTTCGGGGGGCCCCGGGGCCTCTAGGAACTTGTCAATTTTACATAGTGTTTCTGGAATGACCAGATAACCACAATCATCCAAATTGGATAACACCTCCTTAAGCAGAGCGCGGAGATGTTCCAACTTAAATTTAAAAGTAATCACATCAGGTTCAGCTTGTTGAGAAATTTTTCCTGAATCTGAAATTTCTCCCTCAGACAAAACCTCCCTGGCCCCCTCAGACTGGTGTAGGGGCCCTTCAGAAACAATATCATCAGCGTCCTCATGCTCTTCAGTATTTTCTAAAACAGAGCAGTCGCGCTTTCGCTGATAAGTGGGCATATTGGCTAAAATGTTTTTGATAGAATTATCCATTACAGCCGTTAATTGTTGCATAGTAAGGAGTATTGGCGCGCTAGATGTACTAGGGGCCTCCTGTATGGGCAAGACTGGTGTAGACGAAGGAGGGGATGATGCAGTACCATGCTTACTCCCCTCACTTGAGGAATCATCTTGGGCATCATTTTTACTAAATTTTTTATGACATAAATCACATCTATTTAAATGAGAAGGAACCTTGGCTTCCCCACAGTCAGAACACAATCTATCTGGTAGTTCAGACATGTTAAACAGGCATAAACTTGATAACAAAGCACAAAAAACGTTTTAAAATAAAACCGTTACTGTCACTTTAAATTTTAAACTGAACACACTTTATTACTGCAATTGCGAAAAAGTATGAAGGAATTGTTCAAAATTCACCAAAATTTCACCACAGTGTCTTAAAGCCTTAAAAGTATTGCACACCAAATTTGGAAGCTTTAACCCTTAAAATAACGGAACCGGAGCCGTTTTTATATTTAACCCCTTTACAGTCCCTGGAATCTGCTTTGCTGAGACCCAACCAAGCCCAAAGGGGAATACGATACCAAATGATGCCTTCAGAAAGACTTTTCTATGTATCAGAGCTCCACACACATGCAGCTGCATGCCATGCTGTTCTCAAAAACAAGTGCGCCATACCGGCGCGAAAATGAGGCTCTGACTATGATTAGGGAAAGCCCCTATAGAATAAAGTGTCTAAAACAGTGCCTGCCGATATTATTTTACAAAAAATACCCAGATTAAATGATTCCTCAAGGCTAAATATGTGTAAATATGATCGATTTAGCCCAGAAAATGTCTACAGTCTTAATAAACCCTTGTGAAGCCCTTATTTACTGTCTGAATAAAAATGGCTTACCGGATCCCATAGGGAAAATGACAGCTTCCAGCATTACATCGTCTTGTTAGAATGTGTCATACCTCAAGCAGCAAAAGACTGCTCACTGTTCCCCCAACTGAAGTTAATTCCTCTCAACAGTCCTGTGTGGAACAGCCATGGATTTTAGTAACGGTTGCTAAAATCATTTTCCTCATACAAACAGAAATCTTCATCTTTTTTCTGTTTCAGAGTAAATAGTACATACCAGCACTATTTTAAAATAACAAACTCTTGATTGAATAATAAAAACTACAGTTAAACACTAAAAAACTCTAAGCCATCTCTGTGGAGATGTTGCCTGTACAACGGCAAAGAGAATGACTGGGGTAGGCGGAGCCTAGGAGGGATCATGTGACCAGCTTTGCTGGCTCTTTGCCATTTCCTGTTGGGGAAGAGAATATCCCACAAGTAAGGATGACGCCGTGGACCGGACACACCTATGTTGGAGAAATAAGCAATCATAGACCGAGCTGAATCATCACTGTGTATTTATTGTCACATCAAGGAAAAAAAAGAGTAAAGGAAAAAAGGCTGAAGGAGATATGTCTAGTAATAAAAAGGAAGTACAAAGAAAAGTTACTTTTTCGAGTGCAGATGGCAGTTCATATGCATACAGTCCAAGATCATCTACACCTATGAGTGAGGAAAATAATGAAAGAGATAATTCTCTAGGAGCAAGACCTAAAGAAAAGGTGGAACATAGATCACTGGTGTATTTGGGAATTACCCCTAATATGTCCGGTCACGAACATAAAGTAAAAGATGGAGATCCAAAAAGAATAAAAAAGAAAAAGGAAGAAGATCAGAAGGCAAAATATCCCAGCAGGTTGACCAGAGCAATGAAAGAAAAGAAGGATCAGAACTAGAGAGTATAATAAACTTGTCATCTGTCCCATTAACCAATACACAGAAGATTGCACACTCGAAAGGAATGGGTTTCTCTCCAACAAGAAATATGGACTTATTTGATACCATTGTTGACCTCAATAAGTTCTTGCGAAAGGTCACGTTAAAAAGACATTTTTTTTAATGAGGATCCATCTTCCATTTATGATAGTGGATACGGGTACAGGTGTGAGTAACATAATGAGCACAGATATAGATTCACTTACATTTAATGAATTGTGTGATACCAATAGTTTAAGGATCTTAAGTAGTGAAAGCTTGAGATATGATCCTAATAATTTAAGCATTCCAAGCTCTACACAAAAGATAGGACACACAAGTAGTTTCTATCCTATACATGCAAGAGGGGATTTAATTGAGGTATTTCACGCAGTGGTGGAAGAAGAATTGACACAACTTTATAACACAAAAGTAAAAGAGATACACACAAAAAAGAATAAAAGGGATAATTTGTCTCACCAGGAAAGAAAAGCACTAAAAGAAATTAGGGACAATACTAATATAGTAGTTTCTAAATCTGACAAGGGTGGCACTATTGTGGTACAAGATAGGGAAGCATATGTATTGGAAGCTGAAAGGCAACTATCAGATGTAAATACATATCATAAATTGACATATAACCCTACAGAGCATTTTAATAATGAGCTAAAAATGTTGTTAGATGAAGGTGTTCACCATGGATATTTGACACAAGCACAGGCAGAATGTTTAATAAATGAGAGTCCTACAGTAACTGTATTTAAACATCTCCCCAAAGTTCATAAATGTGCATCAAGACCGCCAGGGAGGCCTATAATTTCCATCATAGGAACCATAGGAGAAAATCTAGGGAGATGGATTGATGAATTTCTACAGCCCATAGTAAAAAGTTTACCAGGTTACCTAAGGGATACGAAACATCTACTACGTAAGGTGGAAGATCTAGGATGGGATAGTGAATCTATGTTCTTGACTATAGATGTAGAATCGTTATATTCTTGTATACCGCATAGAGAGGGACTTAATGCACTTGATGAAATGTTACATATGTATACTAACTTTGAGACTTGCTTCATTGATTATATTGTAGACATTGTTCAATTTCTTTTAACCCACAACTATTTTCTATTTGAGGGCTGCTTTTATGTACAATGTCAGGGTACGGCGATGGGGGCGAAATTCGCCCCCTCGTACGCTAACTTATATCTTGGATATTTTGAACTGAAGAAAATATTTACTACTAGTAATCCTTTTCAAAATCGTATTCTATTCTATACTAGATTTATAGATGATTTGCTAATAGTTTGGAAAAGTGGTGATTCAACTATAGAACATTTTATGGGATATCTAAATGACAACAATAACAATTTGAGGTTTACATTTTTTTGTTCAGAGAGCAGTGTTGACTATCTAGACTTGACAATAAAAGGAGATACAAGTAAAGGATGTATTACAACAGAAATATTCAGAAAGAAAACATCAGGCAATACCATACTTAGAGCAGATTCTGGCCATCCCTATAGTGTGAAAAAGGGAATTCCAAAAGGCCAGTTTATGCGTTTAAAACGTAATTGTAGTAGTGAAGAAAACTATTCTGTCCAAGCAAACATCTTAAAGAATAGACTGATGGATAGGGGTTATAAGAAAAGAGATCTAGAAATAACTATGGAAGAAGTTAAGGCTATGGATAGGACATCTTTATTGCAGGATAAAAGTAAACAAGACAAAATTTCAGGAAATATAGATAAATTAACTTTCTCTACTAAATATAGTAGGCAATATTCAGAAATTTGTAAAATTATTCAGAAATTTAGCCCACTATTAAAAAATGATCCTAAACTAAAGACAGTCATAGATAAAGGGATTAGATGTGTATCAAGGAAAGCAGAAACTATAGAGAATAGTCTTAAACGAAATTTTTCCATCAAAGAGAAAAAGGATGATAGGATGTGGTTAAAAAAGAAAAATGGGAATTATAGATGTGGTGGCACACCATGCAAATCATGTAAATACCTTGTTAGGAGTGATACTTTCAACTCTACAGTAACAGGTAATGTATACATGGTGAACCATCACCTTAACTGTAATTCCAGATACATAGTGTACCTTATCACTTGTAAACTTTGTTTTTTTCAGTACACTGGTAGAACGACACGTATGCTCAAGGATAGAGTGAGACAGCATTTGTTGTCTCTTGAGAGTGAAGTGCCGAAGACACCAGTGGCGAAACACTTTGCTCAGCACAGAAGAAATGATAATTTTGATAAAAGTGAATTAAAATACATCAATACTTTATTTTCATTTCAAGGTATTGATCATGTGCCCAAACTGAATACAGGTGGCAATAGATCTCAGACGCTAAATAGGAGAGAAGTTTACTGGATCTATACCTTAAAAACAGGGATGTAAAACTATACATAGGTAACTGAGATGTAATCAATAGTTAGTAGCATTCTAGTTTTTCCCTAGGAGGATTAATATGTAAATAAAACCATCTATAAACAAAAGTGGTAGGTTATTTTAAGTGCAATTACAACTAGAGGTTATTCACTGTACCTTAATAAATTATTATTTTGTGGCTGAGTCCTGAGTGCATGTTCATATCTATATTGGAAATATGCCCTTATATTGTGACCTCTGGAATAGCTTAGTAGTATACAAAATGTTAATGCAGCAAAATTATTTTATTTGTATAGTACTAGCTGTTTTTCCCACCAGAAAGTGTTAATTGTCTAACTATATTTTTAGATACAATGTACTCGTAACATATAAATTTATGCTTGTTATTTTATATATTGGAATGTGATATTGATGCACCTGATTGAATGGCTTATAGGTTACTAATATGCCGCTAAATGTATAAGCGGTAGTATACCTTTAAATTTTGGGAATGAGTGGTGAGCCGAATAAAAGGTGTAATCAGACAGCTGTGAGTATCCCTGACGAAGTGCTGTTTAGCAGCAGGAAACGCGTTGGATGTAGCTGATGTGTGTGGAGTGGTGGAACCTTTGTTTTCCTTGATGTGACAATAAATACACAGTGATGATTCAGCTCGGTCTATGATTGCTTATTTTTCGCCATTGTGGTATTGCTGGATTCCTTTTGGTGTGTGAGATACACCGCAGAGATTTCTAAGCTACAGGTTCTGTACTGGATAACGGCTATCTGGTGAGAAGGAGGAGTGCCTGAACACTTTCCAACATCCCGCATAGTGGGGCCGGATAACCGTGAGTAACCTGGGTTGATGTTTTTACAATCACACAAAGTTAGTTCGATACCACCAATATATTTTCATGCTATCTACTTGTGATACAATATAATATACTGGAACACTGGAATTTTTGGAGGTTATCTGAACATATACATACCTACAAAGGAGAAACATAATACCTAACAGTGTATATGTAAAACTCACCCAGCTGAATATATATACAGCTAACACTCTATGTGTACCTGGAAACAAGAGTGTTATAAGTAAGAACTTTGTAACAATTTAATTCCTGCAATTAATCAGGTTGTGGCAACAATACATGTGAGATTATAAACCCATTTGTAAAACAACAGACTGTTTGAGTTGCACACAGCTAAAAGGTTAAGTGATTACATTTCTTATGGCTCATATACACAGTTTTGCAACAGTGTGTCTCTGGTAGTAGAAATATACCCAGACAGTGTGGACCCAGTATTATATAGTTTGGGCAGCTCCTCTCCAAGAAATGCAGATAATCCAGGAATCTGTGAATAAGAATCACAAACAAGAGGGCGCCTCCTAGTATAATACGGTGAGTGTAACAGACAGTAGCTGGTCTTGTATTGTAAATACACTCACAAAGGGAGCAGCACCAAATGTGCTAAATGAAGCAAGCTGGGATCTTGCAGTGTCCCAGCGAACTGATCCTCGAGAAGACCTAGAGGCCCAGGTGGACAGCTACTCTGTTACACTTGCAGTATTATACTATGAGGCGCCCTCTTGTTTGTGATTCTTATTCACAGATTCCTGGATTATTGTGTTATGGACAATATACTCATAACTGAGTTGTAAACACCATAAGAGATTTATTTTACACACTATCAGATATACACTTCCATGCTATTTCAATTAAAATGTTTATATACTCTCAAAGGGTACTGTAAATATGTTTTTACCTTTAATGTGTTGCCAATAACTTGCTATACAAGATACACAGTATTAAATGCTTCTTTAGATATAAACTTTCAATTGAAATTTGCTCATTGAAACCACTACCCATAATGAAAGTTTCAGTAACCAAGTATTGGTCTTGGTGTATAGAGAGGCACAGATTAGAGGTCTGCTGGTGGGTAAGTCCATTTAAATGGGCATAAGCTTGAAAACAATGGATTGTTTCAATCAACAAAATCAATTTTAAATACAAAAATAAACTCAAAGGACCATTAAATACATTAGAATGGCATAATCCAGAAATGCAAAATAAAAAGGCAATGCAATATATGATTTTCAAATTAATAGCAATTTTTTTTTCAATGCCCATGTGACAGCCATCAGCCAATTAGACTCATATGCACATTGAACTCTTGCACATGCTCAGTAGGAGCTGGTGCCTGAGAAAATGTGTATATAAAAAGAGTAAGCACAAATTAATAATGGAAGTTGGAGAGTCTTTATTTTTTAAATTGCATCCTCTATCTGATTAATTAAAGCTTAAATTTGACTTCAGTGTTCTTTTAATACTCTGCCTCTGGTATAACAAGTTATTAGAAATTAATTAAGGGGGAACCAATTTTACAGTACATTGACCCTTTAACAGTGGCGATAAAGAAATATAGGTACTTTCTTTCCTAAGACATGGAGAGTCCACAACGTCATTCCAATTACTAGTGGGAATATCACTCCTGGCCAGCACGAGGAGGCAAAGAGCACCACAGCAAAGCTGTTAAGTGTCACTCCGCTACCCATAATCCCCAGACATTCTCTTTGCCTCAGTCAATGGAGGAAGTGAAGTTTGGTGTCTGAAGAAATTAATTCCTTTTTGGGGTACTTTTCCCTACAAGCAAGGATTTGGGTTTAGCTGAGACAACGTCAATCTCTTCAGTAGAGTAGTGGTGGCTTTTAAGCAGTTAGGATGTTGTGAGGTGGTCCTTACTTTGTTTCCTAACATTGCTGCCCTAATTATGGAATGCCCGAGTTGGTTCCTCTGTTCTTTCTTTTATCTACAGGTCTCTGTGAGGAGTATGTGTCCTTTCACACCTTGTAAGCTGTCGTCCTGCCTGACAGCTGGATTGCAGGTAAGTGCTTTTGTCTTTTAGGTAGAGACTTGCACTTAAAGAATATTTATCTGCAACTTTTATTGGGACATGCTGTATCCTTTGTACAGGATATTTATTGGCAGGGTGCAGGCACTTCATTATGTGACTAATAGAGACTAAGGGGTTAATCCTTTATTTTTGTAATAAATAATTTCCCTTATTGTGTTCTTGATTGTGGCTCATGTATTTATTCAGTATGGGTTTGTGAATAGGAGGGCGGCTCAGGGACTGTTAACGGTTAAACTGTCTGTTTTTAGAAAAGCATGCTTTTTTTTGACTTCCGGTAGGCGTGGCAAACACTAAGCACGACGCTGGAGCGTCTCGTGGAGGAACCGACAGCTAAACACTAGCCAGAGAAGATCCTGCCTAAACCGTAGACTCCTATTTTGGGGCATTATAGCTCTGCACAGGGAGCAGCTTGAAGTCAGGCGAGCGGAGGTGCCGGAAGCCCCATTACAACCGCACAAAGGCCGGGCGGTACTGGCCCAGACACACACTGAGCCAAGACACACGAAAAAGGAAAAAAGGCGCAACGCACAGGCAAGGTCGGCAAGTTAACAGTCTGCAGGCGCGACTCTGAGTGGTAAACCATAAAAATCTTCATAATTCCGTTTCTATGACCCGTGTGACGGAGCAGCCCTACACCAGATGCAAGGTATCGTGCCTGATGTGGGGAGGATATAAACTAACGGTGAAGTGGTCCGGAGTCGAGGATTAAAAGCCGGGGACAGACACGCAAGTACCAGAGCTGCAAAATCGCAAGTATCATAAGATAAGTGTAATGGTACATAAAGTTGTGTTGCTTGAGGCAGAAAAGCAGTGTGTGTCAGTGGTGAAAAGAGATACCATAGACTCGGTACAGCAAAAAGTTTATTGACTGTGATAGATCGTGTCTCATACGATAATATTGCAAACAAGGTGGATTTAAAGTGAAAGTGTGCAGTACAGAAAGAATGTTTATATATAGGCACAGCACACACTGAACTTTCTTTGTGGAACTAACGAATAGTTACGCCCTAGAGCGGGCGCAAATTCTTGCAGAGCATGAAGGTCTGGTAAAGGCCAGATAGTAGCTACACAGAGAACTGTGACCAAGCACTGCGCAATATTAAAGGTGGAAGAAAAGGGAAAAGTAAAAGCAGGACATTACGCTTAAAAAGTGTGGACGCTACTTATGGACTTTTTTCCCTTTTTGAGGACACGTTTAAAAAGTGATTTATTTATATTCACCTGTCAGTTTTTTTTCTATTTCTCTTTTCTTTTTTTTTTTCTCAGGAAATGAAGTTGGTAATAATGTAATATGTCAGTCTGCAAAAAAGGCCTTATATGAATGGTTGTACAAGGGCATATTATTTACATCATGTGGGGCGTGTAGTATAGCCAGGCAAATAAAAAACTTTACTCCCATAACAGGATAGAAGAGGATTAAAAACTGATCTTTGGCTTTTCTACAGAAAAAACAGTAGCCAAAGGCAATAAAGCCAGAAAGCAGATCTAACAATTAGAATACTTAAAAACACAGGTGAAAAGTATAAAGGAGCAAAACCCTTAAGTGGCTAAAAGTGGGTATTACATATTCTAGATAACACATGATAAGGTTAGCCCTCTAAAGGGAAGGGACAACCATTAAGCGCACACAAGTATTAAAGGTTCTGAGTCACAGAGGCGTTGATTAAGAAAAGAGCACTAATTCAGGCACAATCTTAAAGGGTAGGGCCAAAGACACGCAGAAGGGGTTGGGATAATTGGGGGCACAAAGCACTTAAGCATATAGGTTAAGAGACAAAACCATTTCTCTACCCCAAGTAATATTAAGGTCAAGTGAGGTTAAAGTATAGTAAAGGAGTAATATTACAAAAGTAGAAGGAAAATAGTAGAGGCACATACCCATTCTTATCCACGTTTTTTTTTTTTTACACTTCCTTTTATGGATAAGTACATCACGAATATGAGAAACAGATCCCCTAATATGCCGGTCAAGAAAGACAAAAAGTTGAAAGCTTTGCAGGAAAGCAGCACAGAAATAGATCCAGAGAGCCCAGGAAAAAAAATTGAGACACAGTTAACAATAAATCAACTTGCTGATTTAATTTTACCGCAATTTGAGATAATCAAAAGAGAGATAGCGGATCTTTCTCAAGAGGTGAAGCAATTTGCGGTCAGAATGAGAGAAGTTGAAGATAGGGTCTCAGACCTAGAGGATAAAATGTACAATCAGGAAACAAATATGAATCTATACACAGATAAAATTAAAACGTTGCAGTCCAAGGTAGATGACCTTGAGGACAGGTCACGGCGCAGCAACGTGCGAATAGTGGGACTCCCAGAAACAAAGGAGTATACGGATCTATTAAGGTTTGGGGAGACAATTCTGCCTAGCCTGCTAGGGATACAGTTAGGCAATACAAAATTACAAGTCGAAAGAGCACACAGAATAGGGAATAGCAAAGAGTCCATAGATGGTAATGTACGCCCACGAATGGTATTGATCAAATATTTAAATTTTCAGGATAAGTTTAATGTGATGAGCCACTATAGAAGAGCACAACCTTTCATGATTGAGAACAAACAGGTACACTTGTTCCAAGATTTCTCTCAAGAGACATCCACCAGGCGTAGGGCAATGGCGCCCTTCTGTACAGCACTGATTAAAGCAGGGCTGAAGGCAAACATGAGGTATCCAGCTAAAATAACGGTACTAAGTATGGAGGGCACCATTGCTTTAAACTCGGTGAATGAAGCAAAAGCCTTTTGCGAGGAAAATAATATTGCAGTGTAAAATTTAATTCAGCACAGTATACTGCTTGAAACAATATTATCAATTAAATGTATAAAAATAACATTATAACAGAAGTTTTGGGTATGTATAGGAGGGAACTTCCCCCCCCCCCCTTTTTTTTTTTTTTTTTTTTTTGTTGTTGTTCTCTTCCCTCTCACGCTCCTCCCCTCCTCCCTCTGGGTTGGTTTCTCTCCTCTCTTCTTACCCGTCCGGGTGTCTCTTGCCCCCTTTTTAAGTCAAAATATACAACTTAGGTAAGGAATGAATGCTACACCTAATACACTAAGTCTATTATCATGGAATGTGGGAGGGATAACCTCCCCGGCTAAACGTAAAAATGTTTTAAAAATGCTTAAAAAAGGTAAACCTGACATCATATGCCTACAGGAATTACACCTGAAAAGACCAGAGATAGAGAAATTAAAGACAAATTGGATTACGGAGATAATTGCCACACCGTGTAATAAACGCAAAAGGGGGGTAGCGATACTCTTCAATAAAAATCTGAGTTACAGTATATTAAAGCAAGAAGTAGATCCGGATGGGAGATATTTGATTGCACAAATTAAGTCAGGGAATGAGATATGGACCATATGTAATATATACGGCCCTAACGGTCTAGATAAGGGTTTCTGGCAAAAGATAAAACAAAAAGTAACACCATATCTGGGACAAAATCTGATAATTGCGGGGGATATGAACATGACATTATACCCTGGTATAGATAAATTTAAAATCAGAAGTAAACAGGCAAATTACAGGGAAGCAAAGTATCTGAGACATTTTGCTAAGACACTAAAAATAAATGACATTTGGCGGCTGCAACATCCGGACGAACGAACATTCACATGTGAATCTAAGGCACACAGAAACTTCTCACGTATTGACATGTTCTTAGTAGAAGAACAATTACTCAAACTAGAATTAAAAACAAGCATAGCAGATATAATATTGTCAGATCACGCAATAATTTCACTCAAGATTTCAACCACATCTAGACCCAGCAAAAATAAAAACACATTCCATTACCCAGGGTTTATGTATAACAACCCACATTTTGTAAATTGGCTGCAGAAAACGTGGCAAGAATATCTTACGAATAATAAGGAATATATGAATAGAACGGAAATCCTGTGGGAGGCAGGCAAGGCTGTCCTCAGAGGGGAGGTAAAGGCGCATATGGTGTTGCTGACCCGCAAATATAAGGCTAGGGAGATGCAACTGGCTAACCAGCTCAGAAATGCATTTGAGCAGTATAAAGGAAACCCAAATGAAGATACATGGGGCAGTTATATATCTAAAAAAGCGGAGCGAGATAACTTTCTCAAAGAAAAATGGGTTAGAGAAGACGTAAAAACAAGGGCGGTCTATCAAGGACAACAAGGTATAAATGCTAAACATCTTGCTAAGTTAATCAAATTTCGCAGTAAAAAGAATATAATAACAACAATCAGAATAGGGGACAGAGTGTTAAATTCCTCTTCAGAAATAAGGCAGGCATTTTTTACATATTACTCAAATCTCTATTCCAAACAGCAGATAAATCAGGAGGAGAAAGAGAAATTTTGGCAAGGGATTAAGTTACCCCAAATAACAAGAGAGGCACTGCTCAAAATAAATACACCAATCACAGAGACAGAAGTTGTAAAAATTATCAAAAAACTCAAAGTAGGGAAAGCGGCAGGGCCAGATGGTCTTCCTGCAGAGTTCTATAAGTCAACAGTAGAACTGGTGACCCCGACACTTATCAAGCTATATAATGAATATTATATGAACAAGGGGATGAACTCGCGATATTTTGCAGATTCAGTTATCACGTTAATCCACAAGAAAGGTAAAGATCCAGAGGACCTAGCCTCATATCGTCCAATCTCATTGTTAAACCAAGATTATAAGATTTTAACGGCGGTTATCGCAGAGAGATTGAAAAGAATTATAGGGGAACTAATACACCCCGATCAGGCAGGCTTCATACCAGGGAGAAACGCAGTACGAAATATGCGAAGAGTCCTAACAATGCTAGATTACTACAATTATATAGGTAAGGGGGGGGACGGCGGGTCCCATGCGATGGAGTTGGGGATCTTGCAGTCATCACAATTGATGCCGAGAAGGCCTTTGACTCCATCGTATGGGACCATCTGTTTTCAGCCCTGGAAAAGTTTGGGTTTTCAGGAAATATTATACAGCTGATAGAGTCAATATACAACAAACCAAGATCACAATTACTAGTAAATGGGGAATTATCACAGTATATAACGCTCGGAAAGGGTACGCGGCAGGGGTGTCCACTATCACCCTTGTTGTTTGACTTAGCGCTGGAGCCCCTAGCAATTTATATCAGGCAGAAAGTACAAGCGGTAGAAATAGGTAGCCAAAAAATGACGATATCTTTATATGCTGACGACATATTATTGTTTTTAAAAGATACTGTTAGTAGTATCCCTTTGGTGCTGGGAATTATAGGCAATTTTAGTTCCTTTACAGGATACAAAATTAACCCTAACAAATCAGAACTCATGTGGGTGGAAAAAAACAGATATAGTCGAAACTGCATATTCAAGGAAGTAAATTATATTAATTATCTGGGAATTAGAATAAGCAGGGACCCCAGAGAATGGTACCAGTTAAACTACAGAGATATTTTTGATAATATACAACTAGATTTAGACAAATGGAACATGTACTATCTATCCCTATCCGCTAGGGTTATGCTGTTAAAAACAATCTTCTTTCCAAAAATACTGTTTTTGATGCAAAATCTTCCCATTTTTATTTCTAGAAAGGATCTGGATAAATATAACAGGGCATGTGGAAGGTTTATTTGGGGGAAGAAGAAAGGGCGTATGTCAATGGAAAAATTAATACAAAATAAGCAAGTAGGGGGATTTGCCTTACCAAGTATCAAATATTACAATATTGTTACCCTAGTAAAGTTTGGCCTTGACTGGCTCACAGAATCAAACTATGTCACATATTATAAGTTGGAAGCAGAAATGGTTAAACCATTCAATTTAAAAGCTATATTACACTGCCCACACAAGAAGTTACCAAGTAATATCAGCAATTTACTAACATGTTCAAATGTAGTGCTTGCATGGCAGAAGTATTGTAAAATCTTAAGACAAAATTACCAGGTCTCTAAAATATTACCAATAATCGGGTGCGTGGATTTTCAACCAGGGTTTCAGAATATAGTATTCCAGGAATGACAGGAAAAAGGTATTAAAGAATTTGTACAACTAAAGATGTTGGATAACACCGGGATTAAAACATATGAAAATTTAGCAACAGAATATAGACTCCCGGCGAAGAATTTTTTTGCATACCTACAAACTCGCCACTACATAGAAACAAAAAACAGTGAACATGTGACGGACTGGGGGCAAGAGTTTATGGAGGCAGGTTTAAAAATATATAAGGCAGGCTTTAGATCAATATCATACTGGTACCAGCAGATACTGAAAAATATAGGACAACAACATATAAATAAACTGAAACACCAATTCATGAAATATTTTGGTAATATACAAGAAGAGGACATAATAAGTAGTATTAAAAGAGCAGAAGAGACCACAGATAGGGTCAATCTGAGAGAATCACAACGCAAGTTAATAAATAACTATTACTTAACACCGGAAAGAATGAGTAAATGGGTAACCACACAACAAAATGTGTGCCATAAATGCAGTGAAAATAGGGCTAATATATTACATTGCCTTTGGAGTTGCCCCAAGGTACAACAATACTGGTTAAAGGTACAATTTTGGGTTAATAAATATCTCAGTGACAAGGTGGTATTAGACTCCACAGCAATATTTTTTTTGTGCCATAAGGAGAAAGTTGGGGACAGGCAACTACTGAATATTGTGATTTTACTTGCACGCAATGTAATATTTAAGACATGGAAAAATAAACAAGCTCCCAGTTTAAGTGAACTAGTTAACAACATAAAGTTACAGATGATTATTGAAAGACACAACTTGAGAGTGGATGCCCGAAAAACATTTATAAAATTTTTCAAGAAATGGAAGAAGTATATTTGTTCATGGCCAATAGAGCAACAAAAACAATTTACAGAGCCACTTAGAAATACGGTTCCATTTATTGAATTAATTGCAGCAGAAGTATTACCTATACAATGGCTAAACTAAACAGAATAATCATGGAAATATATGGCAGGCGGGTGGATGGGGGGGGGGGGGGGGCCCGGGGGGGATGGGGAGAGGGAGAGAGAGTAACAAAAAAAAAAAAATTTTCCCTTGTGTTTTTTTTTTTTTTTCTCTTCTGTTGTCGTTGTTGTTGTGTGTGGTTATTTTTATGATTGGGGAAGTTCCACAAAAAGAAGGGAAGGAAAGAAATAAAGAAGGGAGTAAAGAAAGATAAGATTTATTTTTCACTGAGGTATTGCAATTTTTGGGTGAATAGGATGCGATTAGTGGAAAAATATTAGGATACACTGTTCATCAAAATTGTAAAGGTAAACTAATTGCGGTGTAAATTTTGTTGGTATTTGTATACTGTATCTGGTATCGATGATATGGTATTTCAAACAATAGAAAATGGAAAATTGAGCCATGGAAATCTTGAGAGAGAGATAGAGATATGGACTATTAATCGTCCTGGGAGAACCAGAGACTTGTAAATGTAATTTTTTTTTTTGTTTTTTTCCTTTTTACAATGTGTTAAAAAGTCTAAGCTGGAGAAGTTCATGACTCTGTACCCTCTCTCTGTTTGTTGTACTTTTTCTTTTTTGTATGCTCAAAATAAAAATATTTAAAAAAAAAAAAAAAAAAAGAAAAGCATGCTTTTTATTTTAGCTGCACAATTTCTCTTAGGATGGTCATGTGACCCGCTTTCAGTTTTCTAAGCAGAGCGGTGTCTTCACTGTTGCCAAAGTGACAGTATCAAAATAAAATTTCACAATTAATTTTGGGGATTTTTTTTCTTTTTTTACTGGTTTTATGGATATGGATCAAGACTGTGTCTTTTGATACATGCTTATTATTATGCCTTGAGGCACAAATTGTTTTGCTTATGCAATTCTGTGCTGCATGCTTAGCTAGAACTCTTGAATGTAAAGATAGATTGTTTCCCTCTGAGCCCAATGTCTCTCAGAATGATGCTGTTCAGGCAATGCCACAGCTTTCTCCTCAAACGTTCCTCTCAGCCTCCTGGAGGCATATATTTGCCTGTAGATTTTGCTGCACAGATATCTTCTGCGGTATCTGCAGCATTATCTGCTTTTCCTGCATTGGGGAAACGCAAGAGGAAAACTAAACATTTTTCAGATAGTAAGGCGTCTGTCCCATCTGCTGCTATGCAGGTTGCCCTCTCTCATAACTCTGAGGAGGTTACCTTGGTAGCTCTGAGGGTGAAATCTCAGATTCTGACAGTGTAAATCCTTTGTATGAAGTTGAAGAAGTAAACTTCAGGTTTAAGCTTGAACACCGTGTTTTGTTAAAGGAGGTATTGGCTACTTTGGACGACTCCCACTCTTCTGTCGTGGTCAACCCTAAAAAAATCTAGTAAACTTAAATACTATGATGTTCCTTCCTCTGTGGAAGTGTTTCCTGTTCCATACCGTGTGAGGGAGATTATTTCACAGGAATGGGAGAAACCAGGGATAACCTCTCATCTTTAAAAATAATTTTCCTGTTGCTGATTCCATTAAAGATTCATGGCGCACAGTGCCTAAGGTAGAAGGGGCTATTTCTACTCTGGCTAAGAGAACTACGATTTCTATAGAGGATAGCTGCTCTTTTAAGGATCCCATAGACAAGAAGCTGGAGGCTTATTTGAAAAAGATGTATGTTAATCAGGGTCTTCAATGGCAACCTGCAGTTTGTATTGCCACAGTTGCAAGTGCTGCATTTTATTGGTGCGATGCATTGTCTGAATCAATTTTAGTAGAGACTCCGTTAGGAGATCCAAGATAGGATCAAAGCTATCAAACTAGCCAATTCCTTTATTTCTGATGCTAACAGGCAAATTATTAGACTGGGAGCCAAGATGTCTGGCTTCACTGTCTTAGCCCGCAGGGCTTTGTGGGTAAAATCTTGGTCAGCTGATGTTACCTCCAAGTCCAAGCTTCTGGCGCTTCCTTACAAGGGTGAAACCTTGTTTGGACCTGGTCTGGCAGAAATAATTTCTGATATTACGGGTGGGAAAGGGTCTTTTCTACCACAAGACAAGAAGAACAGACCTAAAGGACATCAAAGTAATTTTTGTTCTTTTCGTAACTTCAAAAAAGGTCAAAAGTCTTCCTCGTCCTCTTCCAAGCAGAAGCAGTCCAAATCTTCTTGGGACCCAATCAGTCTTGGAACAAGGGGAAGCAATCTAAGAAACCTTCAGCTGTCAGCATGAAGGGTCTGCCCCCGGTCCGGGATGATAAGATCAAGTGGGGGGGGCAGACTTTCCCTGTTTTGTCAAGCGTGGATACGAGATGTCCCGGATCCCTGGGCTGTGGATATAGTATCTCAGGGTTACAAAATAGAATTCAAATCTTGCCCTTCCAGGGGCAGATTCCACCTCTCAAGATTATCTGCAGACCAAGTAAAAAGAGAGGCATTCTTGAACTGCATTCAGGACATTTTCTCCCTGGGAGTGATTGTTCCAGTTCCTCTAAGAGAACAGGGTCTAGGATTTTACTCAAATCTGTTTGTGGTTCCCAAAAAAGAGGAAACTTTTCGACCCATTTTAGATCTGAAGTGTCTCAACAAATTTCTCAGGGTACTGTCCTTCAAAATGGAAACCATTCGTTCCATTCTTCCTTTGGTCCAAGAGGGTCAGTTCATAACGACGATAGACCTGAAGGACGTGTATATTCATGTTCCCATTCTCAGGGATCATCACAAATTCCTGAGATTTGCTTTTCTAGACAAGCCCTTTCTGTTTCTGGCTCTTCTGTTCGGCCTTGCCACAGCTCCTAGAAACTTCTCAAAAGGTTCGGGGGGGGGGGGGCTTTCTTGGCAGTGGTCAGGTCTCAGGGTATTGCAGTGGCGCCCTACCTGGATGACATATTGTTTCAGACGCCATCTTTTTAACATGCAAACTTTCATACAGAGATCTTGTTGTCTTTTCTACGTTCCCACGGATGGAAAGTGAATCTGGAGAAGAGTCCCTTGTTCCAGCTACAAGAATGATTTTCTTACGGACCATCATAGATTTCCTATCTATGAAATTTTTTCTGACAGAGGTCAGAAAATCCAAGATTCTTTCCTCTTGCCTCTCTCTCTACTGTTTGGCCTTCAGTGGCTCAATGTATAGAGGTAAATTAGACTGATGGTCCCTTCCATGGAAATCATTCCCTTTGCTTGATTCCATTTGAGAGCTCTGCAATTATACATGCTTAGACAATGGAACGGAGACCATCCGGATCTATCTCAGAGGATAGAACTAGACCAGTTGACAAGAAACTCTCTCCCATGGTGGCTTTCTCAAGAGCATCTGTCTCAGGGCACATGCTTCTGGAGCCCTTTCTAGGTGATCATGACCACGGACACCAGCCTGCTAGGCTGGGGAGCAGTATGGGACTCGTTAAAGTCGCAGGGACTATGGCCTCGGGAGGAGTCTGCTCTCCCAATAGACATCTTAGAGTTGAGAGCGATTTACAATGCTCTGATGGCTTGGCCTCAATTCTCCTTAGCCCGGTTTATCAGGTTCCAATTGGACATCATCACCTCAGTGGATTACATGAACCACCAGGGAGGAACTCTGAGTTCCTTAGCCATGAAGGAGGTGGCACGGATTATTCTGTGGGCGGAAGCTTGCAATTGTCCGCCTTCCACAAGTGGACAACTGGGAGGTGGACTTCCTGAGCAGACAGACATTTCATCCGGGGAGTGGGCTCTCCATCTGGAGGTGTTCTCGAGGTTAACCCTCAAGTGGGGGGTGCCGGAGTTGGATCTGATGGCGTCTCGGCAGAACACCAAGCTTCCAAGGTACGGTTCAAGGTCAAGAGATCCGCAGGTCACTCTGATAGATGCTCTGGCGGTTCCTTGGGTTTTAGGTCTAGCATATCCGTTTCCTCAGTTTACGATCCTTCCACAAGTCATTGCTCGTATCAAACAGGAGAGAGCATCAGTAATTCTAATAGCTCCTGCATGGCCTTGCAGAATCTGGTATGCAGACCTATTGAAGATGTAATCTCTGCCACCTTGGAGGTTTCCTCTGAGGAAGGACCCTCTAATTCAGGGTTCATTCCTCCATCCAAATCTCATTCTCTGAAGCTGACTGCTTGAACACTTAGTTCTGGCTAAGCGTGGGTTTCCTGAGTCTGTTATTGAGACCATGATGCAGGCTTGTATGCCTGTTACTCGTACAATTTACCAAAAGGTATGGCGTAAATACCTATTTCGGTGTGAGTTGAAGGGCTTCTCTTGGAGCAGGGTCAGGATTCTTAGAATTTTGTCCTTTCTCCAGGAAGGTCTGGAGAAAGAGTTGTCAGTCAGTTCTCTGAAAGGTCAGATTTCTGCATTATCTATTCTTTTACATGAGCGTCTGGCGGATGTGCCAGATGTTCAATCTCTTCTCATAAGGAACGTCTGTTGCACAACTTGGATGTTGTGCGTGCTCTATAATTCTACTTACAGGCGAATAAGGATTTTCGCCAGTCTTCTGCCCTGTTTGTTTGTTTCTCGGAAAAGCATAAGGGTCAGAAGGCTACTGCTACTTCTCTTTCCCTCTGGTTGAGAAGTATAATTTGTTTTGTTTACGAGATTGCTGGTCAGCAGCCTCCTGAGCTCATTCCACTAGGGCTGTCTCCTCTTCTTGGGCTTTCAAAAATGAAGCTTCTGTGGAACAGATTTGCAGGGCTGCAACTTGGTCCTCTGCATACTTTTTCCAAATTTATAGTTTTGCCTCGGCTGAGGCCTCTTTTGAAAGAAAGGTTCTTGAAGCGGTGGTGCCTTCTGTTTAGGTCTGCCTGTCTTGTTCTCCCTCCCTATTCATTCCGTGTCCTCTAGCTTGGGTATTGGTTCCCACTAGTAATTGGAATGACGTTGTGGACTCCCCATGTCTTAGGAAAGAAAACAAAATTTATGCTTACCTGATAAATTTCTTTCCAGACATGGAGTGTCCACAACCTCACCCTTAGACAGTTATTTTTTTACTAAACCTCAGGCACCTCTACACCTTTGTGTTATTCCTTTTTCCATTTCCCTTCGGTCAAATGACTGGGGATTATGGGTAGGGGAGTGACACTTAACAGCTTTGCTGTGGTGCTCTTTGCCTCCTCCTGCTGGCCAGGAGTAATATTCCCACTAGTAATTGGAATGACGTTGTGGACTCTCCATGTCCGGAAAGAAATTTATCAGGTAAGCATTTGGTTTTTTTTTTAAACACTGTTGAGTGTTTTTGCTTTCCCAGTGTATCTAGATATTACACACAAACACACCTCCTCTGTGGTGAGCCCAAAGTCACAGGCCGGCACATGGCGGTACTTGAAGCGACAGGGCAGATCATCAACAATGTCCTCATAATCCAGCTTGTAATATTCATCCAGATACTCCTGAAACGATTTATCGGCTACAAGAGAGATATACTGTAAATTTTCTCATTATTATGCCACTATGTGGAGCTAATCCAGGACAAAATTTAATTACCTTCATAATTTTATTAA
The DNA here is from genome assembly GCF_027579735.1 of Bombina bombina. Classification (NCBI taxonomy): domain Eukaryota; kingdom Metazoa; phylum Chordata; class Amphibia; order Anura; family Bombinatoridae; genus Bombina; species Bombina bombina. The sequence goes on from NC_069504.1 coordinate 725,852,128, forward strand.
GCAAAATAAATCATTTCAATACACATTTGTTTTTCCTGTAAAACACCTTAAGAAAATTGTGTTTGTTCCATGTCTCTATAATACATAAAGGGACAGTAAACATTTAAAGGAACAGTCAACTTGATTTTTTTAATTGATAAAACCTTTACTACCCATTTTGCAGCTCTGCATAATCAACATTGTTCTATTAATATACGTTTAACCTATAAGTTTGCCTGTTTCTTAGCCCCTGCAGGCTGCCCCTTATCTCAGTGCTTTTTAAATCTTGAACAACAGTTAGACAGTGCTAGTTCATGTGTGCCATATAGATAACAACATGCTCACTCCCGTGGAGAATGCTAATGGTTATAACAAGAACCAGCACAGATTGGCTAAAATGAAAGAGCACTGAGATAAGGGGCTTAAGGTAATCATATAGGTAAAAAGTATATTAATACAGGTAAAAAAAAAAAAAAAAAACTTTACCAAACTGCTTGGGATCAGAAACGGTTTGGATTTTTAAATATTTGCATCTTTAAAATGTGAAATTGTAGAGGGCATAGAACAAGTGTAAACAACAATATCAAGTTATTTTGGCAATACTTACATGATATGAAACAGCTTATACATGTAACCTAAATGAAGTTATATATCATTTGTAATACTTTTGTATACATAGTACCCTCAGAAAGATAGTACACTGGAATCAGAAAGGTAAGATTTGTCGTTTTAAATAAATATAGACTATTATTTGCATTTTAGACCACAAAACAAAATTTTAGTTATGCAAAACTAGGGAATGGGTAAATAGATTATCTTTTTATACAATAACAATTTTCAAGTAGACTGTCCCCATTTAATATAATTTTTTTTAATTACGTGTTGCAACACAACCTTACAATATACTTTTATTACTTGGCCTGTAATTTAAATCTTAAAATAAAGAGGTTTTCAATTGACAACTGAAATTCACAAGTCTAACTCTGCCACCTATCTGTCCCTAATTGGCTCCAGCAGAGGAACTGCAAAGCATACAGTAACCATGGCTAGCCTTGTCTTACCCAGTAGCAAGTCCTGACTGACTTCTCCAAATAAGTGGTGGGTGGAGTTTGGCTATTGTAAAAACAATTACAGCAAACAAGGCATTACACGTATTGAAAATATTTTGAAACTTGCCCAACATGCCTGTTATGTAAGACTGCAGAACAATCTTGTTATTACAAAGCATTTACTGTCCCTTTAAGTATGATGCATTTTATTTAACCCTACAACAGTCTATACAGTGAATTTTAAGATAGAAACAGACCATGTACGTACAGTCATAGGATGCACTGCCTACCCTGCCATGTGGGGCCCAAAATTTAATTAAATTAATTTTAATTAAAAAAATCACCAATTTTTTTTTTTCACCCATGTAACGCTACAGAGAGGCACCATACAGGACTGCATCTCTCCATAGCGTTACATGTATAAATTTCTTAGCAGCAGGGCCACCCACTGGTTGTAAATCTTCCTTTACAACAACCTGAAGCAAAATACTGGCCAATAGGAGGCATCCCTCATGGTGCCTCCTAGTGAGAGAGCCAATCAGAGACGGTCATGTTCTCCTGGTGATTGACAGCACCAGGAGAACTGACCAGCGCTAATTGGCTCTCTGTGCATGCGCAAGGGAGCAGCATAAAAGGCGGGAAGGGAAGTGAGGAGAGACTCAGACTGTCACTGGCGCTGCCGCCTCGACCTTCTCAAAGATATTTTATCAGCGTTGCTGCCGGGTGCCCTGCCCATTCCCACAAAGCGACGGTCACGGTAAGTGAATCATCATGATGGAGCATAGGCAAAAACTACTCATCTGCTTCAGGTCCTTTTATTCAAATTCCATTGATGGATTGCGCATTAAGCGTTTTACTAATACACGCAAAATGCGCAATCAGTTGGAAATTGAACAGAGGAGCAGATGAGTAGGTTTCTTCAAGTTCCTCTGCTTCTGCTTACCTCACCCACCCCTAGCACTGCAGCAGGTTAAAAACAATTGCCGGTGTGAGACTGAGTGACTAAAGTTGGTGTAAAAAAACATGGGCTTGCTAGTTCAGAGTGTGTCAATGTGGTGTGGACTTCACTGTGTACTGTATAGGCACTTCAGAATTTGCCATCATGCCATTCCCAAATTTGTAGGTTTAGAAATCCCATGACAGGCCAAACAGATTGTTTACGGACATTCTTCAGATGGAGCTTCACAAAAGCATTGCTTCCAAGTTATGATTAATTAAACAATTTTGCAATATATTTTATTTATTTATTTTGCCCCCTTTCTAATGTAATTTAGCACTGAAAGTTGAGCAAATTCTAATTATCAGAACAAGGAATGCACCTTGCATACTCCTTAAGGCTAGCCTGCTACATATCTGTCCCTAATTGGCTTTAGTATTTAACAGTTGCAAAACTATTTATACAAACTTTATGACAGTGGCTACCCTTGTTGTCTGAGAAATAAAGCCCAGATTGGCTTCTCATTCTCCAAATAAGGCAAAGGGTGGGTGGAATATTGGAGAATAGCTGCAGTAAAAAGGATGTTAATTTGTTTTAAAATGTTGAAGGAGCATTAAACACAATATTTCTTTCATGTTTCAGATAGAACATACAATATTAAACAACTTTAGATTTTACTTCTGTTATCTAATTTTCTTTTTGTATCCTTTTAAAAGCATTACTAGGTAGGCTCATGGGTAGCAATATACTACTTAGAGCTAGCTGCTGATTAGTGGTTGCACATATATGCCTCTTGTCATCGGCTCATTTAATGTGTTCAGTTAGCACCCATTAGTGCATTGCTGCATATCATTCAACAAAAATATACCAAGAGAATGAAGCAAATTTAATAATACCAGTAAATTGGACCTGAAACCTGCCAATTTAATTGCAAATTTAAGCTGCCTCTGTCAGGTTTCATATATGTGTTTATCAGGCGTATCATAGCCAGTGCCTCACCAGCCTCTGACCTCACCGCACGTCACTGGATCAGACATTAATAAACTTGTGCTCCAACAGGCCAAAGCAAAGTTTACCAAGGTCATTAATTATACCAGGTTTTTTGTCAACTAGTGTATTTCTGAACAGCTCGTGATTTGCAAAACCTGTGCTAACAAAATGAGTGCTAAATGATTATAAAACATATTTCTTTCCAATGGCATGGAGAGTCCATGAAACCATTCTAATTACTAGTGTGAATTCAACTCCTGGTCACCAGGAGGAGGCAAAGAACACCCCAGCAAAGCTTTAAGTATCCCTCCCACTTCCCTTTGTACATCATGGAGGTGTGCAAAGATGGTGTCTGAAGAAAATTTAACCTTTAGTGTGTAGTTTCCCTGCAAGCAAGGATTGGGGCTATGCTGTGTCCATGTAATCCTCTTTAGTAAGAGTTGTGGCGGCTTTTAGCTGTTGGAAGAAAAGCAAGGACTACCCTGCCAACTTCCAACAATTTATGCTAACCCCTATATAGAAAACCAGGTTTGGTTACTCTGCTTTTCTTCTCCCTCTCTTCAGGTCCCTGTCAGAGGTCGTCTGAGTCTGTCATACCTGAGAAGCTGTTCCTGACCTGCATTCCACAGGTAAGTGCTTTTTACCTTCTAGGTTAGGATATGGCACTTTTGGGGGTTAATATTAATCTTGGTGGAAATATGGGGACTTAAAGCACAATATCTCTTCATATTGGGGATATTATATTGGGCAGCAGGTCCAAGGCACTATACTGCTTTTTTGGAAGATATAAAGTTCCCTTTAATTATTGAGGCTGGCTCGAGGGGTTAATAAGGGAAAGTAGGCTCTATGTAGGCCCTTGTGTGTGTTTTATGCACTGAGCGGTCTTATGAAAGACAGTTTATTAAAGGACTGCATGTTTAGACTCTGTATAAACGGCTTGGGATCGTCAGCGGCGCCCAATTGCGCGCTTTGTTTCTCTGTGTCCCAGTTTCTTTTCCTTGCGGCTTCACTTCAGTTAAGCAGATCCCTTTGATCTTTGGTCCGCTATCAGCTTTCTTAGCGGAGGATCGTAGGAGCGTTTCTCTTCTGCAAAGTGAAGAGCGTGCGAGCAGCCAAGCCTTTAATCTGTGAAGACAGTTTAAAAGTTACGGTGGTGAATTGATGAGCCTGTATATCTGAGCTGTTGATACACGTAGTTTTAAAAATACCGCTCTTGTCCTTGTGTCAACGGAGGGATGAGTTTCTCCAGCAGAGCTTCTTTGGTCGACCATGGCGAGACCTGTTCTGAGTGGAATCTGTCCTGTGAAACTGCTGTATGATCTTGCCCACCGTGCTGCAGCTCAATTTTAGGGTCTTGGCAATCTTCTTATAGCCTAGGTCATCTTTATGTAGAGCAACAATTCTTTTTTTCAGATCCTCAGAGTTCTTTACCATGAGGTGCTGTGTTGAACTTCCAGTGACCAGTATGAGAGAGTGTAAGAGCGATAACACCAAATTTAACACACCTGCTCCCAATTCACACCCGAGACCTTGTAACACTAATGAGTCACATGACACTGGGGAGGGAAAATGGCTAAATGGGCCCAATTTGGACATTTCCATTTAGGGGTGTACTGTACTCACTTTTGTTGGCAACAGTTTAGACTAGGGCTGCAACTAACGATTATTTTCATAATCTATTAATCGGCCGATTATTTTTTCGATTAATCGACTAATCGGATAAAAAGAAAATCAATAATAGTTTTATGTTTTAAATAAAATCCACATAATGAGTGTTATAAACTTCCGACTAAAACTTTACATTAACACAACTGTTTCTTCAATTTTTAAGCAGCAGAGCACAGTTTTATAAATAAACAAAACAAAACCACAAACTGTTTGAAAAGAGGTAGAACTAGAAAGAGTTAGACTATCACTGTTAATAACATTCTGTTCACTCTTTCAGAAACTTTGCATTGAAATGCAAAAATCAACATGTCCACATGCTTCTGGCTAAATCTGGTTCTCTGTTTGCAGCTATATTTCCTGCAGCAGAGAAAAAGCTGTTGAGGTGTATAAGTAGGGTTTTGCCAATTTCACCAAAGTGGGATATTTATCTTTGTTAGCTCTTCACCAAAGTGTTTTCTACCTTGGCAAGGGGCCTCTCAATAAAGTAACCCTTGACTTCATTCTAACATAAAAATATCTTGAATATCTATATGCAATGGTAAATAGCCAGCTATAAGGTTAGGGGAAATATCTAGTCCACTCTAAAAATAACGGATATATACTTATAAAGGTTAATTCTGGTACATATCACAATTTAAAAAAACAATAAAAAACAAAATCAAAAGTGCTAAGGACTATATATCAATGACAGGACAAAGCCTTACACATTTATTTATACAGTACATATAATCAGCAATAGCAAGCAGTACGCTAATAATTGTGCAAACAGATAATAGGGCACATCAATTTAAATAACTCCCATCAATCTAGGGGCAAGGTGTAATCAACAAGCTTGGCACTATATCATGAAAAGCATAGTTCCAAATCACCTGATTTAATATAAACAATCCAAATGATGACTATTATATCTGGGTTGCACATAAGCCAGGGGTAGTTGTAAACTTATACTGTCCTGAAAAAGTGAAAAGTAGACGTCCTTAAGGCTAAGGACATAACCATAAAACACAATACCATGTGCAGGAGCTTATTAGAGTGAAGCAGCTGGTGTTGTGCACAGACCAACTAATTGCAAACCAACTAATCGATTCATCGATTATGAGATTCGTTGACAACTATTTTCATAATCGATTATGACGATTAGTTATTGCAGCTCTAGTTTAGACATTAATGGCTGTGTTGAGTTATTTTAGAGGGGACAGCATATTTATGTTAGTTAAAGTGCAGAAATCAGTTAATGTGCACATTACCTAGCTAATCTGCAGATTAACTAGGGTGATCAGTTAAAGTTCAGAAAAATTGATTCATTTATCACATTACCTAGGTAATCTGCACATTACCTACTAGGCACTAGTTAAAGTGCAAAAAAAAAGCACTTTTTTGTTCCGATTTCGGCCGAGGGCAGATACGCTCCAGAGTGCTCTGTTCTAATCAGAGCCTCGGGCGCCGCAACTGCCTCTGGGAACCTTACCATGGGTCCCAGTCCGCACGTCTTGAAATTCTCTGTCTGGGAAATTATCTATCTATCGAATCTATAATAAATAGATAGATTTGATAGATAATTTCCCAGACTGAGAATTACAAGACGTGCGGGCTGAGACCCATGGTAAGGTTCCCAGAGGCAGTTGCGGCGCCCGAGGCTCTGATTAGAACAGAGCACTCCGGACGTGCGGGCTGAGACCCATGGTAAGGTTCCCAGAGGCAGTTGCGGCCCCCGAGGCTCTGATTAGAACAGAGCACTCCGGAGCGTATCTGCCCTCGGCCGAAATCGGAACATTCTGTTCTTTCTTTATTTCGTTAAACTCAACTATTATTTAACATCATGTTCTTTATTCATTTCGTTAAACTCAACTATTATTTAACATCATGTTCTTTATTTATTTTGTTAAACTCAACTATAACAATTAATGAAATTAAAAAGGACACTGAACCCAAAAAAATTATTTTGTGATTCAGATAGAGCATGCAATTTTAAGCAACTTTCTAATTTACTCCTATTATCAATTTTTCTTCATTCTCTTGCTATCTTTATATAAAAAAAGACATCTAAGCTTTTTTTCTTGGTTCAGAACTATGGACAGCAGTTTTTGATTGGTGGATGAATTTATCCACCAATCAGCAAGGACAACCTAGGTTGTTCACCAAAAATGGGCCGGTATCTAAACTTACATTCTTGCATTTCAAATAAAGATACCAAGAGAATAAAGAACATTTGATAATAGGAGTAAATTAGAAAGTTGCTTAAAATGTCATGCTCTATCTGAATCACAAAAGAAAAAAATTGGGTTCAGTGTCCTTTTTAATTTCATTAATTGTTATAGTTGAGTTTAACGAAATAAATAAAGAACATGATGTTAAATAATAGTTGAGTTTAACGAAATAAAGTTATTATTTAACATCATGTTCTTTATTTCGTTAAACTCAACTATAACAATTAAAAAAATATAATACAAACAATCAAACGGTTTAAAATATTAGATCTAGTAAATTAATTTGCAGTCACAAATTGTTTTATTGCAGTTTTTAGATTTGATATAGGAAATGAATTTGCAATTGCTTACTTATTTGTGCAGTCTAAAAATTGGTGACACTTTGAATTACATAGATTCGATAGATAATTTCCCAGACAGAGAATTTCAAGACGTGCGGGCTGCGACCCATGGTAAGGTTCCCAGAGCCAGTTGTGGTACCCGAGGCTCTGATTAGAACAGAGCACTCTGGAGCGTATCTGCCCTCTGCCGAAATTGGAACATTCTTCAGCTTCTTTTTCAATAAACAATTTACATGAGAGAAACAAACTTTTCCAACTTTAACTACACAGAAGCAGTTAAAGGGACAGTATACTGTAAAATAGTTTTTCCCTTAAAGGGACAGTTTACTCAAAAAATGTCTCCCCTTTAATTTGTTCCCAATGATCCACTTTACCTGCTGGAGTGTATTAAATTGTTTACAAGTAGCTCCTTTACCCTTATATTGGCATTTGAAATGGTTGATTTAGCATGTGGTATCCCCACCTATTCTGAAAGGTTGTGGCCGCGCGTACCAGCTATAGATAAGCTTTGTAAACACAGCCAGCAGAAGAAATTACACTCCCAGTGTGATAAAGCAGAGATAAGGTAATAAAATGTTGATTTTCCATTGTTCTCTCAAGGTACTAGTGATTGTTTTAAGGACAGATATAAGATAAAGAAGCAGGTATATGTGCACAATGTGATACAGTAATGAGATCTGATTATACCTACAAGCTCAACCCATTGTATTAGGTTGTGGCTTCAAAACACAAAATCAGAGCTTTAATATACACAAATAAGCCTTAAAAAGCTAATTTTCATACATTTTTTACTCTGCAGTTGGTAAAAAAACCAATTGTAAACACATTAAAGGGACAGTCAACACCAGAATTTTTGTTATTTAAAAAGATAGATAATCCCTTTATTACCCATCCCCCAGTTTTTTGCAAAACCAACACTGTTATATTAATACACTTTTTACTTCTGTGACTAACTTGTATCTAAGCAACTTCTGACCGCCCCTAATCACATGACTTTTAGTTATTATCTATTGACTTGCATTTTAGCCAATAAGTGCAGTGTCTGCCACTAGCCACGGGCGTGATCACAATGCTATCTATATGGCCTACATGACCTTGCTCTCCCCTGCTGTGAAAAGTAAATAAAATAGAGGCGGCCTTCAAGGGCTTAGAAATTATCATATGTGCCTCCCTAGGTTTAGCTTTCAACTAGAATACCAAGAGAACAAAGCAAAATTGTTGATAAAAGTAAATTGGAAAGTTGTTTAAAATTACATGCCCTATTTGAAAAATGAAAGGTTTTTTTGGACTTGACTGTCCCTTTAAGGGAAAAACTATTTTACAGTATACTGTCCCTTTAATGTGTTTACAATTGCTTGTTTTACCAACTGCAGAGTAAAAATGTATGAAAATTAGCTTTTGAAGGTTTATTTGTGTATATTAAAGCTCTTAGTTTGTGTTTTGAAGCCACAACCTAATCAAATGGGTTGAGCTTGTAGATATAATCAAATCTCTTTACTGTATCACATTGTGTAAATATACCTGCTTCTTTATCTTATATCTGTCCATAAAACAATCACCAGTACTTGGAGAGAACAATCGAAAATCAACATTTTATTACCTTATCTCTGCTATATCTCACTGGGAGTGTAATTTCTTCTGCTGGCTGTGTTTACACAGCTTAGCTATAGCTTGGACCTGCGGCCACAAACTTTCAGAATAGGTGGGGATACCGCTGGCTAAATCAACTATTTAAAATGCCAATATAAGGGTAAAGGAGCTACCTGTAAGCAATTTAATGCACTCCAGCAGGTAAAGTGGATCACTGGGAACAAATTAAAGGGGAGAACATTTTTGAGTAAACTGTCCCTTTAATATGCACATTACCTAGGTAAAGTGCAGATTCTGCACTTTAACTGAGGAAATCAGTTAATCTGCAGATTAGCTAGGTAATGTGCAAATTAACTGATTCTGCACTTTAACTGTAACTTATACACTGTTATACAGGCTGTACATTCACTACTTTACATTGTAGCAAAGTGTCATTTCTTCAGTGTTGTCACATGAAAAGATATAATAAACTATTTACAAAAATGTGAGGGGTGTACTCACTTTTGTGGGATACTGTGTGTGTGTGTGTGTATATATATATATATATATAATATAATATATTTTGATAAAACTAATTATAGCAACTGTGTGCATTTAAACAAACTGACCCAATGTTTATTATCAAATCCTAAAAATATATGCGAGTGTAAACAGAATTGATACAATTCTATTATTAGTACCTCCAAAATGTGATAAGAGCAGTGTGTGCCAATTAAATAATAGGGATTGGTAAATTAAAAATAAAAAAACTTAAAACTTAATGGCTAAGTGTAATATAGATTTTCCCATAAAGAAAGATAATGGGTAAAACCTAATAAGGTATACAAGTGTAAGAATGTGTGAATGGAAGGATTAGAATCTGATATTCATAAAACACAATATTGATAGTGGCAATAGAAATGTGAGTGCTGAGGTGTGTTGAACTGTAAGGAATAATTTTGTGTTATTGATATAACAAACAAGAATGTAATGTGCTCTTATTAATAGTGAATAATGCTGAACAACGCAAATGTTCTGATGACAAATATTAACAATAAATAGTGTTGTAGTGATAAGTGTATGTATGAGGCCATATAAGTATATCAGTGAAAGAACCTAATGTAAGTGATAGGACGTTGTAAAAACATACACCATCATATGAAATGATGTAAGCAGTCTAATTCACACATTGGAATGTTAAACATAAATGTATTTGGAGCAACCCCCCTCAGGCATGCAACTGTTACTACAAAAACACATTGTCAATGACAACCGCCATGTATAATTAAATGAACACCGCCATATCAAGATTCTCATTGAGGCCATCAGGTTGTAGTGTTTTTAGTTTAGTAATCCAATAGGATTCTCTCCTTTTAAGGGTCAAATGTATTACTGAGTGATCTAGGGATTAACTCAATGGGCATAATACTCAGTTGTTTTTTTTTTACCTTTATGAAAATGTGCACAGTGTCTTGATACACTATGGGATTTGGAATTTTTCTTGATTTTAAATGCATGTTTACCCCATCTTTTTTTCACCTTATGGCAGGTGCGCCCAATATACTGGACCCCACATACATTTCAGGAGATATATGACAAATGAAGATTTGCAGGTCATGAAGCCTTTGATGTTAAAAGTTTCCTAAGTAGTGCGAGATGTAAAAGTTGATACTCTGTGTGTGATAAAGTTACACATGCGACAACGTTTTCTGCAGCTGTTAAATACCCTTTTCTTAGGAAGGCTGTCTCCTAGTGGTTTCATGTACGGTATAAACGGCCCCTTTGTATATGTCTCTTACTATTTTACTAGGTGCCAAGGTGGTTTTGAGAGTGGGGGCTCTTCTATAAACAACTTTAGGTTTGGGACCGAGTATTTTTTTCAAAACAGGATCATTGGTCTATATAGGCCAATGTTTGCAAAGAATTTTATTAATAACATGATGATTAGAATTATATCTAGTGATAGTGGTGGATTTGAATCTTTGACTTTTTTTTGTGACTTATTTTTTCTAATAAAGCATTGGCTTCTATCTTCCTCTCTGACCCTATTGAGTTCTCCATTAATTAGATGTTCTGGATAACCCTTCTCCAGGAATCGGTCCCCAACTACCCTAGCCTGCTCATCGTAGTTGTCCAGTGTGGAGCAGTTCCTCCTAATCCATATGGAATTGTCCATATGGGACATTGTTTTTCCAGCATTGATAGTGATTGCTGTCAAGGTGGAGGAAACTGTTGCAATTGACAGTTTTGAAAAATGTTTTAGATGAAACCAATCCACCACTGGACCTCCCCAAATTCAGATCCAAAAATTCTATACTGTCTTTTCGGATATTATGTGTAAAGGAAATTCCAAATGTATTAAGATGATTAACAAAATCTAAAATGTGCTAATTGGACCCCCTAAAAATTATAGGAGATCGTCAATATAAACAGCCATAGAACACCAGGTTCTGTGTGAATGGAGAATCATAAATATAATGTTGTCCGAATTGACCCATGAGCAAATTCGCAAAGCTTGGAGTGAACCTGGTGCCCATGTGGCAGTTCCTTTAGTCTGTAAATAAAATCTACTTTGGTATAAGAAATAGTTGTGTTGCAAAATTAAAAGTGATCAATTCAATAATAAAGTCTGCCTGTGTTTTTTGCATATAAAAATCCTGCTCTAAATAAGAGCGTACGGCCCTTATCCCTATATCATGTTTGATATTGGAATAAAGGGCCGCACCAACAATCGTCATCTAGTGACAATTCGTTAAGTTTGAGTAATAAATCAGTGGAATCTTTAATAGATGTTTTTTACAGAAATTTGTAATATCCCTTCCCTCTTATAGGTAAGTGAAAAGGGAGTCAGTGAGGCTCCCAATTCCTGCAATGATCTATGGACCTTGAGGTTTCACTGGATCCTAATGGATCTTGGGGAGGTGATAGTAAAAGGCAGTGCTAGGGTACTTGGGGAAACAAAAGTCCTTTCATTCTTAGTTATAATGCCCTGATCCAGCCCCAATTGCAAAATGTGTTGTAACTTTTTCTGAAATTTCAAAGTAGGATCACCACATATTATTTGATAATATTCTTTATCGTTCAAAATTCTATTAGCTTTCCCCAGGGCTAAGATGATTTTTATATTGTAATTTGTTTTAGATTTTTTGATAGTTTCTCCAAATCTTCCAAAATCAAATTGAAAAAAAATATCAATATGATTCTTGTTAGTCTTGAAAGGAACAAAAGAAGATTTTAATTTGAGATTGGTGTGAATGTATTCATCAAATAAATCTTCAATTAAGGTATGGGGTTCATATACAAAACATCCCTCACTAACATCTGTGTCCATTACATCAGTGGTAATTGGTCTAAGACGTTATCGACGATGACTAATACAAGTTGTTTTAGATTTACAAGCAGGTGATATATATTTTTTCAATAATAATATATACGTTTTAACATGTTTCAACACAGTTAACCCCAGGAATTATCAATTAGGGAAACTCAATCTTTAACTAGTTTATTATGATTTGATACCAACAAGTGACTGCTTTATTTAATATTGTTATTATGATCACAGGTAATATGTTTTGAATGTTTGTTTATATCTACTCACCTAAGGATAGAAGCACTGCCAGTATAGATGTAGATGGGTCGATTAACATTTTTTATTGTCAGTAATATTTTTTTATATCTCTATATGTATAGATGATGTTGTTTACCTTTTGTTACCATGGTAGCCAAGCATAATAAGGCTACAATATACAGATGGAACTCATTATCTATTAACCAATCAGAAGGTTGGTTACCTTTTAAATAGCAAGTGTATTTTTTAATGTTTTGTATAATAGCCTGAGGAAACAGCCCTATAGAGGCTGAGAAACGTGTTGCTTTTAAATAAAGAATTGTTTTTATTATATAAACTTGCTGCTTTTTGTATTCTATTACCCAATACTTTGAACTTGACTGCCACACAGGTTACACTCCAATTCCCAGTCTGCTGGGTGGCTGAGAAGTCCCAGCCTACCTGTATTGCACCAGGAGGTGCTGTTCATCTTGTGTGACCTTATTTAACCACTCTGCTTTACCATACTGTACTGGGCCATGGTAGTTCGCTTTATATTCCTATACAGGCACCAGCTGGGATTCCCCTGGAAACTTCCTAATCTGGACAACAGTTTGTTTCCATCCAGTGAGTTAGACTACTTTGAAGTTCCAGCCTGTCTCAGTAACACCATTGGGTGCATCACGCTTGTGAGTAGTCATTTGTCATACCTTTATTATTACTTGATTTGGTGGTACTAGGCCATTTTGGCGCCTCTGTTTCCTTCCCTTTTCAAATATCTCTAGGTTCCGTCCTTCAAAATGGAGACTATCCATTCTATTCTCACTTGAGTTCAGGAGGATCAGTAAATGACTACTATCGACTTGAAGGAAGCGTATCTTCATGTTCCTATCCACAAGGATCATTTCCAATTCCTGCGGTTTGCCTTTCTGGACAAACAAATCCAATTTGTAGCCCTGCCTTTCGGCCTAGCCTCTGCCCCACAAATCTTTACAAAGGTTCTAGGGGCTCTTCTGGCAGTGGCCGGATTTCAAGGAATTGTGGTGGCATCATACCTGGACGATATCTTGGTACAGGCGCCAGCTTTTCATTTAGCAACATCCCATACGGATTCTCCGTTGTTGATTCTCCGCTCTCACAGGTGGAAGGTGAATCTGGAAGAGTTCCTTGGTGCCAAATACCAGGGTATGTTTTTTGGGGACGATCACAGACTCAATCTCCATGAGGATTTTCTTAACGGAAGTCAGAAAATCCAAACTTCTTTCTGTCTATCTTTCTCTTCAGTCCTCTGTCCGTCCATCGGTGGTGTAGTGTAGGGAAGTAATTGGTCTAATGGTGGCTTCCATTGACATTATTCCTTTTGCTCGATTCCATCTGCAACCTCTACAGTTATGCATGCTCAGGCAATGAAATTAAACGGTGACCACTCAGACCTCTCTCAGAGGATAGTCCTAGACAACCTGACAAGAGACTCTCTGTCCTGGTGGCTCTCTCAGGACCATCTGTCCCAAAGCACATGAATCCTGAGACCATCTTGGGAGATTGTGACTATGGATGCCAGCCTTTCCAGCTGGGGAACACTTTGGGGTTCCTTAAGAGCTATGGGAATTTGGACTCCCAATAAATATCCTAGAGTTGAGAGAAATCTTCAATGCACTGATAGCATGGCCTCAACTGAATTTGGTCTGGTTTATCAGATTTCAATCGGACATCACTTTGGTGGCGTATATCACCCATCAGGGAGGAACACGGAGTTCCTTAGCAATGAGGTAGTAGGTGTCTCGCATTCTTCAGTGGGCGGAGTCTCACAATTGTCAGATTTCTGCCATCCACATCCCAGGTGCGGACAACTGGGAGTTGGATTATCTGAGCAGGCAGATGTTTCACCCAGGGGAGTGGGCTCTTCATCCAGAAGTATTCTCAATGATAACCCTCAGGTGGGGAGTTCCGGAATTGGATCTGATGGAGTCTCGTCTCAATGCCAAGTTTCCAAAAATACGGCTCAAGATCAATGGATCCTCAAGCATCTCTGGTGGATGCTCTAGCGGTTCCATGGGACTTCGGTCTGATTTACCTGTTTGCTCCCCGTTGGTTCCCCGCATTCTGTCTTTTCTCCAGGAAGGTCTGGAGGTTTTTTAGTCAGTAATCTGAAGGGTCAGATTTCTGCCCTTTCGATTATTTTGCATAAACGTTTGGCCAATTTACCAGATGTTCAATCATTTGTTTAGGCCCTGGTCGGAATCAGGCCTGTGTTTAAGTCTGTTGCTCCTCCATGGAGCCTTAATCTTGTTCTTAGGGTTCTGCAGCAGGCTCCGTTTTGGCCTGTGCACTCTGTTGATATTAAGTTACGTCTTGGAAAGTTTTGTTTCTTCTAACCATTTCTTCGGCTTGTATAGTCTCAGAACGTTTAGCTCTACACTACCTTATCTTATTTTCCAGGTGGATAAGGCAGTCCAGTCCTTTGTACCAAATTGAGATTTCTTCCTAAGGTGATTTCGGACCGTAATATTAATCAGGACATTGTTGTTCCTTCATTCTGTTTTAATCTTTCTTGTCAAAAGGAACGTCTGTTACAAAACGTGGTTGTAGTTCAGGCTCTAAAATTCTATCTCCAGGCTACTAAAGATTTTCGACAGTCTTCTGCCTTTTTTGTAGTATTTGCTGGCAAACGTAGGGAGTCAGAAAGCCACGTCAACTTTTCTATGTTTTTTTAAGTGAAGTGTGATTCGGTTGGCTTAGGAGACTGCTGGTCAACAACCTCCTGAGAGGATTACGGCTCATTCAATTAGGGCTGTTTCTTCTTCCTGAGCATTTAAAAACAAGGCTTCTGTGGAGCGAATTTTAAAGGCGGTCCTCATTACATACGTTTTCCAAATTCTATGTTTTTGCCTCAGCTGAGGCTTCCTTTGGAGAAAGGTTCTTCAAGCGTTGGAGCCCTCAGTATAGGTCCGCCTGTCTTGTTTCTCCCTCCCTTTCCATTCTGTGTCCTCTAGCTTGGGTATAGGTTCACACTAGTAATTAGAATGGTTTCGTGGACTCTCCATGCCATTGGAAAGAAAACAAAATGTATTTTTACCCGATAAATTATTTTATTTTCTTTCCTGGTATGGAGAGTCCACGACCCGCCCTTGTCTAAATTTCAAGGTGGCTTATTATTCTTAAAAAAAAATTCCTAAACTTCAGGCACCTCTATTTCCTTTGTGTCTTCTTCTCTTTCCTTATTCCCTCGGCTAATTGACTGGGGGTTTATGGGTAGTGGGAGGGATACTTAAAGCTTTGCTGGGGTGTTCTTTGCCTCCTCCTGGTGGCCAGGAGTTGAATTCCCACTAGTAATTAATGGTTTTATGGACTCTCCATGCCAGGAAAGAAAATAATTTATCAGGTAAACATAAATTTTGTTTTTGCAGTATTTAATTGCTGCTATATAAAATGGATATATAAACAATTGACATCCCTTTAAAGATAACTATTTAAAGAGTTACACCTGTAAGTGCTTGTTACCTGGGTTAAAAACAGGCTTCTCTTTGCTCACAACTTCAGCAAATTTAGATTTTTTCCTTCTTTTTGCATTTTGCTCGGCCTCCTTGCGCATTTTCTTTCTTTCCTTGCGAGATTGTCTTGGAAGAGCAGTAGGGTCATATTCATCATCCATCTGAAGAAGAGGGTGGGAGACTGAGGCTAGACACATTACACATTAGTCCAAAGAAAAAAAAATAGTCCTGGAAGATATTCATATAATTTAACATATAATTTTGCATACAAAATTTCAAAAAATCCCAGCCACTGAGTCTTAGAGTCAAAAAGTTTTATTCTTCAACAAAAGATATGATCAAAATTGATCTTTCACAAAAAGCAATCATGAGTATCAAGGAAACATCAGGTGTAAGTTCACTCAAATCCACACATACCCCATCCACCAAACACATTCGTATCTAACCCTCAGCAAAATAAAGAAAACCATCAAAGCAAAAACAATCATCAGAAAAATAAATGCAATGTCACTCCCAGGGCGTCCCCAGAGAGTGAATATTACGACACCACCCACTCAGGACCTCAAAGGATCAAGAACCATTGCGAGTGTCCACTCAATCTTCAACTCTGTAGTATTATATTAACCAAGAGTGTCTCGTATTAATTGTGGCAACTCCCAAAACAAGAATGTCTCATTCGTTATAAAGCCTCCAGCTGTAACAATATGTATCTGTTTGAAACCATCAGCAATTTGTCTACTTGCCACTGTATAAAGGTGGTCACAGGAGACATGATATATTATGGTATTTGTAATCCATCATAGTGAATGCTGGTAACGGCTATAGTGACAAATCTTGTAATTGTTGAAATCTTTTGGTTCAGATGTCCCTTTAACCGGACGTGCTACTGGCCATACATTATGTTGCGGGGAGCTGTGAACGTACTAACGGCCCAAACACACACCCTCTTCACACTTCACTCACGGTATTGTGCACTGTCCCTTTATAGCAGAGAATATATCACACTCCACATTTTCCTTTTCACCAAAACTGCGAGTATCTCATACCCTCGTGGCAGTTTGTGACCATTAATGTGTTGTGAATGTGTTGTAAACAAAGCAAATGCTTGAACAGTGGTGTTACCTCCTTCAGCGTATATGTGCATATGTCGATAGTGCCGTGAGACTCTCTGTCTTCAGTGTGGTTACTATGGGCCCCCCGTATGGGTATCTAGTCTCACCTCGCAATTTCTGTGGCTTAGATAGCACGATATCCAGGTAGCTGTGGTGGCGTCTCCTCGTTCCGACGCGCGTTTCGGGACTCCGCCCCTTTCTCAAGGAATTTACAGGTAATGGGGTGGAGGTGTGACTTAAATAGAATCAATAGTAATCTCATTGGCTACTCGCATACACACCCCCACTCTAACGTCACATTCTACACTCGTGTTTGTGAAAACATTGCTGAGATAGAAAACGAATGAATCTAAGACTCACGAATAGCTGGTGATCGCTGCCGAGCAGGTACTAAATAGGCTCCACATAACTCCCCAGTGAGAATATGTCAATATATGACACCTTCGAGATCCAACCGCTGTACTTTCTCTGTTCAGGGAATTATAAATGTATATATATAGGCATCCGCGGCAAATTTCAATTATAGCTCTGTATCTGCCATCAATCAACGTACCTTAAACGAAACATTCCCTCTCATCAATATTCCGCGCACAGCGTGTTTAATCAGTCTAAGTTAATATTTCATATTGAGTGTAATTTGTTCAATACCGGGGGTCCCGCTACGGGATATCCTATTTGTGTAAAAAATTAGGGAGACTATATGCAGTCGGTTAAGGCAACGCATGTCTCAGAGGCCCTCTTTCTGACCCTGTTCTATGCTGATTCTCACAAATATGATATTTCTAACAAATGAATCATATAAAAGAAACTACTAGAGTTAGTGTATATCCGGACCATGTACATTATTGCATCTCTCTGTCCAAAGAATCAATTAATCGGCTCAGACAAAGCATATCCCAAGGGTCTCAAAGAGCCCTTTCCTACCCTATTCTATGTTGTTTCTCGCAGTTCTAATTTCTATAACAAATGAGTCCTACAGAAGGAACTGCCCTTATGTCATCGATTCTGCTTCAACGTATTTATCGGATAGATGGTTAATTCTATCCAAAGGAAACTAGATCCCATACATCCTACGTAGATATCGCAGGACTACCGTTATTGGATCTAAGTGTCCACAAGTTATAATTTGTTTGAACCTTTATCATGGCTCTATACCATGTGTATTGTTGGATTTTCATGTCCAAAGCATCGCAATTCTTCATACCCTTTCCTACCTCTCTTCAGTTTTTCATCTTTTAGAGAGGACATATTCAGAGAAGGAGATTCGCCAATTAAGAACTATTGAAAAGCTCAGATAAAATTTCCCCAGGAAATGTCTCTATTAAGACCTCTAGGGACCATGGTATCCAATTTTTTAATCCATAATGCCTCCTTGCGGAATAGTATTTTCTGTCTGTCACCTCCCCTCCGTAAGGGGGAGACCCCATCAATCACTTGAAACCTTAATTGGCTCTTGTTGTGTGCCAATCGGGTGAAATGATGGGCCACAGGTGCATCCTCGTCATCCTTGCCTATGGCTGCTTTATGCTGGCGTATCCTATCACGGACAGTCTGTGTGGTCTCTCCTACATATGCTAGGCCACATGGGCACTTAATAACATATATAACATATTTAGAATTGCAGGAGAACCTGCCATTGATCGGAATCCTTTTACCTGATAAGGGGTGGGTAATATGATCCCCTTGTAACATAGAATGGCAGAGGGCACAGTTCATGCAAGAAAAGGAGCCTTTCTTATTAATTGTAGTTGGTTTTCTCATGGAACCCCAATCAGCCCGTATTAATTCATCTTTCAGGTTTTTATTTCTCCGAAAAGAGAATAGTGGAGTCTCTTTAAAGATCTTGCCCACCTGTGTATCCTCCCTTAACAGGTGCCAATGTTGTAAGATTATCCTTTTGAAGACCTTGCTATGTGAACCAAAATGACTCACAAAGGGCACTGAAAATTTTTTAACTTCACGAGTAGTCTTACTCAATAAACTAGCCCTGTCAATGTTCAGTACTTTATTCATGTTATCTTCCAGAATATGCACTGGATATCCTCTGTCTAAAAATTTTTTAGACATTTCATCCAGTCTCTGTAGGCAAATTCCTGGATCATCCACAATCCTTT
Organism: Bombina bombina; assembly: GCF_027579735.1. Lineage (NCBI taxonomy): Eukaryota > Metazoa > Chordata > Amphibia > Anura > Bombinatoridae > Bombina > Bombina bombina. Next base: position 725,871,132 of record NC_069504.1, read on the forward strand.
TAGTCCGCAGTAATTGGCCTAATGGGAGGTTCTTAATCAGAGAAGGGGGATGGAAACTTTCATACCGTAAGGTATTATTCCGATCCGTTTCTTTAGAGAATAGATCACTTCTGAGTTTCTGATCTGTGATCGATATCATAGTGTCTAAAAAGCTCACTTTGGACTTACTTGCTTCCATAGTAAACTTAAGAGATTCATGTGCCGAATTAAGTTTTGATACAAATTGTATCAAGCCATCATCACTACCAGTCCAAACAAAGAAGACGTCATCTATGTAACGGTACCAGCCTAAGACAGATTTTTTATAGTCTTCATCTTTATAGACCACATCTTCCTCAAACTTCCCTACAAATAAGTTCGCATATGTAGGTGCTACGTTTGAGCCCATGGCTGTTCCTTGTTTTTGGACATAGAATGTATCTTCAAATAGAAAATATTTTTCATATAAAATGATCTTTAAGAGATCTTTGATAAGTCTCCTTTCATTCGGTGAATACAAATTGTCCTTTTCTAAGAAATAGAATACTCCCTCTATTCCTAATTCATGAGGAATCGAGGTATAGAGACTGGCTATGTCCATTGTGACCAGTTGGCTATTCATAGGAACCACCAATGGAGATATCTTGCACAGAAAGTCAGTCGTGTCCTGTAAATACGAACTTAAATAACCTAATAAAGGTCTGATGAGTTGATCTACGAATACTGCTAATGGTTGGAACATTGAATCCGTACCCGCGACAATAGGTCGACCGGGAGGATCAATAAGTCTTTTATGTATTTTGGGTAATACATAAAATACCGGTATAATCGGATGTTCTTTGATCAGGAATTTCGCCTGTTTCTTAGTAATGATATCAGAGGCTAAAGCTTCCTCAATTATCTTGCTAATTTTGTTCTTTACCCTCGGTGAAGGGTCAGCCGTCAATTTAGCATAATTCTCTGTATCCTGTAATTGGCGGAGGACCTCCTCCTTATATTTATTCTTATGCATGATAACCAGGGCACCGCCCTTGTCAGCTGGCTTCAGGATCAAGTCCTCATTTTTCTGAATGGATATCAGTGCTAATTTCTCTTGTTTGGAGATGTTAGACTTCATTTTTGTACGGAAATTTCTTTTAAATTTTTCAAAGTCTTTTTTAATTAGGGTAATATATGCTTCAACTGAAGCATTCGTGTGGGGAGGATTAAAAGTACTCTTGGGTCTAATATTTTGTACATGGAATTGAAAGGGACTGGTAGGCTCAGTGATGTTAACGTCTCCTTTGTTCGCAAAGAAACTCTTTAATCTCAAGTTCCTAAAAAAAACGATAAAGATCACATTCTAATTCAAAAAAGTCTGGGGTTGTAGTAGGGACAAAGGATAATCCCTTTTGTAATACCCCTTTGATTGCCTCACTTATCGGAGGGAGCAGAGAGTTTAGTAGTTAACATATCAGGGATTGAGATAAGTGAGGCAATCAAAGGGGTATTACAAAAGGGATTATCCTTTGTCCCTACTACAACCCCAGACTTTTTTGAATTAGAATGTGATCTTCATCGTTTTTTTAGGAACTTGAGATTAAAGAGTTTCTTTGCGAACAAAGGAGACGTTAACATCACTGAGCCTACCAGTCCCTTTCAATTCCATGTACAAAATATTAGACCCAAGAGTACTTTTAATCCTCCCCACACGAATGCTTCAGTTGAAGCATATATTACCCTAATTAAAAAAGACTTTGAAAAATTTAAAAGAAATTTCCGTACAAAAATGAAGTCTAACATCTCCAAACAAGAGAAATTAGCACTGATATCCATTCAGAAAAATGAGGACTTGATCCTGAAGCCAGCTGACAAGGGCGGTGCCCTGGTTATCATGCATAAGAATAAATATAAGGAGGAGGTCCTCCGCCAATTACAGGATACAGAGAATTATGCTAAATTGACGGCTGACCCTTCACCGAGGGTAAAGAACAAAATTAGCAAGATAATTGAGGAAGCTTTAGCCTCTGATATCATTACTAAGAAACAGGCGAAATTCCTGATCAAAGAACATCCGATTATACCGGTATTTTATGTATTACCCAAAATACATAAAAGACTTATTGATTCTCCCGGTCGACCTATTGTCGCGGGTACGGATTCAATGTTCCAACCATTAGCAGTATTCGTAGATCAACTCATCAGACCTTTATTAGGTTATTTAAGTTCGTATTTACAGGACACGACTGACTTTCTGTGCAAGATATCTCCATTGGTGGTTCCTATGAATAGCCAACTGGTCACAATGGACATAGCCAGTCTCTATACCTCGATTCCTCATGAATTAGGAATAGAGGGAGTATTCTATTTCTTAGAAAAAGGACAATTTGTATTCACCGAATGAAAGGAGACTTATCAAAGATCTCTTAAAGATCATTTTATATGAAAAAAAATTTCTATTTGAAGATACATTCTATGTCCAAAAACAAGGAACAGCCATGGGCTCAAACGTAGCACCTACATATGCGAACTTATTTGTAGGGAAGTTTGAGGAAGATGTGGTCTATAAAGATGAAGACTATAAAAAATCTGTCTTAGGCTGGTACCGTTACATAGATGACGTCTTCTTTGTTTGGACTGGTAGTGATGATGGCTTGATACAATTTGTATCAAAACTTAATTCGGCACATGAATCTCTTAAGTTTACTATGGAAGCAAGTAAGTCCAAAGTGAGCTTTTTAGACACTATGATATCGATCACAGATCAGAAACTCAGAAGTGATCTATTCTCTAAAGAAACGGATCGGAATAATACCTTACGGTATGAAAGTTTCCATCCCCCTTCTCTGATTAAGAACCTCCCATTAGGCCAATTACTGCGGACTAAAAGGATTGTGGATGATCCAGGAATTTGCCTACAGAGACTGGATGAAATGTCTAAAAAATTTTTAGACAGAGGATATCCAGTGCATATTCTGGAAGATAACATGAATAAAGTACTGAACATTGACAGGGCTAGTTTATTGAGTAAGACTACTCGTGAAGTTAAAAAATTTTCAGTGCCCTTTGTGAGTCATTTTGGTTCACATAGCAAGGTCTTCAAAAGGATAATCTTACAACATTGGCACCTGTTAAGGGAGGATACACAGGTGGGCAAGATCTTTAAAGAGACTCCACTATTCTCTTTTCAGAGAAATAAAAACCTGAAAGATGAATTAATACGGGCTGATTGGGGTTCCATGAGAAAACCAACTACAATTAATAAGAAAGGCTCCTTTTCTTGCATGAACTGTGCCCTCTGCCATTCTATGTTACAAGGGGATCATATTACCCACCCCTTATCAGGTAAAAGGATTCCGATCAATGGCAGGTTCTCCTGCAATTCTAAATATGTTATATATGTTATTAAGTGCCCATGTGGCCTAGCATATGTAGGAGAGACCACACAGACTGTCCGTGATAGGATACGCCAGCATAAAGCAGCCATAGGCAAGGATGACGAGGATGCACCTGTGGCCCATCATTTCACCCGATTGGCACACAACAAGAGCCAATTAAGGTTTCAAGTGATTGATGGGGTCTCCCCCTTACGGAGGGGAGGTGACAGACAGAAAATACTATTCCGCAAGGAGGCATTATGGATTAAAAAATTGGATACCATGGTCCCTAGAGGTCTTAATAGAGACATTTCCTGGGGAAATTTTATCTGAGCTTTTCAATAGTTCTTAATTGGCGAATCTCCTTCTCTGAATATGTCCTCTCTAAAAGATGAAAAACTGAAGAGAGGTAGGAAAGGGTATGAAGAATTGCGATGCTTTGGACATGAAAATCCAACAATACACATGGTATAGAGCCATGATAAAGGTTCAAACAAATTATAACTTGTGGACACTTAGATCCAATAACGGTAGTCCTGCGATATCTACGTAGGATGTATGGGATCTAGTTTCCTTTGGATAGAATTAACCATCTATCCGATAAATACGTTGAAGCAGAATCGATGACATAAGGGCAGTTCCTTCTGTAGGACTCATTTGTTATAGAAATTAGAACTGCGAGAAACAACATAGAATAGGGTAGGAAAGGGCTCTTTGAGACCCTTGGGATATGCTTTGTCTGAGCCGATTAATTGATTCTTTGGACAGAGAGATGCAATAATGTACATGGTCCGGATATACACTAACTCTAGTAGTTTCTTTTATATGATTCATTTGTTAGAAATATCATATTTGTGAGAATCAGCATAGAACAGGGTCAGAAAGAGGGCCTCTGAGACATGCGTTGCCTTAACCGACTGCATATAGTCTCCCTAATTTTTTACACAAATAGGATATCCCGTAGCGGGACCCCCGGTATTGAACAAATTACACTCAATATGAAATATTAACTTAGACTGATTAAACACGCTGTGCGCGGAATATTGATGAGAGGGAATGTTTCGTTTAAGGTACGTTGATTGATGGCAGATACAGAGCTATAATTGAAATTTGCCGCGGATGCCTATATATATACATTTATAATTCCCTGAACAGAGAAAGTACAGCGGTTGGATCTCGAAGGTGTCATATATTGACATATTCTCACTGGGGAGTTATGTGGAGCCTATTTAGTACCTGCTCGGCAGCGATCACCAGCTATTCGTGAGTCTTAGATTCATTCGTTTTCTATCTCAGCAATGTTTTCACAAACACGAGTGTAGAATGTGACGTTAGAGTGGGGGTGTGTATGCGAGTAGCCAATGAGATTACTATTGATTCTATTTAAGTCACACCTCCACCCCATTACCTGTAAATTCCTTGAGAAAGGGGCGGAGTCCCGAAACGCGCGTCGGAACGAGGAGACGCCACCACAGCTACCTGGATATCGTGCTATCTAAGCCACAGAAATTGCGAGGTGAGACTAGATACCCATACGGGGGGCCCATAGTAACCACACTGAAGACAGAGAGTCTCACGGCACTATCGACATATGCACATATACGCTGAAGGAGGTAACACCACTGTTCAAGCATTTGCTTTGTTTACAACACATTCACAACACATTAATGGTCACAAACTGCCACGAGGGTATGAGATACTCGCAGTTTTGGTGAAAAGGAAAATGTGGAGTGTGATATATTCTCTGCTATAAAGGGACAGTGCACAATACCGTGAGTGAAGTGTGAAGAGGGTGTGTGTTTGGGCCGTTAGTACGTTCACAGCTCCCCGCAACATAATGTATGGCCAGTAGCACGTCCGGTTAAAGGGACATCTGAACCAAAAGATTTCAACAATTACAAGATTTGTCACTATAGCCGTTACCAGCATTCACTATGATGGATTACAAATACCATAATATATCATGTCTCCTGTGACCACCTTTATACAGTGGCAAGTAGACAAATTGCTGATGGTTTCAAACAGATACATATTGTTACAGCTGGAGGCTTTATAACGAATGAGACATTCTTGTTTTGGGAGTTGCCACAATTAATATGAGACACTCTTGGTTAATATAATACTACAGAGTTGAAGATTGAGTGGACACTCGCAATGGTTCTTGATCCTTTGAGGTCCTGAGTGGGTGGTGTCGTAATATTCACTCTCTGGGGACGCCCTGGGAGTGACATTGCATTTATTTTTCTGATGATTGTTTTTGCTTTGATGGTTTTCTTTATTTTGCTGAGGGTTAGATACGAATGTGTTTGGTGGATGGGGTATGTGTGGATTTGAGTGAACTTACACCTGATGTTTCCTTGATACTCATGATTGCTTTTTGTGAAAGATCAATTTTGATCATATCTTTTGTTGAAGAATAAAACTTTTTGACTCTAAGACTCAGTGGCTGGGATTTTTTGAAATTTTGTACTATTATTCAGTCTTTGACCGGACTTTATCCCGTGCCTGAGCACACTAACTAGAAAGGGTGGTGCGGTCACACTTTATGGTATATATAGAATTTTGCATATTAAAAGGGACAGTGTATTGTGTAATTGGTTCGCTTGACTTGTTATACCAGCTGCAGAGAATAAAATGTATGAGAAATTATTCCTTTAGATTAATGTTTGTATATCAAATAGCTGTTTCTGCTAATTGTAGCCACACTCTAAGGAAATGGGCTGAGCTTACAAGGAAAGCAGACCATATTAGATTACCCTTCTTTTATTTACACAAAATACTTCTGATCTTATCTCAAATATACACAGTGAGACCTATATTTAGAGAGAACAATGGATAAAGAACATTTTTTAATCTCTGTTCCATCTCCCTCTGAGAGCATGACTCTATATCTAAACATAAATTGTTCATATACCTTTTCTAAACCCAGCTATTTCATATGACAAAATAAAGATAACTGAGCTACCTGTAAACAATTTAATACACTCCAGCAGCTAAAATGGATCATTGGGAACGCATTAAAGAAAAAGAAAAAAATCAAAGTACAATGCCCCTTTAAGTTGTTTTATTTTACTCCTACAAATTGAAACTTATATAACGTGGTGCCCTTTTTTGCAGTTACAAATATATCCTGCTTAAAGCTGTTTGTTTTGTGCACAAGGAAACAAACCATTGCACACATACAGCTATTTATAGAAGGAGAAGTGCTCATCATGGAACACACAATGGCTCTGTAGCTTGTCCTTTTAGCTTCTTTTTAGCCCAATTGTGTCTAATACCACTTAAAAAGGACAGTAAAGCCCCACACTCTGCAGATAGGCAGGCAGTGCCATGCTCCCTTACCCAGCCACCACAATTAAACCGGGTACACATTTTTTTAAATGACATGCCCATTGCCAAGTCAGTTGTAGGCACAAGCAATAATTTACTACCTAGGTATATACCACTTGCAAGCAAACATTATATTGATATCTGCAACATCATATACATTTTTCAAGCATGTACATACATTTAAAAACAAAATTTATGCTTACCAGATAAATTTCTTTCTTTCTTGACACGGTGGATCATCATCAATTACTGTTGGGGAATATCACTCCTGGCCAGCAGGAGGCGGCAAAGAGCACCACAGCAAAGCTGTTAAATATCACTTTCCTTCCCACAACCCCCAGTCATTCGACCGAAGGAAAAGGAGAGAAATAACAAAAGGTGCAGAGGTACCTGAAGGTCATATAAAATAACTATCTTAAAACAGGGAGGGCCGTGGACTCACCATGTCAAGAAAGAAAGAAATTTTATCAGGTAAGCATAAATTTTGTTTTCTTTATAATGACATGGTGAGTCCACGGATCATCATCAATTACTGTTGGGAATCAATACCCAAGCTAGAGGACACAGATCATAAGGGAGGGACAAGACAGGTTACCTAAACAGAAGGCACCACTGCTTGAAGAACCTTTCTCCCAAAAGAAACCTCAGCCGAGGAAAAAGTATCACATTTGTAAAATTAAGAAAAAGAATGTAGAGAAGACCAAGTTGCAGCCTTGCAAATCTGTTCTACAGAAGATTCATTTTTGAAAACCCTGGAAGAAGAAACAGCCTGCGTGGAATGAGCTGTTATTCTCTCAGGAGGTTGCTGTCCAGCAGTCTCATAAGCCAAACGAATAATACTCTCCAGTCAAAGAGAAAGAAACAAAGCAGTAGCTTACTGATCCTTGCGGTTCCCAGAGAAACAAACAAAACAGAAGACTGGCGAAATTCCTTAGTCGCCTGCAAGTAGAATTTCAGCGCACGCACAACATCTAGGTTGTGCTACAAACTCTCCTTAGGAGAAGGATTTATTAGGAAGGAAACCTAGCTTAGTACGAAGAACCACCTTATCAGAATTAAAGATAAGGGGAATTATACTGCAACGCAGAGTTCCAAAACTCTCCGAACAGAAGAATAGCAACAAGAACCAAAACTTTCCAAGATAACCTTTTAACATATATGGAATGTATAGGCCAAAACGAAGCCTGATAAAAAACTCTAAGAACAAGATAAAAGGTCCCAGGGGGAAACCACTGATCTAAACACAGGCCTGAAACTGACCAGAGCCTGACAGAAGGAATGCACAACAGGCACGTCTGCAAAACACTTATGTAGCAAAAAGACAATGCAGGTCCCTTGGAGAATTGACTGATAAAAACCTTTCTCCAGACCTTCCTGAAGAAAGAAAAACCAATAAGGAAAGGTATGCCATATCTTATGGTAGTTATTTCTTGAAGCAGGCTTGCATTGCAAGCCTGAATCAAGGCCTCAATGACCATCTGCTTAGACAAAACCAAGTGTTTAATCTCCAAGTAGTCAGCTTCAGAAAAATGGATGAAAGAAGGGACCCTGAATCAGAAAATATTTCCTCAGAGGCCATCTCCAATGTGGAAGAAATGACCTCTGCACTAGGACTGCACACTAGATCCTGAGAGGCCACGCAGGAGCTAATAGAATAATCGCTGCTCTCTCCTGAGATACGAATAATGACTCGTGGAAGAAGAGGAAAAGGATGAAACAAGAAGCCAGCCTGAAATCCCAAGGAACCGCCAGAGCATCTACCAATACTGCCTGTGGATCCCTTGACCTAGAACCCAGATAACGTGGAAATCTGCTTAAACATTGTCAAGAACAACTCTGCACCCCCCATTTGAGGCTTAAGTTGGAAAACACCTACTGAAGGAATTCCCACTCCCCCAGAGAAAAGGCTATCTTCTCAGGCAATTCGTTTCCCAGTAGTCCAACCTGGGAATTGGACTACAGATCGACAACATTGGAGGAAATATAAAATATTGAACCTGCAACACAGAACTATAAAGTTTAAATTGTACTGCAAAGCTTCTTGTCTGAACAAGATTTCAGCCACTAGCACAGCAAGTCTAATAGGACAAGACATTGTTCTAAATGAAAAATTAAACCTCCAGCTTCACATCCTGGAATCCGAAAAAGGGCACCATAAGGATCGAAGTTCTCAGAGCCGTGGTAGAAAAATACCCTTCTACTTAAGGCACCGTGCATTCAATGGGGACAGCTACAGGAACATCCCTTGAGGGATGGGAGACCGGGAGAGAGGTATCCCTAGCTTCTCCTAATCCTGGGAAAAAATTCAAGGCATGTCTAAAAACACTTCCTCTTAGGAAGGAACATCACGAACCTTCAAAGTTGACAACGACAAGGTATCAATGTCGTCCAAGTAGCCAAAACCTCCTTTAACAGTACACAAGGCATGCAAGCATACATCTGAAGGAACCACTTCAATGTCAGATGAAGGGATTATACTGTCTAATTCTGAGATTTCACCCTCAGAAACTACCGGCGAGCCCTCATCACCAAACTTAGGTAAGAGAGAAACCTAATCAGTACAACATGGAGCAGCAACCGTACTATCTGAAAAAGAAAATGTCCTCTTGCCCTTTTTTCCTAAAATTAAAGAAAAACAGATAAGGCCGCAGATACCGCAAAGGGTACCCGAGATGCAATTTCGGTAGGTACATAACTCCTCTAGGAGATTAGAGGAACCGCAGAGCACTGAGTGTGACGTTTGAGGAGAAAGCTGTTATATTGTCAGAACAAAATCATCCTAAAAAGATATGGTTTTCAGTGGGCAACAACTTATCTCACCATGAGAAAATTAAAGCTTAAGCAAGCAGAACAGAGATGTGTAGAAAAGCAATTTGCACTTCCAAACATAAAATAATAAAAAATATTTTAATAAACATTTCAACATTAAATGTGAAAATATGTAAATATGCAAATATGTACAGGCACTTAAAGAAATACAAAGCTAGTGCTCCTAAAATAAAAAAGGCATAACCTGATGGCACTTCTCAATCATGAGAAAAATTCTAGCACTAAACTAGGAAAACACATTAAGCTAATTCTGCCCTAAAAAGAGTTAAACTGAAAACAAAGGAGACACGTATGCTGACCGTATAGCATATCAGCCATCCTAACAGTACCACTGTGAAACGGAGGAGAAATAATACGTGAAGAAAAAAACTTGCAGAATCGCAATATTAAAGGACCAGTCAACACTGTAGATTTGCATAATCAACAAATGCATGATAATAAGACAATGCAATAGCACTTAGTCTGAACTTCAAATGAGTAGTAGATTTTTGTTAAATAAATTGCAAAGTTATGTCTATTTCCACTCCCCCTGTATCATGTGACAGTCATCAGCCAATCACAAATGCATATACGTATATGCTTTGAATTCTTGCACATGCTCAGTAAGAGTTGGTGACTCAAAAAGTATAAATATAAAAAGACTGTGCACAATTTTTTAATGGAAGTAAATTGGAAAGTTGTTTAAAATTGCATGCTGTATCTGAATCATTAAGTTTAATTCTGACTTTAATGTCCCTTTAAACTTAACTGCAGCTGTACTAGTCACTCCGCACCAAGCCGGGAACTACAGCGTAGAAAAAACGGGTCACGTAACCCGCCAACAGACAAAAATTATTGCACCCAAAACGGACGCCATTAAACAGGGAGCAGAATTAATCTTCCCGCCACTAGCCAACCGCCATAGCGATCATAACAAAACAAAAAAACGGAAAAACAGCATCATAGAGCCGTTCACAGAAAATACAAAAAATCTCTTAACAATGTATAGATTAAACACAAAGTTAAGAAATAACATCTTCTCTAGGAGAATCTGGCAATAAGATTCTTGCTGCCGAGACCGCAATACAAACTGCATATTCAGAATAAAGGGATCTCCATACAAACAGTGCTTAGACTGTGGAGACTGGGCTGCCGAGTACAACACCCCCTTGTGAGAAAAGTGCAGCCCAACTAAAGTATGATCTATCATACCGAGTATAACGCCAGTAGCTTGCTTAGCTTAGCCCATAACACATTCATAATTAGGTATATACTTAGCCACATCAAGTATTAACCCCCGTCTCTAAGTCACACAAACATGCTCCGCTCCCTGCCTGTCAGTATCCTACCAAAGGATATAATTGTCCCATAACATGCTGCAGCTCACCCTAAAAGTGCACATTCTCCCAAGCCTGGAAAATAAAAGGCACTCACCTGCCGTCTGGCCGTCCGGCAGGAGGACAGCACACGAGGTATGGAAGGAAGCCGCTCCTTACATGGACCTGTGAAAAGAAAAGACAAAGTAACCTACTTTGGTTTTCATATACCAGGGCAGCAACATGTTAAGAAAATGCAGTGAGGTACACCTCACAAGTTCTCAACTGCTCTAAAGCCACCACTGCCCTACTGAAGAGACTAACATGGAATACGGCTAGACCAAATCTCTGAAACAAGGGAGAGAGCCGAGTAAACCTACTCTGTCTTAAAATAATAAAATCTTGATTGTAGTGAAATTTCTTCAGCCACCTACTTTACTTCCTCCATGCATCAAGGCAAAGAGAATGACTGGGGGTTGTGGGAAGGGAAGTGATATTTAACAGTTTTGCTGTGGTGCTCTTTGCCTCCTCCTGCTGGCCAGGAGTGATATTACCCAACAGTAATTGATGATGATCCGTGGACTCTGTGTCATTAGAAAGAAATATATTCCTTCTGTGAAACTGCAATAACCACACTATCTCTCCTGCAAGGCTTAAAAGGGCCATGATACCCAAATGTTAAAACACTTGAAAGTGATGCAGCATAGCTGTACAAAGCTGACAAGAAATCTTCACCTGAATATCACTATGTAAAAAAGAAAGATGTTTTACCTCAAAATGTCCTAAGTATTCAGACCCCCAGTGTAAAAGGACTTAAATGGACAGTAAAGTCATAATTAGACATTCATGATTTAGACAGAGCATACAATTTTAAACAACTTTCCAATTTACTTCGATTATTTAATTTGCTTCCTTCTCTTGTTATCCTTTGCTAAAAGTTTTATCTAGGTAAGCTCAGGAGCAGCAAAAAACCTAAGTTCTAGCTGCTGATTGGCAGCTGCACATATATAAACCGATTGTCATTGCCTCACCCATGTGTTCAGTTAGAAACCAGTAGTGCATTGCTGCTCCTTCAACAAATGATACCAAGAGAATGAAACAAATTTGATAATAGAAGTAAACTGGAAAGTTGTTTAAAATTGTATGTTCTACCTAAATCATGAAAGAGAAAATGTTTCATGTCCCTTTAAAGCAGCTAATTTGTATGCCTGTCCCGGGACCTGCAAGGGAGCGTGCCCCATGAACACTTATGTTATTTCCCTATTCAATTTAAGGAAGTTTACTATGAAATATCATGGCATCACAGTTCATGAACTCAGCACTGCTGATGCTGATTGGCTGCTGCTCATTTCTTCCTTTTTTTTTTTTACCTTCATGGGCAGCAGCTAAAGTTTAACTGTTTACACAGCACTTACTCTGGTGAGCTGAGGAAGTTGTGAGGTAAAATAGCTTCATTTTTTTTACATAGAGATGTTCAGGTGATATTTTCATGTCGGCTTTTTACAGTTATGCTGCATTACTTTCAAGTAATTTAGCATATGAGTATTATGTCCCTTTAAGTGAGGGGCCGATAAATACAAAAGCAAACTTATTTTAACAAAAGCACTGGACATCACATTGAACAAGGACGTCCCCAGAGCAGAAGCACTTCCTCTTATTGCTTTTACAAAGGACGGAATCTGTCTTCTGAAATCAATGCCCCATACAAATAAAAGGGATATGTGATGAAGTCTGTCCTTTCACGTCTCTCTAGGTTGCAGGTGATCATGGTAAAATGGCAAAACTACAGTCATAACCTCAGAAAAATATACAAACAGGTATATTTTTTTCTCTCTCAAAGGTGGAGGATGCACTAACTGAGCCCCTACTTCCCCCTCTGCTTAAAGGGACATGAAACCCATTTTTTATCTTTCATGATTCAGATAGAGAATACAATTTTAAACAACTTTCTAATTTACTTCTATTATCTAATCTGTTTCATTCTATTGGTATCATTTGTTGAATGAGCAGCAATGCATTACTGGTTTCTTTCTGAACACATAGGTGAGCCAATCACAATAGGTATATATATATGCAGCCACTAATCAACAGCTAGAACCTAGGTTCTCTGCTGCCCCTGAACTTGCCTAGATAAACCTTTCAGCAAAAAATAACAAGAGACGGAAGCAAATTAAATAATAGAAGTAAATTGGAAAGTTGTTTAAAATTGTTTTCTCTATCTGAATCATGAAAGAAAAAAATTGGGTTTCATGTCCCTTTAAAAGGACATTAAACTGCTGAGTACAACTACAATAGAAAATTACTATTTACCATGCTACCATTTTTCATCCTATGCCTGCAGCTGTCTTTGAAGACAGCTGCAGCCATAGGAGGAAAAAAAATGGTAGACTGACTTTGAAGTCTCTCTTATTTTAACCCCTTATAAGTATTAGTTAGTGAAGCTCTGCATCTTCACACTGGGTGCTGCCATCAGAGTTTATATTTCTTATTTAACTTTTAAACTGTGCAAAACAATGCAAAAGATGTAACACTTTTGTTCTCTATTGTGTGAGGTAAACTGAAGTGATAGGTAAAACCGTCAAAAAAGTGAAAGTGCACTGCTTGTGTCACAGGCTACAACAAAATGCAGAACATTACCAACTGAATTCTGTAATGAGTTACAACTAGAGAACAGCAGGTTCAGGAGGAAATATGGTGAGTTGTACACAGCTGTTTAATGTCCCTTTAAAGTGATCCATCATTTGCAGGAGTAGAATATATTCTTTCAGCTTTCACCTGCCTCTCTAGGAAATGCTGAGAGGAAAGAGGGCTGTTATACATTATTATAAAGACTCTATCTCCAACTATGCTTTACTTGTGGGGGTAAGATTGGTTATTAGAAAGATCCCTATAATTTGCAGGTATAAGGAAGCAGATTAAGAGTCCACATGACCCCTCATTAATGACATGGGGGGCCCGAGGCTCCATTTTGGAAAGAGGTGACATGTAAGGTCTTCTGGGTGCTCAAAAAAGGGGTCTACTTTTTTGAAATAAGATGCTACATTCTGTGTTTGACCATAAGGAGATCCCAGTTGGCAACAGACAGAATGAAAGGCATAAAGAACAAAATAAGGGGGTGTGGTATCCCCCCTTTGTTTTTCGGTGAGATAAGGGATCCCTTACTTAAAAGAAGCATGATGACTCTGCAGAGGTAAATCTATTGTATCTCTCAATCTAACGTATATCTATTTTATCCATGGGGAAAAAGTAGACTACTATACCACAAAGTTGGGATCATCACAATGGGGCTCGTATCCTTCCTCCCCCTCTTCTAGGTTTTCATTATTCTCTTCTTCTTCCCCAGTCCACGTGTCCCAATTCCACTCATCTAAATAGAGAAGAAAAGAAACAAATTAAAAAAAATTAAACGTGTACTGACTGAAGGAGAGGAAACAATGGTTGAGATAGGGAAAGCTTATGGTATAAAGAGAAAAAAAGTTAAAAGACATCAAATTAGCTGAAACCTTCTAATCCTTCCTCATCTTCAAACTGCGGTTTCTGGTCCTCTGTTATTCCATAATAATCATCACCAAAGCATTTCTATCAGATAAAAAAAAGGATGAGACACAAAAACAGTGATACAGCACACAATTAAACCATACTAATAATAGCAATCTCACACACACACACAGCAGACATACAGAGTGTACCAACAGGTAGTAACACTGAAGTCCTAACACAAAGTATGTACTTCTATTTACCTCCATGATGCGGTCATGCTTTTCAGGGTCAAAATCTTCCAATAAGTCCTCTTCATTGACACCCAGCACCTTTTCACCAGTCAACTGCTTTAGCTTCTCCAGTCTTTCCAGCACCTCTTTCCTCTTCAAATTCTTCAGCTGCTTCAGCTCCTCCTGTTTCTTTTCTTTTTCCTATATGTAAGATGAACAAAGATGGTGATTCACATATGTAGCTGTATACATCTGTATATCTAGGAAGAAATCTGCTTAAAAAACATATTTTCTCTCTATACGTCTAACTGCTCTTCTCATGTAGCGACTCGCCATCTGTTTTCCCTATTCCAGTCTCCCCATTTCCTTACCTTCTTTTTTCTCTCTTTAATCTCCTCTCGCTTCTCCTTTCTGCGGTCATCTTTTGCTCTCACAGACTGTGCAATGGTCCTTGGGAAAGTTTTAATCTAGACAGGAGTTAATTACAGAAAGCAATGCATGAGTCACAGTCAAGAATGCAGCTGTCAGTAGGAACCCAATGACGCACTGCGACCATAAGAAGCACGTCACAAACGCACAAGGACGGCTGGGCCTTTCCAACACAGGTCACTAGGCTTATCCAGCCTACACACACAGTGACAAAAAGCCACCTTACAGACATGACATTGCAACACTTATCTACGTTTGTAACACGCCCAAGAGGAACACAATGACATAATATAGTAGGTCACACAGAGTTTACCTTTCACATGTATTTATACAGGTATAATTACATATTTGTTTACGTGTGCAACATGTACCACACCACTTTGTATCAAACAAAAATAAAAGTCTATGCTGTGAAAGGATGCACACAAAAACACACACACTCACAGCTGTATATTTACCAAACCAGAGTCTGGCTCCTCAAATCGAAAGTTATATTTTCTCTCAAAATCTTCCTGTTTTTTCAAAAAAAGTTCTCCCTCATCTTCAGAATCTGACACACAAGGGGCCTCTTCAAGAATGGGGGTTCTAAGGATAAAGAGTAAGATTTTCAACATTCCTATATAAAAGTAATTTCATTGTCTGTGTTAAGGCTGTGACACACTGCAAGCGGAGCGGTGCGCAGCGTGTAGATGCAGCTGTGCGCGCTCAGTATGTCCTGCCTTTTCATCTCTGAGCACCCTGTTGCGCCAGGTCGCGTAGCTGAGCGCTAAGAGATGAAATAATTGAACTTCAGAAGCGATGCGACGCGGTGTGAAGCAGCTGCATCGCCTCGCACCGCATCGCTTGCAGTGTGTCACAGCCTTTAGTTATACAAAGCAGCACAGCCAGGATCAGTTCATTGATAATCATCACCACTATATAATGTTGTGTGTTCATCAACAGGGTATACAATAACATTATTAATACATAACCACTGTACAGACACACAGTATAATTATATAGTTTAGCATATTTATTGCATATTAATACTCAGTGTATAGACACTTTATTATACAGCGCAGTGTGCTCATTATCAGTGTATAGACACTTTATTATACAGCGCAGTGTGCTCATTATCAGTGTATAGACACTTTATTATACAGCGCAGTGTGCTCATTATTAGTGTATAGACACAGTATTATACAGCGCAGTGTGCTCATTATCAGTGTATAGACACTTTATTATACAGCGCAGTGTGCTCATTATCAGTGTATAGACACTTTATTATACAGCGCAGTGTGCTCATTATCAGTGTATAGACACTTTATTATACAGCGCAGTGTGCTCATTATCAGTGTATAGACACTTTATTATACAGCGCAGTGTGCTCATTATCAGTGTATAGACACTTTATTATACAGCGCAGTGTGCTCATTATCAGTGTATAGACACTTTATTATACAGCGCAGAGCGCTCATTATTGGTGTATAGACATAGTATTATACAGCGCAGTGTGCTCATTATCAGTGTATAGACACTTTATTATACAGCGCAGTGTGCTCATTATCAGTGTATAGACACTTTATTATACAGCGCAGTGTGCTCATTATCAGTGTATAGACACTTTATTATACAGCGAAGTGTGCTCATTATCAGTGTATAGACACTTTATTATACAGCGCAGTGTGCTCATTATCAGTGTATAGACACAGTATTATACAGCGCAGTGTGCTCATTATCAGTGTATAGACACTTTATTATACAGCGCAGTGTGCTCATTATCAGTGTATAGACACTTTATTATACAGCGCAGTGTGCTCATTATCAGTGTATAGACACTTTATTATACAGCGAAGTGTGCTCATTATCAGTGTATAGACACTTTATTATACAGCGCAGTGTGCTCATTATCAGTGTATAGACACAGTATTATA
The DNA here is from genome assembly GCF_027579735.1 of Bombina bombina. NCBI lineage: Eukaryota > Metazoa > Chordata > Amphibia > Anura > Bombinatoridae > Bombina > Bombina bombina. Next base: position 725,887,973 of record NC_069504.1, read on the forward strand.
CAGCGCAGTGTGCTCATTATCAGTGTATAGACACTTTATTATACAGCGCAGTGTGCTCATTATCAGTGTATAGACACTTTATTATACAGCGCAGTGTGCTCATTATCAGTGTATAGACACTTTATTATACAGCGCAGTGTGCTCATTATCAGTGTATAGACACTTTATTATACAGCGCAGTGCACTCATTATCAGTCTATAGACACATTAATATATAGTGTACTGGGAGGAGCCAACAGCCATTGAGACAAGACGCACATTGCCAAAGCTCCTGATATATTCGCTAACTTCAAAGGCTTTAATACTTTTTTTTTTCCCCCTCACCTATGACCCTACCTTTGCAGCACATGCAGTGTATTAACCTTTTTTCCTTCCAGTGACTATTTTAATGCTTCATACCTTATCTTTCTATACAACCCTTGCTTACTAGCTCTCAAGGCCCTGAGGTACGGGTAATAAGAATATGGCCGTGTTCATTCTGAGGCAGATAAAGGACTTATTAAAACGTCATAATGACACTCTTTTGGACGCAGTTGATGAAGCTTTTAAATATATTACAACCCACGTTGCCTCTTCAGATGCCCCGACCACGAGTGAACAGGAAAGTGTTGTCGCAGCGGGTACTTGAAACTCCGGACAGCCGCCATTTTTGCTATTGGGAGCAGAGTATACCTTATTGCAAAACGACACAATGGCAACTACGCACACCAGTACTCCAGATTCTAGTAAGAGATTGAAAGCAGGGGCTGAGGTATATGAGCTGGGGATAAAGCAACACGCATGCATATGTCAGCTCACTGAGGAGAGGAGACCGCTCTTGACACCCGACTGCCAACTATTCTACCTGAGTCCCTCTGAGATTCAGAGCCTACCTAGAGTCGGCAAATCCGGACTAGATTCTCTCAAAAATTATGGGGCACCAATCTTGGACTCTTCCGGCACAGACACAAGACCGGAGAAGACACTGGCTTTTTGGCGGGGGCCCGAGAAAGGTAAACACCGGGTATTACACGAGAACTTCCTACCACCCTGCAGCAGCACATCACTGTCAGTCAACCCCAATACCCCAAGATTACGGGTCTGTTTGCCCGGGGTTTTCCCGCTTGTCTGTGCGGGCATACCTCTTGTCTTGCACTTTCAGAGCTCTTCCCTCTCCAATAGCCCTTCAGTTCCCACTATATGCCGGATGGGAGTAGGTTAAGATTGTTGCCGGTCAGTATGTGATCGTCGAGGGCAAATCTATGAACTAAGACATTACAATATTTCACTACCCTGCGGCTATGGTGTGGGTCCTCACCTACAACTGGGACTTCCCTCAGACTACTATCTTTGCATTTTGAAAGCATAACTGATATATCTTTGAAATGTTTACTTATACCTGTTTATGCCTTTCCATAATTGTGACCATATGGCCGTTTATCTCTTGCTCTCCTAAAAATTAAGTATAATACTAAGTGTGTGAAATATGTCTCTATACACAACCTGACCACAACTATATGGTATGGTGCTTTTTCATAGTCTTATGATGTACAGGCGTCATTATCTACTTGTTAAACAGCCTTGATCATAATGGTTAATGTTTTTTCTAGCTGTACTTTAATCACAGATGTTAGCAACAACTTATAACAGTTATGGACATTAATGGCTGGGATCCTTTACATATTTCCATAACCCATGCTAGTGTTCAGCACACTTCAGTTGAAGAGAAGTATTAGCTTCATGCACCCTGTTTGTCCCGCTATACACAGAGCTAGGCTCAACTGCTTTAGGTATATCTCCGATCTATTATGTATCCAATTTACTTATATTTTTCTCCTGATAACCAATATGTCCATGAGAAGATGCGTATGCTTAGGTTGCCCTGTAGCATTGCAGCTTGTCTACCCGGTATATTTAGCATTTGATACTTAAGTTACCCATCCAAATACGCTTCCTCTCACTTACAATAAGCCTATCAGCCCCTAAGCTATTTATTTAGTTCTTTAAGCCCTCAGTAGTTGACCCAATGTACAGCACCAATTTTGAGTAGCTTCAAGATGTTTTAAAAGTGTATCGTTATCAGTTTGTATGTGTATACTAATAGGGGTATACTTTACCCTGGCTAGAAGATTTAATTGCTCTTAGCTCAGCCCTTTGTTATCTTTTATGTTCACAGTGGGGTTATTGTTTGGTATAGTTTAACATGTTGGATAATACTGTTCATGTAAGCACTGTTCCTTGTGCCTAACTCTGCTCTAGGGTTACTATGATTACTAGCATGGGAACTTTTTCCGTAGCAGGTAGATCCTAGGTTCCCACTAACTTTTTGTTTTTGGCTTATTCTTGCCACTCTCCCTACTCCTACAGTATAGAATAAGGCATACATATACCTACGTGTAGGCATGTTGTGTTAGGCTCCAGTGGTTTCCATGAAGGAGGCTAATGTACATAGCAAACTAGTATGATGTCAATGAGGTTCCAGCTACCCGTGTATAGATCGTTTGCAAATGTATATGTATTCTTAATTCCTTTTATACCCTCAAAGTTCATGGACACCATAGAGTTTGATTTGCTGGTCCCTACCACTCTGAATCCTCCTAAGGTTTGGGTGTCTGCGGCCGAGATACTTGAACCTCCCCATGTTTACCCCCATGGATGGGATTGGCAACTCATACGCAGATAGGAGACCACATAAATAGTAAGGTAAAACCAATATTCACCACCAGCTTTCTGTATAAGTCCCTGCAATTAGCCCTAGATTTCTGCTCTTCACCTAGATCTATATACTGCTATGTGTAATTTTGTATTTGAGTATTCAATAGGTGTATTAAGGCAGGCTGGTCCTGCATCCTGCGTAGTTGCCCTACTTATGGTACCACAGCCAAGCTACATAACTTTTGCCAAATTTAGTCATCAAGATTTATTGGGCTCTGGTATGTTAGGTTCTACTCTGGCTCAATGTGCATTTAGTCCTCTTTACGCATACCCTAATGACCCATTTGTCCAGAGGGCTCCCTGCATAGATGCGGCGCCTTGATTTATCCAAGCATGCTTTTCTTGAATTTAATTTTACAATCACCCTGGCCTTTCTTAGTAGGTATGGCTTCTGAACATATTTGGCTCACCTTACTTAATTTACCACCTTCTCCCCCCCCCCCCCCCCTCATAATACGCTCCCTTTACTGGGAGAATTAACTATGCGGTCTCTCTTGCTTATACCGCACCTTAGACACCTTTTTTACGAGCATATCTTGCAGCATAATATTCCAGTGACTTTATTTTCCCCTTTCCAATTTTAGCTATGAAAATAACAAAAATTCTGAGGTTTCATCATTGAGATCCATAAGTGGTCTCCTCTGAATCAAATAGCCCTCTGTAAACCCTACTGTACTACGCGATATAGGGCCCTGGAGAGGCCTCCTTAATGGAATAGAGGGCTCTGTTCTTCTTATTGGCATGTCCTTTCTTAAATCTGTTTTATATTCTACAGCAAACCCATAATACACTAACATGTCTCCATATAGTTAGAAGATATTGCTCATTGCATGTGTAATTACAATATTTGACTTGAGGTTTGAATTTCTGCTATAACTATACAATATAACTTGTTATGCATATTTTTGAAATGTAACTGTATGATGCTGTAATGCTTATTATGTATGCCATTTTTCCTCAATAAAAATATTTAAAAAAAATAAAAAAAAATATATAGTGTACTAACAGGTAGAAACCCCTTTATCCAAACTGTTTGGGATCGTAAAAGGTTTGGATTTTGGAATATTGTATCTTTAGAATTAGACAGTTTGGAGAGGGGATGAGACCAAGTCTATATAACAATATCTTATGTAATTTAGGAAATACAGCTTATGCATGCAACATCTAAAGGTAGTTTTATATAATTTTTAACACTGTTGTATACATAGTACCATTAGAAACTGTATTATTTTTTTTTATATTAATTCTTAATATAGCCTGCTATGTTTAATCCCTTTCTCAACTGCAGCACCTTTTTCCACCATGTTTGTGTGCCAGCCATATCCTATCCTTCCTATCCTTGTGTAGAAAGCTAACTGTGCCGTGCAGCCCAACAGGGCAAATCATATGTGTTGGCTATTTTAAGAGAATTTTTCTGCTTTTCAAGCTGGTGCTATTTTTTATGTCTAAGGATATATTGCAATTAATTAATTAATTAGCGCTGCGGAATCTGTTGGCGCTCTACAAATAACCGATAATAATTCAAAAGTTTGGATATCTGAATACGTTTGGATTTTGGGATTATGTACCTGCATGAGTATATGGACTCCCCGCATAAACATACAATATAGAATGCTTATGATCAATATAAAGATAACCAGCATCATTATGGAATGCAGTGTACTCATTATCAGTGTGTATATACTTATACAGTGCAGCATGCCTATAAATACAATGAAGCATGTTAATCAATGGAAAGAAACTGCTCATCGTTAATCGGTGCAGTACATTCATTATCAGTGTATCAATGCTTATCATACAGTGCAACGTGCTCATTATCAATCCTAAAATACAGTGCAGTGTGTTCATTCCTAGGGTACTGTTATTTATTAGTATTCAGTGCTGTGTATATATTTATGAGGGACACATATCATGTTTATAAAAAGCAGTATACAAACAGCTTCATTATGAAAAGTATTTTCACCTTTCAGGTAGTATCTCTCACCTCTCATCATCGTCGTCATCCTCCTCCTCTGATTCCTCCTCTTCTACATATTCCTTGTTTAGTATATAATCCCGTAGGAATTTTTCGCCCTCCTCTAGAGCAGGATTAGACCAGTAATCTTTTAGGTAGTTCTGTTGAGGGAAAATAATAGATATAACTGGACTTATATTCAGTCCTGCAGCAATCCTTACTATTTGTTTCTCAAATATACTGGAAAAAAGAACACCTATATCACTGGGGCGCGGAATCACATACTTGCCAAGTCTTTATCAGCAATATCAAACAATAGATTCCAGCCTCCAAATTTCAAAAAACACCTTTATTTCCAGGCCTGCACTAGGCCCTTAGTCATGTATGACTAACGGCCTAGTGCAGACCTGAAACGTTGTACTTTATTCCTTGGACCCAGTGATGAGAAAATAAAGGTCTTTTTTAAAATTGGAGGCTACAATCTATTGTTTGATATTGCAATCCCTACTATACCTGTTTCAACAACTTACTGACTCTGCGACTACCATTTCAATCACTATCTACCATTCCTGTCCTGACCCACACAAACACACACTACCTCTGTTTCTATACCGTCTGCAGCTTCATCCGTTTCTGAATTAACCTCACGAACGCTGCTCTATCCGTGTAGCTCCATTTCAATGTACACAGCTAACCCTAAACTATCCATTAGGTTGCGTGGCAGCCCCTGCTATTCCCATATTTCCCATTATCAGAGAAGTTACTATCAACCCTCCAATTATCCTACCTATAGGTCTCTTTGCTAGAGATAGAATTTTTTTTTTTTTTTTTTAAATTAAAAGGGACATTGTACTTTAAAAATGTATCTCCTTTAATGCGTTCTCAATAATGCATTTTCCTTGCTGTAATGTATTAGTTTGGAGCTGCAACAACCAATCAATATAATAGATTATGAAAATAGTTGTCAACTAATCTCATTCGATTAGTTGGTCTGCACATTGCACCAGCTGTTTCACTCCAATGAGCTCCTGCACAAGGTATTGTGTTTTATGGTTATGTCCTTAGCCTAAAGGACGTCTACAGATGTTTTTGGGTTTTTTTCACTTTTTCACGACAGCATAAATTTATTTTTCAGTTTACAACTACCCCTGGCTTATATGGGTTAGATCACCTGTGCAACCCAGAAATAATAGGAGTCATCATTTGGACTAATAAATCACAGACCTGCCCAATCCCATAGTCTGGCCGTGTGACAAATGATTTGCTGTCTCACGGCCACCTGGTGATCTACATAAATCACACAGTGTGTTGGGGACCAGTGAGAACAGCTAGGGTGCATCAGAGAGGAAGAGAATAAAGAGAGGCAATCTGAGGAAGGCATCAACAGCCAAGTCCAGGCTTACTTTGTTGAGAGGCCCCTTGCCAAGGAGGAAAGCTAACAAAGATAAATATCTAACCTTGGTGAAATTGGCAAAATCCTACTTATGCATCCCATAACACCATCTGAGCGCCTCTTCTCTGCTGCAAGCAATATATCTTGCAAAAAGAGATTCAGCCTCAGCCAGGAGCATGTGGACATGTTGACATTTTTGCACTTCAATGCAAAGTTTCTGGAAAAGCGAATAACAGAATGTTATAAACAGTGATAGTCTATCGCTTTCTAGTTCTACTTCTTTCATGGTTTTGTTTTGCTAAAATATAAAAATTTAAAGTTTTAGTTTAAAGTTTATATTTGTAACACTCAGTTTGTGGATTTTCTTTTAAATATAGGAAAAAAATGGTAATTATTTTTTTATCCGATTAATCGAAAAAAATAATTGTACAATTAATAGATTGACAATAATTGTTAGCTGCAGCCCTATTACCGAGCACCTTTACTTTTATTTTGCCATCTGAAATAACTGAGTTTGCCAATTGAAAGTGTCACCTATACTGAAAATAGGAATACTGCCATATTGGTTATAAGAAAGCTTTGCAAACAAGAGGCAAAAGCAAAAATAAACCTCCTATGGGGAATGGGAGAGCCTAGCCCAGGGTTTGACAAACCCAGAAGCCAGAGAGCCACTGGCTCCTAGAATTTTACCCCTGGCTCCTAAGGTATGTCTAGCTCCTAAATATTCTTACTGTCTCCTAAATTTTAAACAGATTTGTGGACCCTATCCCATTTGAAAAAATGTTTCAGCAGCTGTTTTGAACACAATTAACCCTTGTCAACTGATTTTCCTGAGTACACTGTCCCTTTAACTAAAAAGCCAGACAAAAATTATAAGAGCTAGAGTAGCAATATTGGGTTCCCAAGATATATAGCCTGCTTTGTTTAATCCCTTTCTCAACTGCAGCACCTTTTTCCACCATGTTTGTGTGCCAGCCATATCCTATCCTTCCTATTCTTGTGTAGAAAACTAACTGTGACGTGCAGCCCAACAGGGCAAAACATGTGTGTTGGCTATTTTAAGATAATTTTTCTGCTTTTCAAGCTGGTGCTATTTTTTATGTCTAAGGATATATTGCAAAATTCCAAATATCTCCTATCAGCAAGTTGCAACTAAAGAACTACTTTCAAACTGCCCTGTTTATAATGTCAAGGCAAAGGTATGAGTTTCATCGATCTTGGTCAGTGAAGAAAAGCTAGATTTATGAGAATAAAAAAAAAATTGTTTGCTTGTCACATTGGCATAAAAAACTGCACTGATCATTACATGAGGTTTGCTGTAGTTTTTATCTATTTCCTATTCTAGATGTGGATATCAAGTCTACTGGTATCTAACTATAGATCGTGTAATTTACAAGCAATATATATTTTTACACCAGATTAAATAAAACAAGCAAACCTAATTATCTAATTTGTGCTTATTGTTTAGTTCTGACGCGTGTACTGTCCTTAGGGGCAAAGCTCACCCCAGATCAACAGCTAACCTTGTTCTGATTTACTTATGTGTCTGTCATTTATGACCCAATAAAACAAAGTAAAATGCTCCTTTGGGGTTTCAGATGAATATCTCTAGTCTAAAGAATCCACAAGCATATCACTTAGGGGTGTTGAATATAATCGTTGGCACAATGCATTGCGATGCAGACTTCAACTTTTCTGCATCGATGCAGTCAAGAGCCCTAATCGATTCACGCAATGACGTCACGTGACCCCGCCTTCAGGTCTGACAGAGGCAAGAAAAAATACAAAGCGCTGGATTTGCGACATTAATTTATATATTTCAATCCCTGCACCTGCAGTGCATAACTGACCTGTGTTCTCCACATTGCTGCCCTTTGGACACATCTTCAGTTCTTTTCCCATGAGCGGCACAGTATGCTAGCGCTGTTGCGTGGGGCTTAGTAAGCAAGGGGGCTTCTAATGGGCGGTCCATGGAATATAGTGCTACCACGTAGTGGACCACGGTGGCTGATTTTTATTTTGCTAGTAGTCCAGGACTGCCCTACACTACAGCACAGTGGGAGATGACTCAGTGTTCATTCAACTGTTCATGAAAACAAAATCTGCAACGTGCTAGTGGCTAATGCTATGGCTAATGTCATTTATAACAAGTTCAATAAGTAATAATTATATTTGTCTTTATAAACATTAATAATACAATTTTCCTTTGAAGTATGTAGGAATTATTGTAGGTCGATTTTATATATATATATATATATATATATATATATATATATATATATATATATATATATATATATATATATATATACACACACACATATATACACATACACACTGCGTACATTATATATAGAAAATCAACCTACCATAATTCCTACATACTTCAAAGGAAAAATTTTATTATAAATGTTTATAAAGACGAATATATTAATTATCACTTATTTAACTTATGTCATAAATGAAGCTATGAGATTAGCCAACATGTTTTGTTTTCATGAACAGTTGAACACTAAGTCATCTCCCACTTATACTGTATTTCTCTTCCCAACATAAAAGTGCCCCTAGGAGTATGGAATAGAACATAGCACAGTTTTACAAAATCTTATTTTCCCCTTCAAAAAAAAAAAAACTATAAAAATTCCACAAGATTTGTGAAACAGGATGTACAAATTATGTGCAAATTAGCTTCCAGATTAAAATTTAACCAACTTCAATGCTAAATTATTCTATATATTTTATATAAGTCTGTATTTCACTAGCCTATATCCATTACCATATCATGAGGATCACATGGAGTTGAAAGATTCACTTAGGAACTTCTAGGATTTGTACACCATCTTCTTTTAAATGCACAAAATAAATCTGGGGCATAAAACCAAATAGTATGGTGGAGGTGTACAAATACAGCGTAACATACTGTTTCAACACACTTTTCAATATAAAGTGTGGTTTTTACAAATGGCTGCTTTACCCCTATTTAAACACTCAGATCAGAAAATCATGGGCAGTAATCGTGATATCGAATCGTTGACAGGATAATCGTAATCGAATCGTGAGACCAGTGAAGATGCACACCCCTAATATCACTACTCACTAACTCCTTCACATCATCTTTGTCCTTGACTTCCTTTCGACCCTTTAGCCATGCAATGTATTCTTCTTCTTCTTTATCCTATAAAACAAAAAAACATACCATTTAATAGCTACATGGAGCACATCACTGACTATGAACATGTCTAAGTACATAAAACCACCATGCTGCTTTATAACAAAGTTATATAAAAGAGGTTGCTACAAAATACTTCATTCATTCAACAATATTGAACAGCTTTAAGAAAGTCATTTTAAGGGACAGTCTACTCCCAATGTTTTATTGTTTAAAAAGATAATCATTATCCATTACCCTGTTTTGCATAACCAACACTGTTATATTAATATACTTTTTACCTCTGTGATTACCTGGTATCTAAGCCTCTGCACGCTGCCCCCCTTATCTCAGTTTTTTTGAGAGATTTGCATTTTAGCCAGTCAGTGATAACTCAAATAACTCCACGGGAGTGAGCACAATGTTATCTACATGGCACACATGAACTAACACTGTCTAGCAGTGAAAAACTGCCAAAATGCACCGAGATAAGAGCAGTCATTTTTATTCTTTACATATCATGTAACATCTACAGAGAAAGCAAAAAAATTGCATTTAAAATAAAATAACTTCTTTTAATTTTCTCTTTATTTAACTTTTTAGATCTGTGTGTAAATTTAAGATACTTTTAGTAGAAAAAGAATTAGATGTATAATTTTAAGATTCTGAGAACTTCTTTCTCAAGAGGATTAAAGCAGAACTCATCCAAATGTCTATGTACATCTGTACTCATACAGATGTAATTAATCAGTGCTTACAATTTGTGTGTTTAGAAATCGTTTCTCACAATTCATGAATATTATGACTTAGGACATCAGGCGATGCAGTGATTGGCTGTACTATATATGAAAACCTCCTTGGAATATTTTTCAATACCAGAAGAGAAAGATTTGATGTCTGTATGTACTGCACTAATGAATATCATTCAATGTAAATGTATTATTTTTTTAAATAAATATTCTCTAAGCATGTTAAACGCTAACTTTCAAAATGATGTGCACTTTTACATTGGATGCAGTATTTTTCACGTTTTCTTGTCTCCTTTTACTTGCATTTTGTTATATTTCCAAAGACATTTAGTGACAGTTTATCAATTTAATATATAAAAAAAAAAAAAAGTTTTCTTTTCATTCCAGTGTTCTTTCCATAACCTATTTAATGGCACACCACGCTGATTTTTACTGGCCATCCATCTTAAATGTAAGCCAATATTAAGCTAAAATTAATTAATATAAAATATTTTCAATGTCTATTGCACAAAATAACATTACACCCATTTATGTTAAATAATGAAATTAATCTGAGCTTTGGATAGCTTTAAGTATAATGTATAAATAACTGAAAATGTTAACCCCTTCACATCCTTTCGGACATTTCATGCCTAACAGAGCTGGGCTTTAACACCCATAGGACGGCATAGAATGTCCTAACTTTTGCGGTGTCCTGCTCCCTTCTGTGCACAAACACAGGCAGTCCCCCTGGAGCCAATCAGCACCATTTTCGAAGCACATGATCGCAATGACGATTATGTGCTTCCTTTTTCATTTACGTTTCGAACTTGGACGGATGTTTCCGTCCTGAAGGGGTTAAATTATTGCAATTTTCTTTACACGGCCCTTACCTGGCTTCTTCACAATGGCAACTGGCTGTAAACATTTTTTTGTGGAGAACACTGCATTCTAAATCAACTTAATTAAAACTGAAAAGTGCTTATATGGATAAATGGTTTGGAGACATTGCTCATCACATTTGGGCTGCAGGGACTAAACCAGTAAGCCTTTTTTAAACACCTACTATGTCAAGACTTTATGCTTGTGCATTATAAAGACTAATATTAAGATCAAGAAATTAGTATTACTTTAATGAGAGAAATCATTCAAAATCCTTTAGGTTTTCTTCTAGCATTATAATATAACGTAGGTGTCCCTTTCACACACAGAACCTAGTATAGCAAGATAAACAGCAATACAACTAAAATATGTCTTTATAAAATTGTCTGTTTGACCCTTTAGCACTAGCAAGACTTTTTTGATCATTTTGCCAGAGCAGAGAGCTTAGGAGAATTCGGTCCTAAAAGAACTTTACTTAGAAAAATGTTTTATGTATCTTAGTTTTATAAACATATGCCATGTCAGATTTGTTGAAAAGGTTTTTAAACTAATATATTATGTGATGCACATAATACAGTTTTCTTACACCATTATAACAATGACAAATGTTAATAAAACTAGTGCATGTTACCAATTTTCTCTGTTTTAGTTCTATAGTAAAAAAATATGTACTTTAGTTACGACACTAGATATATGTTGGATCACAAGTGAATTTCAAAATATCATTATGCCACTGACCTGTTCCTTCTTGGTTTTTATCCTCTTTGTAAGCAGATTTGCTGTGGTCTCTTCATTAACCTCATCATCATCATCATCGCTATCCTCTACAAACTTTCGAAAACTGTGGATAAGAATTCAAATATCACCATGTCACCTTCCTATCAGACAGGTAGATTACATTGTCCTAAAAGTCTCTTCTGTTTGTGTTATTACACAATGCTGCTGCATGTAACCTTGTACCATTTGGTTCCTCTCTGTTTCACCCTGCAGTCACTGGAAAAGACAAGTCCCAAAGATGTGGGAGTCCCACAGCTACATTCCATGTAAGTGTGCCACGCAACAATATGAGTGACAGATACCATGTCATATAGTTCTCTTGTCTTTGTCACTGTTTTACCCATCAAGGTGAGAGACAGACTTTGTCCCAGATTTCTCTCCTGTCTTTCCACCATGTAGTATAAGCTAGACAACATCCCCCATTGCTCTCTCCTATGCTACCCTGTACTGGTAGATATCCACATTGTAGCAAGGGGCTCTTGTCTCATAGGCTGATCCTATTTATCCATAAAAAAACCCAACAGGAAGGAACGGGCAACTAAATCATGACCTGTTACAATGTCATTACCTTCCAGGCAGAAAGCTACCAGTCCTTTAGAGGAACCATGTCCCATAGCTCCTTCTGGGTGTGTCACTCTGTAGTGGGTGGGACAGAAGCCATGTCAAATACTTCTCACACTCACCTTTCTTTGATTTGCTTTTGTTCTTCTAAGTATGTTGGGGAGTAAGCTCTCTGTAAAGCAAAAATCGACATTACAAAACAGGACACCAAAACTGGAAAGAAAGCTCATTGTCAATAGGTTTCATTGTCTGTTAAAATCATCTCTCACTAGAGATCTTTCCAGGTCATTACCATTACTACTATTTTTAAATATTTTAGAGAGCAATATATCTCTTGATTTAGTCTAGCAAACCTATAAACCGTACTTATGTGGATATCAACATTTCATAACTGAACAAAACCTTTCTATATTAAAGCCACTCATTAAGCTGCTAGGATCTCACAGGAAGAGGCAGTAATTTCCAAAAAAATGTTTAAGCACCAATATAGTCCTCTTTTTTTTTTTCTTTCCCCATGCTCTGACCTAGCATGACTACAACAAAACCACTGCATAGAGGTATTTTAAAAAGATCCTCCCCTCTCTACACAGAATTTGTGTCTTAAACTTGTAAATTATATTAATAATTTCCACCTCTGATTATATAATTTTTTAGTAATTCATCCATCAGATGATTATATTATAGGGAGTAGGCTGGAGCTAAATAGGGCCAGAAAAAAAAGGGAATTATAATTTGCCTTAAATTTTAAGGACACTACATGTACAGTCCTCAAATTTCACATTAGTATTTTACTTAAAGGGACACTGAACTCAATTTTTTTCCTTCTGTAATTCAGATAGAGCATGAAATTTTAAGAAACTTTCTAATTTACACCTATTATCAATTTTCTTCATTCTCTTGGTACCTTTATTTGAAATGCAAGAATGTAAGTTTAGATGCCGGCCCATTTTTGGTGAACAACCTGGGTTGTTCTTGCTGATTGGTGGATAAATTCATCCACCAATAAAAAAGTGCTATCCAGGGGTCTGAACCAAAAAAAAAAGCTTAGATGCTTTCTTTTTCAAATAAAGAAAAATTAATAATAGGAGTAAGTTAGAAAGTTGCTTAAAATGACATGCTCTATCTCAATCACAAAAGAAAAAAATTGGGTTCAGTTCTCTTTTTTTCTGTCATGTATCTGAAATAGCTAGAAGTTAAAATATGTTTTGCAGTAAAAAAAAAAAAAAGTAAAGAAAAAGCTGTTTAAAGTGAAAATAACAGGAATATTAAAGATAATTTAGGGTAACATAAGATATATAAAAATGTTTTACTTCTCTCTCTTCAACATCATCCTCATCATCTGAATCTTCTTCATCCTCATATTTTCTGCATAGAATAAAACATATCTTAGAACTTTTAATTACGCTGTGGGATTTTATTATATAACAAAAGGAGAAAGTTAATTATGAATTGCAAGAAATGAATTTGAACCCCTTAACGACACACGTCGGACAGGGTACGTCAGACACAAACTGGTCGTTGAAGACCAACAACGTACCCTGTATGTCGTTAGGGTATTAAAGCTTTCAATGTATTGCCATGATGCCTCGATATTGAGGCATCACTGCAATACCTTTTTTCAAACACCGATGCAGAAAGAGCCACTCTGCATCGGCCAGCGATGGTGCGATCGTTGGTGGGTGGGAGCTGCTGCAGGGAGGCGGATAGGCGGCCATCATGGGGGGGAATGGAAATAGAGGGGGGCGGGATCACGCACACTATGGAACAGTGTAAAGGGAAGGAGGGGGACATTTTTTATCTAAGGGATTTGGGAGGTGGGGGTTGGTTATTGCGGGGGGGGGGGGGGGGAGAGCTACACTACAGAAAAATAAATAAAAACTATTTTTTTTAAATTTGTATGCAAACTGGGTACTGACAGACAGTAATCAAGATGGCGGACAATAAGGTTGAGGGGGGAGGATTAGAGAGCAGTTTGGGGGGAGGGGATCAGGGAGGATCCTACACAGCAGAATGTGTGTGTTGGGGGGGGGGGGGGTGTTAAATTAAAAAAAAATAGCCTTTTATTTTAGTACTGGCAGACTTTCTGCCAGTACTTAAGATGGCAGGGACAATTGTGGGGTGGGGGAGGGAAGAGAGCTGTTTGAGAGGGGTCAGGGAGGGATCAGGGCGTGGGATGTGTCAGGTGGGAGGCTGATCTCTACACTAAAGCTAAAATTAACCCTACAAGCTACCTAATTAACCCCTTCACTGCTGGGCATAATACAAGTGTGGTGCTCAGCGGCATTTAGCAGCCTTCTAATTACCAAAAAGCAATGCCAAAGCCATATATGTCTGCTATTTCTGAACAAAGGGGATCCCAGAGAAGCATTTACAACCATTTGTGCAATAATTGCACAAGCTGTTTGTAAATAACTTCAGTGTGAAACCTAAAGTTTGTGAAAAAGCATTTTTTTTTATTTGATCACATTTGGTGGTGAAATGGTGGCATGAAATATACCAAAATGGGCCTAGATCAATACTTTGGGTTGTCTACTAAAAAAAAAAAATATATACATGTCAAGGGATATTCAGGGATTCCTGACAGATATCAATGTTCCATTGTAATGATCGCTAATTTTGAAAATAAAATGGTTTGGAAATAGCAAAGTGCAACTTGTATTTATTGCCCTATAACTTGCAAAAAAAAGCAAAGAACATGTCAACATTGGGTATTTCTAAACTTGGAACAAAATTTAGAAACTATTTAGCATGGGTTTTTTTTTTTGGTGGTTGTAAATGTGTAACAGATTTTGGGGGTCAAAGTTAGAAAAAGTGTGTGTTTTTCATTTTTTTCATCATATTTTATAATTATTTTTATAGTAAATTATAAGATATGATGAAAATAATTGTATCTTTAAAAAGTCCATTTAATGGCGAGAAAAACGGTATATAATATGTGTGGGTACAGTAAATGAGTAAGAGGAAAATTACAGATAAACACAAACACTGCAGAAATGTAAAAATATCCCTGGTCCTTAAGGGTAAGACAATTGAAAAATGGTCTTGTCCTTAAAGGGTTAAAGGACGTAAAATCCAATAATTTTTTACATCCATGATTCAGATAGAACATGTAATTTTAAACAACTTTCCAATTTGCTTCTATTATCTAATTTGCTTCCTTCTGTTGGCAACCTTTGTTGAAGAGCATACCTAGGTAAGCTCATGAGAAGCAATGCACTACTGGGAGCTAGCTGCTGGTTGGTGACTGCACATACATGCCTTTAGTCATTGGCTCACCCAATGTGTTTAGTTAGTTCCCAGTAGTGCATTGCCATTCCTTCAACAAAGGATACCAAACTACTGAAGCAAAAGTGGATGATAAAAGTAAATTGAAAAGTTGCCTAAAATTGTATGCACAATCTAAATCATGAACAATTTCTACTTGGTAGACTTGCAAGTTCTGAACGTCTAGCAGACAACAGTTTGCTTACCCCTCTTTTTCAAGAATAACTTTACGCTCATAATCTTTGAGGTACATTGGTTTTTCCTTGGAGAAAGATTTATTCCCATCAACAGTTGATGGACCTAAAAGTGATGACATTTTTGTAACAAGTCAATTTTAAATGTTAGTTGTGTCTCTAGATTAGTAGCACAAAGGCAATACATTTCTAAGGTATATTTCATTAGATTAATTACTGAGAATGACATGGTTAGGGTTAAATAAGTCCCAAACTGGAATAAAATCTCTTAAGGCATAAAAGTAAAAAATAAACTTTCATGGTTCATGCAGAATATGCAATTTTAAGAAATGTTTCAATTTACTTCTAATTAACACAATTACTTGTTCTCTTCTATTATCTAATTTGCTTCCTTCTTTTTGTACTCTCAAAAACAGAAAATAAGCACTACCGGTATCTACTGGTAATTGATGCCTACACATATATGCCTCTTGTCATTGGCTTACCAGGTGTGTTTAGCTAGCTCCCAGTATAGAACTGCTGCTCTGAAGCAGACATTAAAGGGACATGAAACCGAAAAGGTTTTTTTCTTGATTCAAATAGAGCATACCATTTTAAACAACTTTCCAGTTTACTTCTTGTCTCTAATTTTCTTAATTCTCTTGGTATCCTTTTTTTTGAAAAGCATTCCTAGGTAGGCTCAAGAACTGGGAAATAGCTGCCGATTGGTAGTTGCACACATATGCCTCTTCTAATTAGCTTACTGTGTTCAGCTAGCTCTCAGTAGTGCATTACTGCTCTTTCAAGAAAGGATACCAAGAGAATAATATTGATGAGAGATAAACTGGAAAGTTGTTTAACCCTTTAACGACCGTGACGTACCATGTACGTCGCTAGGTCGTTAAGGATTTTCTTTTTATAATAGAGGGGCGGCAAGAACGCGCTATTAATTGTACAATCACCATAGAAAGACCAGCGACGTACAGGGTACGTCACTGGTCTTTAAGGTGTTAAAATGTTACACTCTTTATCAATCGTGAAAGAATAATTTTGGGTTTCATGTCCCTTTAAACAGTTATATGCTCTAACACGTTACAACATTTTCTTTCAACACATTTATATCCCTTTGATGCTTTAAAGGGATATTAAACATTAAGTACATTTTATAAGCACAGCATTAAGGTTATCCCCTGCCTCACTCATGGGTTAAAGTTTAGCTATCACTGCATTCCAGTGCTGACGTGCAGTATAACCTAGATTCCAAAATGGTGGCACCCATAATTAGAAAAAGTGCATGAAATATATTTAGTCTTTAATATCCCTTTAAAGAATATGTTCTGTACATGAAAAAAACTAACCCAATGACAGTGAATATCTACTAGGTAGTTAATAAGTATATTATCTAGGGACAGATGAAATGTTATTCAATGTGCATGCTGCCCACCAGTAATCACCTTCATCTTTAAAAAAGGAGACTTCTTCTTGATATATCCGAGGATCCTTCTTCTTTAGCAAAGAGAGGGTGTAATAGAATTCTTTGTCCAATGTTGGGTCATCCACCTGCAGGGGGAGATATTACCTAATTATTGCAGAGTTTATCCTTCAAAGTGTGTTTTTTATTTTTAAAATATTAACACAGAAAACACATTGGAGGTGGGTGAACTTTGCTATACAAAGAATTTTGCGCCCGTTTGCAGGAGGAAATCCCAATTCAAGCTCTCATCTACAAGTTGTTAATAGTAACAATATTAGAAAACAATATGGATATAAAGTGTCAGAAGAGTACAAAAGGTACATGTATGAATGTACTCCCTGCCTGGCCTCTAAAAACTTAGCTAGTACCTATATGTAAATGTTTTATGCTTAGAAATGATCTACACAATTTAACTCACCAACTCATCATCTTCCTCTGATTCAGAACTTGATACATCATCATCATCATCATCGTCTTGAACATCTCCATAGCGATCCTTCACTGGAATACACAAAAGCATCCCCTTATAGTAATTTAAAAAGTCTGCCTGACAGTAGTTCCTTTTTTCTTAGGAGTGACTAAATCATACATAATGTACGTCAGCTAGAAATGTTCTTAAAGGGGCAAACTATTAAATCTCACATAAAATCGTTCTGTGAAGAAAAAGAATTGGCAACATGCTTTTATGATTTATTTCCCCCCTCTCCAGTAATTTATGAAAATTTTGGATCACACAATTTCCATGAGGCGGAAGTGCATACATTAAACTTCAGAAGGCTGACTCTGCTACATTCTATAGCAGGTGTTTTAAAACTTGTCCTCAGGCCTAACTAACAGGACAGATTTTAAGGATTACTTTGGGTGAGCAGGATAATAACTATGTTGACTAATCAGCCGATTGTAAAACAATGCAAATTTTGCTATCAGTTTCAGATGGTTTTTAAAACGTTTAATTTGTACACTAAGCTTTTGCAATGTTGTTAAAGGGACACAAAACAAATGGAGGTCATGTTTTTACTTGTAAAGAGTATTTATAAGTAAACATAACAAACAAGTGTGACACATGTAATTATCCATTAATGCTTTGAAATTCTCAAAGAATCAAACTTCCCTCCACCATTGGTCATATAAAGAGGTATCAATATACCCTTTGTATTCCAAACAGTTTCAGATCTGTGGATGCAAGCATGCTCACTAGTAATATCGAGCAGATGTTATTACAGGCTGAAAGCCGATGGATATTTTGGCTCAATTCTATGACACCTAATGGCATGAATGAAAATAATGGTTTTGGAGCTTTCCTATACAAAACCTACCTATGTTACTACCACACTGTTGGGCGTATATATAATTTGCAGATATCACTAACATCATATACCCTATACAATATTAGGCTCCAACAATATCCTGTGCTACTTTTTTATATGTCTGATTAAATGCATATATAAACACTGGTTAAATAACATTATGTTTCCATGTACAGATAAATACTTGTGCACGTTTAATGTATGTTGATTACAGTCATAATACCTGCCTAACATTTGCAGCAATCTATGCTGTATGGTTTCATATATATAATATGAATAACTTTCACACCAGTGTTATTTGTTCAAAACTGCTTTAAGACGTTTGCCATAGCCACACATGTGTTAGGACAGAATAGAAGACAGGCGCAGCCCAATTCAAGTGCAGGATAATTTATTAGGACATAAGTGCAAGTACACAATACATACTCACAAACGTTTAGGAGATAAAACAGCAAAATGGGTTAGAATAATCCCTCCAGTTAGGTAATCGAATTCACAGCCCAGGCACGAACATCTCAGTCGAATAATACCAAGTCTGGGTGAGAGGCGCTGGAACTAAGATTACTCCTGGTGTTACAATACAGATAACTCTACGCACGTTTCGTCTGAGTTCGCTCAGACTTTTTCAAGAGTATAATCAAAATGACAATAAGCTGAATGCATCACAGGGCTCAAACCAGCTTTATAAAAGAGCCACTGTGATTGGTAAAAAGATTCTCAGCCAATCATTGATCTTGCTGTGTGTGCATAATGATTTAAAAGGCTGAATCCAATAACAATTTAACAAGATCCTGATTGTTACTACTATTGCACATACTAGCTCACCAAAAAACATCTAAAATATAGGTTTATAACAGTACCAATTGTATCAGAATAATTGCTTTAAAAAGTTCTTAGTAAAAACATTTCTAAAAAAAGCTTAAAAAGGTACATAAAACTTGCCTTGTAATAAATGCTTAATAAAAAATATTTAAAAGAATATACCTTAGCCCTGAAAGGTTACAGTTGATATAAAAAGTTAGTTGAAATAAAAACACACATACATATATGTATGAGTCCATCTCTCAAACACTAATAGTGTACATGAGACCTCTTGCAGTTATTTGGTGCCTAATGAAAGAAACAATTTTTTTTTTTTTATTGAATCCTACATTCCCTAAATGTAGACTGTATATACCATAAGGTATATGTTGCAAAGGATTAAAGTTATTTCCGTTCATAACTCCCTATTGTTGTTTAGTAATATAAAAATTGAACGTCACATAAAAGCTTGTAAGTCTAGATCCACGTTGAGACCATGAGGCTGCATGGAGTCAAGTTGGTAAATCCAATATGACTCCCTGCGTCTCAATGTGAGGAGTCTATTAGGATATTTGTTTGATGGAATCCAGTCTATTATTTGTATTTTTAAAGAACTAGGGTCTTTGTTATGGTGCAGCCTAAATTGTTCCGATACACTATGTGTAGTTAGACCTATCTTAATATTGTTGACATGCTCACTAAGTCTGGTGCGTACATTCCTTTTTGTTCTACCAATGTAGATAAGGTTGCATTTGCAACTGAGAAGATAAACGGCATACATGGTGCCGCAATTGCATTTATACTTCATTGTAAATTATTTAGAACCATTGTAATTTATAAAGGAATTCCCTGTTTTGATGTAACTACACATTCCACACCTACTCACCACACATCTGTATGTTCCTGGTTTTTGTTCTAGCCAGGTTGTTGGAGCAATTTTGTCTCTTGTGGCACTGCGTAATTTGGTGGGAGACAAAATGTTTTTTAGGTCTCTGTTCTTTCTAAATGTCACTAAAGGGGTTTTATATAGGGTAGCTCCTAAGATAGGATCTGCTTTTAATATTCCCCAATGTTTTTTTAAAACATTTTGAATATCTCTGCTGCCTTGATTATATGTGGTGACAAACTTGACTTCTCTATTTGGATTGCTCTTATTCTGTGTGGCTATATTTTTAGGTTGTAGGATGATTGTTCTATCCATGATTCTGACCCTTTCTTTCGCTTTTTGTAAATCTTTCGGATCATAGCCTTTCTCCTTAAACCTGTTATCCAAAATTGCTTCCTCTCTATAGTAGTCAGTGTCTTTGGTGCAGTTCCTTTTGATCCGCTGGTACTGACCTAACGGGATGTTAGTTTTCCACCTGGGTAGGTGGCCACTTTTTGCGTTCAAAAACCCATTTTTGTCAGTGGGTTTACGATAATTGGAGACTGCTATTTTCTTATTCTCATCCACGAATAACACTAAGTCTAGGAATTCTACTTTTTGTTTATCTATTTTGGAAGTGAATTTGAGATTGTAATTATTATTGTTCATGTGGTTCAACAGTTCCCCACAGCTAGTTTCTGACCCCCTCCAAATCATAACGATATCATCTATATATCTATGGTACTTGATTAAATTATTGCTGTGGGGATTGTTGGCCCAAATGTACTTAGATTCGAAATTGTCCATATAAATATTGGCATACGATGGGGCAAATGTAGTCCCCATCGCAGTCCCTTGTATTTGACAGAAAAATTGTTTTTCAAAAACAAAATAATTATGGTTCAATATGAATCTGATACCCATTAGGATAAAGTCTAAGTGTTTTTGAGCAAAATCTGCGCATTGTAGTGTCTCCTGTGCCGCCTTGATTCCTGAGTCATGGGGGATGCAAGTGTACAAGGAGGACACGTCACATGTTATCCAAGTATAGTCATCTTGCCACTCAAATCCCTCAAAGATATTGATGGTGTGTAGAGTGTCTCTCAGGTAGGCTTTAGTATCTTTGACAAGGGGTTGGAGGTAATGATCTATATAAATCGAAAGGATGTTGGTAAGGGAGCCTATACCCGATATGATTGGCCTACCGGGAGGTGCTACTATCACATGTGTGACTGCTACTAACATCAATGACATGTAATGGGATTATATAGTTTATTATGTGATAACCAAATATGGGATTTATTTCACAATAAGCTCTGACAATGTTTACTGTGTAATCTAACACACCCATGTCCTGTGATTTGTGCATTATAAACGCCCCCTCACTGATGTCATCCTCTGTAATCACGTGACATGTTCACATGACTGGATGGACCAATTGGATCATCACTTTATCGGATAGGCTAAGATAGTGGTGTGTACACAATACCCCATTCTTATTGGCCACTATATGCTTTATAAGGGTAGGTAACCCTACATCCTTTTCGCCTTTAAAAAAGCTACAGCGAAATGTACATCAGGCGACCGCTGCCTTCAATACACAATCTTTATATGTGAAATATGTTCCACATAGGATCTGTTAACTTAGCCTAACTATAATACTAATTACTTGGTACTACTTGTTTTTGGCTTTTCCCTTAAATATTATTTAGTGTTATATTAGTATTGTCCTGTGTGTGTGAAATTTGTGCCACACTCGGATTAGGCTAATTATACTGGGTTTGTCTCTGTGTATATCTCTCTGGCCTGTTTGCTTTATATGTAATTAAGACTGCCCCCCCCTCTATTTTAGTGGCTGAATTGTTCATACAGTTTTACATATAAACGGTTTGTGTGAAAATTGCTCCACATTCAGGATTAGGCCAGTAACTCAGGGTCTATATATAGGCACCCCCTATTGGGGTATTTACCCCTTTTACATGTTTGGACAGTGTCCTCTTAATAGACTAATATATATATAAATAATATTAGGGGGCCCTATATTCATCCCAGTATTTAACTACCCGTTCCGTTTTTTACACTATATGTTGTTTGTTATCCGTCTCCTACGGATTTTTATATTTTTTTGATCGTTATTAAAAGTTATATTTTAATGATAGGGGTGCCTACCTCCCCATACTCTTTATAAGCGAGTGCTGCTATAGGTGTTTCTTTTATATTTATGCTCACTAGAGCACTGGTAACAGATTATTTTCATAATCGATTAATCGGCCGATTATTTTTTCAATTAATCGACTAATCCGATAAAAAAAGAATCAATAATTGTTTCCTATATTTTAAATAAAATCCACATACTGAGTGTTACAAATATAAACTTTAGACTAAAACTTTACATTAACACAACTGTTTGTCCAATTTTTAAGCAGCAGAGCACAGTTTTATAATTAAACAAAACCAAACTGAAAAAAGGTAGAACTAAAAAAAGAGTTAGACTATTACTGTGTCTAACATTCTGTTATTTACTATTTCAGAAACTTTGCATTGAAATGCAAAAATCTCAACATGTCCACATGCTTCTGGCTAAGGCTGGTTCTCTGTTTGCAGCTATATTTCCTGCAGCAGAGAAGAGGCACTCAGATGGTGTTGAGGTGCTTGAGATGCATAAATAGGGTTTTGCCAATTTCACCAAAGTGGGATATTCACCAATGCAAACTTTTTTCCACCTTGGCAAGGGGCCTCTCAATAAAGTAACCCTTAACTTCATTCTAACATATAAAATATCTTGAATATCTATATGCAATGGTCCCCAAGGCAGAACATAGAGTGATCTGAGATGTCATCGCAGAAAATGCAGCATGTCTGCAGAAAGAACAGGAACTGTTAGCACTTTAACGTTTCAGTGCTGCTCCACATTAGGCTGTTCTTTTTAAACAGAGTTGTTCTCTGGCTGCATTGTATAAGTTTTCCTTAACACAGTGCATCCAGAGCAAAGTGCTGTTTGAAGACAACAGTCAAATAGCAGTAGTGCTGCAAAGCAGCAGTGCATTGATTGTTGTCTGGCTCTGAGATTTTTCCAAGCTCGTTCCCTAGCTTTTCACAGTCTGCAAAGCTGTTTTCCTCTGAATGTAAGATGTTCATATGAGCAATGCACCTTTTTTATTACTACATTTCTATGTTAGACTAAGAGAAAAGGAAACAAATTAATTCAAGAGACATTTTACAATTACTTTTTTGTCTGCAGCTAATTTGCAATTCAATTTTCAACTACTGCACTAGATTATACAACTTTAAAAAAATATTGCTTTATTCTCCAGTTAACCAACACATTGCAATTGTTCTGGTGCTTTAGTGTAACTGACAAATTTACAATTTTATTTTATTTAAAAATGACCTGCAGAAAAATTTTCACTAAAAAAATCTCATCGCAGAAAGTGAAAAAAAGTTCTGTCTCTGGGGCAATGGTAAATAACCAGCTATAAGGTTAGAGGAAAATATCTAGTCCACTTTAAAAATAACAGATATATACTAATAAAGGTTGAATCTGGTACATATTATAACAATTTATTAAAAATATTAAAAAAATAAAATAAAAAAAACTAATCAAAAGCGCTAAGGACTGTATATCAATAACAGGACAAAGCCTTACACATTTATTTATACAGTACATATAATCAGCAATAGCAAGCAATACACTAATAATTGTGCTAACAGATAATAGTGCACATCAATTCAAATAACTCCCATCAATCTAGGGGCTAGGTGTAAATAACAAGCTTGGCACTATATCATGAAAAACATAGTTCCAAATCACCTGATTTAATATAAACAAAAAAAATGATGACTATTATATCTGGGTTGCACATAAGCCAGGGGTAGTTGTAAACTTATACTGTCCTGAAAAAGTGAAATTTAAACGTCTGTAGACGTCCTTTGGGTTAAGGACATAACTATAAAACATAATACCATGTGCAGGAGTTTATTGGAGTGAAGCAGCTGGTGTTGTGCACAGACCAACTAACTGCAAACCAACTAATCGATTATGAGATTCATTGACAACTATTTTCATAATCGATTATGACGATTAGTTGTTGCAGCTCTAGTGTGTAATTTACACTCGCTAATAGAACAGCAGAACCTGTGGTATGCGTTACACATGCCTATAGCAATAGCAGATCAAGTGATATATAAATAAAATGTACAGACTGTTTACATATTAAAGGGACATTATACACTCATTTTTTCTTTGCATAAATGTTTTGTAGATGGTCTATTTATAAAGCCCATAAAGTTTATTTTTTTTTTAAAATGTATAGTTTTGTTTATTTTTAAATAACATTGCTCTGATTTTCAGACTCCTAACCAAGCCCCAAAGTTTTATTTGAATACTGTCAGCTACCTTCTCCAGCTTGCTCCTGTTTGTGTAAAGGGTCTTTTCATATGCAAAAGAAGGGGGAGGGGGGAGTTTCTTATTTCCCACTTGCAGTGGGCTTTCCAGCTACCTTTTCAACAGAGGTAAACTGAGAGCTTCTAAGTAAGTTTTTAAACCATTTTATACTGGATTTTTATATCAGTATCTGTCCATCTTATTCTTTATAGTAGTGTCTATTACATGCAGTTATATGAAAATGAGTGTATACTGTTTGTGAAACGCTAGGATTGACTATTGAAACAAATAAAGGGGTCTTTCATTCATAACATACTTCATGCAGAAAGCTCCTTTATTTGTTTGAAACATTGCCGCACTGAGCTTCTAAGGCAGCCCACGGCAGAACGCTATTTTGCTTGAGAGGGGACGTTTCCACCTCTTAGCAAATAGCGTGCGGGGAAATCCAACATCACAGGGAGACAAGCCGGATTTACCGCACGGCTATTGGCTAAGAGGTGAAAACATCACTAGTCACTCATAGGCAAAAATCCTTGGTTCTTTGCATCCTCTACGTAAAGTGCACATCAAATCTAGGCAGCAATTTGTGTATTTGTAGAATGACTGAAAATATGGCTGAGTGTCTATATTTTATTATATACATGACAATATATTTTGTTTATTTACTACAGTCAAAGTGTGTGTGCAGCCACAACTTGCACGGCTCCCTCTGTGGCTTGAGTGGATGTTATTAAATAGAGCATGCATGTCATGATTGGGAAGACCCAATTTGATTACTCACGACCAGACTGCTGATAAGGGGGGCAGGATCAGTTCAGGGCAGAAATGTAAGCTTTTTTTTTTTTTTTTACTCAGGTTCGTTTTTTTTTTTTTATTTTCAGATTAAATTGCTACCTTATCTACCAGAACCCACAACCTTGGTGGACTATGATTTCCACAAACATAAGTACTAAAACTTATTTATGCCACTTTAGCAGCAGATATATGATATAATAATATGCAGATATATAATATAATAATATGCAGATATATAATATGTATGTATGAAACAAAAGTTTTGTGAGTCGTTCTTAACAGCTAGTGACCAGTCTGGCATTTGGGGTATAATTGGCTATATATATATATATATATATATATATATATATATATATATATCCTGGAAATACTAAGAACACACAACTCTCATCAGATTCACATATCAGCTCCAATATGTGCCCCAGGAAAACTTTCTGCAGCCCCATAGTTGAGATTACATTCAGACATTTGGGACTACAACTGTTTACTCCAATTACGTTTGCAGAATGAAACAGTATCTATACAGATATATTTTGTTTGTAGATCTCAACTGAAGCTGCTACCTGGCAAACTGATTATGAACACACAACTTTTAAACCACATTTTAGTAGTCATTTTTTTGTTGCTTGTGATCAGAATTACAGTAATATTGTTTATGATCCAGTTTTAGGCATAAAATAATGTTCTGTGGCAGAGAAAATAGATCATACCTCAAAAGATTTTGCCCTCATCTAATAACTGGAGTCAAGCTATTAATGTCTGATATATTAACTACTGTTTTATAACTGTGTATAATAGCTTGGGGACCCCAGTACATGGAAGTTAGCTGGTTAGTATTTTCGTATACGTGCTTCTCTATAGGGAGGGTAAAACAGGTCGACTCGACTTTCATCATGACAGGGCTCCTCAGAAAACTGCTGAATTTTAAGGCGCTAATGTGTACGTATATACAGCAGTAGTTTTATAAATATTATGTATGCATTTGTACACGTCTGTCACTGCTGATAGGACTAAGCAATGCCTGATCCTTGCAGCACCACCACAGTAAATATAAATATATGTCAATAAGGCCAACGGAAGGTGACTCACATTTCTGTAACTCCTCCTTCTCCCGGTACCGATCATATCGCTCAGCAAACTTGCGATTGATTTTTAGCTGGGCCATGCTGCTACTGACCCGGAAACACGTGTGATGGAACAAGATCACGCCCACTCCTACGTTATGCGTTTCAAATCTTTAGTAATAGCCAATCAGCTATCAGTTAGGGGGTCCCGTCTTTCTGCGTTCCAAAAAGCAAAGGAGACTATTTAAAAAGACTTTGCGTAACGTTTGACGCATTTAGATGTAAGAAAATGCATTTGGTATAGTCTGAGATATATTAATGTCTGTACTCCTATGTAACAGATTGTATTGTAACCTTCCCAAAAAACACAACATAAATTAGGTCACGGAACTGCTATAATAAGGAGCAAACCTGAAAAATAGTTTGAATGCAATAACAAAAAAATATCAAAATCCATCCCCAGATCCCAGAAACTGCTACGTGACAACACAACCACAGCTGTTGCATTCTGTTTCCTTTGTATATCCCATTCGTCAAGATGGCTGATTGGCAAACCTGGCCAGCAAGATCATGTCATAGATACGACGACCCCCCCCCCCCCCCCCCCCCCCAACACACACATATTTTGGCTATTATATTGCAGAATTTGCAGTGCACCAGGTCATGACAATAGGGTAGGATATGGAATCATCTTCCAAATAAATAATTAATGATGCAGACTTCTGTACTTATTCAATTTATACTACCAAATGACTTACATAAATTAGATATAGAGATAGATGCTCAGTATCAAAAGCATATGTTAATGCCTCAGTTTAAGTTCCGAACCAGATGTTAAAAGGGTGGACATTTTAAGATTAAACTCCCCCACCAAAAATATATATATTATATTAAGTATTGTGAGGTGCTGGAGTTTAATTTTGGAATTGATATGCTTTTTAACATATTATTATCATTTATTTGTATAGCGCCAAAAAATTCCATAGTGCTGGGTAAAGTGATAGTGGTATACAATGACTAGACTATACAGATCTAGTACAAAAGGTAGATAATTTAGTGCTCCACTTGTAATCTAGCCATATATATATATATATATCAGCAATTGCAAACCTATGGCACGCGTGGCCTCTCTGTTGGCACTCAAGCCATAATTACTATAATTTGATTATTAAGATGTTAATGGAGGAATATTCTTACATATGAAAATGTTGGAATGTTTAACTAATGTGCTGGATACAATTAAGTGTGGTATCAGAGGTGGAGATACACAGACGTCACTACTTCAAAGAGAAACTAAATGGATATTCCTTTTTAACAGTGTAACCCCAAAAGGAATGAACTATAATAACAATTATTGGGTATATTTATAAAGAGATATAATAACAACTAGGGTCTAAGGGCACATTCTATGTGTGGATTATCATATGCAAACAATAATAATAAAAAACTGGTTTACTAAGTGGAATTCAAACCCCTTCGTTTTCTAATATCTCTCAAAACATTCCTCCACCATATGATCAATTTTTGAGAGTTTATATGGTTGTTTGTTTGTTTTTTATTAACCTCAAAAATAAATATGATTATGCACCAGACACACAATATAAGCCTTAGAATGTATCAAACAATGTTATGTTGTAATAACAAAACTGTAACTGTTACTTCGATTCTCTTTCCTTTTTTACATAAATTTCCTATGAAATGTAGGCACTTATGTAATAGGTCGGCAGACAAGTCATGTGACCTGACTGTTGGGGTAGTATTAATAGTCCTCAAACAGGTAGTCGCCACAAATTACTCCTATACAATGTACGTTCATTATATTCCAATGGGATGGTAGGCGTGTACCTGATTGGTGAAATGTACGAACATGTGATTAAACAGTTCGCACAGTATCAGTCCCCTTTTAAGGTAGTCACCACAATAAACTGTTTAACAAGGCATAATAGAAAACACTACAGGGAGTGCAGAATTATTAGGCAAATGAGTATTTTGACCACATCATCCTCTTTATGCATGTTGTCTTACTCCAAGCTGTATAGGCTCGAAAGCCTACTATCAATTAAGCATATTAGGTGATGTGCATCTCTGTAATGAGAAGGGGTGTGGTCTAATGACATCAACACCCTATATCAGGTGTGCATAATTATTAGGCAACTTCCTTTCCTTTGGCAAAATGGGTCAAAAGTAGGACTTGACAGGCTCAGAAAAGTCAAAAATAGTGAGATATCTTGCAGAGGGATGCAGCACTCTTAAAATTGCAAAGCTTCTGAAGCGTGATCATCGAACAATCAAGCGTTTCATTCAAAATAGTCAACAGGGTCGCAAGAAGCGTGTGGAAAAACCAAGGCGCAAAATAACTGCCCATGAACTGAGAAAAGTCAAGCGTGCAGCTGCCAAGATGCCACTTGCCACCAGTTTGGCCATATTTCAGAGCTGCAACATCACTGGAGTGCCCAAAAGCACAAGGTGTGCAATACTCAGAGACATGGCCAAGGTAAGAAAGGCTGAAAGACGACCACCACTGAACAAGACACACAAGCTGAAACGTCAAGACTGGGCCAAGAAATATCTCAAGACTGATTTTTCTAAGGTTTTATGGACTGTTGAAATGAGAGTGAGTCTTGATGGGCCAGATGGATGGGCCCGTGGCTGGATTGGTAAAGGGCAGAGAGCTCCAGTCCGACTCAGACGCCAGCAAGGTGGAGGTGGAGTACTGGTTTGGGCTGGTATTCTCAAAGATGAGCTTGTGGGGCCTTTTCGGGTTGAGGATGGAGTCAAGCTCAACTCCCAGTCCTACTGCCAGTTTCTGGAAGACACCTTCTTCAAGCAGTGGTACAGGAAGAAGTCTGCATCCTTCAAGAAAAACATGATTTTCATGCAGGACAATGCTCCATCACACGCGTCCAAGTACTCCACAGCGTGGCTGGCAAGAAAGGGTATAAAAGAAGAAAATCTAATGAGATGGCCTCCTTGTTCACCTGATCTGAACCCCATTGAGAACCTGTGGTCCATCATCAAATGTGAGATTTACAAGGAGGGAAAACAGTACACCTCTCTGAACAGTGTCTGGGAGGCTGTGGTTGCTGCTGCACGCAATGTTGATGGTGAACAGATCAAAACACTGACAGAATCCATGGATGGCAGGCTTTTGAGTGTCCTTGCAAAGAAAGGTGGCTATATTGGTCACTGATTTGTTTTTGTTTTGTTTTTGAATGTCAGAAATGTATATTTGTGAATGTTGAGATGTTATATTGGTTTCACTGGTAAAAATAAATAATTGAAATGGGTATATATTTGTTTTTTGTTAAGTTGCCTAATAATTATGCACAGTAATAGTCACCTGCACACACAGATATCCCTCTAAAATAGCTAAAACTAAAAACAAACTAAAAACTACTTCCAAAAATATTCAGCTTTGATATTAATGAGTTTTTTTGGGTTCATTGAGAACATGGTTGTTGTTCAATAATAAAATTAATCCTCAAAAATACAACTTGCCTAATAATTCTGCACTCCCTGTATGAATGAGTAGGTGTCATTTTGATTGGTTACTTTTAGTCACATGTAACGGTCCATTTTGAGAACTGATATCCACCAATAGAATAAGCTTAGTCGGTAGTTCCCACTCTGGTAGTTATGTGATTGAACCAATAGGAAATAAGGCGGCAAAGGATGCAATGCTCTGAATGGTCGCTCACATATTTAAATTACCGGCATGTAGAGCCTTCAGTTTTCAACTCTTTTTTGACCACTTAAGCTTGAAAAAGGCCCGTCCGTATACGGGCCGAAACACATAGCAATCTATTTTTCTTTTTCCCTTTTTTGTAACCTGTCTAACTACATGCCCCGCACTGATGCCGACGTGACCAGTTATCGGACAGGAATACCGGGGGTATTGCTCTAGTCTAAACTACCTGCCATAATTTTTTGATTCAGGATCTTTTGTGCTAGTTGGTTTAATTTCTTTGTAGGTTCTTAGAACCGATGTATCTTTATTAATATATATATTTTTAACCATATTTAAATAAAAACACAATTTATGCTTACCTGATAAATTTATTTCTCTTGTGGTGTATCCAGTCCACGGATCATCCATTACTTGTCGGATATTCTCATTCCCAACAGGAAGTTGCAAGAGGATACCCACAGCAGAGCTGTTATATAGCTCCTCCCCTCACTACCATATACAGTCATTCGACCGAAAACAAGCAGAGAAAGGAGAAACCATAGGGTGCAGTGGTGACTGTAGTTTAAATTTAAAAATGACCTGCCTTAAAATGACAGGGCGGGCCGTGGACTGGATACACCACAAGAGAAATAAATTTATCAGGTAATCATAAATTGTGTTTTCTCTTGTAAGGTGTATCCAGTCCACGGATCATCCATTACTTGTGGGATACCAATACCAAAGCTAAAGTACACGGATGAAGGGAGGGACAAGGCAGGTACTTAAATGGAAGGTACCACTGCCTGTAAAACCTCTCTCCCAAAAATAGCCTCCGAAGAAGCAAAAGTGTCAAATTTGTAGAATTTTGAAAAGGTATGAAGCGAAGACCAAGTCGCCGCTTTGCAAATCTGTTCAACAGACGCCTCATTTTTAAAGGCCCAGGTGGAAGCCACAGCTCTAGTGGAATGAGCTGTAATCCTTTCAGGGGGCTGATGTCCAGCAGTCTCATAGGCTAAGCGTATTATGCTTCTTAGCCACAAAGAAAGAGAGGTTGCCGAAGCTTTTTGACCTCTCCTCTGTCCAGTGTAAACCACAAACAAAGCAGATGTTTTTCGAAAATCTTTAGTAGCTTGTAAGTAAAACTTTAAAGCACAAACCACGTCTAGATTGTGTAATAGACGTTCCTTCTTTGAAGAAGGATTAGGACACAATTATGGAACAACAATCTCTTGATTGATATTCTTGTTAGATACCACCTTAGGTAAAAACCCAGGTTTGGTACGCAGGACAGCCTTATCCGTATGGAAAATCAGATAAGGAGAATCACATTGTAAGGCAGATAACTCGGAGACTCTACGAGCCGAGGAAATAGCTACCAAAAAAAGAACTTTCCAAGATAAAAGTTTGATATCTATGGAATGGAGAGGTTCAAATGGAACTCCTTGAAGAACCTTAAGAACCAAATTTAAGCTCCATGGTGGAGCAACCGGTCTAAACACAGGCTTGATTCTAACTAAAGCCTGGCAAAATGCCTGAACGTCTGGAACATCTGCCAGATGCTTGTGCAAAAGAATAGACAGAGCAGAAATCTGTCCCTTTAAGGAACTAGCTGACAATCCTTTTTCCAAACCATCTTGGAGAAAGGATAATATCCTCGGAATCCTGACTTTACTCCATGAGTAACCCTTGGATTCACACCAGTAAAGATATTTATGCCATATTTTATGATAAATTTTCCTGGTGACAGGCTTTCGTGCCTGTATCAAGGTATCAATGACTGACTCGGAGAAACCATGCTTTGATAAAATCAGGCGTTCAATCTCCATGCAGTTAGTCTCAGAGAAATTAGATTTGGATGGTGGAAAGGACCCTGAAGTAGAAGGTCCTGTCTCAGAGGCAGAGTCCATGGTGGAAAGGATGACATGTCCACTAGATCTGCATACCAGGTCCTGCGTGGCCACTCAGGCGCTATTAGAATCACTGATGCTCTCTCCTGCTTGATCTTGGCAATCAGTCGAGGGAGCAAAGGAAACGGTGGAAACACATAAGCCAGGTTGAAAGACCAGGGCACTGCTAGAGCATCTATCAGCGTCGCCTTGGGGTCCCTGAACCTGGATCCGTAACAAGGAAGCTTGGCGTTCTGTCGAGACGCCATGACATCCAACTCTGGTTTGCCCCAGCGATGAACCACTTGTGCAAACACCTCCGGATGGAGTTCCCACTCCCCCGGATGAAAAGTTTGTCGACTTAGAAAATCCGCCTCCCAGTTCTCTACACCTGGGATATGGATAGCTGATAGGTGGCAAGAGTGAATCTCCGCCCAGCGAATTATCTTTGAGACTTCTAACATCGCTAGGGAACTTCTTGTTCCCACTTGATGGTTGATGTAAGCCACAGTCGTGATGTTTTCCGACTGAAATCTGATGAACCTCAGAGTTGCTAACTGAGGCCAAGCTTGAAGAGCATTGAATATCGCTCTCAATTCCAGAATATTTATTGGAAGGAGTGCTCCTCCTGAGTCCACGATCCCTGAGCCTTCAGGGAGTTCCAGACTGCACCCCAACCTAGAAGGCTGGCATCTGTCGTCACAATTGTCCAATCTGGCCTGCGAAAGGTCATACCTTTGGACAGATGGACCTGAGATAGCCACCAGAGAAGAGAATCCCTGGTCTCTTGATCCAGATTTAGTAGAGGGGACAAATCTGTGTAATCCCCGTTCCACTGACTGAGCATGCATAGTTGCAGCGGTCTGAGATGTAAGCGTGCAAACGGCACTATGTCCATTGCCGCTACCATTAAGCCGATTACTTCCATGCACTGAGCCACCGAAGGGCGCGGAATAGAATGAAGAATACAGCAGGAATTTAGAAGCTTTGATAACCTGGACTCCATCAGGTAAATTTTCATTTCTACAGAATCTATCAGAGTCCCTAAGAAGGAAACTCTTGTGAGATGGGATAGAGAACTCTTTTCCTCGTTCACTTTCCACCCATGCGACCTCAGAAATGCCAGTACTATGTCCGTATGAGACTTGGCAATCTGGAAGTTTGACGCCTGTATCAGGATGTCGTCTAAATAAGGGGCCACCAAAATGCCCCGCGGCCTTAGAACCGCCAGAAGCGACCCTAGAACCTTCGTGAAGATTCTTGGGGCTGTAGCTAATCCAAAAGGAAGAGCTACAAACTGGTAATGCCTGTCCAGAAAGGCAAACCTGTGAAACCGATGATGATCTTTGTGTATCGGAATGTGAAGATAAGCATCCTTTAGATCCACTGTAGTCATATATTGACCCTCCTGGATCATAGGCAGGATGGTACGAATAGTCTCCATCTTGAATGATGGAACTCTGAGGAATTTGTTTAAGATCTTTAGATCCAAAATTGGTCTGAAGGTTCCCTCCTTTTTGGGAACCACAAACAGATTTGAGTAAAAACCCTGTCCTTGTTCCTCTTTTGGAACTGGATGGATCACTCCCATAACTAGGAGGTCTCGTACACAGTGTAAGAATGCCTCTCTCTTTATCTGGTTTGCAGATAATTGTGAAAGGTGAAATCTCCCTTTTGGGGGAGAAACTTTGAAGTCCAGAAGATATCCCTGAGATATAATTTCCAACGCCCAGGGATCCTGAACATCTCTTGCCCACGCCTGGGCGAAGAGTGAAAGTCTGCCCCCCACTAGATCCGTTATTGGATAGGGGGCCGTTCCTTCATGCTGTCTTAGAGGCAGCAGCAGGTTTTTTTAGCCTGCTTACCTTTGTTCCAGGTCTGGTTAGGCCTCCAGACCACCTTGGACTGAGCAACAGTTCCCTCTTGTCTTGCATTAGAGAAGGTTGATGCCGCACCTGCCTTGAAGTTTCGAAAGGCATGAAAATTAGACTGTTTGGCCCTGGATTTGGACCTGTCCTGAGGAAGGGCATGGCCTTTTCCTCCAGTGATATCAGCAATAATCTCCTTCAAACCAGGCCCGAATAAGGTCTGCCCCTTGAAGGGAATGTTAAGCAGCTTAGATTTTGAAGTCACGTCAGCTGACCATGATTTAAGCCATAGCGCCCTGCGCGCCTGTATAGCAAAACCAGAATTCTTAGCCGTTAGTTTAGTCAAATGAACAATGGCATCAGAAACAAAAGAATTGGCTAGCTTAAGTGCCCTAAGTTTGCCAAGTATGTCATCCAATGGAGTCGCTACCTGTAAGGCCTCTTCCAGAGACTCAAACCAGAATGCCGCAACAGCAGTGACAGGGGCAATGCATGCAAGGGGCTGTAGGATAAAACCTTGTTGACTAAATATTTTCTTAAGGTAACCCTCTAATTTTTTATCCATTGGATCTGAAAAAGCACAACTGTCCTCGACAGGGATAGTAGTACGCTTTGCTAAAGTAGAAACTGCTCCCTCCACCTTAGGGACTGTCTGCAATAAGTCCCGTGTGGTGGCGTCTATAGGAAACATATTTCTAAAAATAGGAGGGGGAGAGAACGGCACACCTGTTCTATCCCATTCCTTAGTAATAATTTCTGTAAACCTTTTAGGTATTGGAAAAACATCAGTACACACCGGCACTGCATAGTATTTATCCAGTCTACACAATTTCTCTGGCACTGCAATTGTGTCACAGTCATTCAGAGCAGCTAAAACCTCCTTAAGTAACACGCGGAGGTGTTCAAGCTTAAATTTAAATGTAGAAATATCAGAATCAGGTACCCTTCCTGAAAAAGAAATATCACCCACAGACTGAAGTTATCCTTCCTCAGCTTCAGCATATTGTGAGGCAGTATCAGACATGGTTCTTAAAGCGTCAGTATGCTCTGCATTTCGTCTAACCCCAGAGCTATCTCGCTTACCTCTAAAGTCAGGTAGTCTGGCTAATACCGCTGACAGTGTATTATCCATGACTGCCGCCATGTCTTGTAAAGTAAACGCTATGGGTGCCCTAGATGTACTTGGCGCCATTTCAGCGTGAGTCCCTTGAGCGGGAGTCAAAGGATCTGACACGTGGGGAGAGTTAGTCGGCATAACTTCCCCCTCGTTAGATTCCTCTGGTGATAAATTTTTTAAAGACAAAATATGATCTTTATTGCTTAAAGTGAAATCAGTACAATTGGTACACATTCTAAGAGGGGGTTCCACCATGGCTTTTAAACATAATGAACAAGGAGTTTCCTCTATGTCAGACATGTTTATACAGACTAGCAATGAGACTAGCAAGCTTGGAAAACACTTTAAATCAAGTTAACAAGCAAATATAAAAAACGGTACTGTGCCTTTAAGAGAAACAAATTTTGTCAAAATTTGAAAAACAGTGAAAAAAGGCAGTTACACAAACGAAATTTTTACAGTGTATGTAATAGGCTAACAGGGCATTGCACCCACTTGCAAATGGATGATTAACCCCTTAGTTCAAAAAACGGATCAAAAAAACGACATAGATGTTTTTTTACCAGTCACAACAAACTGCCACAGCTCTCCTGTGGCTCCTACCTTCCCCAATAAACGATTTTAGACCCTTTAGAGATGTCCTGTAGCATTCAGGGAACTTCTGAGGAAAACTGGATGTCTCAGTCTGTAATTTTAACTGCGCAAAAAAGCGTTAAAATAGGCCCCTCCCACTCATATTACAACA
The DNA here is from genome assembly GCF_027579735.1 of Bombina bombina. Taxonomy (NCBI): domain Eukaryota; kingdom Metazoa; phylum Chordata; class Amphibia; order Anura; family Bombinatoridae; genus Bombina; species Bombina bombina. The sequence continues at coordinate 725,923,520 of NC_069504.1, forward strand.
GTGGAAAGCCTCAGGAAACTGTTTCTAGGCAAAAATAAAGCCAGCCATGTGGAAAAAATTAGGCCCCAATAAAGTTTTATCACCAAGCATATATAAAAAACCATTAACCCCTTAATGACCACAGCACTTTTCCATTTTCTGTCCGTTTGGGACCATGGCTATTTTTACATTTTTGCGGTGTTTGTGTTTAGCTGTAATTTTCCTCTTACTCATTTACTGTACCCACACATATTATATACCGTTTTTCTCGCTATTAAATGGACTTTCAAAATATACCATTATTTTCATCATATCTTATAATTTACTATAAAAAATATTATAAAATATGAGGAAAAAATGGAAAAAAACACACTTTTTCTAACTTTGACCCCCAAAATCTGTTACACATCTACAACCACCAAAAAACACCCATGCTAAATAGTTTCTAAATTTTGTCCTGAGTTTAGAAATACCCAATGTTTACATGTTCTTTGCTTTTTTTGCAAGTTATAGGGCCATAAATACAAGTAGCATTTTGCCATTTCCAAACCACTTTTTTTCAAAATTAGCGCTAGTTACATTGGGACACTAATATCTTTCAGGAATCTCTGAATATCCATTGACATGTATATATTTTTTTTTAGAAGACATCCCAAAGTATTGATCTAGGCCCATTTTGGTATATTTCATGCCACCATTTCACCGCCGAATGCGATCAAATAAAAAAAATGTTTTACTTTTTCACAAATTTTTTCACAAACTTTAGGTTTCTCACTGAAATTATTTACAAACAACTCATGAAATTATGGAATAAATGGTTGTAAATGCTTCTCTGGGATCCCCTTTGTTCATAAATAGCAGACATATATGGCTTTGGCTTTGCTTTTTGGTAATTAGAAGGCTGCTAAATGCCACTGCGCACCACACGTGTATTATGCCCAGCAGTGAATTGGTTAATTAGGGAGCATGTAGGGAGCTTCTAGGGTTAATTTTAGCTCTAGTGTAGTGTAGTAGACAACCCCAAGTATTGATCTAGGCCCATTTTGGTATATTTCATGCCACCATTTCACCGCCAAAAGCAATCAAATAAAAAAAATTGTTCACTTTTTCAAACTTTAGGTTTCTCACTAAAATTATTTACAAACAGCTTGTGCAATTATGGCACAAATGGTTTTAAATGCTTCTCTGGGATCCCCTTTGTTCAGAAATAGCAGACATATATGGCTTTGGCGTTGCTTTTTTGGTAATTAGAAGGCCGCTAAATGCTGCTGCGCATCACATGTGTATTATGGCCAGCAGTGAAGGGGTTAATTAGGTAGTTTGTAGGGAGCTTTTAGGGTTAATTTTAGCTTTAGTGTAGAGATCAGACTCCCACCTGACACATCCCACCCCCTGATCCCTCCCAAACAGCTCTCTTCCCTCCCCCACCCCACAATTGTCCCCGCCATCTTAAGTACTGGCAGAAAGTCTGCCAGTACTAAAATAAAAGGTATTAAAAAAAATAATAATTTTTTTTATTTAGCATATTTACATATGCTGCTATGTAGGGTCCCCCCTTAGCCCCCAACCTCCCTGATCCCCCCAAAATAGTTCCCTAACCCTCCCCCTCTGCATTATTGGGGCCATCTTGGGTACTGGCAGCTGTCTGCCAGTACCCAGTTTGCAAATAAAAATGTTTTTTTTTATTATTTTTTTTTATTTGTTTCTGTAGTGTAGCTTCCCCCCCACAGTCCAATACCCCACTAGCCAAACCGATCACCAAATAAATATAATTACCCCTTTGATCCCCACTTCTAACTAAAAAATTTCTGTAGCGTAGTGGTTCCCACCCGCTCCCTCCCCGTGCACGCGCCCGCCCGGCCTCCCCGTGCACGTGCGCGCGTCCGTGCGCGTCCCCCCGGTCGTCCCCGCCTCCGATCCCGCCCCCCTCCGCATCACAAAGGCCATTGATGGCCGCCACCCACCTCCCACACCGGCTCCCACCCACCAACGAACTTAGCCGTTAATGTCCGGTGCAGAGAGGGCCACAGAGTGGCTCTCTCTGCACCGGATGGCTAAAAATGGTTATAGCAGGATGCCTCGATATCGAAGCATCACTGCAATAACCGGAAAGCAGCTGGAAGCGAGCAGGATCGCTTCCAGCTGCTTTCCACACCGAGGACGTGCAGGGTACGTCCTCAGGCGTTAACTGCCTTTTTTTTGAGATCAAGCATGATACCAGTCGTTATTAAATCACTGTATTCAGGCTTAACTTACATTTATCAGGTATCAGCAGCATTTTCTAGCATTTCCAATCCTAGAAAAAATTATAACTGCACATACCTCAAGCAGAGTAAACTGCACGCCATTCTCCCTCTGAAGTTACCTCTCTCCTCAGACATATGTGAGAACAGCAATGGATCTTAGTTACAACCTGCTAAGATCATAGAAAACTCAGGCAGATTCTTCTTCTATCTCTGCCTGAGATAAAATAGCACAACTCCGGTACTATTTAAAAATAACAAACTTTTGATTGAAGGAAATAAACTAACTATTTTTCACCACTCCTCTTACTACCTCCATGCGCGTTGAGAGTTGCAAGAGAATGACTGGGTATGGTAGTGAGGGGAGGAGTTATATAACAGCTCTGCTGTGGGTATCCTCTTGCAACTTCCTGTTGGGAATGAGAATATCCCACAAGTAATGGATGATCCGTGGACTGGATACACCTTACAAGAGAAAGGGTAAGTTTTATCATTATAATTATCATATTATCATTTTGGGAGCAATTTGTGCACTCATAATCTCTTGTTTTGTCACATCTTGTGAGGTGTGAACCCCCCCCCCCTTATACCCTGTGACTAAAGTGCTACAATAACTGCTTTTGAGATATACATACAATGTTGACAAAACAGACCCCATATTTTTTTTACTATAATTAAAGGGACACTGAACCCAATTTTTTTCTTTCGTGATTCAGATAGAGCATGCAATTTTAAGCAACTTTCTAATTTACTCCTATTATCAAATTGTCTTCATTCTCTTGGTATCTTTATTTGAAATGCAAGAATGTAAGTTTAGATGCCGGCCCATTTTTGGTGAACAACCTGGGTTGTTTTTGCTGATTTGTGGATAAATTAATCCACCAATAAACAAGTGCTGTCCAGAGGTCTGAACCAAAAAATAGCTTAAATGCCTTCTTTTTCAAATAAAGATAGCAAGTTAATGAAGAAAAATTTATAATAGGAGTAAATTAGAAAGTTGCTTAAAATTGCATGCTCTATCTGAATCACAAAAGAAAAAAAATATGGGTTCAGTGTCCCTTTGTTTGTTTTATTTGAGTTGAGTTATTTTAAAAAAAGCTGTTTGTATCATTGAAATTTATTTTATTGTGCTTTTCTTTTGAGACAAATGCAGTTAATTAGCTCAGAGAAGTGTAGGAAGTGTTTTTCTAAAAAAAAATACAACTCAACATTCAGGTTTAATTGCAGTGTTGGCACTTTGAGAATAATAAATTGCTTTTGCGTTGCACTTTGGGCACTCAGGCTCAAAAAGATTCACCATCACTGGTATATATAAATATATGATCAAATATTATGTATAAAATGTATTTATTTGTTTACCAAAGTAAGCAAAAATACTTTTTCTTCAAATAATTATGCCTTAGGGAGAGCAGTGCATGCACCTGACCGATATAAGACACAGTCAGCCAGGCACATGTCTGCTTGGAATACCCTGGGATTAAGTAAAAGCCTAAATGGCAATTTGTGTTCCCCAAAACTTTCATTTTAGCAATTAAGGCTTTATATTCTGCCCCATATGCGCGAGCAAAAGGATTGGGATTCTGCTCCCCGGAATTCCCAATTTATAATGGAACAAGGCAGGGATGCCCACTCTCAACACTTATCTTTGCAATGATAATGGAACCTTTTGCCCAAGCAGTCAGACAATCCAATGATATTGCTGGAGTTCCTCTTACAGCTCCACCTGAGAAAATAGTTTTGTTCGCGAATTATGTTACCCTCCTATTGATTAGCCCGTTAACCTCTATACCAGCAATTTTCCGCCTCATAGATTACCTTAGTAAGATAAGCTATTACAAAATCAATTATAAAAAAACAAAAGCATATCCCATCAATTTAGAACAGTCTACCCTTGTTGAACTACAATCTCGTTACCCCTTCTCTTAGTCCTCTCACCACCTTAGACATTTGGGAATTTTGTTGAGCGCAGAGGCTGACCACATTATGCGTAGTAACTATTACAACCTTATTGCAGACTTCAGAACACTGCTTGAGAAATGGGACTTTAAAGATCTCTCCTGGCTGGGTAGGGTTGCCTCAATCAAAATGTCACTTTTACCTAAAGTGCTATACCTCTTCAGATGCATCCCACTTAATGTCCTACACTCTGTTCTCTACCAAATACATAAACTGTTTTCTAATTATATCTGGAAGAGTGGTAAGCCTAGGATCGCATATAATATCTTGCAGAGACCGTATCATAAAGGGGAATCACGGTTCCAAATATCTTCACATACTATGAAGCGGCGAGACTATCCCATATTTCGGAGTAGGGTCTCAAGGGAGATAAACTAGGATGGTATTTCTTAGAAGCTGCTAGCATACCAGTAGATCTTGGATTAGCGGACATAATATGGATCCCTAACACTAGGAAACTTACCCTCACAATATCTAACATAATAGTGAAAAATAACCTCTCGCTGTGGCAAACTCTGAGAAGCCGGTCATTGATAGCCCCCCACACATCTCCAGTTCACCACTTACAAGGTCTATTTTGGGACCTTACCAATATTCATATAGGGGATTGGAAAATAGGTGGATTTGAAACAATAGCTGATCTGTATGACCATGGCTCATTAATTGACTTTAATGTGATCTCTTTACGGTTCGACCCAATCCCTTCTTGGTTACCATTTGAATGCTTCCGAGTTATGCGCTTCATTAAAACCTGGGGATTCCCCAAATGTTCTCATAGGAAGGGCACAACATGGGAGAGTAGATGGATGGGGGGGATCTAAGCTTTCTAAACCCCTCACAGTACATTATAACTTTCTCCTCTTGGACCTTATCCCTGGATTACCCTGGCAAATTAAAGCTTGGAGTAAGGAAATGGAAATCACTTTCTCTGATCAAGATTGGAACAGAGCCATTATTCTGACTAAAAAAACTGTACATTGTATCGCAATGCTAGAGGTGTACATTAAGCTATTATTAAAATTATTTAAATGGCACAGAACACCTCTTAGATTGGCTAAGATGTACCCGACGGTTTCACCTCTATGTTGGAGGGGATGCAGTGATGTAGGTTCGGACATGCATATATGGTGGGGGTGTCCAAAACTCGCACCATTGTGGGAGGACATTAAGGGATTATGTGGCTCCCTGAGCCTCACGTCCACACTATCCCCCTATAATGCCCTACTGCACATCATGGAACACACTATACCAGATGTGTCAAAGAGATTGATGATTTGTATTTTCACGGCCGGTAAACTATGTATAGCTAGGGCATGGAAAAAATCTGAAACCCCGCCTCTGGCTGAAATAAGGTCAATGGTTAACTACATGGCTACGATGGAAAAACACTTTTATAATTCAATTGACCAAAAATGGTCTCTCAGCTCAAGATTTTGCCAGCCACTTCAACAACAAAATTGACTCCATCAGAAGTGAAATCAGCTCTCAACATACTTCCAATCTCCCACCCCCTCAAAAGCTCACAATCACCCAAAACCCAAATATCCAAAATGCAGCTCTTTTGCCCCTGTTAACAAGGATGAAGTTTCTGCCCTTATACTGTCCTCCCACCTCACTACCTGTCCCCTCGACCCCATCCCCTCACAGCTACTCCCCTCCCTCTCTTCTACCCTCACCCCCATACTCACACACATTTTCAACCTCTTCCTCAGCACTGGTATATTTCCCTCATCTCTAAAACATGCACTGGTCACACCTATACTCAAAAAACCTTCCCTCAATCCAACCTCCCCTTCCAACTACCGCCCTATTTCCCTACTCCCTCTTGCCTCAAAGCTCCTCGAAAAGCTAGTTTACACACGTCTATCCCATTTCCTTACACTAAACTCTCTTCTTGACCCACTGCAATCTGGATTTCATTCCCATCACTCTACAGAGACAGCAATTGTCAAGGTTACCAATGACCTACTTACAGCAAAATCCAAAGGTCACTTCTCTCTGTTTATCCTCCTTGACCTGTCTGCAGCCTTTGACACTGTTGACCACCCTCTTCTGCTCCAAACCCTCCAATCCTTCGGCATCTGTGACACAGCTCTCTCGTGGTTCTCTTCCTATCTGACTAACCATACATTTAGTGTAGCCTTCTCCTGAGCATCCTCTGCCCCGTTACCACTTTCTGTTGGGGTACATCAAGGCTCTGTCCTTGGTCCCCTTCTCTTTTCAATCTACACGTCATCACTAGGTTCCTTAATAAAGTCCATGGGGTTCAATACCATTTGTATGCCGATGACACCCAAATCTACCTCTCTGCACCAGATCTACCGCCTTCCTTACTAACCCGTGTCACTAACTGTCTTTCTCACATCTCATCTTGGATGTCCTCTCACTACCTTAAGCTAAATCTCTCCAAAACTGAACTCCTTATTTTTCCCCCTTCTTCCAATGTCTCCACCCCCAAAATTTCTATAACTGTTGATAATTCCATCATTACCCCTACCTCGCATGCCTGATGTCTTGGGGTCACACTTGACTCAGATCTTTCCTTCACTCCTCACATTCAGTCCTTGGCTAATGCCTGCTGCTTCCACCTTAAAAACATCTCTAAAATTAGACATTTCCTTACATAAGATACACCCAAGATTTTAATCCACTCTCTCATCCTTTCCCGCCTGGACTACTGCAACTCCGTCATCTCTGGTCTACCTAGCTGCCGCATAGCTCCTTTACAATCCATTATGAATGCCTCTGCCAGGCTCATCTTCCTTACTCGTCGCTCTTCATCTGCTGCACCTCTCTGCCAATCCCTTCACTGGCTTCCTCTTGCCTCTAGGATTAAACATAAAATCCTCACTCTGACATATAAAGCTCTCAACTGCACTGCTCCCCCCTACATCTCAGAACTTGTCTCTAGATACTCTCCCTCCCGTCCCCTTCGATCAGCTCAGGATCACCTCCTCTCTTGTTACTTCCTCACATTCCCGTTTACAGGACTTCTCCAGACTGGCCCCCATCTTGTGGAATTCCCTGCCTTGCTCCATAAGACTCTCCCCTAGTTTTAACAGCTTCAAGCACTCCCTAAAAGCTCTACTATTCAGGGATGCATACAACCAACACTAACCTTTCCTAACGCCATTGCTTTCCCCTTGAACCCCTTAGAATGTAAGCCTATGGGCCCAGCTGTTTACAGATTACTTCATAAGAGCCGACTACAACAGTGAAACTCTCGGCAGGGCCCTCTACACACTTGACCCCTACAAAAGCTATCCTGTACACCGACTATGTTTACAGCCCTGCGGAATCTGTTGGCGCTCTACAAATACCTGATAATAATAATAATAATAATAATAAAATGGAAACATACTGGTCCATATGGGATATATGGCTACATAAATGATTTGGTTATTGTTTGTTTAACCTGCTCTTAGGGTATTGAGATGTAGGATGGCTCTGTCCGGCTTATACTATATTATCTTACTTTCATGTGCATGCTTGATGATTCCTTTCCCTCCTCCTGACCCCCTTCCTACCCCCTCTTTTTTTTTACCCTCCTTCTTATGAGTCTTTATTTCTTTACCCAACCTATCAGAGTGGATCCCTATGTGTTAACAAAAATTTAACTACATTTGAAAGTAGCACACTTTTAGTACTAAAATTGAGCAGAATGATAGAAATGAAAGACAATATGTAATTGTTTATGTTATAATACTGTACACATGAGTGTTCACCTAGACTGTACCTGGACTATACCGAGATTGCTGATTGTAATGCATATATTTATAAAGGAACAATTTCTATGTAACCTTGCATTACTGAAATAAATATTATGTGTTTTTTTATTGTTGTACTATTTTTGAAAAACTAATAAAAATGTTTTGAAAAAAAAAAGCCTAAATGGCAGGGGCGGCCGAACAGGCCTCAAGTGGCCGACGCCCGCAAGCTGCTGAGATCGCAAGGAGGCAGACTGGCAATCCGAAGAGCTCCCATGCAGCCCACTCTCGGAAGAAAACCAGAGACCGCACTGACTGCTCCGAAATCTGAAACATACATGCAGCGGAGGTTCAGATAAGGTAAGAACAATCACTGCATGAAACACTGACCACCAATAAAGAGGGGAAAACAAAATAAAATAAAGAGTCCCACAAGAAGGGGGAAAATTCCCACAGGGAGAAAGAATCACACCAGGTAGAAGGTAAAAGGGGGGGGGGGGACAGTCTCACCACACGGGGAAGAAAAGAGAGAACAGAAAGATTAAAAAAAAAAAAAATTTGCTTAATTGCTAGAAAAAAATTCAGCATAAATTAATACATCACCTGCTGTCTGGAAGGCAGTAAAGAAAAGAAAAAGTTACTTTTTGTGTATATGCTGTTATATTATCCAGTTTGAAACTTGTTTCTTTGCTGCTCTTTGGAAGTCAGTAAAGATTTGATGCAAAATACGAAGCCTACTGTCGTGCTATAAAATTTGTTGCTATAGCAATTCTGATTGTTCATAGTTCCATAACAAGATTTGTTTACCATTATTTTCAATGGGGAACAATGTATTCTATGAGTCAGTAATTAAGGAGTTAATTACAATCTTCCCAATCCTGTTTATCTGTGTTTTTCAAATTCAAAGCAATCACAACTATAACGATAATAATATATCAGCCACTGATCTGCGCATGCTTGGACAATCAATCAATTAATGACAGGAGCTTTGTGGCTTTGGAGTTTGGATAAGGGAGATATTGAGTCAGCAACACAGAGAGAGAATGTAAAGAGAGGAGAGAATACTGGGCCATCAGAATGAAGGTGAATGGCCTGGTCAGAAGTTGAGAGCTGCTTATCAGGAAAGAGTGCATTGGGATGAAGCTGGCATTTGGGGAGAGCTGCTGGCCTGTCTGAAGAGCATGGGGGGCCTGACTTTATGCCCTCTTTGCAGGTCACAAGGTCTCTCAATCACAAGCAATACAAACACACTCAACACTATCATTCCTTGCCCTCACAGACACATGCACTCCATATAACTCCTAATTACTTACATGCCTGCTCTCACCTTCTTTGATTCATCACAACCTTACCTGCCACCTTTAGCCATCACCTGCATACTAAATATTGTGCATGCCTAACTCCCTCCTACTCTTAGCTTATTAATTTACATGCACATAATCTCACCTATGGCATGGGAATCACTCAATGGTTATCCTTTGCACCCCAGGTGTTTTTTTGACAATATATTAAAGGACCTTTTATGCTAATATGCCGATGCTTATACCCACCCCAATCCATACGTTTATATCCCTATGTGTGATGTGTATACTTGCAGATGATCTCTGATAAAACAACACATGTTATGACAATCATTTTTTTTATGTTTTAACAATCAGAAGTGTTTCACCAACACAATCTAAATATGACATTTTTTGCCTTTGTTTTTTACAAAACAAAAAAATTTGTATTTTCAATAAAAAATATTTTTTGGACAGAATTTAACAGATATATTCAAACTAATACAATAGGTGTTTCATAAACATAATATAAATATGGCATTTTTTTGCCTTTTAAATATAAAAGAAAACATTCAATTAAGTACATCAAATAAGTCATTTTTTATTTTTAACCAACAGTAAGGCAAAGAAAATACATGTAATTATATATAAATGACCTCACTACGCAGGTTAAGAAAGAAAGAAGAATAAAATGCCATATAACAATGTACATAAAGATGTATTTACGTAAATTCAGTAAAATCATAATATACACCCAACCTGAGGTATTGTTCAATGAAAACATATTCCCATACTGTTGGAGTTTAATGTTAACAGTAAATATACATATAAAAAAATATATTACATATAGAAAGAAATAAAAATGAATGAAATATAGTCTAGTATGACTATAAAAGAAGAAAAAAATGACACTCTCCCAATCTGGGTTATTTTTTATTTTTCCATTTAAAAAAAATAAATAGATTCTGACCTGCAAGGATTAATATATTTATAAATTTCGGATTAACTCCAGCTGCTTCTCTATCACATAAAAAAAAACACAAGATCCAGATTGGGATGATGGTTATTCCCAAAAGACTACGGAATTTGGCGGCGCTATACAAATAAATGATAATAAATAATCCAATAATTGTTTAATTTTTGGACAATTCCACAATAAATGTGATATATCTGCCTCTAATAAATTGCATTTCTGACATTTATCAAATTTGGCATTCCCCATATAGCCCCTTGCTTTGGAGTATAATAAGCTTTATGTAACAATTGTAAATGGGCTTCCCTCTATACAGCTGATAGTGTCAAAGCTTCAACTCTTATAAAATACATTTTTATTAGTTCTTTCACTTATTTGTCTCTAATTAATGTTGACCATTTATTGACTATATTCTCAGAATAAAATCTACCCTCTTTTGCTAATACTAGTTTATACCAGTGGGAGATAAAATAGCAACCTTTTACAAATTTGGCAAAAACTCTATTTGCTCCCATTCCTAATTGCTACCATTTTGCTGCAGCAAGCAGTTAATATAATGTCTGATTTTAATGTAGGCAAATTAAATTTTAGTTTTAATCCCAAAAATGACTTTACTGTATGATCTAAATTAAGAACTTGTGAGATATACTTTATCCCTTGTATATCCTATCTCCTAAAAGCCTCTGAATTCATAGTTTGGATTATCCCTAATTGTCATAAAGTTGGATATTTCAGGCTTAATACCAAGTCTTGTACATAGTGTATGCTATGCCCATAATGGAACATTTTCATTATTGAAGTAACCTATTACATTTAATCTGCGCTATAGCCTTTAGAGCAGGGTTCTTCAAACTTTTTTTCCCAAGACAAATATACACCTTAAATAATATACAAGAAGATAGCTGCAACTTTTGGCAAATTGAGTAAAATGTGTGCATACTTTATTTCTGATTCTAGTCAAACTTGAAAGTGTTGTAAAAGGTAATAACACAAAGACTCTCATACAACACACACACTCTTGCATATAAAACACACACACCACCCAGTAAACATGGTGTTGCGATCCAATAATGGGTCATGACCCATGGTTTGAAGAACCCTACTTTCAAGAATATTGGAGTATTACATCTTTTTAAGTCTTAAACGGACAGTCTACACCTGAATTTTTATTGTTTTAAAAGATAGATAATCCCTTTATTACCCATTTCCTAGTTTTGCATAACCAACACTGTTATATTAATACACTTTTTATCTCTGTGATTATCTTGTATCTAAGCCTTTGCAAAGTGCCCCCTTATTTCAGTTATTCTGACAGACATGCATTTTAGTCAATTACTGCTGGCTCCCTGGAACTTTACGTGCGTGAGCACAGTATTATCTATATGAAACACATGAACTAACACCCTCTAGTGGTGAAAAACTATCAAAATGCCCTGAGCTGAGAGGTGGCCTTCAAGGGCTTAGAAATTAGCATATGAACCTCCTAGATTTAGCTTTCAACTAAGAATAACAAGAGAACTAAGCAAAATTGGTGATAAAAGTAAATTGGAATATTGTTTAAAATGACATGCCCTATCTGAATCATGAAAGTTTATTTTGAACTAGACTGTCCCTTTAAGAACTCATTAGTAATTACTATCTCTAATACTGTCAAGATTCTGGCCTCTTTAACAGAATAGAGCCCAATGGCAAGGTTAGCAGGAAATTGGGAAGATTGAATAGCAATAGACTGGAGACTCAAATATATACAACAGTCCTGTTTATTAGGAGAATGTTACACAGGCGAAATAGCAAGTATATTCTGTCTTAATTTCATCAAATTGTGGTAGAAATATATCTGTCATGTTTTAAGTAGTAGTTGTGAATCTAATTGATGTTACTGCTTTCATTATTTGTTTCTGATAGGGCCTCGTTACTGCTTCTCACATTTTGTTTACTTTATTTCTTGAGGACATTGCTGGAGATTTAATATTTTTTGAGTGTAAAATAAATGAGTCCATGTGACACACACATCAGGTGTTATAATAATAAAAATCTCTTGTAAAAATAAAAAATATATTCCTCCCCCTTTATCCCTTTTTCTATTTTCTCTGTATTTTTTAATGATATAATAATCCCCCTTGATTCTGAATCAATACCGCTGCTCCATAACTTGTCCGCCTGCTCTGAGGCTGCGGTCTTCAATACGCCTGATCCTATACGATCGGGCTGATTGACACCCACTGATAGCGGCCGCAAATCTGCAGGCGGTCGCATTGCACAAGCGGTTCACAAGAACTGCTTGTGCAATGACAAATGCTGACAGCGTATGCTGTTGGCATTTATCGATGTGCGGCGGACATGATACGCTACATCGTATCATGTCCGTCCGCACTTTAATAAATCGGCCCCATAGAGTGAGATCAATTATAGATGACAAATAGCCCAAAGTATAAACTTTCATCGATTTGAATTCAGTACTGCCAGTTAATATAAGTGCGAAAATGTTAACACAAGTGTGAGAGTTATATAGTATACAGTACTATGTGTTGTATATTGAAACATTTGTTGCACGTATAAAGATATATGAAGTCTCAATCACGTCTCATGCATGCTGTAACAATATATATTGTTAAAAGTAACGCTGCTGATATTCTGATGTGAGTTCAGTGTTCAGGCAGAGACACTGCCATAGTCGTGTTCGTAACCGCCCTGCCCTTTACAAGTGTCACTTGTTTAATCCAAAATAAAAGAGGTAAATCCCTCAAAAAAGAGAATACACTACAATTGCAGTTAAAAAAAGAAACCCCATGTTTCTCGCTCCCCGTGTCATGTTTCGCCTGAATAATAGAATATAGTTGTGGTGAAATAATGTTGTTAAAGGGACATGAAACCCAAAAATTTTCTTTCATGATTCAGATAGAGAATATAATTTTAAACAACTTTCCAATGTACTTCTATTATTTAATTTGCATTCTTCTATTGTTATCCTTTGCTGAAAGGTTTATCTTGGCAAGCTCAGGAGCAGCAGAGAACCTAGGCTCTAGCTGTTGATTGGTTGCTGAATATATATATCAACTGTGATTGGCTCACCCATGAGTTTAGTTAGAAACCATTAGTGCATTGCTGCTTCTTCAACAAATGATAACAAGAAAATGAAACAAATGAGATAATAGAAGTAAATTAGAAAGTTGTTTAAAATTGTATTTTCTAACTGAATCATGAGAGAAAAAAAATGGGTTTTATGTCCCTTTAAGTGCTATTAAAGTACACACATTCTTGTGTAAATCACACAGGTTTTTCTTTCTCAATTTCGCTTCTAGTGTATAGCACCATTTTCCTTTTCAATTATTGCCTACTGATACAGCCTATAGGCAATTTTATTTGAAAATGTATAGTGCCGTTGTTTCTTCTTTTCTCTTGAAATAAAATATTTTCTTTGACGTTTATGGCAGTCTGCAAGCTGTGAATTATCAGAATATCCTGAGACGATATAAGGAGTTTGCTGTGGACTTTGGGATACATATTGTCTGCTTCTGATTTGTTGTCAATTATGACTGGCAGTATCTACATGACAGGAAACAGGCAAAGGTAAGTAATAGGATAATAATGTGTGTGACCAATTGCAGGTGTCAATAGCAAACTTTAAACAAAGAGGCATATTTAAGAAATGTCTTGTGGACCTGATCCGACAGTGCGGATCAGTTCCGCAAGACATCGCTGAATGCGGAGAGCAATATGCTCTCCGCATTTAACATTGCACCAGCAGCTCACAAGAGCTGCTGGTGCAACGGCACCCCCTGCAGACTCGAGGCCAATGGGCCGCCAGCAGGGGGTGTCAATCAACCTGATCGTACTTGATCGGGTTGAATTGTTGCGATTCCTGTCCGCCTGCTCAGAGCAGGTGGACAGGGTTATGGAGCAGCACGGGCAATCAAGATCCTTACGGAGCTTGATAGATAGGCCCCAAAGTGTACAGATCCCTGTCTCAGAGCAGATTTATTCTAATACATAACACAATATGCTACTTAGCTTTTAACTATAAGAACTGTTTAGATTACAATGGAGGATAACCTTTGGCAGATAAATAGATATTCACTAGCTAAACAAACTTATGTTCTGGAGCCATCTTCAATATCAGGAATGTTTAGTTTTAAACATGTTGTGGACCATTAAGTGAGTGATGCTAGTACTTTATATGTGTATGTGTGCACTCACCAAAAGAAGGGAGATGATTTGTCTGGTCACAGGTTTTCCATGAAGACATAGCTACTGATGGTGAGTCTGAAAAACTTTATCAGATTTGATAAGTTTCAATATCATGAATGTTTAAGGAAATGTCAAGAACTTTGCGTTTGGAGCAGTGTCAGCAAGTTGGTCCTTTTTATGTCTCCTTTACAGGGACTTACTTCTTCTTAAGGTGTTTCTGTTCGGAGATGTGTCTCTTTCTTAGCTGTGTTCACTTGGAAAGAGTAAAGGAATGTAAGTATCAAGTGTTGCTCTGTAAGAAGTCTAACAGGAGTACACATAACATCACTAGGCCTATACAATAATGTCTTCTTTACAGGTACTTATGTCTTCTTGAGGTTTTTCTGTTTGTGGACATGTTCACCTGGAAAACATAGAAAGAGATAAGACATGTAAGTATCAAGTGTTGTCATGTGTTCTCCTTTTAGGGTTCTCACATAGCATCACTAGGTCTTTACAATAATATCTCCTTTTCAGGTACTTTTGTCTTCTTGGTGACTTGGGACCTTTGGGGATTTTTCCCTATTTGTGAAATGGCTATCTAAAAAGATAGCAATTAGAAAGAATATGTAAGTATGACATTATGGTATGTGTATATTTCTTCATTGGGACTCTATTGCCCATAGACAAAATTATTAAGTCAATGCAACCTTAAAGGGACAGTAAACATGAACACCCTCCTGTAATTCTGCAGCATTTGCGCAATCAATACCTACAATAGGGCTCTCTCCTTCTGCAAACACTATATTCTTTGCATTTTATGGAGCCGATTTATCATCGGTCTGTCCGACATGATCCACTCAGCGGATCATGTACGACAGACATCAATGAATGCCGACAGCATACGCTGTCGGCATTTATCATTGCACAGGCAGTTCTTGTGAACTGCTTGTGCAAAGCTGCCCCCTGCAGCTTTGCAGAGGACGTCAATCAGCCGGATCACATGAGATCGGGCGGATTGATGTCCGCAGCCTCAGAGCAGGCGGACCAGTTATGGAGCAGTGGTCTAATGTCCGCTGCTTCATAACTGCTGTTGGAAACAGAGGCTTCAAGCTCCATTTGGAGCTTGATAATTCGGTCCCATTGTCTTAAAAAGTTCTATAATTGATTGAGTATCTTTTGTGTTAGGTGATTTTGCTAATGTTTCCAATATGGCTGCGGAGAGTAATGTCAGTGTGTTTTGTGCATACTTCAGAGAACCAATACTAAAAAATGAAGTGCTACTCATAAATAATGATATAATAATAATCTTTAGGAATAAACAGCAATACTAACCAATACACATATACCTTCTATGGTTAAAAAAACACTGAAATTTAAAACTCTATCGCCTAGATTTTGAGTTTTGTCGGTAAAGACCCGCGTAGCTAACGCCGATTTTTTTTGCCAACGCACCCTCCCAACAATGCAGGTATTTAGAGTTGTCTGAGGGGCTGCATTAGGCTCCAAAAAGGGTGCATTGAGCCTAATGTACCGCCACTTCAACCCTCAATACCAGCTTTGCTTACGGTAGTGGTAAGCAGCTAAAACGTGCTCGTGCACGATATCCCCATAGGAAACAATGGGGCAGTTTGGGCTGAAAAAAAACCTAACACCTGCAAAAAAGCAGTGTTCAGCTCCCAACGCAGCCCCATTGTTTTCTATGGGGAAACACTCTCTAAGTCTGCACCTAACACCCTAACATGAACCCCGAGTCTAAACACCCCTAACCTTACACTTATTAACCCCTAATCTGCCGCCCCTGCTATCGCTGACACCTGCATTATATTATTAACCCCTAATCTGCCGCTCCGTACACCGCCGCAACCTACATTATACCTATGTACCCCTAATCTGCTGCCCCTAACATCGCCGACCCCTATATTATATTTATTAACCCCTAATCTGCCCCCCAACGTCGCCGCTACCTTACCTACACTTATTAACCCCTAATCTGCCGACCGGACCTCGCCGCTACTCTAATAAAGTTATTAACCCCTAAACCGCCATACTCCCACCTCGCAAACCCTATAATAAATAGTATTAACCCCTAATCTGCCCTCCCTAACATCGCCGCCACCTAACTTCAAGTATTAACCCCTAATTTGCCGACCGGACCTCGCCGCTACTATAATAAATGTATTAACCCCTAAAGCTAAGTCTAACCCTAACACCCCCCTAAATTAAATATAATTTTAATCTAACGAAATAAATTAAATATTATTAACTAAAGTATTCCTATTTAAATCTAAATACTTACCTGTAAAATAAACCCTAATATAGCTACAATATAACAAATAATTATATTGTAGCTATTTTAGGATTTATATTTATTTTACAGGCAACTTTGTATTTATTTAAACTAGGTACAATAGCTATTAAATAGTTATTTACTATTTAATAGCTACCTAGTTAAAATAATTACAAAATTACCTGTAAAATAAATCCTAACCTAAGTTAGTTACTTTAGTTAATAAGATTTAATTTATTTTGTTAGATTAAAATTATATTTAATTTAGGGGGGTGTTAGGGTTAGGGTTAGACTTAGCTTTAGGGGTTAATACATTTATTATAGTAGCGGCGAGGTCCGGTCGGCAGATTAGGACTTAATACTTGAAGTTTAGGTGGCGGCGATGTTAGGGAGGGCAGATTAGGTGTTAATACTATTTATTATAGGGTTTGCGAGGCGGGAGTGCGGCGGTTTAGGGGTTAATAACTTTATTAGAGTAGCGGTGAGGTCCGGTCGGCAGATTAGGGGTTAATAAGTGTAGGTAAGGTAGCAGCGACGTTGGGGGGGCAGATTAGGGGTTAATAAATATAATATAGGGGTCGGCGATGTTAGGGGCAGCAGATTAGGGGTTCATAGGGATAATGTAGGTGGCGGAGGTGTGCGGTCGGCAGATTAGGGGTTAAAAATATTTACTATAGTGGCAGCGATGTGGGGGGGCCTCGGTTTAGGGGTACATAGGTAGTTTATGGGTGTTAGTGTACTTTATAGCACAGTAGTTAATAGCTTTATAAACCGGTGTTAGCCCAGAAAGCTCTTAACTACTGACTTTTTTCTGCGGCTGGAGTCTTGTCTGTAGAGGCTCTACCACTCACTTCAGCCAAGACTCTAAATACCAGCGTTAGGCATATCCCATTGAAAAGATAGGATACGCAATTGACGTAAGGGGATCGGCGGTATGGAAAAGTCGCGGCTTGAAAGTGAGCTTAAGACCCTTTCCTGCCTGACTCTAAATACCAGCGGCCGCCAAAACCAGCGTTAGGACCCCTTAACGCTGCTCCTTAACGCTGCTCCTTAACGCTGCTTTTGACGGCTAACGCAGAACTCTAAATCTAGCCGTATGTAAATGTTATGGAAGTTTGCTATAGTATCTTATTTGTTGCTCTAATACAGGGGTGTACAAACTTTGCTATCCAGATGTTTTGGAACTACATTTCCCATGATGCTCAGCTAGATAAAATGCTGGCTGAGCATCATCGGAAATGTAGTTCCAAAACCTATGGAGAGCAAAGTTTGGACACCCCTGCTCTAATATAACCACAAGGGGGTGCAATTTCCCTCATATTTCAATTAAAATGAACAACTTTTAGCAAAGAATACATATTTTCAGTTTCGCTATGCCTTCTTTACCTAATAAACATGTAAAATGCTTGTTATATTTTTTTAATCCAAATTATTGCATGAAAAAAATGTTAAATCTTCTCCTACCCACAAAATCTGTCACTTTGTCCCTTCATTCACTTTGCTGCAGTATAGTGACGTATAGAGCAGTCCGAATCATCCTTAGTCAGTCAAGAAGACAAACTGAGTATGCACAGTTCATCTTCATTGCTATCAATGACAACTCTGATGTAAACAGTGAATCAAAATATGAGCGCGGATTCACTGTTTCATCAATGGGGGAGAGCTGGCTGAAAATAAAACTAACACCTGCACCCCTAAACCTAAGTCTAACCCTAACCCCCCCTAACTTAAATATAATTACAATAAATCTAAATAAAATTACTACAATTAACTAAATAATTCCTATTTAAAACTAAATACTTACCTATAAAATAAACCCTAAGCTAGCTACAATATAACTAATAGTTACATTGTAGCTATCTTAGGGTTTATTTTTATTTTACAGGCAACTTTGTATTTATTTTAACTAGGTAGAATAGTTATTAAATAGTTATTAACTATTTAATAACTACCTATTTAAAATAAAGACAAATTTACCTGTAAAATAAAACCTAACCTAAGATACAATTACCGTATATACTTGAGTATAAGCCGAATTTTTCAGCCCACTTTTTGGGCTGAAAAATCAACTTCGGCTTATACTCCAGTGAACAAAAAAAAAAAAAATTACAGAGGACTTGCGCGCGGCCGAGGCTTCGGTGCTTCCGGGATCGCCATTCACAGAAGGCGCAGTACAGCTTAAACGCAATAGAGGTAAGGAGCCTGCTGAAGCTCTGTTTGGACATACATTTGAGGAGGAGGAATCCAGTTTTGAAGGATTTTGATGCGTTAAGGTTTTTGTACATTTAAAGTTATTGTTAATACTTTAATGTTATATATTGTTTTTGTTGAATATACTGATATTATATTGTTTTTGTTGACCCTCTTTTCCACATGCCTCAATTAAAGCAATTTTATTGTTATCTACCTGTATTTTTATTTTTGAAATTTACCGTGAGCTGCTGCATTTCCCAGCCTCGGCTTATACTCGAATCAATATCTTTTCCAGTTTTTTTGGGTAAAATTAGGGGTCTCGGCTTATACTCGAGTCGGCTTATACTCAAGTATATACGGTACACCTAACACTACACTACAATTAAATTAATTAACTAAATTAAATACAATTAATTACAATTAAATAAAATTATCTAAAGTATGGAAAAAAACACTAAATTACAGAAAATAATAAAATAATTACAAGATTTTTAAACTAATTACACCTACTCTAATCCCCCTAACAAAATAAAAAAGCCCCCCAAAATAAAAAAAAAGCCCTACCCTACACTAAATTACAAATAGCCCTTGAAAGGGCCTTTTGCGGGGCATTGCCCCAAAGTAATCAGCTCTTTTACCTGTAAAAAAAAAAGTACAAATACCCCCCCAACATTAAAACCCACCACCCACACAACCAGCCCTACTCTAAAACCCACCCAATCTCCCCTTAAAAAAAAAAACTAACACTAACCTCTTGAGACGTCTTCACCCAACCGGACAGAAGTGGTCCTCCAGACGGGCAGAAGTCTTCATCCAACCGGGCAGGAGTGGTCCTCCAGACGGGCAGAAGTCTTCATCCAGACGGCATCTTCTATCTTCATCCATCCATAACGGAGCGGGTCCATCTTCAAGACATCCGACGCGGAGCATCCTCTTCATCCGGAGTCTTCTTACTAAATGATGGTACCTTTAAGTGACGTCATCCAAGATGGCGTCCCTTCAATTCCGATTGGCTGATAGAATTCTATCAGCCAATCGGAATTAAGGTAATAGAATTGAGCTTGCAATCTATTGGCTGTTCCAATCAACCAATAGCATTGCATCAGCCAATAGCATTTTTTCTACCTTAATTCCGATTGGCTGATAGAATTCTATCAGCCAATCGGAATTGAAGGGACGCCATCTTGAATGACGTCACTTAAAGGTACCGTCATTTAGTAAGAAGACTCCGGATGAAGAGGATGCTCTATGTCGGATGTCTTGAAGATGGACCCGCTCCGCACCAGATGGATGAAGATAGAAGATGCCGTCTGGATGAAGACTTCTTACCATCTGGACGACCACTTCTGCCCGGTTGGATGAAGACTTCTGCCTGTCTGGAGGACCACTTCTGCCCGGTTGGTTAAAGACTTCTGCCCGTCTGGAGGACCACTTCTGCCCGGTTGGGTGAAGATGTCTCACGGTAGGGTGATCTTCAAGGGGTTAGTGTTAGGTATTTTTAAGGGGGGATTGGGTGGGTTTTAGAGTAGGGTTGGTTGTGTGGGTGGTGGGTTTTAATGTTGGGGGGGGTTGTCATTTTTTTTTACAGGTAAAAGAGCTGATTACTTTGGGGTAATGCCCCGCAAAATGCCCTTTTAAGCGCTATTTGTAATTTAGTGTAGGGTAGGGCTTTTTTTATATTGGGGGGCTTTTTTATTTTGTTAGGGGGATTAGAGTAGATGTAATTAGTTTAAAAATCTTGTATTTATTTTATTATTTTCTGTAATTTAGTGGGGGGGTTTTCTGTACTTTAGATAATTTTATTTAATTGTAATTAATTGTATTTAATTTTGTTAATTTATTTAATTATAGTGTAGTGCTAGGTGTTAGTGTAACTTAGGTTATGTTTTATTTTACAGGTAAATGTGTCTTTATTTTAACTAGGTAGTTATTAAATAGTTAATAACTATTTAATAACTATTGTACCTAGTTAAAATAAATACAAAGTTGCTGGTAAAATAAAAATAAACCCTAAGATAGCTACAATGTAACTATTAGTTATATTGTAGCTAGTTTAGGGTTTATTTTATAGGTAAGTATTTAGTTTTAAATTGGAATTATTTAGGTAATTGTAGTAATTTTATTTAGATTTATTGTAATTATATTTAAGTTAGGGGGTGTTAGGGTAAGGGTTAGACTTAGGTTTAGAGGTTAATACATTTAATATAGTAGCGGCGACGTTGGGGGCGGCAGATTAGGGGTTAATAAATGTAGGTAGGTGTCGGCGATGTTAGGGACGGCAGATTAGGGGTCAATAATATTTAACTAGTGTTTGCGATGCAGGAGTGTGGCAGTTTAGGGGTTAATATATTTATTATAGTGGCGGCGATGTCCGGTTCGGCAGATTAGGGGTTAAAATATTTATTTTAGTTTTTGCGATGTGAGGGGGGGCCTCGGTTTAGGGGTTAATAGGTAGTTTATGGGTGTTAGTGTACTTTTCAGCACTTTAGTTAAGAGTTTTATGCTACGGTGTTGTAGTGTAAAACTCTTAACTACTGACTTTTAAATGTGGTACCTGTCTTGACTCGTAATACCGGCGCTATGCAAGTCCCATTGAAAATATAGGAAACACAATTGACGTAAGTGGATTTGCGGTATTTCCGAGTCTGGCCAAAAAAGTGAGAGGTACACCTGTACCTGTAAGACTCGTAATACCAGCGGGCATTAAAAAGCAGCGTTAGGACCTCTTAACGCTGCTTTTTAAGGCTAACGCAAGACTCGTAATCTAGCCGACAGTGAATAAAACAATGAACTTTACTGGCTGAACTTCAAACCTATTATTAATTTTAATTACAACCGATGATGCAGGCTGCCAGCAAGATGAAGTTATACAACTTGTCATCATAACAGCCAATACAAATATATTTTTTTCTTTTTTGTATCAGTGATATAAATAATACAAGGTGTGGATGTACATTGTGACTAATAAAAACTTCCGTGCCTGTTCATTTTAGGGTGCCACTCAGGGTGCATACTCTTTTAGCACACTATGCCCCTTCATAGAGAAAAAATATCCTGTAGCATATCAGTCTGACCCTGCCCAATGACAGTCCAGAACCGAAATACCAGGCAATTCTTCTCTGAACAGGAGAAACAACAACCCCAGACGATCGTTTCGGCCTTCTGTGGGCCTCGTCAGTGAGGTGCAGTCGCATCTCTCTAAGGGCATGTGTGCAAGGAGTCCACGTCTGGTTTCCCCTTTAACTCTTAGGGAGACCCAAGAGCAATTTGCATAAATATAAACAGAGAGAGAGATGCACAAAAGAGACAGAACAAAAAATATCCTGTAGCATATCAGTCTGACCCTGTCCAATGACATTCCAGAACCGAAATACCAGGCAATTATTCTCTGAACAAGAGAAACAACAACCCCAGACAATCGGTTCGCTAAGCACTGTTGTCATAAAAGTGTCACGGTTCTGTTATTTATTAGTTTTTAGAAAAAGCATAATTTATGTTGTCAAGACCATTATTTTTTCCAAATTAATCAATAATCCTTATGGTTGCACTACACAATAGCCTCATATTTTTTTATTTTATAAAAAGGTTGTTCTATAGTTATAAATAGAGTTGTATCCTATACCCTACCATCCTGTATATAACCTTTTTGCAAGCCAGATTACAAGTGCAGCACGATTGCGAGATCACGGTGTACTTACGCTCAAAACCATATTACAAGTGGCACGCAGTTCAAATTACCGTGAATTTATTTGTGCAAACTATTTTCAATGGGTAGTTTAGAGCAGTAATATGCCTGAAGTGTCACGTAAAGAGTTTGTACAGATTAAAGAGTTGCACTAAACTTCACTATGAACCCCTAAACCGCAACCCCCCACATCGCAAACTACCTCTTTAAATGTTTAACCCCTAAACCGCCACACACACCTGCAAAGTAAGCTTCTACACAATTAACCCCCAAATCGCCATCACCACATCACAAAGGCCTCTAGTTATCAACGTGTCTACTTACCTGCCTTCGCCGGTCCAATACGCCCGCCTAAGCTCGCCTACCATCGCCGCCGTGGACATGAAAAATCTCGCCAAAGTTATCAATAAAGCAGTCAAAAAGCTGTGCACCAAATACGGGGCGATGAGCAGCGGACTGTGATAGTTATCACTCATCCGATCTCGCTGCTCTTCGGCTTTTTTACAGCTTTATTGACAAGCTGACACTAAGCACCCACACTAAACTACACTGTTCTACCCCCTATACCGGCACCCCTGGAGCCCCCCCCAACTAAATAAAGTTATTAACCCCTAAACCGCTGCTCCTAGACCCCGCCACAACTATAATAAATGTATTAACCCCTAAACCGCCGCTCCCGGACCCCGCCGCCACCTATATTAAACTTATTAACCCCTAATCTGCCCCCCTATACCGTCGCCACTATAATAAATTTTTTAACCGCTATCCTGCCGATCCCGGACCCAGCCGCAACTAAATAAATTGTTTAACCCCTAAACCGCTGCTCCCGGACCCCACCGCCACCTATATTAAACTTATTAACCCCTAAACTGCCCCCCCTATACTGTCGCCCCCTATAATATATTTTTTAACCCCTATCCTGCCCCCCCTACACCGCCGCCACTAAAATAAAATTATTAACCCCTAAACCTGTCTAACCCTAACCCTAACACCCCCCTAACTTAAATATTAATTAAATAAATATTATTCTTATTAACTAAATTAATCCTATTTAAAACTAAATACTTACCTATAAAATAAACCCTTATATAGCTACAATATAACGAATAATTATATTGTAGCTATTTTAGGATTTATTTTTATTTTACAGGCAAATTTCTATTTATTTTAACTAGGTACAATAGCTATTAAATAGTTATTAACTATTTAATAGCTACCTAATTAAAATAAAGAGAAATTTACCTGTAAAATAAATCCTAACCTAAGTTACAATTACACCTAACACTACACTATCATTAAATAAATTATTCCTATTTAAAACTAAATACTTACCTGTAAAATAAACCCTAAGATAGCTACAATGTAATTAATAATTACATTGTAGCTATTTTTGGATTTATATTTATTTTACAGGTAACTTTGTATTTATTTTAGCTAGTTAGAATAGTTATTAAATAGTTATTAACTATTTAATAACTACCTAGCTAAAAGAAATACAAAATTACCTGTAAAATAAATCCTAACCTAAGTTACAATTAAACCTAACACTACACTATCATTAAATTAATTAAATTAATTAGCTACAAATAACTACAATTAAATACAATTAAATAAACTAACTAAAGTACAAAAAATAAAAAAAACTAAGTTACAAAAAATAATAAAAAATAATTTACAAACATTTCAAAAATATTACAAAAATTTTAAGCTACTTACACCTAATCTAAGCCCCCTAATAAAATAACAAAGCCCCCCAAAATAAAAAAAATGCCCTACCCTATTCTACATTAAAAAGTTAACAGCTCTATTACCTTACCAGCCCTTAAAAGGGCCTTTTGCGGGGCATGCCCCAAAGAAAACAGCTCTTTTGCCTGTAAAATAAAAATACAACCCCCCAACATTAAAACCCACCACCCACACACCCCTACTCTAACCCAAACCCCCCTTAAATAAACCTAACACTACCCCCCTGAAGATCATCCTACCTTTAGCCATCTTCAGCCAGCCGACCACCGATGGAACAGAAGAGGAGATCCGCAGCGGCCGAAGTCATCATCCAAGGGGCGCTGAAGAAGTCTTCCATCCGATTGAAGTCATCATCCAGGCGGCGTCTTCAATCTTCATCCATCTGGAGTGGAGCAGAACCATCTTCAGACGAGCCGACGCGGAGCCATCCTCTTCTACCGACGGACTAACGACGAATGATGGTTCCTTTAAGTGACGTCATCCAAGATGGCGTCCATCGAACTCCGATTGGCTGATAGGATTCTATCAGCCAATCGGAATTAAGGTAGGGAAAATCTGATTGGATGA
Organism: Bombina bombina; assembly: GCF_027579735.1. Taxonomy (NCBI): domain Eukaryota; kingdom Metazoa; phylum Chordata; class Amphibia; order Anura; family Bombinatoridae; genus Bombina; species Bombina bombina. The sequence goes on from NC_069504.1 coordinate 725,948,306, forward strand.
TTTAATCAGCCAATCAGATTGAGCTTGCATTCTATTGGCTGTTCTATTGGCTGTTCAGCCAATCGGAATTCAAGGGACGCCATATTGGATGATGTCACTTAAAGGAACCGTCATTCATCGTTAGTCCGTCGGTAGAAGAGGATGGCTCCGCGTCGGCTCGTCTGAAGATGGCTCCACTCCGCTCCGGATGGATGAAGATTGAAGATGCCGCCTGGATGATGACTTCAATCGGATGGAAGACTTCTTCAGCACACCTTGGATGATGACTTCAATCGGATGGAAGACTTCTTCAGCGCCCCTTGGATGATGACTCCGGCCGCTGCGGATCTCCTCTTCTGTTCCATCGGTGGTCGGCTGGCTGAAGACGGCTAAAGGTAGGATGATCCTCAGGGGGGTAGTGTTAGGTTTATTTAAGGGGGTTTGGGTTAGAGTAGGGGTATGTGGGTGGTGGGTTTTAATGTTGGGGGGGTTGTATTTTTATTTTACAGGCAAAAGAGCTGTTTTCTTTGGGGCATGCCCCGCAAAAGGCCCTTTTAAGGGCTGGTAAGGTAATAGAGCTGTTAACTTTTTAATGTAGGGTAGGGCATTTTTTTTTATTTTGGGGGGCTTTGTTATTTTATTAGGGGGCTTAGATTAGGTGTAAGTAGTTTAAAATGGTTGTAATATTTTTGAAATGTTTGTACCTTATTTTTTATTATTTTTTGTAACTTAGTTTTTTTATTTTTTGTACTTTAGTTAGTTTATTTAATTGTAGTTAATTGTAGCTAATTTATTTAATTAATTTAATGATAGTGTACTGTTAGGTTTAATTGTAACTTAGGTTAGGATTTATTTTACAGGTAATTTTGTATTTCTTTTAGCTAGGTAGTTATTAAATAGTTAATAACTATTTAATAACTATTCTAACTAGCTAAAATAAATACAAAGTTACCTGTAAAATAAATATAAATTCTAAAATAGCTACAATGTAACTATTAATTACATTGTAGCTATCTTAGGGTTTATATTACAGGTAAGTATTTAGTTTTAAATAGGAATAATTTATTTAATGATAGTGTAGTGATAGGTGTAATTGTAACTTAGGTTAGTTTTTATTTTACAGTTAAATATCACTTTATTTTAACTAGGTAGCTATTAAATAGTTAATAACTATTTAATAGCTATTGTACCTAGTTAAAATAAATTGAAAGTTGCCTGTAAAATAAAAATAAATCCTAAGATAGCTACAATGTAATTATTATTTATATTGTAGCTATATTAGGGTTTAGTTTAAAGGTAAGTGTTTAGTTTTAAATAGGATTAATTTAGTTAATAAGAGTTATAATATTTAGATGTATTTAATTAATATTTAATTTACGGTTAGACTTAGGTTTGGGGGTTAATAATTTTATTTTAGTGGCGGCGGTGTGGGGGGGCAGGATAGGGGTTAATAAATTTATTATAGGTTGCGGCAGTATGGGGGGGCAGGATAGGGGTTAATAAATTTATTATAGGTGACGACGGTTTAGGGGGGGCAGATTAGGGGTTAATAAGTTTAATATAGGTGGCGGCGGGGTCTGGGAGCAGCGGTTTAGGGGTTAAACAATTTATTTAGTTGCGGCGGGGTCCGGGATCGGCAGGATAGGGGTTAATAAATTTATTATAGTGGCGGCGGTATAGGGGGGGCAGGATAGGGGTTAATAGGTATTATGTAGGTGGCGGCGGGGTCTGGGAGCGGCGGTTTAGGGGTTAATAAGTTTATTAGAGTGGCGGTGGGCTCCGGGAGCGGCGGTTTAGGGGTTAATCAGTTTATTATAGTTGCGGCGGGGTCCAGGTGCGGCGGTTTAGGGGGTAATACATTTATTTAGTTGCGGCGGTGTAGGGGGGGACAGATTAGGGGTGTTTAGACTCGGGGTACATGTTAGGGTGTTAGGTGCAGACATCCCATTGATTCAGACTCCCATTAATTCCTATGGGATCCGCCGCCTCCAGGGCGGCGGATTGAAAACCAGGTACGCTGGGCCGGAAAAGTGCCGAGAGTACCTGCTAGTCATTTGATAACTAGCAAAAGTAGTCAGATTGTATCGAACTTGTGTTCGGAACATCTGAAGTGACGTAAGAATCGATCTGTGTCGGACTTTGCCCGGCGGATCGAAGCTTACGTCACAAAATTCTACTTTTGCCGGGCAGCAGGGCTTGATAACTAAGGCGAATCAGCCTCGCCACAAATACGCTGCGGAATTCCAGCGTATTTGAGGTTGACGGCTTGATAACTAGAGGCCAAAGTCTGCATTTCACTATAAATCCCTAAACTGCCAGCCTCCCACATTGCAAACTACCTATTTACACTATTAACTCCTAAGCCACCATCCCCACACATCACAAAGTCTGCACTACCCTATTAACCCCTAAACCACTAGCCCCCCAACGCAAAGTAACCCACTAACATCTAAACTCCCTAACCCGACAACCTCCAAGTTAACACAAAAAAAATACTATTACAGTAAAAAAACAACAACCTAACATTACAGTAAAAAAAAACTACCATTACAAAAAATAAACACTAACCTTACAAATAGAGTATTTTTTCCTGGATATTTTTTTAATTTTTGGAGGTGGGGGTGGGGTTAATGTTAGAAGGTGTTTTTTTTATTTAAAAAAGAACTGGATCACTTTAGGGCAATGCCCTACAAAAGGCCCTTTTAAGGGCTATTTGTAGTTTATATTTAGAATAGGGTTTTTTTATTTTCAGGTATTAGAATAGGCATAATTCTTTTTTAATTTTGGTCATTTGTGTTTTTTTTTGGTTTGGTAAGTGATTTTTTTTGTAATGGTAGTTTTTTTTACTGTAATAAGTTTTTTTTACTGTAATAAGTTTTTTTAATGTAATGTTAGTTTTTTTTATAATGTAGTGTTTTTTTTTATTGTAATGGTAGGTTGTTTTTTTACTGTAATTGTAGGTTGTTGTTTTTTCTATAGGTAAGGTTAGAATTTTTTTTATTTTTTAGGTCTGCAGCTTAAGGGTTAATAGTGTAATAAGGTAGTTTGCAATGGGTGGGGGTGGCAGTTTAGGGGTTCATAGTATAGGGGGGACTTTGCAGTGGGCTCTTTGTGCTTTACAGTCTACTTGTTAAACAATGATTTGTGTAGCGTAACCTTGATGCAAATTATTGTTTATCTGTTCCCAGTGGGATAATACTGCTGCCGATATTGAATAAGCGTTAAATTAAAAAATCTGTACTATGTACACTGCAAATAGACATTAACCATTAACATGGTACCTTTAGATATATAGGTATAAATATATATTTTACATTAACATTATCACACACACATATATATATATATATATATATATATATATATATATATATATATATATATATTCAATAATAAAATTATTATTTTTTATGTGAAGAACATAGGAATGTAAAATATTAGTAACACACTTCCAGTTTCGCCCCTTTTTGGTGTTGGATTAGTGCACCTTGAGAATTAGTAATCTTAAAGCCTGATATTGAAATATTAAATATACTATATTAAAACAATAATTATTTAAAATTATTATAGATACTGTAAAATATATTAATTATTTAGAATATTTTACAGTATTTTTATTATTTTTAATAATTAATAATATTTTATATTTAATGTTGCAATAACACGTTTTAAGATTACTAATTCTTCATGTGCGCTAACCTGGCACCATGTTAGACCTAAAGCACCAAACCCGAAGTGCGTTATGTATATATATATATATATATTTTTATTATTAAATATATTTTTCTATATATATGTGATAATGTCAATGTAATATATATATATATATATATATATATATATATATATATATTTATATACCTATACATAGTGCAGGAATATACACAAAGGAAACCAAAATCAGTTAAAGGTTTAATATTAAAGCAAGATAAAATGAATCCATAAATAGGCCAGAGTTTAGGTACCAGAGGTAAGTCCAGCAACAAGGTACCAAGAGGTAAAGCAAGAGAAGAGTCCAGAGACAGACCAAAAGTCAGGTACCATGAGATCAGTCCAGCAACAAGGTAACGAGCAAAGTCTAAGGACAGACTTAAGGTCAGGAACCCAGAGATCAGTCCAGCAACAAGATATCAAAGAGAAGACAGCAAAAGGAGAGCACTGGCAATGCAGCAGATAAAGCCAGGAAAGATACAAGGTAGCTGCAGTTGGTACAAGAGGTACAGGAAACTTAGCAGTTACAGCAGGTGCTGCTGGCATAGTTACCAGGAACGTTCAGCTGGTAAAGTAGGTACAAGACACTCAGTGGGTACTGGAAACCAAACAGGTACAGGTGATAAAGCTGGTACAGGATACCAGGTAGTGCAGCTGGTACAGAAAACCTAGCAGGTACAGATAGTGAAGCTGGTATGGGATGCCAGGTAAGTGCAACTGGTACAACAGGATTCAAGTAAGTTACCACTGGTAGAGCAGGTACAGGAAACCCAGCAGGTACAGATGGCGAGGCTGGTTTGGGACAAGGTAGGTTTGCAACAAAGGATTCAAGGTGAGTTGAATAAAAGGTAACAGGCAGGCACAAGGTTACTTGCTCAATAACTCTGAGTGACTCTATATAGGAACTTCCTCAACTGTGGCCACTTAGGTGGGAGTTTGTAAAATTAGGCATGGCCCCTTTAAATTTGTGCATGCCTAAGGAATACAGCAGCTGCTGTAGGAGGTCAGACCAAGCAGGATCCTGATGCTATAACGGGGTTAGGAAAGTATCTGACAGTGCCCCCATCTAAGGCATAACCTCTGGGAATGGCTGAAAATTGAGTCTTAGGATGATTCTTCTTAAAATCCCTGACCTGTGTGGGTGCATGTACTTCAAAGAACGGAACCCATCACCTTTCTTCAGGATCATATCCTTTCCAATGTATAACATACTCCATTCTTTCTTTACAAACTCTAGCATTCAAGATCTCTTCCACCTTGTATTCTTCAGACACATCTATCACAATGGGATGAGGGGCAGGTGGCTTCCAAAAGACAAAAGGGTCAGTTAGTGTAGGTTTCAGGAGAGAGATGAGGAAGACAGGATTGATGTGATAGGTAAATAAGGGCAAATGACAACAGGAGAGATTATTTTCTCTACTGTGAAGGGTCCAATTTTTTAGAAGGATGGTTTAGTCAAAGGTAATCAGTAGATAAGAATACCTTGTCTTCTGACTGTTATACAGGAGTAGGACATCTTTTCTTATTGTAAAATGTTTGTACTTTTGTTGAGCATTTAGTAATTGCTACTTAAACATAGTTGCTGAGAGCTTCCTGGAGATATTGATCATGATCAATAAGAGGTACAGAACTTTGATCTAGTGACCCAGGTTGCAAAGTAGGATGGAATCCATATGTGCTCAGGAATGGAGACATGGAGGTGAATTTATGAATTTGATTATTATAAACAAATTTAGCAGGGGCTAGGTATAGAATCCAATTGCCTTGTAGGGTGATAGTTTAGAACTTAAGGTATTATTCCAGGGTTTGATTAGTGTGCTATGGTTTAAGGTAATCCATGTAGACTAAATATTTGTTTTTCTTTTTCAAAATAGCTTTATTAAAGTTTACAATCTGGTAATAAACAGAAATATAGACTTTTAAATTTTTCAAATTTTTCCAGTGAAAGACTGTTTATGGGATAATGCGCTCATATTATTATATATTAGTTGTCCAGGTTTAGAATGATTGCCTGGTTAGTCCTGCTGGTCTGCAGAGATGTCTTTCCAGCCTTGCTAAGTTGACATATTATTGATATACACCTAGATTACGAGTTTTGCGTTACGGTTTTAACGCGGAAAAGTTAAAAGCGTAAAAACAGTAACGCAGCCAGTCGTGTTGGTATAGCTATACCGCAAGCATTTTAGCCTGTAACGCAACGTCAATTCCGCACTCAAAATATTATCGGCTAGATTACGAGTCTTGCGTTAGCCTTAAAAATCAGCGTTGAGAGGTCCCAACGTTGCTTTTTAACGCCAGCTGGTATTACGAGTCTTGAAATGACAGGCTCACTGCTCACATTTTTGGCCAGACTCGAAAATACCGCAAATCCACTTACGTCAATTGTGTATCCTATTTTTTCAATGGGATTTGCCTAACTCCGGTATTACGAGTCTTCCTCAAAGTGAGCAGTACAGCCTCTCCTGTCAAGACAGGTACCACATTTAAAAGTCAGTAGTTAAGAGTTTTACACTACAACACCGTAGCATAAAACTCTTAACTAAAGTGCTAAAAAGTACACTAACACCCATAAACTACCTATTAACCCCTAAACCGAGGCCCCCCACATCGCAAACACTAAAATAAATTTTGTAACCCCTAATCTGCCAAACCGGACATCGCCGCCACTATAAAAAATATATTAACCCCTAAACCGCCGCACTCCTGCATCGCAAACACTAGTTAAATTTTATTAACCCCTAATCTGCCGTCCCTAACATCGCCACCACCTACCTACATTTATTAACCCCTAATCTGCCGCCCCAATGCCGCCGCAACTATTTTAAATGTATTAACCCCTAAATCTAAGTCTAACCCTAACACCCCCTAATTTAAATATAATTTAAATAAATCTAAATAAAATTACTACAATTACCTATATAATTCCTATTTAAAACTAAATACTTACCTATAAAATAAACCATAAGCTAGCTACAATATAACTAATAGTTACATTGTATCTAGCTTAGGGTTTATTTTTATTTTACAGGCAACTTTGTATTTATTTTAACTAGATACAATAGTTATTAAATAGTTATTAACTATTTAATAGCTACCTAGTTAAAATAAAGTAAAATTTACCTGTAAAATAAATCCTAACCTAAGTTACAATTACACCTTACACTACACTATAATTAAATTAATTACCTAAACTAAATACAATTAAATACAATTTTAAAAAATTATCTAAAGTACGAAAAAAAAAACACACTAAATTACAGAAAATAATAAAATAATTACAAGTTTTTTAAACTAATTACACCTAATCTAATCCCCCTAATAAAATAAAAAAGAACCCCAAAATAATAAAAAGCCCTACCCTATACTAAATTACAAATAGCCCTTAAAAGGGCCTTTTGTGGGGCATTGCCCCAAAGTAATCAGCTCTTTTACCTGTAAAAAAAAGTACAATACCCCCCTCAACATTAAAACTCACCACCCACACACCCAACCCTACTCTAAAACCCACCCAATTCCCCCTTAATAAAACCTAACACTAACCCTTTGAAGATCACCCTACCTTGAGAAGTCTTCATCCAACCAGGCCGAAGTCCTCAACGAAGCCGGGAGAAGTGGTCCTCCAGACGGCAGAAGTCTTCATCCAAGCCGGGAAGAAGAGGTCCTCCAGACGGGCAGAGGTCTTCATCCAGGTGGCATCTTCTATCTTCATCCATCCAGCGCAGAGCGGCTCCATCTTCAAGACATCCGATGCGGAGCATCCTCTTCAAACGAAGTCCAATTGAAGAATGAAGGTTCCTTTAAATGATGTCATCCAAGATGGCGTCCCTTGAATTCCAATCCATCTTGGATGACGTCATTTAAAGGAACCTTCATTCTTCAGTTGGACTTCGTTTGAAGAGGATGCTCCGCGTCGGATGTCTTGAAGATGGAGCCGCTCCGCGCCAGATGGATGAAGATAGAAGATTCGCCTGGATGAAGACTCCTGCCCGTCTGGAGGAACTCTTCTTCCCGGCTTGGGTGACCACTTCGCCCGGCTTCATTGAGGACTTCGGCCCGGTTGGGTGAAGACTTCTCAAGGTAGGGTGATCTTCAAGGGGTTAGTGTTAGGTTTTATTAAGGGGGGATTGGGTGGGTTTTAGAGTAGGGTTGGGTGTGTGGGTGGGGGTTTTTAATGTTGGGGGGGTATTGTACTTTTTTTTACAGGTAAAAGAGCTGATTACTTTGGGGCAATGCCCTGCAAAAGGCCCTTTTAAGGGCTATTTGTAATTTAGTATAGGGTAGGGCTTTTTATTATTTTGGGGGGCTTTTTATTTTATTAGGGGGATTAGATTAGGTGTAATTAGTTTAAAAAAACTTGTAATTATTTTATTATTTTCTGTAATTTAGTGGGGGGGTTTCGTACTTTAGATAATTGTATTTAATTGTATTTAGTTTAGGTAATTAATTTAATTATAGTGTAGTGTTAGGTATTATTGTAACTTAGGTTAGGATTTATTTTACAGGTAAATTTGACTTTATTTTAACTAGGTAGCTATTAAATAGTTAATAACTATTTAATAACTATTGTACCTACTTAAAATAAATACTGTAAAATAAAAATAAACCCTAAGCTAGCTACAATGTAACTATTAGTTATATTGTAGCTAGTTTAGGGTTTATTTTATAGGTAAGTATTTAGCTTTAAATAGGAATTATTTAGTTAATGATAGTAATTTTATTTAGATTTATTTAAATTATATTTATTTTGTAGCTATCTTAGGGTTTATTTTATAGGTAAGTATTTAGTTTTAAATAGGAATAATTTAGTTAATTGTAGTTATTTTATTTAGATTTATTTAAATTATATTTAAATTAGGGGGTGTTAGGGTTAGACTTAGGTTTAGGGGTTAAGAACTTTATTATAGTGGTGGCGACGTTGGGGCGGCAGATTAGGGGTTAATAAATATAATGTAGGTGTTGGCGATGTTGGGGGCATCAGATTAGGGGTTCATAAGTATAATGTAGGTGGCGGCGGTGTCCGGAGCGGCAGATTAGGGGTTAATAATATTATGCAGGTGTCGGCGATGTCGGGGGTGGCGGATTAGGGGTTAATAAGTGTAAGATTAGTGGTGTTTAGACTCAGGGTTCATGTTAGGTGTAGACATAAAAGTATTTTCCCCATAGGAATCAATGGGGCTGCGTTAAGAGCTAGACGCTGCTTTTTTGCAGGTTGATTCCTATGGGGAAATCGTGCACGAGCACGTTTTGTCAGCTCACCGCTACCGTAAGCAGTGCTAGTATTGAGGTGAGATGTGGAGCAAAATTTTGCTCTACGCTCACTTTTCTGCGGCTAACGCCGGGTTTGTAAAAACCCGTAGTACCAACGTTGTCTGTAGGTGAGGGAAAACTGCTTGTTTGCACCGCACCCCTCCTAACGCAAAACTCGTAATCTAGGTGTTAGTTTTTGCATGGGATTTCCATAGCGCCGGTATTACAGGTTGTGCGGTGAGGCTAAAATGCTTGCGTTACAGCCTATACCGACACAATCCATACCGCCATCTGAGACCAGTAGTTATGGATTTTGTGTAACAAAAATGTTTCACAAAACTCATAACTAAAATGTTAAAAAGTACACTATCACCCATAAACTACCTATTAACCTCTAAACCGAGACCCCTATTCTGCCCCTCCCCAACACCGCCACCACTAACTAAACCTAATAACACTATTAACCCCTATACCTATCACCCCCTAACTTTAAATTAAAATTGCAATATCCCTATATTAAAATAAATAAAAACTTACCTGTGAAATTTAAAAAACCTAAGTTTAAACTAACAATTACTCTAACATAACTATTATACTAAACTATTATACTAAAATTAAAATAACTACCAATTAAAAAAACTAAATTACACATTAAAAAAAACTAACACTACTAAAAAAATTTAAGTCTAAAATTACAAAAAATAAATAATACTAAATTATGAAAAATAACTAACACTAGATTACGAAAAATAATATCTTTACAGCTCCAAACAAAGTACACGTTCAGTCAGGAAAAAATAGTGTAATAAATTGCAGGAGATAACTCACCCGGCACTATGTCTTTATATGGCTGTTGGCTTCGGAGTGCGGCTAGCGGATCGTTCACCACGATAATTTGTAGTGGTCCTCCACTACAATGTGGGTCCCCGTGCCTGCAGGTCTCTCGGCTCCACGCTGACAAGTGCTCCTAACAGGGTTGAGCATGTATCCACTGACGGTGTCAGCTCCAGCTGTGTGGAGAGTTGTCGGCTTTTGCGGAGGCGTGTGCTGTGACGTAAACCAATGCTGAGTACTTATAACAACCTCTATGAGGTCTGTGGGTCCAGGAAACGCTGAGGTTTAAGCTGGAAATAGTAGTTGAACAAGCAGCAAAAGAAGCCAGCAAACCTTCCAGGCGTTTAACGCCTGGAAGGTTTGCTGGCTTTTTTTGCTGTTTGTTCAACCTAATCTAATAGCCCAATAAAAATGCCCCCAAAATAAACACCCCCTAGCCTACAATAAACTACTAAAACCCCCAACAGTAAAACCTACCACCCAACCAACCCCCCAAAATAAAAACCCTAACTGTAACAAAAACCTAAGCTACCCATTGCCCTGAAAAGAGCATTTATATGGGCATTGCCCTTGAAAGGGCATTCAGCTCTTTTAAAAAAGCCCAAACCCTAATCTAAAAAAAACAAACACCCATTGATCATAAGTGACGATTCCTCGCTATGTTCTGTTATGCCAGATGTGTAGCATCTGCTTGTGTATATCTACCCTGCCTATTTTGCGGTAATGATATCTTTCCAATTGTAATATTAGTGTGACTCTCTGTTCCCAGTCAGTTTTTTGGGGGGCATAGGATTTTTCCAATTTTTGGGAATCAGTCCTTTAGCAATAGTCAGCATCAGTATCATTAACGGAGCCATTGCCTTATGTTTAATTTGTGGGAGATTATGCATCATTAGTATACATGGGTCTCTTCTAGAATTTCATCCATGGTTTCCAGTACCTCTCTCCAATATGCCTCAGTCTTGTTACAGTGCCACCATATATGTAGCATTGTTCCTTCACATCCGCAGGCCCTCCAACACTTATTTTTGGCTTGAGGGTATATGTGTCTAAGGGTAAGGTACCACCTGCTTATGAATTTGTAATATGACTCTTGTATACGAGCTGAGACAGAAATCCTCTTGGCTGTATCAAATATACATAGCCAGTCAGTGATTGAGAGATCTTGCTTAAGTTCTCTGTTCCAGCTGCGAATGTAATTTGGTAAATGATTTGGGTGCGTCACTAAAAGCATTTTATATATAAGTGAGATGGTGTGTCTGGGGGGTGCCTCCTGAAAAAAGAATGTCTGTGTCAATGTGTGGTTATATAGTGCTGGAGTTGATGGTACACAATCCATGGTCTGACCATGTGTAGTGTTGTGTCTGGAAACTTGTCTGTGATGGCTTGCACTGTGTAGCCTCATAGACTGTACCTTCTAGGCTGTGTATTATGTTTTATTTTGTACGGAAGTTCCGGATTCTCTACCAGTGGCACTAATGGAGAAATCGGGGTAGAAATATTTGTACTTGTTGATATTATTTTGTCCCATTCTCTAAAAAATTCTGCTAGCAGAGGGTAGCTTTGTATTTGTGATGGTCTGGATTTATCTGATATCCAGGCCAATGTGCCCATATTACCCCTTCCTAGAATTATCGCAGATATATCTACCCAATCTTTGTGTTTGGAGTTATGGCTCCATTCTACCAGATGGATCAGCACTGCTGCTTGTCAGTAGTATAAGAGGTTGGGTATCCCCAATCCCCCATGATGTCTGGGCATGTATAATGTTTGCTTATTAAATCTCAGTCTTATTCCATGCCAAATATATGTTTCTATTAGTTTTTGTAGTCTCTGTATATATGTGTCTGGAAGGGGGATGGGTAATGTCTGAAACAGGTAAAGGAGCCTAGGGAATACATTCATCTTAATTACTCCCACCCGTCCAAGCCATGAGATGGGTTTGTTCTTCCAGATGGAAAGGTTGTGTGCTATTTCCCTTTCCAACTTGATATAGTTGTCAGTGATCAATGCGTGGGGGATGCCAATATATACACTTCTAGGTATTTTAGATTGTCGTTTTTAATTGTAAAGGGGCATAGAGTTCGTAAGTTAGAGATATCGTCTTCTGTCAGGGAGATTGGTAGAAGTTCTGATTTAGTTTTATTAAGGAGGAAATTGGAAACTTTGCTATATTTATTAAATTCAGCCAAGATTGAGGGAAGCAATATGTTTATGTCTGTGACAGTCAGTAGTGTAACGCTCGTGGGATACTCCTCTATCAGACCAAACTCGGTCAGTAGTCTTGTTATCCTGGCATCGAGCCGGAATGATAGGGAATATCCCAGAGCAGAGAAAGTTAGTGAGATGAGGAAGGCGGCACCACAGGCAGGACAGTCCCCAGCGGCAACAGCAAAGCAGTCCAAGGATGAACCACTAGAATGGTCAGGCAGGCAGGGTTTGGCAACAGCAAAGCAGTCCAAGCATAAACTACTAGAATGGTCAGGCAGGCAGGGTTTGGAAACATAAAAGCAGTCCAGCAGATTGAGGGTTAAGGCAGGTAGAGTAGTCAGACAGGCAGGTTCAGCAATAGTAATCAATCCAGCAGTTAAGGGTTAAGGCAGGTAGAGTAGTCAGACAGTCAGGTTCAGCAACAGTAATCAATCCAGCAGTTTGAGGGTTAAGGCAGGAGAGTAGTCAGGCAGGCAGGTTCAGTAACGATATTTAGGCACTTAGAAAGAACGATCTGTCACACACAGGAGTACACAAAGTAACACCTATACTTGGGCAGTGACAGATCGTTTGTGGAAAGTTTAAATAGGCGCAGGATTCGCGCCACTGAGGTCTTAACAGCATCAGGAGCTTGCAGCGATGACGTCAGCACTGCACGCATCTGAGCCGACATTTCCCCTGGCAACGAGCGGGGAAGGAGACGCTGCTCCCCTAGCAATGGCTAGAGCAGCGCGGCATGACAAGTAGAAGGTCATCCGCATACATAGCTAGCTTACATTCCTTATGTTCTATCTGAATCCCCTTGATCAAGGGATTAGCTTGGATATTATTGGCTAATGTTTCTATTGTGAGGGCAAAGAGAAATGGGAAAAGGGGGCAACCCTGTCTCGTATCGTTTGTTATTTGAAAGGAATCTGAGAGGGTGTTGTTAACTTTTATTCTGGCATTGGGTGTTGAATATAAAGCAGAGACCATATTGATAAATTTTGTTCCGAATTTAATTGATGTCAGTGTGGCTTTCATAAAGCTTTCTCGGCATCTGTTGATATTAGTGCTAATGGGATAGAGTTAGTTTTTGAGTAGGTGATAATGTGCTGAATTTTTAAGGTATTATCTTTAGCTTCCCTGCTGGGGATAAATCCCACTTGATCAGGGGATATTAGATCTGGAAGGTATTTATTGACTCTTGTTGCTAAAATTTTGGCCTGTATTTTTACATCTATATTGAGCAAAGAGATGGGTGGAAGGTTGTGGGTCTATCTGTGGGTTTTCCTGGCTTTAGGAGCACTGTGATGTGTGCTTCTAGAATTTTCGACGGTAGCTTGCCTGATTCTGCCAGTTCGTTGTAGAGCTGGTGTAAGTGTGGCGCTAAAATAGGGGCACATTTTTAGTACTGTAGCCACCTGGCCCTGGGCTGTTTCCTGTGGGAAGGTCCTAAATTGCAGTTGTGATTTCCTCCATTGTGATTGGTGAATCTAAATGGTCTGTTCCGTCCGCGGGTAATGCTTTTATTGTTGTGTTATTTATATAGTCTAATGCTTCCCGTTCTTTATTTAGTCTGTGCTCCTGTGTATTTGTTGTGTCTGATGGTGGGTATATATTATACAGGTACTGGTAGTATTTTTAAATGAGTTTGCTATGCTCTTGCTATCCGAATGGGTAGTCCCAATGGAGTCCCGTATAGTGTGTACATATGTTTTGAGTTGTTGTCGCTTTACTACTTTTTGAGTAGATTTTCTATTTGTTGGTTAGTGGATTCTCTCTTTTGTTTGGTTTCTAATTTTAAAATTTCAGTGGTTAGTTCTGTATGCTTGGCTCTGGCCTGCTTTTTGATTCTGGCTTTATGTTTGATTAGTATTCCTCTGATTACGCACTTATGCGCCTCCCAAAGAATCGGAGTAGAGGTATCTCTGGTTGTGCGTGAAGTATTCAGTTAGGGCTTTTTCTATGTCAATACTGATAATTAGGTCATCTATTAGTGTGTCTTCTATCCTCCATACATATGGTGTGAGAGGTGTTTCAGGCCACTGCACTGTGCAAAGCACCGGTGAGTGATCCGCCCAGGTTGTGGGGAGAATAGTGCATGTTTTGATCATGGATAAGCTATTGGAGTCATAGAACAGGTAATCTATTCTTGAATATTTTTTGTGAGGGTAGGAATAGAATGTGTAGTTTCTTTTTTCTGTATGGAGTAATCTCCATATGCCGTGTATGGCTAGTCCTTTCAGAGTAGTGTTAACCGATTTAATGATTCTGGATTCTATAGAGGAGGTACCGTCTGATGTGTCTACTGTTGGATATAATGGTAGATTAAAGTCTCCTCCGAATAGGAGGGTTCCCTTAGCTTTTTCAAATATAATGTTTAAGACTTTTTTGATAAAGTGATGCTGACCAGTGTTTGGGAAGTAAACATTAATTATTGTAATAGGCCTGTTGTAGAGTGTTCCTGTTAGTAAAATATATCTTCCTTCCGTGTCCCGTATGGTTTTAAGTAGTTTTAAAGGTAAAGAGCAGTGTATCAAAACACCTACCCCATTATGTTTCCGTGGACAAGAAGCAAAATACACTTGTGGGAATTGACAATTAAGCCACTTAGGCTCCCTGCCACGCTTGAAATGTGTCTCTTGTATCAGTATAATGTCGCATTTTTGCTTTTTAAAATCTCTCAACGCGATTGATTGTTTGCCTGGGCCATTAAGGCCATTGGCATTTATAGTTATAATTTTCAGTTTGTGATCATTTACACGGTTTAGTGTTCTCGCCATTGTACCTGAGTACTTTTCCGGGTGTTATAGGTTAGATGAGTTGCAGCTAGCGAGGAGTGAGATGAAAGTAAAGCTAGTTAGGTAGGGGGCGAAAAAAAAAAAAAGACAATTAGTGAATGTTAATATTTAGGTGCACCTAGGTGTTAATGCACTCTTTCGCGTTAAATAAATGATGTATCACTTGAGGTCCTGCTTTATATCGTGTACATTATTAGTCTAAGGTCAGATAACTTAAACAAGTTGGCAGTAGTAATATCCCTATTGTGTGTCAGGCTTTTAAATTGCTGTGTAATTGTGAGTTGGTAGATCACCTTGGCTTATATTTCCCTGTTTGAGGTAGGGGGATCATAGGGGGCATGGTGATCTGCCCATGTGTACGTAGGGTAAGAGTAATATGTTGAGATTTATATAGTGGTGTCATTGTAAAGGTGTTAGTGAAACAATACCATATTTTTCTTTCATATTTATACAACAACATATGAGAACATCTAAACATTACATAACATCATAACAAAAGCTTTAACAAAGAGCTGAACTTTAGCTCATAGTATAGATACTTATCATTCCTGTAGAACAGGTCACAGTCAATTTGTAGAGAGAGGCAAACATTTGCACATCAGTTTATGCGTTCAAATTTCCGCGTCTCTGGTTTACGTAGAAGGTGCATTGTCTATGCCCAGAGGTCCTTGGTGTGGTGTTATGGCCTTTTCTTGATTCCAGGGTGGTTGGTTTCTGAATGTAGGCTCTGTTCTGCATGTGTTTTCTAGTGCTTGTGGTTGCGGTATTTGTATCCTCAGTGCATTACAGAAGTCTTCTAGATCCCTAGTCGATCTATACACCGCTGTGGTGTCTCCTCTGGTGGCCGTGATGCTACTGGGGAATCCCCATCTATAGTTTATCTTCTGTTCTTTAAGGGCCAATGTTATATATTTTAGATCTCTTCTCTTCTGAAGGGTTATTGGACTTAGGTCGGAGAATATCTGTATTTCTATCCTTGCATGGGTAATAGGGTGTTTAGTGCGGCAGCACTTGAGGATCTCTTCTTTTTCTTTGTAATTTAAGAATTTCATGATCGCATCCCTAGGTGAGGCTTTCGATGTTGGTCTAGGGCGCAGGGCCTTATGTGCTCTCTCAACCACTACTTCTGGGGCTGTTGGTGTGCCTTTGATAGTGTGAAACAAACTTTGTAGTTATCCCATCAGGGCCATAGGCACTATAGACTCCGGAATACCCCTCACCCTGAGGTTATTCCTGCAGCTGTGGTTTTCCAAATCTTCAACTCTTTCGTGTAGTATTTGCAGCATGTTTTCATGAGATTCAGTTTGTGTGGTGGAGCGAGTTACTTCTGCCTGCAGTATTGTATGTTTGTTTTCCAAATTATCGACTTCAGCGTAGTTTGTTAAAGTTTTGTTTCACCTCCTGCATGGCATCCTTTATGTTGTTTTTTGATGATAATGTCCGGAGGTCTTCTTTCGTAACATATGTAGGTATTGGGGTTGATGACTTCTGCATTTGTGCTGCTGCTTCTATTTTATGTTCTAGAGGGGTAGGAATCGTGTCCCCTAGCACTGTGTCTGTGTGCTTAAGGTAGTGATTCATATTTTTTTTTGGTGGATTTTTCTGCCACAACTAATTTCTTGTTGGGCATCCCTGTTACAAATAATTATCAAAAAATTTGTGTCCGTGAGGGCCCTTGCTATATTGTTTATGTTGCTTCTTGGCCACCTGTGCTCTGCTGCTGTATAGTCGTTAGCGGGGCACTTTGTGCAAGATATTTTATTGTTTGCGGCCTGTGAAACGTGTTCATGGTGCTGTCGGGCCTTTTAAACAGTCGACCTATCTCTCACATGCTTACCCAATGAACCGTTCAGTGCTGCTCTCTGTCAAGATTGTAGGCGTGGGTTGGTGCTCTCCGCTTCTATCGGTAGTTGTCTTCTCTCAGACATGCAGTTGTTCACTTGTCCTCGTGGGTTGGAGCCGGCTTTTTTGGTGTCTTGCTGCATTTAGGGCCAAAAGCCTACAAATCTGGTTACGGATCCGCCTGCCGGTCTTTATCAAGTTATTCAGCTCCCCTATGCTTTCCGGTTTGGTGGTATTATATATTTATGGCATCTTAGTTGGGCGATCTACATTTTATTTTGCCTGTACACACTCAGGGCTTCAGGAGCTCTAACAAGACGCGGCCATCTTATTGCGCAGCCAAGCTCCACCTCCGAAGACTAAATATTTCTAACAAGAAAATAGTGACTGTGAGATCAGCATTAGGAATGCCCTTGTTAGTAATGAAATTTGCCATTTTAGAGAACTGATCAACCATGACCAGAATGACAGTGTAACTCTGGGCAGCAGGTTGATTGACAATAAAGTCCATTGCTATTTCAGCTGAAAGACCTATTTTGTATGGGTAGAGGTTGTAATTATCCGGGGGAGGTTGCAGAGAATCTTTGTTGATAATACACACTGGATGGGATTGCACAAATGACTTAATATCCTTATAATACTAGGCCACCTGTTTGCATGAGTCTTGTTGCTATGCAACAGGTTAGCACGCATCAGATTTCATCCTTGATGCATGCCATCTGACTGCAATATCAACCGCACTATTTTGTCAGCCACTTCTGGGTGTCACACTAATTCAGAGTTAGCTTAGCGTGCCTTTAACTATGCTATTTAAGGCGTTTAGTTCTTCTTATCAATGATGTGTATAGGATTGTTTCTAGGTGCGCTTCATTTCTGTTTGTCTGTTATTGACCTCAGCTCATTTACAGACGTTTGCTCACAATTTGCTGACCTTTTGCCTGGACTTTGTTAACCCTTTCTGGGTCCTGATTTTGTTCTGTTCAACTGCCCCCCAGTTTCTGGCTCCTGTCCTGGACAAAGATATTGATTTTGCTTAGTTCTCTAGGAAAACCCACAGATAGACCCACAACCTTCCACCCATCTTAGTTCTCTCATGGTTTAACCTCTGGCCTGGACTTTTATTTTAAACTTTTATTGTAACATAGATAAACAATACAAAAATATTAATAAAATTCGGCTGATATTTTGTATATCTTGAAGGTAGAAAAGTCCTAATATAGTTATTGTCCATTTACATAGATGCAATGAAGATTTGTCAGCAAGAAACATTATAATTGAACAAAAATATTATCAGATAAACTACTTTTCCTGTCAGATTAACAAATCGTATGGCATTGTTGGGATTATATCTGTTTGAATAAGGGGGTGAGAGGTTAACACCAAGCTGCTACATATTGGGGTGGAGTGTTGGAAGGAAGCGATGGAGAAAGAGAAAAAAAAGAAAGGGGAGGAGGAAGATGTTAAGTGGGCATCTTCTGCATGTGATAAAAAGGATAGATCGCTATGGCATCAGATGTAGTAGGTTTTGTACAGATTGTTATTCCACTATGATAGATAGATAGATTGATTGATTGATAGACAGAACTCATGGAGGTAAACTACCCTTTTTCCATGCATCTATCATTATTTCATGCTGCTCCACTGTGCTATTTTTAAGATAGTGGTATCTTTCCATTTGGAGGAGAGGATCCACCTGATTTGACCATTCGCTCAAAGAAGGGACCACAGAAGTTTTCCATTGGGGATTAATATTTTTGCACTATTAATCATTATAAGTAACAATTTTTTTTTTTTGCTCTGAGTTTTAATCTGGCTGGTTTCGCAAATAGTAATATTTTAGGATCCCTAGGTACAATTGCTTCCAAAATGTTACTCATATATGAAGTGATCTCAGTCCACGCATGTGCCAGGTTAGTATATCTTCTTAAATAAAAAGAGAGAAGCGCTCAACCTGGAAACAAACAATAGCATAATAGCTTGTTCTATGGCTAGTTACCACCCAAGAAGCAGCCTCTTTTTGCTCAACATGTGCCTTTCACAGAGAAAAACTTTCCTGAAGCATATCAGTCTGATCCTGACTTCACAGTACAGTCCAGCCCCGAAATACCAGGCAATCCTTCTCTGAACGAGAGAAATAGCAAAACCCCAGACGTACTTTTCGGCCTATTGTGGGCCTCGTCAGTGAGGTGCAGCCATATCCCTCTAGGCACACTGAGCAACGGGTCCACGTCTGGATTCCCGCATCACACTTAGGGAGACTTCCCAAAATGTCATAATTTGCATAAATAAAAAGAGAGAAGCGCTCAACCTGGAAACGAACAATAGCATAATAGCTTGTTCTATGGCTAGTTACCACCCAAGAAGCAGCCTCTTTTTGCTCAACATGTGCCTTTCACAGAGAAAAACTTTCCTGAAGCATATCAGTCTGATCCTGACTTCACAGTACAGTCCAGCCCCGAAATACCAGGCAATCCTTCTCTGAACGAGAGAAATAGCAAAACCCCAGACGTACTTTTCGGCCTATTGTGGGCCTCGTCAGTGAGGTGCAGCCATATCCCTCTAGGCACACTGAGCCGAAACGATCGTCTGGGGTTGCTTTGTTCCTTGTTCAGAGAGGAATTGCCTTGTATTTCGGTGCTGGACTGACCGTAATAGGCGGGATCAGACTGATATACTACAGGAAAGTTCTACTCTGTGAAAAGCATTGCTGGGCTAAAAGAAGTTGCACCCAGGTGGTAAATCGCCATAGAACAGGCTAACAATGGTATTGAGCTGGTTGTTTTGTTCCTGTGAGTGCATTTCTCTCTGTGTGTATTTAGTCTCCCTATGGGAAAAAAAGGGGAAACCCGACGTGGACTCCTTGCTCAGTGTGCTTAGAGGAATACTGCTACACCTCACTGACGAGGCCCAATGAAGGCCGAAACGATCGTCTGGGGTTGCTTTGTTCCTTGTTCAGAGAGGAATTGCCTTGTATTTCGGTGCTGGACTGACCGTAATAGGCGGGATCAGACTGATATACTACAGGAAAGTTCTACTCTGTGAAAAGCATTGCTGGGCTAAAAGAAGTTGCACCCAGGTGGTAAATCGCCATAGAACAGGCTAACAATGGTATTGAGCTGGTTGTTCGTTCCTGTGAGTGCATTTCTCTCTGTGTGTATTTAGTCTCCCTATGGGAAAAAAGGGGAAACCAGACGTGGACTCCTTGCTCAGTGTGATTAGAGGAATATTGCTACACCTCACTGACGAGGCCCAATGAAGGCCGAAACGATCGTCTGGGGTTGCTTTGTTCCTTGTTCAGAGAGGAATTGCCTTGTATTTCGGTGCTGGACTGACCGTAATAGGCGGGATCAGACTGATATACTACAGGAAAGTTCTACTCTGTGAAAAGCATTTCTGGGCTAAAAGAAGTTGCACCCAGGTGGTAAATCGCCATAGAACAGGCTAACAATGGTATTGAGCTGGTTGTTCGTTCCTGTGAGTGCATTTCTCTCTGTGTGTATTTAGTCTCCCTATGGGAAAAAAGGGGAAACCAGACGTGGACTCCTTGCTCAGTGTGCTTAGAGGAATACTGCTACACCTCACTGACGAGGCCCAATGAAGGCCGAAACGATCGTCTGGGGTTGCTTTGTTCCTTGTTCAGAGAGGAATTGCCTTGTATTTCGGTGCTGGACTGACCGTAATAGGCGGGATCAGACTGATATACTACAGGAAAGTTCTACTCTGTGAAAAGCATTGCTGGGCTAAAAGAAGTTGCACCCAGGTGGTAAATCGCCATAGAACAGGCTAACAATGTTCTATTGTTAGCCTGTTCTATGGCGGGATCAGACTGATATACTACAGGAAAGTTCTACTCTGTGAAAAGCATTGCTGGGCTAAAAGAAGTTGCACCCAGGTGGTAAATCGCCATAGAACAGGCTAACAATGGTATTGAGCTGGTTGTTTGTTCCTGTGAGTGCATTTCTCTCTGTGTGTATTTAGTCTCCCTATGGGAAAAAAGGGGAAACCAGACGTGGACTCCTTGCTCAGTGTGCTTAGAGGAATACTGCTACACCTCACTGACGAGGCCCAATGAAGGCCGAAACGATCGTCTGGGGTTGCTTTGTTCCTTGTTCAGAGAGGAATTGCCTTGTATTTCAGTGCTGGACTGACCGTAATAGGCGGGATCAGACTGATATACTACAGGAAAGTTCTACTCTGTGAAAAGCATTGCTGGGCTAAAAGAAGTTGTACCCAGGTGGTAAATCGCCATAGAACAGGCTAACAATGATATTGAGCTGGTTGTTCGTTCCTGTGAGTGCATTTCTCTCTGTGTGTATTTAGTCTCCCTATGGGAAAAAAGGGGAAACCAGACGTGGACTCCTTGCTCAGTGTGCTTAGAGGAATACTGCTACACCTCACTGACGAGGCCCAATGAAGGCCGAAACGATTGTCTGGGGTTGCTTTGTTCCTTGTTCAGAGAGGAATTGCCTTGTATTTCGGTGCTGGACTGACCGTAATAGGCGGGATCAGACTGATATACTACAGGAAAGTTCTACTCTGTGAAAAGCATTGCTGGGCTAAAAGAAGTTGCACCCAGGTGGTAAATTGCCATAGAACAGGCTAACAATGGTATTGAGCTGGTTGTTCGTTCCTGTGAGTGCATTTCTCTCTGTGTGTATTTAGTCTCCCTATGGGAAAAAAGGGGAAACCAGACGTGGACTCATTGCTCAGTGTGCTTAGAGGAATACTGCTACACCTCACTGACGAGGCCCAATGAAGGCTGAAACAATCGTCTGGGGTTGCTTTGTTCCTTGTTCAGAGAGGAATTGCCTTGTATTTCGGTGCTGGACTGACCGTAATAGGCGGGATCAGACTGATATACTACAGGAAAGTTCTACTCTGTGAAAAGCATTGCTGGGCTAAAAGAAGTTGCACCCAGGTGGTAAATGGCCATAGAACAGGCTAACAATGGTATTGAGCTGGTTGTTCATTCCTGTGAGTGCATTTCTCTCTGTGTGTATTTAGTCTCCCTATGGTAAAAAAGGGGAAACCAGACGTGGACTCCTTGCTCAGTGTGCTTAGAGGAATACTGCTACACCTCACTGACTAGGCCCAATGAAGGCCGAAACGATCGTCTGGGGTTGCTTTGTTCCTTGTTCAGAGAGGAATTGCCTTGTATTTCGGTGCTGGACTGACCGTAATAGGCGGGATCAGACTGATATACTACAGGAAAGTTCTACTCTGTGAAAAGCATTGCTGGGCTAAAAGAAGTTGTACCCAGGTGGTAAATCGCCATAGAACAGGCTAACAATGGTATTGAGCTGGTTGTTCGTTCCTGTGAGTGCATTTCTCTCTGTGTGTATTTAGTCTCCCTATGGGAAAAAAGGGGAAACCAGACGTGGACTCCTTGCTGAGTGTGCTTAGAGGAATACTGCTACACCTCACTGACGAGGCCCAATGAAGACCGAAACGATCGTCTGGGGTTGCTTTGTTTCTTGTTCAGAGAGGAATTGCCTTGTATTTCGGTGCTGGACTGACCGTAATAGGCGGGATCAGACTGATATACTACAGGAAAGTTCTACTCTGTGAAAAGCATTGCTGGGCTAAAAGAAGTTGCACCCAGGTGGTAAATCGCCATAGAACAGGCTAACAATGGTATTGAGCTGGTTGTTCGTTCCTGTGAGTGCATTTCTCTCTGTGTGTATTTAGTCTCCCTATGGGAAAAAAGGGGAAACCAGACGTGGACTCCTTGCTCAGTGTGCTTAGAGGAATACTGCTACACCTCACTGACGAGGCCCAATGAAGGCCGCAACGATCGTCTGGGGTTGCTTTGTTCCTTGTTCAGAGAGGAATTGCCTTGTATTTCGGTGCTGGACTGACCATAATAGGCGGGATCAGACTGATATACTACAGGAAAGTTCTACTCTGTGAAAAGCATTGCTGGGCTAAAAGAAGTTGCACCCAGGTGGTAAATCGCCATAGAACAGGCTAACAATGGTATTGAGCTGGTTGTTCGTTCCTGTGAGTGCATTTCTCTCTGTGTGTATTTAGTCTGCCTATGGGAAAAAAGGGGATACCAGACATGGACTCCTTGCTCAGTGTACTTAGAGGAATACTGCTACACCTCACTGACGAGGCCCAATGAAGGCCGAAACGATCGTCTGGGGTTGCTTTGTTCCTTGTTCAGAGAGGAATTGCCTTGTATTTTGGTGCTGGATTGACCGTAATAGGCGGGATCAGACTGATATACTACAGGAAAGTTCTACTCTGTGAAAAGCATTGCTGGGCTAAAAGAAGTTGCACCCAGGTGGTAAATGGCCATAGAACAGGCTAACAATGGTATTGAGCTGGTTGTTCGTTCCTGTGAGTGCATTTCTCTCTGTGTGTATTTAGTATATCTTCTCCCTTTTTTTAATCCATGCAGATCTCTCCAGGGGCAAGGATGAAGCCAAGGAATTCTATAGATCGCATATGATTGCTGGTGTTTAATGGGTCACCTTTTTAAATTAAATTAATTAAAGATCAACTGGAGCTTTTATTGTAGATAATATTTTTTCAATTTAATCTACTTTGTTACTATATTACAGCAGGTACAGATGGTGAAGCTGGTATAGGATGCCAGGTAAGTGCAACTGGTACAATAGGATCAAGTTGCAATCAGGAAACAAGGCAGGTAGAAGGTAGGTTTGCAACACGGGTTCGAGGTGAGCTAAAAAGCAGGTAACAGGCAGGCTCAAGGTTACTTGCTCCAAAACTCATCAAAGAATGATGGGCTGAGTGACTTTATGTAAGATGGGAGTTCCTAAAATTAGGCACGGCCCCTTTAAATTTGTGCAGAGCGCAGCCGTGCGTGCTGCGGTAGACATACATTGGCATTCCTCCACGTAGGAGCCTGTCGCTGGAACGGAGTTAGGTAAGTACTTGACATTTATAAAGATATCCAAGAGCAGTTCTAAGCTGAACAGTGATAAATCAACATCTATAAATCAGAGATTTTAATAATGATTAATACATTGGACTTGTTAAAAATAAAGTCAAATGATGTTTTCAATAGCAAAAGGACGCTAGTTATTTAAATTCCTTTTCTCTTTGACATCTTTAAAAATATTTCACATAAGACAATTTTAACAGAGGCAAGTGCTGCCTATCTTTTGTGTGTTGGCGTACTTGCCTTAGTCATAGATAAAAGAACACTGCCTCCAATCCCATCGATGTATGAACATTAAAACTTTAACAGGTCATACTCTAATTTAATTAAACAAAATTGTATTTCATTGATTGTAACAAAGTATAACTGCAATGAATACAAGATTAATTGTAATTAATCATGTCATTTTAAACGCTCTTTGAAAATTAAATATACATTTTGACATTGCAAAACTAAAACTAATCAGCCAAAATTACCAAATATTTGTTTATTGCCAAAAATGAATCACATACCCCTGTATAACAAGAGACATTTCCCATTTTATTTGGATAAAGAATCATTGGCCTAGATTACGAGTTGTGCATTAGGGTTAAAAAGCAGCGTTGGCCGGTCCCAAAGCTGCTTTTTAACGCCCGCTGGTATTACGAGTCTTGCAGGTACAGGTGTACCGCTCACTTTTTTGGCCAGACTCGGAAATACCACAAATCCACTTACGTCAATTGCGTAGCCTATATTTTCAATGGGACTTGCATAGTGCCGGTATTACGAGTCTGACCAAAAGTGAGCAGTAGACCCTCTCCTGTCAAGCCTGGTACCGCATTTAAAAGTCAGTAGTTAAGTTTTACACTACAACGCCGTAGCATAAAACTCTTAACCAAAGTGCTAAAAAGTACACTAACACCCATAAACACTAAAATAAATATTTTAACCCCTAATCTGCCGAACCGGACATCGCCGCCACTAAAATAAATATATTAACCCCTAAACCTCCACACTTCCGCATTGCAAACACTAGTTAAATATTATTAACCCCTAATCTGCCAACATTAAAACCCACCACCCACACAACCAACCCTACTCTAAAACCCACCCAATACCCCCTTAAAAAAACGTAACACTAACCCCCCTGAAGATCACCTTACCGGGAGATGTCTTCACCCAACCGGGCCAAAGTCCTCAACGAAGCCGGGAGAAGTCTTCATCCAAACGGGCAGAAGTGGTCCTCCAGACGGGCAGAAGTCTTCATCCAGGCAGCATCTTCTATCTTTATCCATCCGGCACGGAGAGGGTCCATCTTCAAGACATCCGACGCGGAGCATCCTCTTCTTTCCATGGCCGACGACTGAATGAAAGTTCCTTTAAATGACGTCATCCAAGATGGCGCCCCTTCAATTCCGATTGGCTGATAGAATTCTGGAATTAAGGTTGAAAAAATCCTATTGGCTGATGCAATCAGCCAATAGGATTGAAGTTCAATCCTATTGGCTGATCCAATCAGCCAGTAGGATTGAGCTGGCATTCTATTGGCTGTTCCAATCAGTCAATAGAATGCCAGTTCAATCCTATTGGCTGTTTGCATCAGCCAATAGGATTTTTTCTACCTTAATTCTGATTGGCTGATAGAATTCTATCAGCCAATCGGAATTGAAGGGACACCATCTTGGATACGTTATTTAAAGGAACCTTCATTCAGTCGTCTGCCGTGGAAAGAAGAGGATGCTCCGCGTCAAATGTCTTGAAGATGGACCCGCTCCGCACCAGATGGATGAAGATAGAAGATGCCGTCTGGATGAAGACTTCTGCCCATCTGGAGGACCACTTCTGCCCTGTTGGGTGAAGACGTCTCCCGGTAAGGTGATCTTCAAGGGGTTAGTGTTAGTTTTTTTTAGGGGGGTATTGGGTGGGTTTTAGAGTAGGGTTGGTTGTGTGGGTGGTGGGTTTTAATGTTGGGGGGGAATTGTAATTTTTTTTCAGGTAAAAGAGCTGATTACTTTGGGGCAATGCCCAGCAAAAGGCCATTTTAAGGGCTATTTGTAATTTAGTGTAGGGTAGGGCTTTTTTTATTTGGGGGGGGGGGGCTTTTTTCATTTTGTTAGGGGGATTAGATTAGGTGTAATTAGTTTAAAAATCTTGTAATTTCTTTATTATTTTCTGTAATTTAGTGGGTTTTTTTGTACTTTAGATAATTTTATTTAATTGTAGTGTAGTGTTAAGTGTAATTGTAGCTTAGGTTAGGTTTTATTTTACAGGTATATTTGTATATTTTAACTAGGTAGTTATTAAATAGTTAATAGAGTGGGGCAAAAAAGTATTTAGTCAGCCACAATTGTGCAAGTTCTCCCACTTAAGAAGATGAGAGAGACCTGTTATTTTCATCATAGGTATACCTCAACAATGAGAGACAAAATGTGGAAACAAATCCAGGCAATCACATTGTCTGATTTGGAAAGAATTTATTTGCATATTATGGTGGAAAATAAGTATTTGGTCACCTACAAACAAGCAAGATTTTTGGCTCTCACAAACCTGTATCTTCTTATTTAAGAGGCTCCTCTGTCCTCCACTCATTATCTGTATTAATGGCACCTGTTTGAACTTGTTATCAGTATAAAAGACACCTGTCCACAACCTCAAACAGTCACACTCCAAACTCCACTATGATTGGCGAAGACCTGTCGAAGGACACCAGAAACAAAATTGTAGACCTGCACCAGGCTGGGAAGACTGACTCTGCAATAGGCAAACAGCTTGGTGTGAAGAAATCAACTGTGGGAGCAATAATTAGAAAATAGAAGACATTCAAGACCACTGATAATCTCCCTCAATCTGGGGCTCCACGCAAGATCTCACCCCGTGGGGTCAAAATGATCACAAGAACGATGAACAAACATCCCAGAACCACATGGGGGGACCTAGTGAATGACCTGCAGAGAGCTGGGACCAACGTAGCAAAGGCTATCATCAGTAACACACTACGCCGCCATGGAGATCCTGCAGTGCCAGACGTGTCCCCCTGCTTAAGCCAGTACATGTCCGGGCCCATCTGAAGTATGCTAGAGAGCATTTGGATGATCCAGAAGCGGATTGGGAGAATGTCATATGGTCAGATGAAACCAAAGTAGAACTGTTTGGTAGAAACACAACTCGTCGTGTTTGGAGGAGAGAGAATGCTGAGTTGCAACCAAAGAACACCATACCTACTGTGAAGCATGGGGGTGCAACATCATGCTTTGGGGCTGTTTCTCTGCAAAGGGAACAGGACGACTGATCCGTGTACATGAAAGAATGAATGGGGCCATGTATCGTGAGATTTTGAGTGCAAACCTCCTTCCATCAGCAAGGGCATTGAAGATGAAACGTGGCTGGGTCTTTCAGCATGACAATGATCCCAAACACACTGCCCGGGCAACGAAGGAGTGGCTTTGTAAGAAGCATTTCAAGGTCCTGGAGTGGCCTAGCCAGTCTCCAGATCTTAACCCCATAGAAAACCTTTGAAGGGAGTTGAAAGTCTGTGTTGCCCAGTGACAGCCCCAAAAAATCACTGCTCTAGAGGAGATCTGCATGCAGGAATGGGCCAACATACCAGCAACAGTGTGTGACAACCTTGTGAAGACTTACAGAAAACGTTTGACCTCTGTCATTGCCAACAAAGGATATATAACAAAGTATTGAGATTAACTTTTCATATTGACCAAATACTTATTTTCCACCATAATTTGCAAATAAATTCTTTACAAATCAGACAATGTGATTGTCTGGATTTGTTTCCACATTTTGTCTCTCATAGTTGAGGTATACCTATGATGAAAATTACAGGCCTCTCTCATCTTCTTAAGTGGGAGAACTTGCACAATTGGTGGCTGACTAAATACATTTTTGCCCCACTGTAACTATTTAATAACTATTCTACCTAGTTAAAATAAATACAAACTTGCCTTTAAAATAAAAATAAATCCTAAAATAGCTACAATGTAACTATTAGTTATATTGTAGCTAGCTTAGGGTTTATTTTATAGGAATTATTTAGCTAATGATAGTAATTTTATTTAGATTTATTTAAATTATATTTAAGTTAGGGGGGGTAGGGTTAGGGTTAGACTTAGGTTTAGGGGTTAATATGTTTATTATAGTGGCGGCGACGTTGGGGCGGCAGATTAGGAGTTAATAAGTGTAGTTAGGTGGCAGTGACATTGGGGGCGGCAGATTAGGGGTTAATAAATATAATGTAGGTGTCGGCGATGTTGGGGGCAGCAGATTAGGGGTTCATAAGTATAATGTAGGTGGCGGCGGTGTCCGTAGCGGCAGATTAGGGGTTAATAATATAATGTAGGTGTCAGCAATGTCAGGGGCAGCAGATTAGGGGTTAATAAGTGTAAGATTAGGGGTGTTTAGACTCGGGGTTCATGTTAGGGTGTTAGGTGTAGACATAAATGTATTTCCCCATAGGAATCAATGGGGCTGCGTTAGGAGCTAAACGCTGCTTTTTTGCAGGTCTTAGGTTTTTTTTCAGTCGGCTCTCCCCGTTGATTCCTATGGGCAAATCGTGCACGAGCACGCTTTACCAGCTCACTGCTACCGTAAGCAGCGCAGGTATTGAGGTGAGATGTGGAGCAAAATTTTGCTCTTCGCTCACTTTTTTGCGGTTAACGCCGGGTTTCTAAAAACTGTAATACCAGCGCTGTCTGTAAGTGAGCGGTGAGCTTAAACTGCTCGTTAGCACCGCACAGCTTCTAACGCAAAACACGTAATCTAGGCCATTGTCTTTTTATTTAGCGCAATAAAAGATAAAAAAAAATATATGTTACAAATGTAAAACATGAAGATAACATTTGAAAAAGTACTTTTATAAACTGAAAATGTTAATTATCTATGTCTACAGTTGATATTCGTATTAGTTTTATTAAAAAATAATAGTACTCATTTTTGTATAATACTATACATCTTTAGTGAAAAAAGATGCAAATTGTTTTCTAAAAAACAGGAAAAAAAAGAGTTTATGTAATTTTTCAAAGTGATAACGTACATATTTTCTGTTGCTATATCTAATGTGTCCTGGATGTTAGAAGATAATCACTGGACATACATGCTAAGTGATTACTTCTCAAGAAAAAAAATATTTATTCGTTTTGTTTTTTATTGGTCACAGACTGCTAGATTTGGGAAATTTTCCATCTCTTTTAAAAAAAATATAGTTGTCCCTAAAATATTTGTACAACACATGGCTTTTTAAATAAGGGTAATTTAGGATTAGTTAATGAGGGGAAGGAAAAATATTTGTAAAATGCACAAAACACACATAATCCAATATTACTCTGGGCAATGTTCAATGTGGTTCTTACAGACACATAATATCCCATTCAGAGCAGAAGAAAGGCTCACTGTCTTAAATCATAATCTCACACAGGAATTTAAAGATCATGGATTTACTCATTTAAGTAATACATGTTCAGAATTTGCATATAAGAAACATTTTCATTTGTAATGTGTGCTTAATGCTGTCTATTATAGTCCCTAACCCTATTTAATCCTTGATTTAATCATTATGTGTTACATTTGCAATGAGCCACCCTGAATTCAGCGCTCTACATCCACCTCCATTTGGAGTGTTTCATTTAGCCCCATCTTCCTAGGATGTTAAGAAATTTAGAAGTACTGTATATTCTAATATGTTATGAAATGTTATACAATGTAGTCCAATTTGTACAATGTTTTAATTATTTCACCAGTTTGCATTAATTCAATCATAATTTATGAACAACTGTTCCTATATACAGATTAGGTAAACATGAAAAAACTTGTATGTAACAGGAGATTTTTTTTTTTTTTTTAAATCAAAGATTTTTATTGAGGTTTTTTCATATAACCTCAGGTTTTTTTTAATTTTGAAGTTTGAATACCTCCAATCTAATTCTATAGGCTGCACTTGAACCCATCTCTAAAAGCGTATGACGCTGGAGGTAAATAGTATGATATAAAGCCACTAATGGGCATGAATTATAACTCTAAGTAAATGTGAGGGTGCGGGTTAATACCGCATAAGAAAATTCACCACATTGGGTGAATGGCTAATATATATAACCCCCCAGGAACTCCCGTTAACCCGGAGGGGGGGGGGGAGAGGTAGTTTGACTATAGGCCATGTAGATCTGTTATCTGTTTTTGTTCCAAAATGACTCTATGCATACTAATATATATCTTATTGCCATACATATTCTACATCTAATACTAAGCACTAGCGGAGCCTTCTTGTACTTATTGCTTCTTTTATGCTATACCCAAACATTATTCTTTTGAGAACGTTGGTTGTGAAGGTTTGAGTAGCTATATCCCCTAGATTATTATCACTAACTTGGTAACATATAGAAGGGATCGCTCTCTTTGCGAGGGGAGGATATATCATATATATATATTAATATACATAATATTAATACATAATACATATATATTAATATACATATCTGAAGAACATTAAGCATATCGGAAAAAACATTTTGCAAATAGAAATATACATCCATTGCAGGTTCCCGCACATATTAATATCACACAGCTTTCCCAGCACTAAAAAATAAATAAAAAATAAAAATATATCTAGATAGGATCCCATGTGTCAAATGAAAGGTGGTGGTAAAGGAGCATAATACTATTATCACATAACGTTCTGTAACACCTGTTAATAATGCCAAATCCGCTGGTTCGGCCGCTACCAGCAGGGCAGGCTTAGATTAACATGTTGGACCCTTCTAAAGAGGCATTCAATAGACATAGACATTACAGTATCTTGATACACAGCTGGCGTGGCTATATTGGTCTTTCCATCTCAACACAAATCAAAAATGTACACGAGATTGGTATCTATAAGGTTATAGAAGCCTAAGTGAAAGGCTCTAGAAATATATAAGTTAAGTGGTGTCTAATCCCAAGTAGCATAGAGACTCAAATGGGGAAAAACACAACCACCCAAATACAACAGAGTGAGTGAGAAGTAGAGAACTACAGTATAATAAAATGGTGACATAAGTGACTCAAATACAATATGATGACCTAATATTGCATCTAATACCCATCGGCTTGCTATGTTTCTCAGCTAACATGTAGTGAAGTACCTACAAATGAGGTTATATGTTACACATTATTATGCTGGAAACAGAACTGTCTCAGCCTTGTATTAAGAGCATATAGGGAGAAGAAAATAAAGGGTAAAAGCAATGAACAAACAGTGCATACATTATATTAGGCTCTTAGTAATAGCCTGTAGATATAAACAGTAAAGAACAATGTGGCTTCACCTACTAAGTCAACCAAACATATGGGAACATATACTAAAATAGATGTAAGTGAATTATGTGCTGGATCCTATAGCTATATTCAGCACAAGTGGACACAGTATATAAATAGATAGGTCATTGGTCTCTAAAGCTTCTGAGAGGCAAAGGCTCCTCCAACCTGAAGAGACAAAAATCATTTAGCCAATTCCCCTTCTATATGGCGTCACTGACATCGGATCAAGGCCTGCATCCTCCACAGGGCTATGGGCAACTCCTACAATCTTCAGTACTACTCGGGCATATATAAAAATGAGCCGTACCCCACTCGGTAAACAAACATTGTCCAGTATATCCACATCTTGTACTCAGACTGTTAAAGTATTCCAAAAACACAATGTCTACTCACAACTGGGAATTAATAAAATATACATATTAAAAACACCTTATTTATATTATATACCGATGGTAATGGGAAACATTGTTTAAAATTAAAATCTTACCAACGTTCAAATTTTTAAAGGGTTTGTGGTAATCGAACCTGGAATAGTGAAGTGCTAAAGCATAATTAAAACTGATACAACACCACAGCTTGCGTTAAATAAAGTTACCCTTAATATAATAATAGGATAAAACAGGAAAAACAGGATGCACTCTCCAGGATTTGTAGTTTCGTCACACCTTTATTTGTATATATATATATATATATATATATATATATATATATATATAAATATTGTACAGACAATAGGAAGGCACTCCCCAGCTGCAACATAGAGCTATCTAAGCTCCGGAGGTTCGGGGACCCACACCGGAGCTGTAGACCAAGCCACACTGTGCAGCGCTGCTGCATCAGATGTCAGAGCGGCTGATTTTGGGCTCGGGGAGCTAACTGAGACTGCTCGGACGCAGTCTCCAGAGGAGACAGTACTGGGCCTGTTTGAGGTTGGAGGTGTTTCTTTCAGGAGAGGGAGCGAGGTAAGAGTGTGACTGGACAGTGCTCACGGAGGACCGCAGAGAGCTGTTGAGGGGGATATACTGATATACAGGTTGCCTGCTGTTTGGCGCGAATTGCGGCCATCTTGGACTGATGCCAGAGCAGCAAGGCAGCCTGTGAGCTAGGAGTGCCGTGTTTTGGAAGTACCACAGCAGCAGTGGTTCTTGAGAGGACTTCTAGCTGCTAGTGAATTGTTTTGTCCATATAGGACAGTGTTAGAAGTGGATCCACAGTTCTCAGAGGGAAACGAGACAAGCTGCCATATATGAGTAAGTGCGCAGTTTAATTCACATACACACACGTCCTGCAGCAGAGGCCTAACTCTAATACCTCTAGAACACCCATAAGTACAGAGGTCTAACTGCATGTGCATTATAATTGAGGAAACAGCGACTCCCAGGAGAGGTTAGGTAAACCCGTGAGCACCATAATATATATATATTCTCTAACAGTCGCTCCCCATTACAAAGAAGCAATTAATCCTCAGTTTGTCATCACATCACTCCCATGTGGTCTATTATGTTATAGTGGGTTGTAGCAAGAGTCCTGCAGGAGGGCCTCCTGAGAACAAATAAATAAATATTAAAGCCCTGCCAACACAAAATACTACTCATTCTATTGCACTACTGAAGCCTATTAAAGCAATAACCACAACTGCAGTTTCTAGATTGAACTTCAAAGTTTTTTGGGGACTGTATATGGCTGGACCACAGATTTAGCATCTCACCATAGTAGACTGTGAATGTATTAAACATTACAACATAAGAGGAGGTTATTGTATATACTCTCTCCATTTTTTGTGATCTTCGCATATTTCCCCATAAAGGAGGATTTTATAATTCTGCTTGCTCAATGTGAATATTTGTAAACCTTTTTGAATAGGCTTGTTTGACATTACAGACAAGATTGCCAGATAACTTGCCTAATCTACTGCTGTGAACAGACTTCATTCTAAATACTCATACCACAAAGCAACATTTCTGTACTACAGACAAGTGGGGGACATTAGTACTTTGTAGATAGGCCTTTTACTAAGGAGACTCCTAAGTATTTTGATTAATACTTCAAATTAAGGGTGCTAACCTACTTTGAGAGATACACGTCTATCATATTGCATGCTGTAATTACTCATAGTACGCTCTCCCCCTCCTTTTCCTGCTGACCCCTGTGTCAGTAGGTCATACCTAAAGCACCCTTTCCCATGATTGTCCTGTGAGGGCAACTTCCCCGGGGAGTAGCGTATTGGTGGAATTCTCTAAAACACCTGAGGAAGTCTGATCTCCCTCTCCTCTTTCCTATTGTGGCCCTCGCACCAGAATTAGGGGGTAAGATAAAAAGCTGGGAATAGGAAGTCACCCCAATTCAAGCATACTATAAGAAGCACAACGTCAAGGGGTCCTCATATTGTGTTGCTGTCTATTGTGGAGGCTGTAGGCGGTGAAAATGTCACACTCTAACAGGAAGAAAAATATCAATAAAGATAATGAAGGTCCAAAAAGGACCGTAGCAGACCATTTTCACAGTAATTTTTTGCCGGAGAGAGACATATCTGATGATGATTCCAGAGACTCCTCGTCTGGGCAGGGAGAAGAAACAGTAAACACCCTATGTAAAAGCACTATTGGCAGCTCTGAGGATACTTCTCTTAAAGCGCTCATTAACTCTCTCTCTCTGCTAAAATGGATTCTCACCATTCATCCTTAAAACAGGAAATCAGAACCTCAGTTGCTAATCTTAAGAGGGATATCTCTGCACTTGGCGAGAGGACAGATAATCTTGAGCATAATGTCAGAGTATATGAATATTATGATGACTATTACATATGTATGCATATATATGTATATATATATATGTATATTTTATACACTGTATATGTTAGATGAGACCTCAGGATTAATTGAACATGAGTTTGTTGAACACAGCTTCTAATCCAATGTGGTCCCAACCCCCTACCAGATGGGTTAGCTGGGTGAATACACGTTTATCAGGATTGAAAATCAGCATAGCTTTTGAAGCACAACCTCCTGTGGTGTAAAATACACAAACATTTTTTTTTTCTAAAGGAACTAACTCAGTGACCCTATTAATTTGACTATATATGCAGAGTTTTATAACTCCAAGACATTTGGTGATGAGAGAAAAATGTGCTTGGGAGCCCTCTGGAATTTGTCACCTAAACTTTTGTAGATTCAAAGTAAGACATATGTTACAGATATACGGCTGGGGGGAAGGTGACACGAATAGAATTAAATACATTTTGCAAAGGGAACAATGCATAATCTGCTGGATTTTATATCATTTCAGATCTACATAGAAATGAATGTGCATATATATGTGTATATATATATATATATATATATATATATATATATATATATATATATATATATATGTTTTGAAAACATAAAAGGTCTTACTTAGCCTCTGTGTTTTTAAGAATATTTGTGGACCTAAAAGTAAATGATTAATAATACTTAATTTTATTTCAGATGGACCATAGACATATGAATGCTTAAATCATTTGTAACAATTGTTTCCATTTCTATTGCAGGCATCAATTCATATGATATATGCAGAAATTGTCGGAGACATAGAACATATGGGCAACTCCTACAATCTTCAGTACTAGTCGGGCATATATAAAAATGAGCCGTACCCCACTCGGTAAACAAACATTGTCCAGTATATCCACATCTTGTACTCAGACTGTTAAAGTATTCCAAAAACACAATGTCTACTCACAACTGGGAATTAATAAAATATACATATTAAAAATACCTTATTTATATTATATACCGATGGTAATGGGAAACATTGTTTAAAATTAAAATCTTACCAACGTTCAAATTTTTAAAGGGTTTGTGGTAATCGAACCTGGAATAGTGAAGTGCTAAAGCATAATTAAAACTGATACAACACCACAGCTTGCGTTAAATAAAGTTACCCTTAATATAATAATAGGATAAAACAGGAAAAACAGGATGCACTCTCCAGGATTTGTAGTTTCGTCACACCTTTATTTGTATATATATATATATATATATATATATATATATAAATATTGTACAGACAATAGGAAGGCACTCACCATTGTAAAAGTATAACTCTTTGGGGGCGGAGTTAACTGCCGTGCTAGAAGGAAGCATTTTTGTGAAACTCTGTGCTCAAAACTTTATTAAAAGCAGCTAAAAGTAGTTAAAATAGCTTCCTGGCTGAAATACTAAGATCCAAAGGAGAGTTTTGCCCTGTAGGACATTGACATCGCTCTTTTGCAATATATAGGAGCTCCATTTCTACTTATATTGTCATCGCTCCTGTTCACTATCAAGAGGGTGTTGTGTATTCTGGCACCCCGCACATCGTTACGCAGATCCAGCCTACCTGCTATAGGAGAGACCAGTTACCCCAGCTGCAACATAGAGCTATCTAAGCTCCGGAGGTTCGGGGACCCACACCGGAGCTGTAGACCAAGCCACACTGTGCAGCGCTGCTGCATCAGATGTCAGAGCGGCTGATTTTGGGCTCGGGGAGCTAACTGAGACTGCTCGGACGCAGTCTCCAGAGGAGACAGTACTGGGCCTGTTTGAGGTTGGAGATGTTTCTTTCAGGAGAGGGAGCGAGGTAAGAGTGTGACTGGACAGTGCTCACGGAGGATCGCAGAGAGCTGTTGAGGGGGATATACTGATATACAGGTTGCCTGCTGTTTGGCGCGAATTGCGGCCATCTTGGACTGATGCCAGAGCAGCAAGGCAGCCTGTGAGCTAGGAGTGCCGTGTTTTGGAAGTACCACAGCAGCAGTGGTTCTTGAGAGGACTTCTAGCTGCTAGTGAATTGTTTTGTCCATATAGGACAGTGTTAGAAGTCCTGTGAGGGCAACTTCCCCGGGGAGTAGCGTATTGGTGGAATTCTCTAAAACACCTGAGGAAGTCTGATCTCCCTCTCCTCTTTCCTATTGTGGCCCTCGCACCAGAATGAGGGGGTAAGATAAAAAGCTGGGAATAGGAAGTCACCCCAATTCAAGCATACTATAAGAAGCACAACGTCAAGGGGTCCTCATATTGTGTTGCTGTCTATTGTGGAGGCTGTAGGCGGTGAAAATGTCACACTCTAACAGGAAGAAAAATATCAATAAAGATAATGAAGGTCCAAAAAGGACCGTAGCAGACCATTTTCACAGTAATTTTTTGCCGGAGAGAGACATATCTGATGATGATTCCAGAGACTCCCCGTCTGGGCAGGGAGAAGAACATATTATATTACATGAAAACATATATATCAGAATGTATAAATGCCATTAATTTCAGAATAATTGGCAGTATAAATTATTATAATATAATATAATGATGTTAAGGGCATACTGTGTTTCATGTCAAATTGATCAAAATAAATAATATGATATAATACAGTACATATAAACATATAACTTATTAATGTAAGGAAATTATGGCATTTATTACACATTTTAAAGAAATATTTTCTTTCAATGTGGGGTAGTAAATGTATGGCTGTGTTTGTCATGCTACATGTATTGCTATGTCTGTTTGTAATTCTGCCACCCGATGGACAAGGTACGGTGTTGCGACACAGGTATTACAGCCAGGAGATGATTGGCTGTTAAAGAATGCATCTCCTTGGCAACGCACACTCACAAGGTGAACCAATAGCAGGGACAAGGTTTCGAAGGGCCACCCATATTTCACACCAATGATTACACTATAAAGTTGTATGCAGGAAAAGGTGGAGGGCGGGCTGCTGAGTTTGGAACTGACTGAACTGTTGCGGGGGAGACAGTCAAACTATAAAACAAAGTGGGCCATACTTCTCCTGATCCATTGCAATTACACTTATTTTATATGAGGTGGGACAAGTCTTGAAGCTGAATATCATTTTGGTAATGTATTAATAGATTACTATAGCAATTAAATGTAAGAGCACTCAGTATTTTAACTGTGCTCATAATCTGATATAAGGCTAAGTTTGTATCTTGCATGCTAAATAATTAATCTGTGTAAAATATAGGATATACAACATACTGGCAAGTGGAAAGAAAGCTAAAACTGCCTTGTTTCACTTTAAGGCGGTTTTCACTTTACAGCGGGGCTCCGGTCCCTAACCCGCTGTATGAGCGGGGTATACCTGTATGTATAGTTATCTTAGAATTGGTCTTAATTATAAGCAATTAAGAATTGTTCCAATCTAAATAAATAGATATTTAAATAACTGTTCATATTAAGAATATATGTACTTTTGTATCCAAGTAAGAATTGTATTAGAATCAAATTTTAGCTAAATAACTGAATATACAAATATTGACCTATTGTTTGATTTAAACACTGTTTAGAATCGTGCCAGTCTGAATGTTTAGTGGTTTATATTTAGCCTCATTGTGTTAACTGAATGAAATTCAATTGTGAGTAAGGCTGATTTTTAGAGATAAATTTGCATGAGCTTGCATAGCATATTTTAAATAGTTTTTGTTTTAACGCATATAATATTGACTCATATTCTAATTATTACAATTATTTATGTATCAACATGTTCATAGTTATTTACTAATAATAAAGAATTCAGATATTTAGATTAATTTTATTGTCTTAGCAAATGTATGTTTGATTGCAGGTTTAGTTTAAAGAAAGATTGTTAAATATATTCGCTGCCATATACTCACACATTGTTTAGAGAATATTGCTAAGATTTTCATAAATATACTGACAATAAGCATGACGATTTAGCAACAGACCATTCTAATCTTCTCTCATACACCCAAACACTTGCAGAGATGATCTCGGACCTCGAGGTGAAGTTAGCCGACCTAGAAGATAGGTCGAGACGCAACAATATACGCATTAAGGGTATACCTGAAAGTGTTTCTACTGCTGATCTCCCTGCATACCTTGCTGAGTTATTCTCCACAAGATCCTGAGGCTAAGATTGATAGGGCTCACAGAGCAATTAGGCCTAGAAACTTCAATCAAGCACAGCCCAGAGATGTCGTCGTGAGACTCCACTACTACACCTAGGAGAAAATTTTGAAAGCCGCCTTCACGAATAAAAACTTACCAGACCCCTATAAAGAAATACAGTTCTTCCCTGACTTATCAACTCATACTTTATCAAAGCGAGGATCTTTTCAGCCAGTAACCCAGTGTCTTCGCAAACACTCGATTAAGTACAGGTGGGTGTTTCCTGTGAAGATATTTTTTCAGCATGATGGACTCTCCTATACCATAACCAATCTAAAACAAGGAATAGAGACTCTTAACAATTTGAACTTACTACAGAACCCCCCTACTATAGCCCCTACACAGCGAGAACCTCTCCTTCTTCAACAAGAGGCCCTTGCTCATGATTCCTCACAACTGAACTCTTCTCTCCGGATAACAGCCTCTGAATGGGTTCCCAAGCCAAGACGTTCGTCTCCAGCATCTAAGAGACGGAATACCACCCAGCAGGACCTTTAAATACATCACTTCACACAAAGAACGTTGCTGTCTTTTGTAGTATATCTACAAGACTGATTGCCTGAGAGCTGACCCCACAATCGCTGGCACCATGTATCCTTTTCCGTAATCTTAAATTTCTTTTTTTCCCCATACAGGTTAAAAATTGATTTGTGGACTGCTAAGGTTGCTTTGAAATGACTATTACTTATTATTTAATATTGTATATATCTAAATTAATGTGGACTACTTACCTAGTTTTTCTGTCAATTGGAGATTAATATTAGTTGAACACCAACCCACCTACCTCCTAACTTGCTGCAAACTAAGAACATGCTTTGATAATTGTATGCACTAACCATATATTGTGGACTGTTTTCAATATTACTTTCAATCATTGATCAGTTAGACTAATATATTTAAGGGCACAGATGACAAGATAGTTTGTGTTCTACATTCTATCAGATAATAACCCTATCATTAGAGCCCTTGAGCTTACTATACTCTGC
The DNA here is from genome assembly GCF_027579735.1 of Bombina bombina. Taxonomy (NCBI): domain Eukaryota; kingdom Metazoa; phylum Chordata; class Amphibia; order Anura; family Bombinatoridae; genus Bombina; species Bombina bombina. Next base: position 725,987,028 of record NC_069504.1, read on the forward strand.
TGATATAATAATAATAGATCCAATGTCTGTACGGTCTTCAGTTTCTCATGGCCTACAAATACCTAAAAGACTACCCGAATAGTTATAATATAATTGGTTACAACACTAGGATGTCATATCATAAAATTGCAAATCACTTAATAGTTAGGCCCTTATACAAAGCTGACAATAGGAGGTTAGGTGCTCATTGCAAGCAGAAACGCTCTCCTATAAGAAAAGTTGTTAGCCCTTTTACCTAATGCTAATGTATGTGTCATGTAAATGTCTCATAACCCATCTGCGGCTTCTTAAAAAAAACAAAAAACAAACAACTTAGACTAGATGACTTTAGAAAAGGACTACACTTAATCTAATAAAACTTATTATCCGCCAGCTACACAGGAAGTAATATTTTATGCTTAGTAATATGTCAAATTAATTAAGAGCCTGAGGAGATGGGGAAGGAAGAAGGGTGATGGAAAATGAAGCAGTAAAGGTTGGTGCCCTTGGGTAATCCTTTGTTAACACACAATAAATGTTTCTTAAGTTGTAATAGTTCAGTTAAAAGTTTTAAAGCTGCAAGTTCAAGAACAGCTTCTTTATGGTTTTACTACTGTTTTCCGTTTAAGAATTGGGGACATTCCTGCCCCCTGTTCATTTATTGTAAAGTCATTTTTGTTTACTTATTTGCCTAATTGTATCTCTTTGTTACCATATCCCCTTCTTCTTTTCTTATCTTTTCTCTTTTATTTTTTGCTCATACCTCCTCTCTCTACTACTCTCTATCTCTCCTTTTTATTTAAAACATTGGTTATCCGCCCCCCCCAGACGGCTACCAATACTTTATTTTTAGATTCAAACACCTAGATTTAGAGTTTGGCATTAGGGTTAAAAACTAGCGTTAAAGGTTCCTAACGCTGCTTTTTTCCGCCCGCTGGTATTACGAGTTTCCCTAACGCTACTAAAATATTTTTTAACGCTGAAATCATTACCAACAACCCAGACCCAGTAGTTAAAGGGACAGTCTAGGCCAAAATAAACTTTCATGATTCAGATAGAGCATGTAATTTTAAACAATTTAGCAATTTACTTTTATCACCAATTTTGCTTTGTTCTCTTGGTATTCTTAGTTGAAAGCTTAACCTAGGAGGTTCATATGCTAATTTCTTAGACCTTGAAGCCCACCTCTTTCAGATTGCATTTTAACAGTTTTTCACCACTAGAGGGTGTTAGTTCACGTATTTCATATAGATAACACTGTGCTCATGCACGAGAAGTTATCTGGGAGCAGGCACTGATTGGCTAGAATGCAAGTCTGTCAAAAGAACTGAAAAAAGGGGCAGTTTGCAGATGCTTAGAAACAAGATAATCACCGAGGTTAAAAGTATATTAATATAACTGTGTTGGTTATGCAAAACTGGGAAATGGGTAATAAAGGGATTATCTATCTTTTAAAACAATAAAAATTCTGGTGTAGACTGTCCCTTTAACATCTAACACGAAAATAAACATCCACAAATCACAAAAAAAATATTACACAAAGTACACTTACACTCATACAAACACTACACTATATTTATTTTAAATTTTTCATATTTTCATGTCAAAATAGAAAGGATCAAAGTTACAAGATCTCGGGTGTTTGAAATAAAAGCCACAGAAATCCATTTTCCATTGACTTACATTGACAGACGGGAACAGACACTCATATAGCTACATCTAACTACAAATATTATCACATACATACACTAATCGATACATACAAACAATATACACCACATTACATACACAAATAAGAGTTTTATTACGAAATAAATACGATTTAGCTACTTTTTCCCACAAGACCATGACGTCACTCACTTTACGCTCAAAACCAGTCTTGGATTTTATTTATACACACATTTTTCTCCACCATTGACTTCTATGGGGAAGAAGTGCTCGTGCACGCGACAGCCAGATTTCCCTAACGCACGCAAAAAAGCGTAGACAAGAAAACTCAAAATACCAGCGTTAGAATTGTGAAACTAACTCATGTTTTCCTGCGTTAGTTCCACTATGACAAATAGATCAAGAAATGGCTATTTCCCTATGGAGTTATGGCTTTTACTTCTGTGAAATTCACAACATCAAATTGTTTTATACATTTACATTACATCAACTACAAATCACCATCACTAGTAACAAACATTTGGAATAATTACATCAGATTTAAACGGACAGAAAAATTATTTGAACATTTCATGATTCACAAACAGTAGACTATTGGAAACACCTATCATTTACCTCTATTATAGCATTTCATTTATTCAACTCATATGCTTGTATGAACAGCATATCTACATAGGCTTAACACATGATCATTAATTGATGCACATACATTACTTTTAGCATTCACTCATACATGTGCATTGATATGATGGGGGGAAAACACATTACATTCTATGAATCAGGAAACATAAAATAGGGATTTTACTGTCCCTTTAACATCACGATTCACTCACAATATACCATTAGGAATTACGTACAATAAGAACATCAGTAGAACAGATTACAGCTGTCACTTTTTGGGAAGGAACAACAATGCTATACTGCTTTATAGAAGTCAGCATATGTGGGAGACAATCACAATATATACGTATATATGTACATAACACGCATCACGCAACCACAAAGCACACATTTATATTTTAATCAGCACACAATAACAATGTAGTAAAATACAACAACACAATGAGGATTTCCTAACAAGATAGGCAGGTTGATAATATGATGACGTCATTAGAAGCTTCAACCATACAGATTACAGCTTTAGGACTGTACTGCCCCTTTCAGAAGTTTAGCACTCAATACTACAATACAACATATACGTAAACGACAGTTTGGAACATCATTATTATGGCAATTTGAAAGGGACGCGTACAATATTGACATCTCGCCAATCACTTATATATACAATACTACAGATGTCAGCCGGAAGATCTTCATTATTATTGCGATTTTAAAGGGACGCGTACAATATTGACATCTCGCCAAGCACTTATATATACAATACTAGAGATGTCAGCTGTTACTTTATTGTTTACAAACAATATTGCAGCAACATTGATCGATCACATTCTATACCATTATACACAACTACGCACTTTCATTCATGTTAGCGTGGACGTGTGCTTTTTACAATAAGATTGCGTTTATTAAGTATTTATTACGCATATGAACAAACATTACGAAGGTGCACTGTATATGTTATATTTTACACTTTCACATTGCGATTCATTGGGGGAAAACAAAATTTCAGCAAACACCTAAGAAAAAACGCCCACTTTGAAAGCATTCATGCCGCTCACATACAAACAAGTGTATACAATCAGCAATCATTACAAACTCACTACCATTGGACTAATTGCACTATAAATCCCCCAAACAACATGGCCAAAGCGTCCCTTGTGATCGACATTGTATCAAATCGCTTCTGTGTTTTTGCAAACCTTGTTACTCCTTGTGTTGTGTTTGCTCTGCTGTTTGGCTCTGTGCTGCTTAGCTTGGCAAATATGGATGATGATTTGGTAGACGTTGCTGCTGGTGTTGCTGCACAAGTAGCGATTAATAGAATCAGGCGGGCTCGGCGGCTCCGAGTGAGACAAAGGGCTCGTTTGGTTCGAGGTCCTCGTGTATACAGGATGAGACCCACCTTGGAAAACATGAGTGACTTTGAGGTTTATGACAAGTATAGGCTCAATCGCGAACAGTTCATTGGCCTTTACGATGTTCTTAGACCTCATCTGGAGCCACGTATACGAATAAGGACTGCTGTCCCTGGCATCACCAAGATGCTAATTTGTATATATGTCCTGGCCTCCGGGAGTTTTCAATCTGGAGAGATGTACATGCATGGCCTGGCTCAGGGTACATTCTCGGTGGTTTTTGATAACTTTCTGGACGCCATGGTACGTGTTAGTAAGTGTTACATAGGATTCCCTCAGAATGATAGTGAATGGAGGCGCCTGAAGAGGGAATTCTTTGCAATAGCTGAATTGCCCAATGTCTTGGGAGAAATAGATTGCACCCACATTGCGCTGCGTGCTCCAGCCGATGACTTGCCCTTCCGAAATCGCAAACATTTCCATAGCCTCAATGTGCAGTATGTTTGTGACGCATGGATGCGGATTATGCACGTGTGTGCGAATTTCGGCGGGGCTTGTCATGATGCCTGCATACTCACACAGTCATCCCTATGGCAGCCGTTTGAGGAAAGAGAGTTTCCACCTGGGTATCTCGTTGGTGAGTACTTATGCACAACATGGTTAATTAGTTAGACAATTGCCACTGTAGTCTTAAAAACAGTTGTGTTTGTGTAATGTGCAAAATGTGCAGCTATAGGATGCAATTTAACCATTTATTTCTCTTTCCGCAAATGTCAAGTTTTTAGCTCCAAACAGATATGTAGCATGTCTTAGCTTAAATGGGCAGATAGAGAATGCAATTTAACCATTTTGTTTTTATTTTAGCAAAGGTCTGGTTTATGCGAAATACGCATATGTAGCATGTCTTAGCTTAAATGGCCAGATAGAGAATGCGATTTAAACATATATTTTTTTTTTAAAGGAAAATGTTTATTTTAGGGGATTTTCGTGTACACAAATAAAAAGTATTTTAATATAATAATTATAAATAAATTATTAATATTTGTCAAAGGTAATCAGTCATTTACAATGTACAATTTATTAAAACATATACATAACACATAGAAGGGACGTCTCCCCAAATGACACTGTTAAAAATGACACTGTAAAAGATATATTTATATCAGATTAAAACGGGTGATCCTATTAAGCGAACCGCTATGTATAAGATTATAGCACACTAGCGGCTAGATTTAGAGTTTTGTTGGTAAAGACCCGCGTAGCTAACGCTGGCTTTTTTCTGGCCGTACCTTTAAAATAACTCTGGTATTGAGAGTCCACAGAATGGCTGCGTTAGGCTCCAAAAAAGGAGCGTATAGCATATTTAACGCAACTTCAACTCTCGATACCAGAGTTGCTTACGGACGCGGCCAGCCTCAAAAACGTGCTCATGCACGATTCCCCCATAGAAAACAATGGGGCTGTTTGAGCTGAAAAAAAACCTAACACCTGCAAAAAAGCCGCGTTCACCTCCTAACGCAGCCCCATTGTTTCCTATGGGGAAACACTTCCTACGTCTGCACCTAACACTCTAACATGTACCCCGAGTCTAAACACCCCTAACCTTACACTTATTAACCCCTATTCTGCCGCCCCCGCTATCGCTGACCCCTGTATATTATTTTTAACCCCTAATCTGCCGCTCCGTAAACCGCCGCTACTTACATTATCCCTATGTACCCCTAATCTGCTGCCCCTAACACTGCCGACCCCTATATTATATTTATTAACCCCTAATCTGCCCCCCACAACGTCGCCTCCACCTGCCTACACTTATTAACCCCTAATCTGCCGAGCGGACCGCACCGCTATTATTATAAAGTTATTAACCCCTAATCCGCCGCACTAACCCTATAATAAATAGTATTAACCCCTAATCTGCCCTCCCTAACATCGCCGACACCTAACTTCAATTATTAACCCCTAATCTGCCGACTGGAGCTCACCGCTATTCTAATAAATGTATTAACCACTAAAGTTAAGTCTAACCCTAACACTAACACCCCCCTAAGTTAAATATAATTTTAATCTAACGAAATTAATTAACTCTTATTAACCCCTTAATGACCACAGCACTTTTCCATTTTCTGTCCGTTTGGGACCAAGGCTATTTTTACATTTCTGCAGTGTTTGTGTTTAGCTGTAATTTTCCCCTTACTCATTTACTGTACCCACACATATTATATACCGTTTTTCTCGCCATTAAATGGACGTTCTAAAAATACCATTATTTTCAACATATCTTATAATTTACTATAAAAAAAATTATAAAATATGAGGAAAAAATTGAAAAAAACACACTTTTTCTAACTTTGACCCCCAAAATCTGTTACACATCTACAACCACCAAAAAACACCCATGCTAAATAGTTTCTAAATTTTGTCCTGAGTTTAGAAATACCCAATGTTTACATCTTCTTTGCTTTTTTATAAGTTATAAGGCAATAAATACAAGTAGCACTTTGCTATTTCCAAACCATTATTTTTCAAAATTAGCGCTAGTTACATTGGGACACTGATATCTTTCAGGAATCTCTGAATATCCATTGACATGTATATATTTTTTTTAGTAGACATCCCAAAGTATTGATCTAGGCCCATTTTGGTATATTTCATGCCACCATTTCACCGCCAAATGCGATTAAATACAAAAAAATGTTCACTTTTTCACTAATTTTTTCACAAACTTTTGGTTTCTCACTGAAATTATTTACAAACAGCTTGTGCAATTATGGCTTAAATTATTTTAAATTAATCTCTGGGATCCCCTTTGTTCAGAAATAGCAGACATATATGGCTTTGGCGTTGCTTTTTGGTAATTAGAAGGCTGCTAAATGCCACTGCGCACTACACGTGTATTATGCCCAGCAGTGAAGGGGTTAATTAGGGAGCATGTAGGGAGCTTTTAGGGGCAATTTTAGCTTTAGTATAGTGTAGTAGACAACCCCAAGTATTGATCTAGGCCCATTTTGGTATATTTCATGCCACCATTTCACCGCCAAATGCGATCAAATTAAAAAAACCGTTACATTTTTCACAATTTTAGGTTTCTCACTGAAATCATTTACAAACAGCTTGTTCAATTATGGCACAAATGGTTGTAAATGCTTCTCTGGGATCCCCTTTATTCAGAAATAGCAGACATATATGGCTTTGGCGTTGCTTTGTGGTAATCAGAAGGCCGCCAAATGCCGCTGCGCATCACACGTGTATTATGGCTAGCAGTGATGGGGTTAATTATGTAGCTTGTAGGGAGCTTGCAGGGTTAATTTTAGCTTTAGTTTAGAGCTCAGCCTCCCACCTAAAACATCAGACCCCCTGATCCCTCCCAAACAGCTCTCTTCCCTCCCCCACCCCACAATTGTCCCCGCCATCTTAAGTACTGGCAGAAACTCTGCCAGTACTAAAATAAAAGCTATATTTGGGCTTTTTTTTTGTGTGTGGCATATTTACATATGCTGCTGTGTAGGATCCCCCCTTAGCCCCCAACCTCACTGATCCCCCACCAAACAGCTTTCTAACCCACCCCCTCTGCCTTAATGGGCGCCATCTTGGGTACTGGCAGCTGTCTGCCAGTACCCAGTTTAGTAACAAAAGTATGTTTATTGTTTTTTTCATAGCCCTTTTCTGTAGTGTAGCTCCCCCCCCCCCAGACCAACCCCCCACCCCTTCCAGAACCCTTAGATCATCATTTATTTTGTTAATTTTTTTTTTTTTTTACTTTTCTTAACTTTTTTTTTTCTGCAGTGTAGCGGTTCCCTCCCGCTCCCACCCCGTGCACGCGCCCGCCCGCCCGCCGCCCCCTGTGGACGCGCGTGCTCCCGTGCGCGCCCCCGCCTGTCCCGCCCCCGATCCCGCCCCCGATCCCGCCCCCCTCCCCTTCATCCGGCACACCGATGGCCGCCCACCCGCCTCCCAGACTTGCTCCCACCCACCAACGATACCGGCCACCGATGTCCGGTGCAGAGAGGGCCACGGAGTGGCTCTCTCTGCATTGGATGGCCAAGGGGGGTTATTGTAGGATGCCTCGATATCGAGGCATCACTGCAATAACCGGAAAGCAGCTGGAAGCGAGCAGGATCGCTTCCAGCTGCTTTCCAGACCAAGGACGTACGCCACACGTCCTCGGTCATTAACTGTATTTTTTTTGAGGACGTGTGGCGTACGTCCTTGGTCGTTAAGGGGTTAAATAAATTATTCCTATTTAAAGCTAAATACTTACCTGTAAAATAAATCCTAATATAGCTACAATATAAATTATAATGATATTATAGCTATTTTAGGATTAATATTTATTTTACAGGTAACTTTGTATTTATTTTAACCAGGTACAATAGCTATTAAATAGTTAAGAACTATTTAATAGCTAAAATAGTTAAAATAATTACAAATTTACCTGTAAAATAAATTGAGCTTGCATTCTATTGGCTGATCGGAACAGCCAATAGAATGCGAGCTCAATCTGATTGGCTGATTGGATCAGCCAATCGGATTGAACTTGATTCTGATTGGCTGATTCCATCAGCCAATGAGAATATTCCTACCATAATTCCGATTGGCTGTTAGAATCCTATCAGCCAATCGGAATTCGAGGGACGCCATCTTGGATGACGTCATTTAAAGGAACCGTCATTCGTCGTTCAGTCGTCGGCCAGGATGGATGTTCCGCGTCGGAGGTCTTCAGGATGCTGCCGCTCCGCTCCGGATGGATGACGATAGAAGATGCCGCTTGGATGAAGACTTCAATCGGATGGAAGACCTCTTCTGCCCTGCTTGGATGAAGACTTCTACCGGATGGAGGACCTCTTCTTGCTCCGCTTGGATGAAGAATTTGGCTCAGCTGGGTGAAGACGACTCAAGGTAGGGAGATCTTCAGGGGCTTAGTGTTAGGTTTATTTAAGGGGGGTTTGGGTTAGATTAGGGGTATGTGGGTGGTGGGTTGTAATGTTGGGGGGGGTATTGTATGTTTTTTTTTACAGGCAAAAGAGCTGAACTTCTTGGGGCATGCCCCGCAAAGGGCCCTGTTCAGGGCTGGTAAGGTAAAAGAGCTTTGAACTTTAGTAATTTAGAATAGGGTAGGGCATTTTTTTTATTTTGGGGGGCTTTGTTATTTTATTAGGGGGCTTAGAGTAGGTGTAATTAGTTTAAAATTGTTGTAATATATTTCTAATGTTTGTAAATATTTTTTTATTTTTTGTAACTTAGTTCTTTTTTATTTTTTGTACTTTAGTTAGTTTATTTCATTGTATTTATTTGTAGGAATTGTATTTAATTTATTTATTGATAGTGTAGTGTTAGGTTTAATTGTAGATAATTATAGGTATTTTATTTAATTAATTTATTGATAGTGTAGTGTTAGGTTTAATTGTAATTTAGGTTAGGATTTATTTTACAGGTAAATTTGTAATTATTTTAACTATTTTAGCTATTAAATAGTTCTTAACTATTTAATAGCTATTGTACCTGGTTAAAATAAATACAAAGTTACCTGTAAAATAAATATTAATCCTAAAATAGCTATAATATAAATATAATTTATATTGTAGCTATATTAGGATTTATTTTACAGGTAAGTATTTAGCTTTAAATAGGAATAATTTATTTAAGAAGAGTTAATTAATTTCGTTAGATTAAAATTATATTTAACTTAGGGGGGTGTTAGGGTTAGACTTAGCTTTAGGGGTTAATACATTTATTAGAATAGCGGTGAGCTCCAGTCGGCAGATTAGGGGTTAATAATTGAAGTTAGGTGTCGGCGATGTTAGGGAGGGCAGATTAGGGGTTAATACTATTTATTATTGGGTTAGTCAGGCGGATTAGGGGTTAATAACTTTATTATAGTAGCGGTGCGGTCCGCTCGGCAGATTAGGGGTTAATAAGTGTAGGCAGGTGGAGGCGACGTTGCGGTCGGCAGATTAGGGGTTAATTATTGTAGGTAGCTGGCTGCGACGCTGTGGGGGGCAGGTTAGGGGTTAATAAATATAATATAGGGGTCGGCGGTGTTAGGGGCAGCAGATTAGGGGTACATAAGTATAACGTAGGTGGCGGTCGGCAGATTAGGGGTTAAAAAAATTTAATCGAGTGTCGGCGATGTGGGGGGGCCTCGGTTTAGGGGTACATAGGTAGTTTATGGGTGTTAGTGTACTTTAGGGCACAGTAGTTAAGAGCTTTATGAACCGGCGTTAGCCCAGAAAGCTCTTAACTACTGACTTTTTTCTGCGGCTGGAGTTTTGTCGTTAGATTTCTAACGCTCACTTCAGACATGACTCTAAATACCGGAGTTAGAAAGATCCCATTGAAAAGATAGGATACGCAATTGACGTAAGGGGATCTGCGGTATGGAAAAGTCGCGGCTGAAAAGTGAGCGTTAGACCCTTTTTTGAATGACTCCAAATACCGGCGGTAGCCTAAAACCAGCGTTAGGAGCCTCTAACGCTGGTTTTCACCGCCAAACTCAAAATCTAGACCCAAGTAAATAGCTCAAAAAAATACTATAATAAAAATCAGTTAAAAGTCCAGAAAATTGATGCTTATTAATACCACCAAGCTGCCAAAGAAAGTTAATAAGGTAGATCTGCCGGTTAAAAGTTTTCTGAATACTCCACACCTCCTTAAGAGAGATAGATGACCAGCATATTAACAGACGTATTATAATTCAAGTTCTTGGCAATTTACTTTACCTACGATCTCCTGATCGTCTGTAGTTCGCCTTCCCTGTTCGATATCCCCCTCGAGTGGATCCGATTGGGGTTTCTCGGCGTCTGACGTCACTGAGTCAAGTTCCGGCAAAGGGAAGCGGCCAGAGCTTTGCGCTTAAAGTAGCCTTCACAGGTGCGATTCTCTCACAACCACCCTGCACTTAGTGCTATGTGCACGCAAGGGTGTATGCAGGTATTGTAGAAAGATGTTGTAAAAAGTAGGCACTGTGGTGAATATTCCAACTTCATTCAAACCACAAAGCATATAATAGAAATTCCAAATAGGAAAACAAGTTCCATTACTTATAACCCGGGTTAAGTTTAAGGAATCCAAAGGGTGTAGATATATTGCACATATGCCAAAAGGTAGTCCTGCCTTCACAGCCGACGCGTTTCGCCCTCTTAAGGGCTTTATCAAGGTGGTGATGGCAAGTCTAGATATCTTTATTTAAAGGGGTATCTTCAGTTTGATTGGTGCTGGTTTTAATTGACAAACTCTCTTAAGGTGGTATTAGGCTCCAAAATGCAGCTTCTTCTTAAGGTGGTATTTAGATAAACCTTAGTGCATCTCCATATCTATAATAGCTCAAATTTGCAATAAAAACCTTAAAACGGATTATCTATTCCCAATAAGGATAAACTGATGTCTCGTTTCAAACATATTTCCAAAATAATGCTACAAACATAGATACAGCTAATATTAATAACATCATAGTGTAGACATACAAATATAAAGTTATATTTGATAGGATTGAGAGTGCTATGTGAATAAATAAAATAAATAAATAAAATAAAATAAAAAAGCTTATGGGTGTTTGGGAAGAAAGTTTTTTCAATAGAAGAGTTCTTGGTGCAAACCTCGTACTCCATAAGCGTTATATAGATGACCTTTTAATAGTATGGAAGGGGCCTGAACATGAGCTGGTTAAACTATTTGAGGAGATGAATGTAAACAACTACGGTCTTAAATTTATAAGTCACTATAGCAAAGAAAAAGTGGTGTTCTTAGATTTGGAGATTATGGTGATAAATGAGAAATTTGAAACACAAACCCATTTCAAAGAGGTGGATTGTAATAATCTGCTTCATGCAGATAGTTGTCATTTGAAATCATGGAAGAATAACATCCCCTTTGGCCAGAGCCTACGCATTAGAAAGAACTGTTCAAGAGTTGAGGACTTTGAAAGGCAGGTAGTGAGGCTAGCAGATAAATTCACTGTAAAGGGATATGAAGAAAATAATATTGCAGAAGCAATACAGAAAGCAAAGAAGAAAAATAGGGACGACCTGTTGAACTATAGAATGAAAGAACCTATCAAAGCAGATACAATTATTGTTCCCTTTGTAACAGACTACAATGCAGACCATTATCTGATTAAAAAAATTATAAAGAGAAATTGGCACTTACTGAAGGAAGATAATATTATAGGCGACCAACTGGAGGACAGACCAACTTTTATCTTTAAGAAAGCTAAGAATTTTAAAACTATTTTGGCACCTAGCGAATTACGCCATAAAACTAGAAATACCAAGCAGTTAGACCTGGAGGGTAAGAGGATAGCAGGATATTTCCCTTGCTACACTTGTAAAGCGTGCACACATAGCTCTAAATTAAATAGTCTTAAGATAAATAATTCAGGTGAAGATATCACAATTAAGGAATTAATAAGATGCACCCACAAGAACGTTATTTATGTACTTAGATGCACATGTAACTTATTCTATTTCGGAGAAACAAAAAGAAGTCTCCGGGATAGAATAAGAGAACATCTTTTATGTATAGAAAAAGAGAAAGAAGATACACATCTATATAAGCACTTTAAGGAGGTTCACGGAGGTAACACTAAAGATTTGAAATATTGGGGGATACACAAAATAAAAAACCATTGGAGGGAGGGGAATATTGAAAAAATGCTCTTAATAAGGGAGGCTGAATACATTTACAAGTATGATACTTTATACCCCAAAAGGCTTAATTCGGAACTAGACCTGTCCCCCTTTCTATTCGAGTAAGACTGACACATTTTCATATGGATATATTTTGGTGATTTAGCTTTTTTATTTTATTTTATTTATTTATTTTATTTATTCACATAGCACTCTCAATCCTATCAAATATAACTTTATATTTTTATGTCTACACTATGATGTTATTAATATTAGCTGTATCTATGTTTGTAGCATTATTTTGGAAATATGTTTGAAACGAGACATCAGTTTATCCTTATTGGGAATAGATAATCCGTTTTAAGGTTTTTATTGCGAATTTGAGCTATTATAGATATGGAGATGCACTGAGGTTTATCTAAATACCACCTTAAGAAGAAGCTGCATTTTGGAGCCTAATACCACCTTAAGAGAGTTTGTCAATTAAAACCAGCACCAATCAAACTGAAGATACCCCTTTAAATAAAGATATCTAGACTTGCCATCACCACCTTGATAAAGCCCTTAAGAGGGCAAAACGCGTCGGCTGTGAAGGCAGGACTACCTTTTGGCATATGTGCAATATATCTACACCCTTTGGATTCCTTAAACTTAACCCGGGTTATAAGTAATGGAACTTGTTTTCCTATTTGGAATTTCTATTATATGCTTTGTGGTTTGAATGAAGTTGGAATATTCACCACAGTGCCTACTTTTTACAACATCTTTCTACAATACCTGCATACACCCTTGCGTGCACATAGCACTAAGTGCAGGGTGGTTGTGAGAGAATCGCACCTGTGAAGGCTACTTTAAGCGCAAAGCTCTGGCCGCTTCCCTTTGCCGGAACATGACTCAGTGACGTCAGACGCAGAGAAACCCCAGTCGGATCCACTCGAGGGGGATATCGAACAGGGAAGGCGAACTACAGACGATCAGGAGATCGTGGGTAAAGTAAATTGCCAAGAACTTGAATTATAATACGTCTGTTAATATGCTGGTCATCTATCTCTCTTAAGGAGGTGTGGAGTATTCAGAAAACTTTTAACCGGCAGATCTACCTTATTAACTTTCTTTGGCAGCTTGGTGGTTTTAATAAGCATCAATTTTCTGGACTTTTAACTGATTTTTATTATAGTATTTGTTTTGAGCTGTTTACTTAGTGTGCTATAATCTTATACATAGCGGTTCGCTTAATAGGATCACCCGTTTTAATCTGATATAAATATATCTTTTACAGTGTCATTTTTAACAGTGTCATTTGGGGAGACGTCCCTTTTATGTGTTATGTATATGTTTTAATAAATTGTACATTGTAAGTGACTGATTACCTTTGGCTTTGTTTTAGCGCTTCCCTTTACACCTTTTTACTCTTCTAATACATTGTTTTTATTTTAGCAAAGGTCTGGTTTATGCGAAATATGCATATGTCGCATGTCTTAGCTTAAATGGGCAGATAGAGAACGCAATTTAACCATTTAATTGTCTTTCAACAAATGTCTAGTTTTAGCTCCAAACAGATATTAGCATGTCTTAGCTTAAATGGGCAGATACAGAATGCAATTTAACCATTTTGTTTTTATTTTAGCAAAGGTCTGGTTTATGCAAAATACGCGTATGTAGCATGTCTTAGCTTAAATGGGCAGATAGAGAATGCAATTTAACCATTTTGTTTTTATTTTTAGCAAAGGTCTGGTTTATGCGAAATACGCATATGTAGCATGTCTTAGCTTAAATGGCCAGATAGAGAATGCGATTTAAACATATATTTTTTTTTAAAGGAAAATGTTTATTTTAGGGGATTTTCGTGTACACAAATAAAAAGTATTTTAATATAATAATTATGAATAAATTATTAATATTTGTCATTTTGTTATGTTCATAATTTATAGGTGATTCTGGTTACATGAGCCGGCCTTGGCTCATTACGCCTATACGTAACCCCACTGATGAGGCCCAGGAGCGCTACAATAGGGCGCACAGGCGGACTAGGGCTGTAGGGGAGAGGATGTTTGGGCTCCTCAAAATGAGAATCAAATGCCTTGACAGGTCGGGAGGAGCCCTCCTATACAGCCCTAGTAAGGTGGTGAAGATCGTTATAGCCTGCAGCGTCCTGCATAATATTGCAGAGCGGGCTGGGATGCTGCAGGCCATCCAGGCTCCCTAACACCTCCTCAGAGATGTGGAGGACAAGCCTATTCTAGAGGGGCCATTCCTGGACGAGGGGCTCAATGTCAGAGCAAACATCATCAACCGCCACTTCAGATGGTAAATAATAGAAGTTAGATAGGAGTATTGCCAATATATGTGAATTCTAGGGAAATGACAAGTAGAGAATTGTGCAAACATGTTAGGATTGTTCATCAAATGATTTACATTTAAATTTATTACTATAGGTGATGCTCTGGTCATTGGGTCCTGTAACGACTTTGCCACCTGGTTTTTAAAGACAACATCAGCTGGTAAGTATAAATAATGTATGGACTGTGGCTGGCGGGAATTTGGCACAAACAGACATCATATGTCATACATTTTAAAAACTAGTATTTAGTTTACACATTACTTGAATTTTGGATACTCAGAAAGGGATCCTCTGGCAAGACTGTGGTTCAAAGTCAGATTCAAAGTCACACATTAGAGGTTAAGTCTGCTCAATATAGGACTCATCTTCACACTTGATTGATAGAACATAACACAAGATGCTACACACGCTTAGTAAACTAGTGACAGAAATCGTCTCAGAAATGGGGGGTGGGAGAGGGGTGCAGAACTAATTCACACACTTGTATTAATTGCTTGATTCTCTCTTTTTCTGCCATTAGGGAGATGATTTCATCTAAAGACTGAAAGTTAAGAATTCAAGACTGAAAGTAAAGTATCCCCGACTGAAAGTGAAGAATCCAAGATTGAAAGTGAAGAATCCAAGATTGAAAGTGAAGAATCCAAGATTGAAATTGATGAATACCAATGTGATCATGTTTGGCATTGTCTTTCAAATGTGCTGACCTTGAAAACCATACAAAGACACATTCACATGGTAAGTGGCAACAATTTATGGACTAAGGCTGTGGATGCATCAAATTGGAGACACTTAGATTTATTTTTTTATTTTAGATGGTATTTCACAATCCTCTCATTTGAAAATGATGAATAAGACACCTAATGAAGATAAACTATTTTCAAGATAATTGACTTTCAAAGACCATGCATACAGGTTGGTTTGCACTATGCATGCTAGTTACGAATCACAGGAGGAAGAATATTAAGAATTAGGAATAGTTACATGTCCTAGATTAGAATATTTTTTTTTTTTTTTTTAAATTCTTTATTTATTTCGTGGGGAGGACATGTTACATACATCTTCTCTCAATATAAACAATGATTCAGAAAGATATATTTACACATACATTGTTACATACATCACAATAGAATTTAGGTGTTAAAGGATGCCTAAGTAAGAGCAGTAGTAAAAGTGAATACCCGCAATCTAATATGCCCTCGCATGTCCCCCCACATTTTCTAAAAATACATTACGACCAACTAGTCTACTCCTCCCCCCGGGGTGTCAGATTCTCCTTTCAATATCTGTCCCTACAGAATTCCAAATAGCTACTGTATCATTCAAAATCCAGTCTCCACTCTCCTCTAACCTGTGCTTCTAGAATGTATTCTGAGTTGTGTATAGGTGATAGTATCTTCACTTGTTGTGAGGTTTCTAGAGTCTGAATATACACTCCCCATTTCTTCATAAAGCGGGCAGTACGTGTGGCAATGTCTCCCATAGTGTCTACTTGTTCATACAAGAGTTGTGCAAGTATTTCTTTTTTCAATTGCGTTAGTGTTGGTGGCTCACTGTCTCTCCATTTTCGAAAAAGATAATTTTCCTAGCTAACAGTATGACATTGTGTACAAATGCCGTTGTGTTTCTAACTAGGCTTTGACAGTCTAGTAGTGTGATCATTGGAGGTGTGAGTGCGCCTATTGGGATGTTTAAGGTCTTTAGCCAGTGGTGTACCATACCCCAGAACTTGGTCAATTTGGGGCAGAACCAAAGCATGTGCATTAAGTCTGCCTGAGTCTGCGTGCATCTAGGACAATTCCCAGTGTGTTCAGTTTCCCATTTTCTATAGAGTTTTGGAGTAATGTAGGCTAATTCGAGCATTCTAGTATGCGTTTCTCTAAGATCCATTGATAATGTGGCTTTTCTTACTTTTTGAATGCTCTCCTGAACCTGCTCCCCATTTATTTGTGTTCCCAGTATCTCGGTCCATTTTGCGCTTATATGAGTTGTCATGTTTTTGTTATCTGGCGCCTGCAACACTTTGTAGATAGGGGAGATAGATGTAATCCCCTGTGTGTACAAGTGGCAAATTTGTGCCACCCCCTTAGTTTCTTCAGGGACCCCTGACCTCTTAAGTACTTCAGCCGCATAGTGTTTTACCTGTAGATATGCGAAGTGGTGTGTGCGGGGGAGAGTGTAGGACTCTTGTAGATGTGCAAAAGTGTGTATTGTTTTTCCATCTCTGTCAAGAACTTTAGATATCCTATCCAGCCCCAAGGTCTTCCACTCCCTAAATACCTTTGTAGTCATACCCGGTATGCGAGAGAACGTGTTTTTTTAGGAGTAACACATAGTTCCTGGCCTCCGGGTTCCTCTCCCTCCAGATATCAGAGAGGAGGAGCGCATTGCAAAACTTGCAAAATATAGTTGAATCTATTTTCGAGTACTTGGCTGTGGTAGAGGTCAGAGGTGCCCTATTCGGGTTGAGGTATCTATCAGCAGGTGTTTGTGGGGTCAGATTATAATCCCCTCCTAGTATTATTGGAACGTCCACCATCTGTAGTAGGAACGTTTTAAGAACACTCCAAAATTCTTTTTTTTTGCGTGTGGGGTCCATAAACCCCCCTTATCAGTAATGGTGTTCCATTTAGTATCAGTTTAAGTAGTACATATCGTCCCTGTGGGTCTATTATTCTCTGGGTAATAGTGTAATTTAACTTCTTGCGGAAGAGGACTGCCACCCCTCTTGCTCTACTACTTTCATGGTCAGTGTAGATGACTTCCCCCACCCATCCCTGTTTTAATTTCAAGTGTTCGCTTGGTTTCAAGTGAGTTTCTTCGAGGATAGCTATATCTGCTTTTCTAGAATTTAAATATTTTAGAATAGCCTTTCTCTTGATGGGCGATGTTATCCATCCCACGTTCCATGATATGATATGTGTCCCCATCTTCAATGCAGGGTGTATGTGTTCTTACCTCTAGATTCCTTTTGCTATAGTGTATATGACCTTCTAAGAGTAGCTGGGGGATTGTTCCCCTGATGTTTGTGATGGTGTTACTTACGACTCTGACACCCCGGGGGTTCTCTCCCCTTCCAAAAATGTAGGAGGTTAGATAGATGTGTTCGATCAGAGGATACTTGCTTTATAGTAAGACAGAAATCAGTAAGTTAATAGCATATAGTGATAAACCAGCCCAGAGTTTTCCAGGTAAACAGAGTCTTACTATCAATGGATTAATCTAACAAAAACAAAATTTATGCTTACCTGATAAATTCCTTTCTCCTGTAGTGTGGTCAGTCCACGGGTCATCATTACTTCTGGGATATTAACTCCTCCCCAACAGGAAGTGCAAGAGGATCACCCAGCAGAGCTGCTATATAGCTCCTCCCCTCTACGTCACACCCAGTCATTCGACCGAGAACCAACGAGAAAGGAGAAGCCAAAGGGTGCAGTGGTGACTGGAGTATAATTTAAAAATTTAGACCTGCCATAAAAACAGGGCGGGCCGTGGACTGACCACACTACAGGAGAAAGGAATTTATCAGGTAAGCATAAATTTTGTTTTCTCCTGTTAAGTGTGGTCAGTCCACGGGTCATCATTACTTCTGGGATACCAATACCAAAGCTAAAGTACACGGATGACGGGAGGGACAGGCAGGCTCTTTATACGGAAGGAACCACTGCCTGAAGAACCTTTCTCCCAAAAACAGCCTCCGAAGAAGCAAAAGTGTCAAATTTGTAAAATTTGGAAAAAGTATGAAGAGAAGACCAAGTTGCAGCCTTGCAAATCTGTTCAACAGAAGCCTCATTCTTAAAGGCCCAAGTGGAAGCCACAGCTCTAGTAGAATGAGCTGTAATTCTTTCAGGAGGCTGCTGTCCAGCAGTCTCATAGGCTAAACGTATTATGCTACGCAGCCAAAAGGATAGAGAGGTAGCAGATGCTTTTTGACCTCTCCTCTGTCCAGAATAAACGACAAACAGGGAAGAAGTTTGGCGAAAATCTTTAGTTGCCTGTAAATAAAATTTCAGGGCACGGACTACATCTAGATTGTGTAGGAGACGTTCCTTCTTCGAAGAAGGATTAGGACACAAAGATGGAACAACAATCTCTTGATTGATATTCCTGTTATTGACCACCTTAGGTAAGAACCCAGGTTTAGTACGCAGAACTACCTTGTCTGAATGAAAAATCAGATAAGGAGAATCACAATGTAAGGCAGATAACTCAGAGACTCTTCGATCCGAGGAAATAGCCATTAAAAACAGAACTTTCCAAGATAACAATTTGATATCAATGGAATGAAGGGGTTCAAACGGAACACCCTGTAAAACATTAAGAACTAAGTTCAAACTCCATGGTGGAGCAACAGTTTTAAACACAGGCTTAATCCTGGCCAAAGCCTGACAAAAAGCCTGAACGTCTGGAACCTCTGACAGACGTTTGTGTAAAAGAATGGACAGAGCTGAAATCTGTCCCTTTAAGGAACTAGCGGATAAACCCTTTTCTAAACCTTCTTGTAGAAAAGACAATATCCTAGGAATCCTAACCTTACTCCATGAGTAACCTTTGGATTCGCACCAATATAAGTATTTACGCCATATTTTATGGTAAATCTTTCTGGTAACAGGCTTCCTAGCCTGTATTAAGGTATCAATTACTGACTCAGAAAAACCACGTTTTGATAAAATCAAGCTTTCAATTTCCAAGCAGTCAGCTTCAGAGAAATTAGACTTTGGTGTTTGAAGGGACCCTGGATCAGAAGGTCCTGTCTCAGAGGCAGAGACCAAGGTGGACAGGATGACATGTCCACTAGATCTGCATACCAAGTCCTGCGTGGCCACGCAGGCGCTATTAGAATCACCGATGCTCTCTCCTGTTTGATTCTGGCAATCAATCGAGGAAGCATCGGGAAGGGCGGAAACACATAAGCCATCCCGAAGGTCCAAGGTGCTGTCAAGGCATCTATCAGGACCGCTCCCGGATCCCTGGATCTGGACCCGTAACAAGGAAGCTTGGCGTTCTGTCGAGACGCCATGAGATCTATCTCTGGTTTGCCCCAACGTCGAAGTATTTGGGCAAAGACCTCCGGATGAAGTTCCCACTCCCCCGGATGAAAAGTCTGACGACTTAGGAAATCCGCCTCCCAGTTCTCCACTCCCGGGATGTGGATTGCTGACAGGTGGCAAGAGTGAGACTCTGCCCAGTGAATTATCTTTGATACTTCCATCATCGCTAGGGAGCTTCTTGTCCCTCCTTGATGGTTGATGTAAGCTACAGTCGTGATGTTGTCCGACTGAAACCTGATGAACCCTCGAGTTGTTAACTGGGGCCAAGCCAGAAGGGCATTGAGAACTGCTCTCAATTCCAGAATGTTTATAGGCAGGAGACTCTCCTCCTGAGTCCATGATCCCTGAGCCTTCAGAGAATTCCAGACAGCGCCCCAACCTAGTAGGCTGGCGTCTGTTGTTACTATTGTCCAATCTGGCCTGCTGAATGGCATCCCCCTGGACAGATGTGGCCGAGAAAGCCACCATAGAAGAGAATTTCTGGTCTCTTGATCCAGATTCAGAGTAGGGGACAAATCTGAGTAATCCCCATAGCTTTGTTAACCTGTCTTCTGTCAGGTAGATCTTCATTTCTACAGAATCTATAAGAGTCCCTAAGAAGGGAACTCTTGTGAGTGGAAAGAGAGAACTCTTCTTTTCGTTCACCTTCCATCCATGCGACCTTAGAAATGCCAGTACTAACTCTGTATGAGACTTGGCAGTTTGAAAGCTTGAAGCTTGTATCAGAATGTCGTCTAGGTACGGAGCTACCGCAATTCCTCGCGGTCTTAGTACCGCCAGAAGAGCACCCAGAACCTTTGTGAAGATTCTTGGAGCCGTAGCCAATCCGAATGGAAGAGCTACAAACTGGTAATGCCTGTCTAGGAAGGCAAACCTTAGATACCGGTAATGATCTTTGTGAATCGGTATGTGAAGGTAAGCATCCTTTAAATCCACTGTGGTCATGTACTGACCCTTTTGGATCATGGGTAGGATTGTCCGAATAGTTTCCATTTTGAACGATGGAACTCTTAGGAATTTGTTTAGGATCTTTAAATCCAAGATTGGCCTGAAGGTTCCCTCTTTTTTGGGAACCACAAACAGATTTGAGTAAAACCCCTGTCCATGTTCCGACCGCGGAACCGGATGGATCACTCCCATTAGAAAAAGATCTTGTACACAGCGTAGAAACGCCTCTTTCTTTATTTGGTTTGTTGACAACCTTGACAGATGAAATCTCCCTTTTGGGGGAGAGGATTTGAAGATATCCCTGAGATATGATCTCTAATGCCCAGGGATCCTGGACATCTCTTGCCCAAGCCTGGGCGAAGAGCGAAAGTCTGCCCCCCACTAGATCCTTTCCCGGATCGGGGGCCCTCGATTCATGCTGTCTTAGGGGCAGCAGCAGGTTTTCTGGCCTGCTTGCCCTTGTTCCAGGACTGGTTAGGTCTCTAGCCTTGTCTGTAGCGAGCAACAGCTCCTTCCTGTTTTGGAGCAGAGGAAGTTGATGCTGCTCCTGTCTTGAAATTACGAAAGGAACGAAAATTAGACTGTCTAGCCTTAGGTTTGGCTCTGTCTTGAGGCAGGGCATGGCCTTTACCTCCTGTAATGTCAGCGATAATCTCTTTCAAACCGGGCCCGAATAAGGTCTGCCCTTTGAAAGGTATGTTAAGTAATTTAGATTTAGAAGTAGCGTCAGCTGACCAGGATTTTAGCCACAGTGCTCTGGGTGCCTGAATGGCGAATCCGGAATTCTTAGCCGTAAGTTTTGTTAAATGTACTACGGCATCTGAAACAAATGAATTTGCTAGCTTAAGTGTTTTAAGCTTGCTTGAAATCTCATCTATAGTTATTGAGTCAAGAGTCTCTTCCAGGGACTCGGACCAAAAAGAGGCCGCGGCCGAGACAGACGCAATACATGCAAGGGGTTGCAATATAAAACCTTGTTGAACAAACATTTTCTTAAGGTAACCCTCTAATTTTTTATCCATTGGATCTGAAAAGGCACAGCTATCCTCCACCGGGATAGTGGTACGCTTAGCCAGAGTAGAAACCGCTCCCTCCACCTTAGGGACCGTCTGCCATAAGTCCCGTGTGGTGGCGTCTATTAGAAACATCTTTCTAAACACAGGAGGGGGGGAAAAGGGTACACCGGGCCTATCCCACTCCTTAGTAATTATCTCTGTAAGCCTCTTAGGTATAGGAAATACGTCAGTACTCGCCGGTACCACATAGTATCTATCCAGCCTACATAATTTCTCTGGGATTGCAACGGTGTTACAATCATTCAGAGCTGCTAATACCTCCCCTAACAGTACACAGAGGTTTTCGAGATTAGACATGTCTGAATCCATTCTATTGGGATCAGAACCGTCACCTGCAGATTGAAGCTCTCCGTCCTCATGTTCTGCATACTGTGACGCAGTATCAGACATGGCCCTATTATTAACAGCGCACTCTGTTCTCACCCCAGAGTGATCACGCTTACCTCTAAGTTCTGGTAATTTAGACAAAACTTCAGTCATAACATTAGCCATATCCTGTAATGTGATTTGTAATGGCCGCCCTGATGTACTCGGCGCTACAATATCACGCACCTCCCGAGCGGGAGATGCAGCTACTGACACGTGAGGCGAGTTAGTCGGCATAACTCTCCCCTCGTTGTTTGGTGAATGATGTTCAATTTGTACAGATTGACTTTTATTTAAAGTAGCATCAATGCAATTAGTACATACATTTCTATTGGGCTCCACTTTGGCTTTAGCACATATAGCACAGAGATATTCCTCTGAGTCAGACATGTTTAACACACTAGCAAATAAACTAGCAACTTGGAAATACTTTTCAAAGCAATTTACAAATAATATGAAAAACGTACTGTGCCTTTAAGAAGCACAGAAAAAAAGTTATGACAGTTGAGTAATAATAAACCGGAGTAACTATAACATCAAATTCTTTCCGGTAAAACACAATTTTAGCAAAGGATTGCCCCCATTAGCAATGGATAACTAACCCTGAATAGCAGAAAAAATGTACAGAATATAAACGTTTTTTATCACAGTCAAAGCACAATCTCACAGGTCTGCTGTGAGTGATTACCTCCCTCAAACTAACTTTTGAAGACCCCTGAGCTCTGTAGAGACGAACCGGATCATGCAGGGAAGGAAACAGACTTGTGACTGAATTTTCTGATGCGTAGCAAAAGCGCCAAAATAGGCCCCTCCCCCTCACACACAACAGTGAGGGAGATCAGTAAACTGTCTCAAATTAAATAAAACGACCGCCAAGTGGAAAAAACAGTGCCCAAAACAGTTTTTCACCCAGTACCTCAGATAATTATACGATTTTAACATGCCAGCAAAAACGTTTAACATCAAATGAATGAAATGTCATTAGAAAGCCTGTTGCTAGTCGTTCCCACTGCAAGTTAGGCTAAAGTCTTATGCATACAGTATTATCCCAGTGAAGTGCCATTCCCCAGAATACTGAAGTGTAAATATACATACATGACAGCCTGATACCAGTTGCTACTACTGCATTTAAGGCTGAGCTTACATTATATCGGTATGGCAGTATTTTCTAGTCAATTCCATTCTCAGAAAATAATATGCTGCTACATACCTCTTTGCAGGTTAACCTGCCCGCTGTCCCCTGATCTGAAGTTTACCTCACTCCTCAGATGGCCGAGAACAGCAAGATGATTTTAACTACGCCGGCTAAAATCATACAAAAACTCAGGTAGATTCTTCTTCAAATTCTACCTGAGAAGGAACAACACACTCCGGTGCTGTTTTAAAATAACAAACTTTTGATTGAAGGTATAAAACTAAGTATAATCACCACAGTCCTCTCACACATCCTATCTATTAGTTGGGTGCAAGAGAATGACTGGGTGTGACGTAGAGGGGAGGAGCTATATAGCAGCTCTGCTGGGTGATCCTCTTGCACTTCCTGTTGGGGAGGAGTTAATATCCCAGAAGTAATGATGACCCGTGGACTGACCACACTTAACAGGAGAAACAATCTTTAACCAGTAACACTTTTAACAGATCTCCCCCCCTCCTCCCCCCCGTCCCCAAGTGTAAAAGGATATATCATAGTGTTTCACTAAAGTGTGAGACACCCCGTGGAGCTTTTGTTCTCAGTTTCATAATGTTCTCTTCTAAGCTGTGGAGTCAAAAAGAGAGTCAAAACAAACAACACACATAACAAAAGAAACAGCACAACAGCATTAAGGTGCATTATAACAGGAAGCAGTCCAGTACGTGTTCCACAGGGTGATAAGTTCAGATGATATGGCTTGCTTGCCAATATCCCTTGTTATATTAAACTAGTAGTTGCTGATTGGTTGCTGCACATAGATGCCTGTGTGATTGGCTCCCCCATGTGCATTGATATTTATTCAATAAAGGATATCTAAAGAATGATGCAAAATAGATAATAGAAGTGAATTTGAATGTTGTTTAAAATTGTCTTCTCTACTTGAATCATGAAAGAAAATATTTGGGTTTAGTGTCCCTTTAATTGTGGCTGGCCAACAATACATATTTACAATGTTTACACAGATTTATTTAGAGCAAGATTGCGTATCAGCTCATGAAAGGGACGAAAAATTAAAAAGCTTTTATTTCTGGAATATTAAATAAAATATAATTTTAAACATTAACATTAAATTCTATCATCTATTTTAAATCATTATTTTGTGGTTATTTGCTTTCCAAACATATCTAGATATGCTCAGTAGATGAAGATTGGTGGATGCACAGAGATCTATAAAAAGAAGAAAAAACAGAAGCGCCACATGGCCCAATATTGTTTGGTCCAATTTTGTAGATTTTAAGATGAGATACAAACTCACATTTAGAAGAGCACCTCAATTAGTGCTATAGGGGCAGTCTGGGATCTATTCGGTCACCCAGAAGACCAACTTCATGCACAGGATCTGATGTCTATGTGGACAGAGAAAAGACACAAGTGCCTATATGGCCTAGTATTGTTGGTACAAGTGAACAAACTCAGATAATGATAAGAGTGGTACTCACAATGTATAAAGCACCTCTTTTGATGCTATGGGAGCATGAAGGGATCAATTTGGTCACCCAACAGACTTATGGCAAGGCATCCAGAAAAGAAGTACTGGTTCACAGGATCCCAAGATGGTCAAAGTGATGAATATCCTCAGACAAAAAGGCAATAAAAATCCCAAAGAGAGGGAGCAGCAAGTGTTCAAATACTAAAACTGACTTTATTTAAAAATAAATATAATAACAGGCAACGCGTTTCTCAGCCAATGGCTGTTTCATCAGGCTTCATAAAATGTTTACTGAACACTTGCTAGATATACTTTAAAATCAATTAAGGTGATAATGAACAGGTGGTGATGGGAGGGGTCAACTTAATCGTTCATACCCTCATAACCAATCAGATAGTGCAGGATATAACTTAACTTCATAGCCAATCAGAAAATACAAAATGTCATCAAATTATACAATATACAAAAAAACACATATATAAAAATTCATCCACAACTTACTAGTTAATGTTATTCGTATTAGATTTCATAATGGTCTATACATAATATCATTATCATATAAACAAAAATTATAAAATCATAATTGCATACCTTGTTATAGGCCAAATTGTACTAAGTCTTTAGGTGGCGTACATGAGAGAATAACAAAGACTATAATAAATCCCAATGTTTATGAGGAGATGAATGTATGTAATAAAATGTTGCAAACTGATTGCTAAATGTTGCTAAAACTAAGCATTTGTCGAGGACGGCGTCCCAAGATGCCTAATGCGCATGACTGGACACGATGTGTCAATACTACAGGTTGCTTAGCAACTAGTTAGGTTCCTGAATGTAACAGTAACCAATAGGTGGATAGGCAGATAGAGATAGGATCATCGGATATTTTAACACAATATCAGTGGTATATCTTTATGGGAATGAATATCAAGCAAATCGTGCACTACAATGGTGACAGATTAAGCAGGACTTGTTCAGTGAGGGCGCATTTCCAATTTGGTAATAAATAACAAATACGCTCGATGTTAGGCACTTGTGTCCCAAGAACCGCTATAGCTATGTGTGCTCGTAAAATGTCTATAGCAAAATGAGATAGCGGTAAACGTCACTAGAGCACATGACTCCCTACGACCTATCAGAAGTGAGAGTCATCTAGTGATAATTGGATAAGCTACACGTCAATCATACAATAACTGTTTGATGATAGGGTAAGGAATCGTATGTAAAATCCATTAATAAATGTATAATATACAAGAGTTTGATAACTTAGGTTTTTTAAAAAGTGGAATATTATGTCATACCTATGCCCAACAAGATAAAATAATGTGATAAAAATAATAATAATAATAAAACTAAAAAAACTAAAAAAGCTGCCACCGTAACCACAGCAATACCAGAGCTGGTAACCAGAGTCAGCTTACCCATCGTGTCATGGTGTTTCCCAATGAGGGTTCAAAATTAATCAAAATTAGCCCAATGTATCCAAAGAGTATTAGTAGATGTAATCAGTTAATAGTTATTCCATATAATGAAATTTTACATCATCGTAATTCGCACACCTAGCAGGACAGATGAAAAATGGCTAGTCAAGTCAGCCATATGTTTGATATTTGATCAGTGTGTTCTGGATAGTAAACAGAATTGATATGCTTAATAATTGACTAATTATATTAAACCACAATAAGCTATCAAATATAATCAAATGAACCTACAAAGGACTAAAACAGCACAACTCATTATACAAAGATGTATCTAAATAATATTAGAAATAAATAAATGGTCTACAGTCAACATGATCAGCTCAAATGCAGGAGGCAGAATAAGATGAGTTGCCAACAAGGAAGCAAGTGATCATCCATATCTAATGTGACAATAGTTTCATAGCATGAGGCATTTTCAAATGGAGTACAAGTGGCATTAATAATCACCTATGAATACCATTAAGAAGAGACCCATAGTATCTCAATAGACTCAGGTCTGTATATATATATATACACACATATACCCATACATATAAGATACATAAATGTATACACACATACACACAACCTTATATCGAATACAAACCTAGACAAATATAAAATGCATAAAAACAACATATTATAATGGGCAGGGAACAATCGGACTCCCTTACTGCCCATAAGAAAAATATAAATATAACCAGATAAAGTGCTACAACCACTATATATAATATAGCAAGGAGATATTAACAAGAACAAAAAACAAAAAACTAGTAAGATCCCATCCTAACTTAAGAGACGGATGACACTCATA
Organism: Bombina bombina; assembly: GCF_027579735.1. NCBI lineage: Eukaryota > Metazoa > Chordata > Amphibia > Anura > Bombinatoridae > Bombina > Bombina bombina. The sequence goes on from NC_069504.1 coordinate 726,013,949, forward strand.
AATCAAATGCAGCTAGATCAACACATTCGTTGAGGCCATCAGGGGCCAGAGTATGTAGTTTATGGATCCAGTAGGTCTCTCTACGCCGTAGGGTAAGCATAGCATTGTGACTATTCCGAGGTATCTGTTCGATAGGTATTATAGAGAGTGTTTTAGCACTACCTCTGTGTGCATAAGCACAGTGCCTGGAGAGACTATGTTTCAAGAATTTCCTTTTTATGTTGTAAGTGTGTTCACTCCATCTTTTCTTGATGGTACGTCCAGTGCGCCCTACATACTGGACCCCACAAACGCAACTCACAAGATAGACAACAAAGGTAGATTCACAAGACAACCTTTTTGTAATTTTGAATATTTCCCCTGTCTGATTGGACGAAAAAGTATTAGTTCCGCTTTTCACGATCTTACACATATTGCACCTCGATTTCATACATTTAAATAATCCATATCTTGGTAAAAAATTACCAAGATAAGTCCTACTGGTCCCTACACTAGAGTTCTGGCTACCAATTTTATCTCTAACAACTTTACTGGGGGCCAGTTTGTTCTTCAACGTGGGAGCCCTCCTATACACTACCCTCGGTTTGATAGAGGTATATTCCTTAAGATAAGGATCGTTGCAAATAATTGGCCAATGTTTATGGATTATTTGCTTAATTTGTCGATATTGATTACTATAGCCAGTCACAAATAGAGGTATTTCTAAGTTGAAGAACAAACTGGCCCCCAGTAAAGTTGTTAGAGATAAAATTGGTAGCCAGAACTCTAGTGTAGGGACCAGTAGGACTTATCTTGGTAATTTTTTACCAAGATATGGATTATTTAAATGTATGAAATCGAGGTGCAATATGTGTAAGATCGTGAAAAGCGGAACTAATACTTTTTCGTCCAATCAGACAGGGGAAATATTCAAAATTGCAAAAAGGTTGTCTTGTGAATCTACCTTTGTTGTCTATCTTGTGAGTTGCGTTTGTGGGGTCCAGTATGTAGGGCGCACTGGACGTACCATCAAGAAAAGATGGAGTGAACACACTTACAACATAAAAAGGAAATTCTTGAAACATAGTCTCTCCAGGCACTGTGCTTATGCACACAGAGGTAGTGCTAAAACACTCTCTATAATACCTATCGAACAGATACCTCGGAATAGTCACAATGCTATGCTTACCCTACGGCGTAGAGAGACCTACTGGATCCATAAACTACATACTCTGGCCCCTGATGGCCTCAACGAATGTGTTGATCTAGCTGCATTTGATTTATGAGTGTCATCCGTCTCTTAAGTTAGGATGGGATCTTACTAGTTTTTTGTTTTTTGTTCTTGTTAATATCTCCTTGCTATATTATATATAGTGGTTGTAGCACTTTATCTGGTTATATTTATATTTTTCTTATGGGCAGTAAGGGAGTCCGATTGTTCCCTGCCCATTATAATATGTTGTTTTTATGCATTTTATATTTGTCTAGGTTTGTATTCGATATAAGGTTGTGTGTATGTGTGTATACATTTATGTATCTTATATGTATGGGTATATGTGTGTATATATATATATATACAGACCTGAGTCTATTGAGATACTATGGGTCTCTTCTTAATGGTATTCATAGGTGATTATTAATGCCACTTGTACTCCATTTGAAAATGCCTCATGCTATGAAACTATTGTCACATTAGATATGGATGATCACTTGCTTCCTTGTTGGCAACTCATCTTATTCTGCCTCCTGCATTTGAGCTGATCATGTTGACTGTAGACCATTTATTTATTTCTAATATTATTTAGATACATCTTTGTATAATGAGTTGTGCTGTTTTAGTCCTTTGTAGGTTCATTTGATTATATTTGATAGCTTATTGTGGTTTAATATAATTAGTCAATTATTAAGCATATCAATTCTGTTTACTATCCAGAACACACTGATCAAATATCAAACATATGGCTGACTTGACTAGCCATTTTTCATCTGTCCTGCTAGGTGTGCGAATTACGATGATGTAAAATTTCATTATATGGAATAACTATTAACTGATTACATCTACTAATACTCTTTGGATACATTGGGCTAATTTTGATTAATTTTGAACCCTCATTGGGAAACACCATGACACGATGGGTAAGCTGACTCTGGTTACCAGCTCTGGTATTGCTGTGGTTACGGTGGCAGCTTTTTTAGTTTTTTTAGTTTTATTATTATTATTATTTTTATCACATTATTTTATCTTGTTGGGCATAGGTATGACATAATATTCCACTTTTTAAAAAACCTAAGTTATCAAACTCTTGTATATTATACATTTATTAATGGATTTTACATACGATTCCTTACCCTATCATCAAACAGTTATTGTATGATTGACGTGTAGCTTATCCAATTATCACTAGATGACTCTCACTTCTGATAGGTCGTAGGGAGTCATGTGCTCTAGTGACGTTTACCGCTATCTCATTTTGCTATAGACATTTTACGAGCACACATAGCTATAGCGGTTCTTGGGACACAAGTGCCTAACATCGAGCGTATTTGTTATTTATTACCAAATTGGAAATGCGCCCTCACTGAACAAGTCCTGCTTAATCTGTCACCATTGTAGTGCACGATTTGCTTGATATTCATTCCCATAAAGATATACCACTGATATTGTGTTAAAATATCCGATGATCCTATCTCTATCTGCCTATCCACCTATTGGTTACTGTTACATTCAGGAACCTAACTAGTTGCTAAGCAACCTGTAGTATTGACACATCGTGTCCAGTCATGCGCATTAGGCATCTTGGGACGCCGTCCTCGACAAATGCTTAGTTTTAGCAACATTTAGCAATCAGTTTGCAACATTTTATTACATACATTCATCTCCTCATAAACATTGGGATTTATTATAGTCTTTGTTATTCTCTCATGTACGCCACCTAAAGACTTAGTACAATTTGGCCTATAACAAGGTATGCAATTATGATTTTATAATTTTTGTTTATATGATAATGATATTATGTATAGACCATTATGAAATCTAATACGAATAACATTAACTAGTAAGTTGTGGATGAATTTTTATATATGTGTTTTTTTGTATATTGTATAATTTGATGACATTTTGTATTTTCTGATTGGCTATGAAGTTAAGTTATATCCTGCACTATCTGATTGGTTATGAGGGTATGAACGATTAAGTTGACCCCTCCCATCACCACCTGTTCATTATCACCTTAATTGATTTTAAAGTATATCTAGCAAGTGTTCAGTAAACATTTTATGAAGCCTGATGAAACAGCCATTGGCTGAGAAACGCGTTGCCTGTTATTATATTTATTTTTAAATAAAGTCAGTTTTAGTATTTGAACACTTGCTGCTCCCTCTCTTTGGGATTTTTATTGCCTTTTTGTCTGAGGATATTCATCACTTTGACCATCTTGGGATCCTGTGAACCAGTACTTCTTTTCTGGATGCCTTGCCATAAGTCTGTTGGGTGACCAAATTGATCCCTTCATGCTCCCATAGCATCAAAAGAGGTGCTTTATACATTGTGAGTACCACTCTTATCATTATCTGAGTTTGTTCACTTGTACCAACAATACTAGGCCATATAGGCACTTGTGTCTTTTCTCTGTCCACATAGACATCAGATCCTGTGCATGAAGTTGGTCTTCTGGGTGACCGAATAGATCCCAGACTGCCCCTATAGCACTAATTGAGGTGCTCTTCTAAATGTGAGTTTGTATCTCATCTTAAAATCTACAAAATTGGACCAAACAATATTGGGCCATGTGGCGCTTCTGTTTTTTCTTCTTTTTATAGATTGCTGTTCCTGGATCCTGGCCTGGATCTTCACAGATAGCTGCCATTTTTCCTCTCCAGAGACTTTTAATACAATTCTATTGCCTCTTCATTGTCCTCTAAAGGCATTGTTACACACTTATAACTTTTAATCAATTGTTATATTCCTCTACTGTATAACTTTATTATTTTCATCATTGTATATTTGTTTTTGAGATATATATATATATTTGTGGTTTTGTGTATGTGTATATGGATGTATATACATGCATATATGTGTGTATATATATATATATATATATATATATATACAAATAGATGCTGATTATAAACTTCACCAGTGTTATTAGTTTGTGATTGATAGCCATTCACAACTGACACCACTAGTAATTATTTTTTATATTCACTTATTCACTATACCTCTTTTATTATCACTATAACTCCTGACACATTAGAAAACTGAGTTCTCACTGTTACTATTTATCACCTAGTATTTGTAATAGGGCGCCCCCTCACTTTTTTGTTTTTTTTTGGATGCACAGAGATGCCTTGTGTGATTTGCTCAACCATGTGCATTGCAATTTCTTCTGTTAAGGATATCTAAATAAAAAGATAAATTGAGTTACATTTTAAAGTCTAAAAATGTATTCTCTCTCCGGATCAATTTTTGAAAATATTTTGTTGTAATGTCTCTTTACAAATAAAGACGCCATTGCACAATAACATATGTGAGCAGTTCAGACAAATACAAGCTCGAGGTTTATTTACTAATAAGAAACAAACGTGTAGTTTAACATTTATAAACAGATTATCCAAGTTACGGACATTAGAACCAGAAATTACGCATTTAAGAAATCTCTGTGGGAAACGTATCTTGCAACACGAGATTCGCATATTTACACATTCTAGTCTAATGTCACGCAATAGCACACAATCGATGTGCATTATAAATACATTTAATAGAGCAATGTCAATACTTCACAATAAGTCACAAAATTGATTTAATAAACAATAAATACATACAATGTAAAATTTGTATTACTAAAACGTATTTGTATTAAAGAAACAGAACGATATTAAACATAAAAATGTCTACAACATTTAATAATGTAACAGTATTTGATTTTTTAGAAAATTGAAACATTAATATTTAATGGATCACGTATATTAAATCTGCGTCACACATATCCGCATAACAGCCCCATGAGTTACCCATGAGGCGCCTCTGATGAAGAAGTCATTATAGACTTTGAAACGCGTCAGGCTACCCGGGTGTTGAATCTGGCTGTTCCATAACGCTGTGTACTACTCGGTCCTTTTGTGGTGTCCCGCGGGCACTGAGTTCCGGTTGTACTACAATTATTTTTATTCGCTGCTTTGATACCTCATATAATATTGAGGGCAGACTTGTGAGTATCAGTTTTACCTTAATAAATATACCTTCCACTGTACCTCCGGTGTATGTAGTTAGGGGTAACCCTAACTACATACACCGGAGGTACAGTGGAAGGTGAACCAACCGTGCAACTGAGAGGAATCAGGGAAACGCTGACTAACGCTGATAACAGGAGAAGGAATCTGTTGAATTTGAGGAAATTACTCCCACACCGGGCTTCTCTGAACACCCACCACTTACCTCATATGATTGGGGGCACAGAAGTGAACTGTGAGACCGGTTAAGGATATTTTACTAGAAGAGCTCCTGAGACATTTACGTTTGAATATCGTTAGACACTGTATAGACTGTGCGGATGAAACTCTGTATATGAACTTTTGAGTAGTATCCTCACTTCTTTCGTTTTATGTTACACTGGTTATTATACATATACATATATTAGGCAAGAAGTCGTTAGTGTATATATATATATTGTTTCAAATTAACTTTCCAATCAATTTTCTGGACGTAAAAGCCGCTTGTACCTTATTACAGACCAGACTATCAATCTCAATTTACCTTGTCATTTCTTTTAATAATTGGGGCTGTCCAACCTTCTTCTCATCTTATATCCGATACTGTGTATTAGCGTAACGCCGGTATTGTGAAGGATTGGTATTTACTCATTTATATATTGTATTTATCCTTCAGATGGATCCTCTGTATATGAATTAGTTCATTCACCCAGTAATAGTTATAATTGCTATTGCTTTCTACATAGGTTTTTATTTTTCACTATATTAGGGATTAGCGCTGTGTAGTCTACTAAATCTTCCCCCTACAAGTATTTAGTTTTAAATAGGAATACTTTAGTTAATAAGATTTAATTTATTTCATTAGATTAAAATTATATTTAAGTTAGGGGGGTGTTAGGGTTAGACTTAGCTTTAGGGGTTAATACATTTATTATAGTAGCGGCGAGGTCCGGTCAGCAGATTAGGGGTTAATACTTGAAGTTAGGTGGCGGCGATGTTAGGGAGGGCAGATTAGGGGTTAATACTATTTATTATAGTGTTTGCGAGGCGGGAGTGCAGCGTTTTAGGGGTTAATACATTTATTATAGTGGCGGCGAGGTCCGGTCGGCAGATTAGGGGTTAATAAGTGTAGGTAAGGTAGCGGCGATGTTGGGGGGGCAGATTAGGGGTTAATAAATATTATGTAGGTGTCGGTGATGTTAGGGGCAGCAGATTAGGGGTTCATAGGGATAATGTAGGTGGCGGCAGTGTCCGGAGCGGAAGATTAGGGGTTAATAATAAAATGCAGGTGTCAGCGATAGCGGGGGCGGCAGATTCAGGGTTAATAAGTGCAAGGTTAGGGGTGTTTAGACTCGGGGTTCATGTTAGGATGTTAGGTGCAGACTTAGAAACTGTTTCCCCATAGGAAACAATGGGGCTGCGTTGGGAGGTTAACGCTGCTTTTTTGCAGGTGTTAGGTTTTTTTTTTCAGCCCAAACTGCTCCATTGTTTCCTATGGGGGAATCGTGCACGAGCACGTTTTGGCAGCCTACCGCTACCGTAAGCAACGCTGGTATTGAGGGTTGAAGTGGCGGTAAATTCGGCTCAACGCACCCTTTTTGGAGCCTAACGCAGCCCCTTAGACAACTCTAAATACCAGCGTTGTTTGGAAGCAGCGGTAGGGAAAAAAGCTCCGTTAGCTACGCGGGTCTTTACCGACAAAACTCTAAATCTAGGCCATAATTAATTGATAGGAAGGTGTTAATGGAACTCAGCTGGTCATAAATCTAAGGTAGATTTAGGGCCAGAATCAGAAAGCTTCAATAGAGCATTGACCTACAATAGCATAAAATATAACCTCTTAAAATAAGCTCTTAAGGAATAGAAAACGTATCCCCTCCTAAAGAAGCTCTATAAATAAAATAAAAAAAATTGCACGTCTGGTAAGTCCGCCAGACGTTTATGTAACAAAATAAACAAGGCAGATATTTGACCTTTCAAAGAACTTGCCGATAAACCCTTCTCCAAACCTTCTTGGAGAAAACACAAAATTCTAGGAATTCGAACTCTACTCCAAGAGTAGCCTCTGGATTCACAACAATGCAGATATTTACGCCATATCTTGTAGTAAATCTTCCTGGTAACAGGCTTACGAGTCTGAATCATGGTCTCAATGACCGACTCAGAAAAACTATGCTTAGATAAAATTAAGCGTTCAATCTCCAAGCAGTCAGCTTCAGAGAAACTAGATTTGTGTGAAGGAAGGGCCCTTGAAGTAGAAGGTCCTTCCTCAGTGGAAGTCTCCAAGGAGGGAGAGATGGCATCTCCACTAGGTCTGCATACCAGATCCTGCGAAGCCACGCCGGTGCAATGAGGATCACCGACGCCCTCTCCTGTTTGATTCGAGCAATAACCCGAGGAAGGAGAGCAAATGGATGAAATAGGTATGCGAGACTGAAATTCCAAGGAACTGCCAGAACATCTATAAGTACAGTATGAGGATCCCTCGACCCATACCTCGGGAGCTTGGCATTCTGATGAGATGCCATGAGATCCAGATCTGATTTGATTTGAGAATCAAGTTGGAAAACAGTTCCGGAGGGAGTTTTAGCTCCCCCGGGTGAAAGGTCTGTCTGCTCAGAAAATCCGGTTCCCAGTTGTCCACTCCTGGAATGTGGATCGCAGACAGACAGCAATTGTGGGTCTCAGCCCACTGAATAATCTTGGCTACCTCTGTCAAGGTCAAGGAACTCTGAGTTCCTCCCTGATGGTTGATGTAAGCCACTGAAGTTATATTGTCCGATTGGAACCTGATAAACCGGGCCAAAGCTGAGGCCAGGCCAGAAGAGCATTGAAGATTGCCCTCAGCTCCAGAATGTTTATGGAGAGAACAGACTCCTCCCGAGTCTATGTCCGCTGAGCCTTTAGAGAGTCCCAGACTGCTCCCCATCCCAGCAGGCTGGCGTCCATTTTCATAATCACCCTGGTGGGTCTGCGAAAGCAGGTTCCCTGGGAGAGATGATCCGGGGACAACCACCAAAGAAGAGAATCTCTTGTCGCCTGAGACAGATCAGCATAATCCCCGTTCCATTGACTTGATGATGTCCATGGCAGCTACCATCAGACCGATTACCTCCATACATTGAGCCACTGACAGCCGAGGAGAGGACTGAAGGGCCAGACAAGAGTCGAAGATCTTTGAATTTCTGACCTCTGTCAGAAATATTTTCATAGATAGGGAATCTATTATGGTTCCCAAGAACACTACCCTTGTAGCTGGAATTAAGGAAGTCTTTCCTAGATTCACCTTCCATCCGTGAGAGCGCAGGAAGGATAACAGCATCTCTGTGTGGGAGTTGGCTTGTTGAAAGGATGGCGCCTGAACCAGGATGTCATCCAGAAAATGTGCCATTGCAATGCCCCTCAACCGGAGCACCGCCAACAGGGATCCCAGGACTTTTGAAAAAATTCTGGAAGCTGTGGCAAGGCCGAATGGAAGAGCCACAAACTGGAAGTGTTTGTCTTGAAATGCGAACCTCAGAAACTTGTGATGATCCCTGTGGATGGGAACATGCAGGTACGTGTCCTTTAAATCTACTGTTGTCATAAATTGACCTTCTTGAACCAAGGGAAGAATGGAACGAATAGTTTCCATCTCGGTACTCTGTAGAACTTGTTTAGACTTTTGAGATCTAGAATTGATCTGAAAGCTCCCTCTTTTTTGGGAACCCACAAACAAATTGAAGTAAAATCCTAGACCCTGTTCCTGCAAACAGGAACTATTACTGCCAGGTCGGAAAGGTCTTGAACACGGTGTAAGAATGCCTCTCTTTTTATCTGGTCTACAGATAATCTTGAGAGCAGAAACCTGCCCCTGGGAGGAAAGGTGTTGAACTCTAGTTTGTATCCTTGGGACACAATGTCCACCGCCCAGGGATCCTGAACATCCCGAACCCAAGCCTGAGCAAAGAAAGAAAGTCTGCCCCCCACAAGACATGGGGGCAGACCCATCATGCTGACTAAGTCAGTAGCAGGCTTCTTAGATTGCTTTCCCTTGTTCCAAGATTGGTTGGACCTCCAGGAAGGATTGGACTGTTCCTGCTTTGTAGAGGAAGGCTTACCCTTGAAGTTTCAAAAGGAACAAAAATTACTCTGACGTCCCTTCTGCTTATTCCTCTTATCCTGAGGAAGGAAATGACTCTTTCCTCCCGTAATGTCGGAAATAATTTCCACCAATCCAATACGGCAAATCCAGACATATTAGCTCCAAGTTTGATAACCTGTATGGAAGCATCCGTAATAAACGAATTGGCCAACTTAAGGGCTTTGATCCTATCCTGGATCTCTTCAAAGGGAGTGTCTGTCTGAATAGAATCAGACAACGCATCAAACCAGTATGCCGTTGCACTAGTGACGGTAGCAATACACACCGCAGGTTGCCATTGTAAACCCTGGTGTACATACATCTTTCTGAACAACCCCTCAAACTTCTTATCCATAGGATCTTTAAAGGAACAACTATCCTCTATGGGAATAGTGGCTCTCTTAGCTAAAGTGGAAATTGCCCCTTCCACCTTGGGGGACCGTCTGCCAAGACTCCTTGATAGAGTCAGCAATAGGAAACATCTTCTTAAAAATAGGGGATGGAGAAAAAGGGATACCCAGTTTCTCCCATTCCCTAGCAATAATCTCTGTAGCCCGATCTGGTACAGGAAAAACCTCCACCATGGAAGGTACATCAAAATATTTAGTTTACTTCTTAGGATTGACTACGACAGTAGTGTCGGAGTTGTCCAAGGTAGCCCAAACCTCCTTAAGCAACAAACAGAGGTGCTCCAGCTTAAATCTAAATGATACCACTTCAGTATCAGATAAAGGAGTTACACTGTCTGAATCTGAGATTTTACCCTCAGATGCCACCAAAGTACCTTCCTCCTTAGATTTCTGGGAAGAAACATTCTGGACAGTCGTGACTGAGTCAGACACCTTATTCCCTAAATCTTTAGATTTCCTCTTGCGCTTTCCCTGCAGCATGGGACAAGCAGACAACGCATCAGTTACTGCAGAAGACATAAGGGTAGCGATGTCTTGCAATGAAACTCCAACCGGAGCTTGTGAGGAAGCGCAGGGCACTATATGTGTGGCCGACAAATTTTGGGACATTTGAGGAGAAAGCTGCCGCATATCTGGAACATTTGCAGGAGACCCTTGAACAGCATGCTCTTTAGACAATGCTGGCTCAGATTCAAACAGCCTATCCCTGTAATGCAATGTTCTCATAATATATGAGGAACAGAAAGGGATTGGTGGAACAGAACAGAAAGGGATCCACAATAGCATCAAAACATAAAGTACATGTAACATTCTGCAGGGCCTCTTGGTCCATGTTTACCCAAGAATTAACCAAATAAAAAATAAAATGCTTTTATTTGACTTTTATTTTTTATCACAAACAAAAACGGTACTGTCCCTTTAAATTTTAAACGATAATCTTTTTTCCTTTCTTTTTTATGTGTGACACAAAAACGTCTTACAACAACCCAGATAGCCTCTACACCTCAGCCAGCCCTGCTGAGGTGCCTACCTGTCCTGCTGACCGCAGGAATAGATAACTGCCCAGTTAGTAGATGAATCCGGACTCAACTAGAAACTGCTCCCCTCGGTATCCACTTTATAAAACACTTCACACAGAAAGCGGAACCGCAATTATAAGAAGCACCTCCGACACACGGGAACTGAGTATGAATGAAAGGAAGCGCGCAAATTTTTTGCCACTTCTAACAACAGACCCGTCCATCGTGGGCGTTACAACCAGAAACTCCCGTCCGGCATTAACTTTTTACAAAATAAGTCGCTGGGAGAATAAAACCACCATAGGCGAATAATAAAAGTGAACTAATACTATAGTTCTTTCCTCACGTCTCCAGTGCCTGCACAAACTGCCTGTCATGTCTTATAACTGACAATAGGATAAATGAGTCCCAACAGACAGACTGTTAAAATGCCAATATTTTTCTGCTTGTCCTAGAAAAATAAACTTAGCGCTTAACTCCATGAAATCTGCCTGGCAGCAGGGCAGCTCACTAGGTTTAAGAGGTATCCTCCCTCACATGGACCTGTGGAAGAAAAAAAATAAAGACTGAGTAATCTTACTCAGGCTTTTTAATATTAGGGCAGCATTAAATACATGGGAGGCGCAGTGAGTATTGTACCCCACAAGTTCCCATTGCTTGAAAGCCACCACTGCTCTACTGAAGAGACTGACATGGGCTATGGCTACACCCCAGGACAAACTTGTACTGCTGAAAAAACAAAATTTATGCTTACCTGATAAATTTCTTTCTTTTGCGATGTACCGAGTCCACGGATTCATCCTAACTTGTAGGATATTGTCCTTCCTGACAGGAAGTAGCAAAGAGAGCACCACAGCAGAGCTGTCTATATAGCTCCCCCCTTAACTCCACCCCCCAGTCATTCGACCGAAGGCCAAGGAAGAAAAGGAGAAACTATAAGGTGCAGAGGTGACTGAAGTTTACATAAAAAAAAATACTATCTGTCTTGAATAGACAGGGCGGGCCGTGGACTCGGTACATCGCAAAAGAAAGAAATTTATCAGGTAAGCATAAATTTTGTTTTCTTTTGCATGATGTACCGAGTCCACGGATTCATCCAAACTTGTGGGATACCAATACCAAAGCTTTAGGACACGGATGAAGGGAGGGACAAGACAGGAACCTAAACGGAAGGCACCACTGCTTGCAAAACCTTTCTCCCAAAAATAGCTTCCGACGAAGCTAAAGTATCAAATTTATAAAATTTTGAAAAGGTATGAAGTGACGACCAAGTCGCAGCCTTACAAATCTGTTCAACAGAAGCATCATTTTTAAAAGCCCATGTGGAAGCTACCGCTCTAGTAGAATGAGCTGTAATCCTTTCAGGAGGCTGCTGTCCAGCAGTCTCATAAGCCAAACGGATGATGCTTTTCAGCCAAAAGGAAAGAGAAGTCGCCGTAGCCTTTTGACCCCTACGCTTTCCAGAATAGACAACAAACAAAGAAGATGTTTGACGAAAATCTTGGGTTGCCTGCAAATAAAATTTCAAACCACGAACCGCATCCAAGTTTTGCAACAGACGTTCCTTCTTACAAGAAGGATTAGGACACAGAGAAGGAACAACAATTTCTTGATTGATATTCCTGTTAGTAACAACCTTAGGTAGGAACCCAGACTTGGTACGCAAAACCACCTTATCAGCAGGGAACACAAGATATGGAGAGTCACATTGTAATGCAGATAGTTCAGAAACTCTTCGAGCTGAAGAGATAGCAACAAGGAACAAAACTTTCCAAGATAAAAACGTAATATCTATGGAATGCATGGGTTCAAACGGAACCCCCTGAAGAACTCTAAGAACTAAATTCAGACTCCATGGCGGAGCAATAGGTTTAAACACAGGCTTAAGTCTAACTAAAGCCTGACAAATAGCCCGAACGTCTGGAACATCTGCCAGACGCTTGTGCAACAAAATAGACAGAGCAGATATCAGTCCCTTTAGGGAACTAGCTGATAATCCTTTCTCCAATCCCTCTTGGAGAAAAGACAAAATCCTAGCAACCCTGATTTTACTCCAGGAGAAGCCTTCGGATTTGCACCAAAAAAGATATTTAAGCCATATCTTATGATAAATTTTCCTGGTAACAGGCTTTCGAGCCTGAATCAAGGTATTTATGACTGACTCAGAGAAACCCCGCTTTGATAGAATCAAGCGTTCAATCTCCAAGCAGTTAGTTGCAGAGAAATTAGATTTGGATGCTTGAATGGACCTTGAATCAGAAGGTCCTGTCTCAATGGCAGAGACCATGGTGGAAGGGATGACATGTTCACCAGGTCTGCATACCAAATCCTGCGCGGCCACGCAGGCGCTATCAAAATCACTGATGCTCTCTCCTGTTTGATTCTGGCAATCAGACGAGGAAGGAGAGGGAAAGGTGGAAACACATGAGCCAGGTTGAACGACCAGGGTACTGCTAGAGCATCTATCAGCACAGCCTGAGGATCCCTTGACCTGGAGCCGTAACGAGGAAGTTTGGCGTTCTGACGAGACGCCATCAGATCCAACTCTGGTGTGCCCCATAGCCGAACCAGCTGAGCAAACACCTCCGGATGAAGTTCCCACTCCCCCGGATGAAAAGTCTGACGACTTAGAAAATCTGCCTCCCAGTTCTCTACACCTGGGACATAGATGGCTGACAGATGGCAAGAGTGAGCCTCTGCCCATTGGATTATCCTTGAGACCTCTATCATCGCTAAGGAACTCTTTGTTCCGCCCTGATGATTGATATGTCACAGTTGTGATGTTGTCCGACTGAAACCTGATGAATCTGGCAGAAGCCAGCTGAGGCCATGCCTGGAGAGCATTGAATGTCGCTCTTAATTCCAGAATATTTATCGGTAGGAGAGCCTCCTCCCGAGTCCACAAACCCTGAGCTTTCAGGGGATTCCAGACTGCACCCCAGCCCAGAAGACTGGCGTCTGTCATCACTATAACCCATTCTGGGTTGCGGAAACACATTCCCTGGGACAGATGATCCTGTGACAACCACCAAAGAAGAGAGTCTCTGGTTTCTTGATCCAGATTTATCTGAGGAGATAAATCCACATAATCCCCATTCCACTAATTGAGCATGCATAGTTGCAGTGGTCTGAGATGCAAGCGAGCAAACGGAACTATGTCCATTGCCGCTACCATTAGTCCGATTACCTCCATACACTGAGCCACTGACGGCCGAGGAATGGAATGAAGAGCTCGGCAGGTGGACAAAATCTTTGATTTCCTGACCTCCGTCAGAAATATTTTCATGTCCACCGAGTCTATCAGAGTCCCTAGAAATGAAACTCTTGAGAGGGGGGAAAAGAGAACTCTTTTTTTACGTTCACTTTCCACCCGTGAGACCTTAGAAAGGCCAACACTAAGTCCGTGTGAGACTTGGCTAGTTGGAAGGACGACGCTTGAATTAGAATGTCGTCTAGATAAGGCGCCACTGCTATGCCCCATGGCCTTAGAACTGGCAGAAGGGACCCTAGCACCTTCGTGAAGATTTGCGGCGCCGTGGCCAACCCGAAAGGAAGAGCCACAAACTGTCCAGAAAGGCGAACCTGAGGAACTGGTGATGATCTTTGTGGATAGGAATGTGCAGATACGCATCCTTTAAATCCACGGTGGTCATATATTGACCCTCCTGGATCAATGGTAAGATAGTCCGAATGGTCTCCATCTTGAAAGATGGAACTCTTAGGAATTGGTTTAGGATCTTGAGATCCAGAATTGGTCTGAAGGTTCCCTCCTTTTTGGGAACTATAAACAGATTGGAGTAGAACCCCTGCCCCTGTTCTTTGCTTTTGGAACTGGGCAGATCACTACCATGGTAAAAAGGTGTTCTACACAGCGTAAGAACGCATCTCTTTTTGTCGGATTTACAGACAATTGAGAAAGATGGAACCTTTGAAATCTAGGGGAATCCTTGAAATCTAGAAGGTATCCCTGGGTTACAATTTCTACTGCCCAGGAATCCTGAACGTCTCTTGCCCAGGCCTGAGCAAAGAGAGAGAGTCTGCCCCCTACTAATTCCGGTCCCGGATCGGGGGCTACCCCTTCATGCTGACTTAGTGGCAGCAGCAGGCTTTTTGGCCTGTTTACCCTTGTTCCAAGCCTGATTAGGTCTCCAGGTTGGCTTGGATTGAGCAAAGTTCCCCTCTTGCTTTGCAGCAGGGGAAGAGGTAGAGGGACCACTCTTGAAGTTTCGAAAGGAACGAAAATTATTTTGTTTGGTCCTTGTCTTATTTGACTTATCCTGAGGGAGGGTATGACCCTTCCCTCCAGTAATGTCTGAAATTATCTCTTTCAATGCAGGCCCGAATAGGGTCTTACCTTTGAAAGGGATGGACAAAAGCTTAGATTTAGATGACACATCAGCTGACCAGGACTTAAGCCATAATGCTCTATGCGCTAAAATGTCAAAACCTGAATTCTTAGCCGCTATTTAGCAAGATGAAAAGCGGCGTCTGTAATAAAAGAATTAGCCAACTTAAGAGCCTTAATTCTGTCCAAAATATCATCTAGTGGGGTCTCCATCTGAAGAGCCTCTTCTAGAGCCTCAAACCAAAAGGCAGCTGCAGTGGTTACAGGAACAATGCATACTATAGGTTGAAGAAGAAAACCTTGATGAACAAAAATTTTCTTTAGGAGACCCTAATTTTTTATCCATAGGATCAATGAAAGCACAACTGTCTTCAATAGGTATAGTTGTACGCTTAGCCAGGGTAGAAATAGCTCCCTCCACCTTAGGGACCGTCTGCCATGAGTCCTTTATGGTGTCAGAAATGGGAAACATTTTCTTAAAAACAGGAGGGGGAGAGAACGGAATACCTGGTTTATCCCACTCCTTAGTAACAATGTCCGAAATCCTCTTAGGGACCGGAAACACATCAGTGTAAACAGGAACCTCTAAATATTTGTCCATTTTACACAATTTCTCTGGAACTACAATAGGGTGACAATCATCCAGAGTAGCTAAAACCTCCCTGAGCAATAAGCGGAGGTGCTCTAGCTTAAATTTAAATGCCGTCATATCTGAATCTGTCTGAGAGAACATCTTTCCTGAATCAGAAATCTCTCCATCAGACAGCAAATCCCTCATCCCTACTTCAGAACATTGTGAGGGAATATCGGATACGGCTACTAAAGCGTCAGAAGGCTCAGCATTTGTTCTTAACCCAGAGCTACTGCGCTTCCCTTGCAACCTAGGCAGCTTAGATAAAACCTCTGTGAGGGTAGTATTCATAACTGAAGCCATATCTTGCAAGGTGAAAGAATTAGACGCACTAGAAGTACTTGGCGTCGCTTGTGCGGGTGTTACTGGTTGTGACACTTGGGGAGAACTAGATGGCAAAACCTGATTTCCTTCTGTCTGAGAATCATCTAATAATTTTATAAGTCAAAATATGCTGTTTGCAATTTATAGCTATATCAGTACAAGTGGGACACATTCTAAGAGGGGGTTCCACAATGGCTTCTAAACAAATTGAGCAATGAGTTTCCTTAGTGTCAGACATGTTTAACAGACTAGTAATAAAGCAAGCAAGCTTGGAAAACACTTTATTTAATGAAAAAAACAAAATTTGCAAAAACGGTACTGTGCCTTTAAGAGAAAAAAAAGGCATACACAAACTGCAAAACAGGTTAAAATTGCTTCAATTTTTCTGAAATTTTAACAGTGTACCCACTAAGCTTTAGAAGAATTGCACCACAAGTAACAAAGCAATAGACCCCCAAATGAAAAAAACGGATTGATAAGTGTCTAAAACCGGTTAAAACCCCTATTAGCACCTTGCCACAGCTCTGCTGTGGCCCTACCTGCCCTTAGGAAGCGAAAATATTGGGTTTAAAGCTTCAATTAGTCCCTCAAAAAACTCTCAGGACCTCAGGAGAAGTTGATTGCTGCTTGTAAATGTAGGCCCCGCCCACCTCAGTCAATGTTGCTGGGGCCTACACAAAACTAACAAACCCTGCCTGAAAGCCATGTGGGTTATAAACAACCCCAAAGAACCCTCAAGCAAATGTCCCATAAAACAGAAAATGTTACTCCCAGGCACAAAACCATTTGTCCCAAATTCACATAACAAACTAAGTGCCCACAAAAAATTAACCCTTTATGCAAGATAGTAAAAACCTCTGATAACACTAGGATTACTGCTTACCCTTCCCCTAATTGGGACACTGTTAGCCTTTCTGAGTTAACACAGTCTCTGCCGAAAATATGACTGAACATACCTCATTGCTGTATAGCAAGAAACCGTTCCTCACACTGAAGTTTTCCTGTACTCCTCAGCTCATGTGGGAACAGCAGTGGACCTTAGTTACAAATGCTAAGATCATCATCCTCCAGGCAGAAATCTTCATCTATGTCCTGCCTGAGAGTAAATAGTACAACACAGGTACCATTTAAAAATAACAAACACTTGATTGAAGATAAAATAAAACTAACAGTTTAACACCTCTTCTCTTTACTCTTCCTGCTTAGAGCCAGCAAAGAGAATGACTGGGGGGTGGAGTTAAGGGGGGAGCTATATAGACAGCTCTGCTGTGGTGCTCTCTTTGCTACTTCCTGTCAGGAAGGACAATATCCCACAAGTTAGGATGAATCCGTGGACTCGGTACATCATGCAAAAGAAATAAAGTTTTGCTTGAAGAATCTTCTCCAAACACCTAAACTTTACCACCTCCTTGCTCTTAAAGGGACACTGAACCCAAATTTTTTCTTTCGCGATTCAGATAGAGCATGCAATTTTAATCAACTTTCTAATTTACTCCTATTATCAATTTTTCTTCGTTCTCTTGCTATCTTTATTTGAAAAATAAGGCATCTAAGCTTTTTTTTTGTCTCAGACCTCTGGACAGCACTTTTTTTTTTATTGGTGGATGAATTTATCCACCAATCAGCAAGGACAACCCAGGTTGTTCACCAAAAACAAAATTTATGCTTACCTGATAAATTTCTCTCTTGTGGTGTATCCAGTCCACGGGTTCATCCATTACTTGTGGGATATTCTCCTTCCCAACAGGAAGTTGCAAGAGGACACCCACAGCAGAGCTGTCTATATAGCTCCTCCCCTAACCCCCACCTCCAGTCATTCGACCAAATACAAGTAGAAAAAGGAGAAACTATAGGGTGCAGTGGTGACTGTAGTTTAAAAAATAAAAACACCTGCCTTAAAGTGACAGGGCGGGCCATGGACTGGATACACCACAAGAGAAAGAAATTTATCAGGTAAGCATAAATTTTGTTTTCTCTTGTAAGGTGTATCCAGTCCACGGGTTCATCCATTACTTGTGGGATACCAATACGAAAGCTTTAGGACACGGATGAAGGGAGGGACAAGGCAGGCACTTAAACGGAAGGCACCACTGCCTGCAAGACCTTTCTCCCAAAAATAGCCTCCGAAGAAGCAAAAGTATCAAATTTGTAGAATTTAGAAAAAGTATGAAGCGAAGACCAAGTCACCGCCTTACAAATCTGTTTAACAGAGGCCTCATGTTTAAAAGCCCATGTGGAAGCTACCGCTCTAGTGGAATGAGCTGTAATTTTTTCAGGAGGCTGCTGGCCAGCAATCTCATAAGCTAAACGGATAATGCTTCTCAGCCAAAAAGAAAGAGAAGTTGCCAAAGCCTTTTGGCCTCTCCTCTTTCCAGAGTAGACAACAAACAATGCAGATGTTTGACGAAAATCCTTAATAGCTTGCAAATAAAACTTTAAAGCACGAACCACGTCAAGATTGTGTAACAGACGTTCCTTCTTTGAAGAAGGATTAGGACACAGAGATGGAACAACAATTTCCTGATTGATATTCTTGTTAGATACCACCTTAGGAAGAAACCCAGGTTTGGTACGCAAAACTACCTTATCTGCATGGAAGATCAGATAAGGGGAATCACACTGTAAGGCAGATAACTCTGAAACTCTTCGAGCTGAAGAGATAGCTACTAGGAACAGAACTTTCCAAGATAAAAGCTTGATATCTATGGAATGCAGAGGTTCAAACGGAACCCCTTGCAGAACCTCAAGAACTAAATTTAAACTCCATGGCTGAGCAACAGGTTTAAACACAGGCTTGATTCTAACTAAAGCCTGACAAAACGCCTGAAGGCCTGGAACATCAGCCAGACGCTTATGCAAAAGAATAGACAGGGCAGAAATCTGTCCCTTTAAGGAACTTGCCGATAATCCCTTTTCCAATCCTTCTTGGAGAAAGGATAATATCCTAGGAATCCTGACCGTACTCCACGAGTAACCCTTGGATTCACACCAATGAAGATATTTACACCATATCTTATGATAGATTTTCCTGGTGACAGGTTTTCGAGCCTGAATCAAGGTATCAATGACCGACTCGGAGAGACCATGTTTTGATAAAATCAAGCGTTCAATCTCCAAGCAGTCAGACGCAGAGAAGTTAGATTTGGATGTTTGAATGGACCTTGGAGTAGAAGGTCCTGCCTCAGCGGCAGAGTCCATGGTGGAAAGGATGACATGTCCACCAGATCTGCATACCAAGTCCTGCGTGGCCACGCGGGTGCTATCAAAATCACCGAAGCTCTCTCCTGCTTGATCTTGGCAATCAGACGAGGGAGGAGAGGAAATGGTGGAACCACATAAGCCAGGCTGCATCTATCAGCGTTGCCTAAGGATCCCTTGACCTGGACCCGCAACAAGGAAGTTTGGAGTTCTGACGAGACGCCATCAGATCCAGTTCTGGTTTTCCCCATAGTTGAATCAGCTGGGCAAAAACCTCCGGGTGGAGCTCCCACTCCCCCGGATGAAAAGTCTGCCGACTTAGAAAGTCCGCCTCCCAGTTCTCTACTCCTGGGATATGGATAGCTGAGAGATGGCAAGAGTGAACCTCTGTCCATAGCATTATCCTGGAAACCTCCATCATTGCCAGGGGACTCCTTGTTCCCCCCTGATGGTTGATATAAGCTACAGTCGTGATATTGTCCGACTGAAATCTGATGAATCTGACCGCATTTAGTTGAGGCCAAGCCTGAAGAGCATTGAATATTGCTCTTAGCTCCAGAATGTTTATTGGAAGGAGGGCCTCCTCCTGAGTCCACGAACCCTGAGCCTTCAGGGAATTCCAGACTGCGCCCCAGCCCAGAAGGCTGGCATCTGTCGTCACTATAGTCCACTCCAGCCTGCGGAAACTCATTCCCCTGGACAGATGGACCCGAGATAACTACCAGAGAAGAGAATCCCTGGTCTCTTGATCCAGATTTAGCAGAGGAGACAAATCTGTGTAGTCCCCATTCCACTGATTGAGCATGCAAAGTTGCAGTGGTCTGAGATGTAGGCGGGCAAACGGAACTATGTCCATTGCCGCTACCATTAGGCCGATCATTTCCATACACTGAGCCACTGACGGCCGAGAAGTGGAATGAAGAGCACGGCAGGAAGTTAGAAGCTTTGATATCCTGACCTCTGTCAGAAAAATCAGGAACCTAGGAAGGAAACTCTTGTGAGAGGAGAAAGAGAACACTTTTCTCTGTTCACTTTCTACCCCTGAGACCTCAGAAAGGCCAGAACAATGTCTGTATGGGACTTGGCAAGTAGAAAAGTCAAAGCATGGATTAGAATGTCGTCTAAGTAAGGCACCACCGCTATGCCCCGCGGCCTTAGAACAGCCAGAAGGGACCCTAGAACCTTCGTAAAGATTCTTGGCGCCGTGGCTAACCCGAAAGGAAGAGCCACAAACTGGTAATGCCTGTCTAGGAAGGCGAACCTGAGGAATTGATGATGATCTCTGTGAATCGGAATGTGGAGATAAGCATCCTTTAAGTCCACAGTAGTCATACATTGACCCTCCTGGATCATAGGGAGGATGGTTCGGATTGTCTCCATCTTGAAGGATGGGACCCTGAGAAATTTGTTTAGGATCTTGAGATCCAAGATTGGTCTGAAAGTTCCCTCTTTTTTGGGAACTATAAACAGGTTTGAGGGTCTGCCCCTGACTAGATCCAGTCCCGAATCGGGGGCTACTCCTTCATGCTGTCTTAGAGGCAGCAGCAGGTTTTTGGCCTGCTTCCCCTTGTTCCAAGCCTGGTTAGGTCTCCAGACTGGTTTGGACTGGGCGAAATTTCCCTCTTGTTTTGCATTAGAGGAAGCTGAAGCTGCGCCACTTTTGAAGTTTCGAAAAGAATGAAAATTATTCTGTTTGGTCCTTAATTTATTGGACCTATCCTGAGGAAGGGCGTGACCTTTTCCTCCGGTAATATCAGAGATGATCTCCTTCAGGCCAGGCCCGAATAGAGTCTGTCCCTTGAAGGGGATGTTAAGAAGCTTAGACTTTGAAGTAACGTCTGCTGACCAGGACTTAAGCCATAGCGCCCTACGCGCCAGAATGGCAAAACCTGAATTCTTAGCCATTAGCTTGGTTAAATGAAAAACGGCGTCAGAAATAAAGGAATTAGCTAACTCAAGAGCTTTAATCCTGTCTAAAATATCATCTAACGGGGTCTCCACCTGTAGAGCCTCCTCAAGATACTCGAACCAGAAAGCCGCTGCAGCAGTAACTGGGGCAATGCATGCAAGAGGCTGGAGGATAAAACCTTGATGTATAAAAATTTTCTTAAGAAGACCCTCCAATTTTTTATCCATAGGATCTAGGAAAGCACAACTGTCCTCAACAGGGATAGTTGTACGCTTAGCTAGGGTAGAGACTGCTTCCTCCACCTTAGGGACCGTCTGCCACGAGTCCCGTATGGCGGCATCTATGGGAAACATCTTTTTAAAAGCAGGAGGGGGAGAGAACGGCACACCTGGTCTATCCCATTCCTTAGTAATAATTTCCAAAAATCTCTTAGGGACTGGAAAAACATCAGTGTAAACAGGCACTGCAAAGTATTTGTCCATCTTACACAATTTCTCTAGAACTGCAATGAGTTCACAGTCATCCAAAAACCTCCCTAAGCAATAAGCGGAGGTGTTCAAGCTTAAATTTAAAAGCTGTCATTTCAGAATCAGACTGAAACAACGCCTTCCCTGAATCTGAAATGTCACCCTCAAATAGAAGCTCTCCTGCCTCGGCTTCTGAGTATTGTGAGGGTATATCGGACACAGGTATTAAAGCGTCAGAAAGCTCTGCATTTGTTCTAGCCCCAGAGCTGTCTTGCTTTCCTTGTAACCCTGGAAGTTTGGACAATACCTCTGAGAGGGTAGCATTCATAACTGCCGCCATGTCCTGTAAGGTAAAAGAATTAGACGCGCTAGATGTACTTGGCGTCACTTGAGCGGGAGTTATAGGTTCTGACACGTGGGGAGAGCTAGATGGCATAATCTCCCTTTTTTCAGTCAGAGAATTCTCTGGAGATAAATCTTTAAGCGCCATAATATGGTCTTTATAGTTTATAGAAATTTCTAAGAGGGGGTTCCACAATGGCTTCCAAACATATTGAACAAGGAGTTTCCTCTATGCCAGACATGTTTAACAGACTAGTAATGAGACAAGCAAGCTTGGAAAACACTTTAATAAAGGTGAAACAGCAATTAAACAAAAACGTTACTGTGCGAGAAAAAAATAGCACTTAAACTGCAAAACAGTGTAAAAATACAGTAAAGTCTTCGAAATTTTTACAGTATGTGTAAGGGACTAAAGCAACATTGCACCCACTTGCAAATGGATGATTAACCCCTTAGCCCCCAAACCGGATTTAAAAAACGTCAACCACCGGTAAAAAACAGAGCACCTTGCCCCAGCTCTGCTGAGGCTCCTACCTGCCCTTTAGTGAAGAAATAAACCCTTTATGATTGTCCTCAGATGCCAGAGGACTCCTCTAGGGAAGCTGGATGTCTCAGTCTGCAGGAAACTGCGCATCTAGAGCGAGAAAATAGGCCCTTCCCACCATGTACTGGATGTCAGAGGGGCCTTAAGAAAGTACTCCTAGGAGTATCTGACTAGCCAAACTAGGAACTAGGAAACTAGGCCCCAAATAAAGACTTATCTCCCTCAGAGAAAAAACGTTCTATTTATGAAAACATGCAAACGTTTTGTCACTAAGTAATATGAGTATTAACATGAGTATTACCATGTTTTGTAAGCATGATCCCAGTCGTTGTTAAATCACTGCATCTAGCTTACCTCAAATATACAAGGCTCTGTCAGCATTTTCTAGAACTTATTCATCTCTCTAGAAATAAAAATACTGAACATACCTCAAAGCAGGTAATCTGCAGACCGTTCCCCCAACTGAAGTTTTCCCATACTCTTCAGTTATCTGTGAGATCAGCAATGGACCTTAGTTACAAATCGCTAAGATCATCAACCTCCAGGCAGAATTATTCTTCTAATTTCTGCCTGAGAGTAAAACAGTACAACGCCGGTACCGTTTAAAAAACAGAATTTATGTTTACCTGATAAATTTCTTTCTCCTACGGTGTATCCGGTCCACGGCTTCATCCTTACTTGTGTGATATTCTCATTCCCTACAGGAAGTGGCAAAGAGAGCACACAGCAAAGCTGTCCATATAGCTCCCCCTCTGGCTCCGCCCCCCAGTCATTCGACCGACGGTTAGGAGAAAAAGGAGAACCATAGGGTGCAGTGGTGTCTGTAGTGTACAAAAATTTAAACCTGACTAAATGCCAGGGCGGGCCGTGGACCGGATACACCGTAGGAGAAAGAAATTTATCAGGTAAACATAAATTCTGTTTTCTCCTACATTGGTGTATCCGGTCCACGGCTTCATCCTTACTTGTGGGAACCAATACCAAAGCTTTAGGACACGGATGAAGGGAGGGAACAAGTCTGGTAATCTAAACGGAAGGCACCACTGCTTGTAAAACCTTTCTCCCAAAAATAGCCTCCGAAGAAGCATAAGTATCGAATTTGTAAAATTTGGCAAATGTATGCAGAGTAGACCACGTTGCTGCCTTACAGATCTGTTCAACAGAAGCCTCGTTCTTGAAAGCCCATGTGGAAGCCACAGCTCTAGTAGAATGAGCTGTAATTCGTTCAGGAGGCTGCCGTCCGGCAGTCTCATAAGCCAATCGGATGATGCTTTTAAGCCAGAAGGAGAGAGAGGTCGCAGTAGCTTTCTGACCTCTCCTCTTACCAGAATAGACGACAAACAAGGATGATGTCTGTCTGAAATCCTTTGTTGCTTCTAGATAGAATTTTAAAGCACGAACCACATCTAGATTGTGTAAAAAACGTTCCTTTTTAGAAACTGGATTTGGACACAGAGAAGGAACAACTATTTCCTGGTTAATATTCCTATTGGAAACCACTTTTGGAAGAAAACCAGGCTTGGTACGTAAAACTACCTTATCCGTATGAAACACCAGATAGGGTGAATTATATTGCAAAGCCGACAATTCAGAAACTCTTCTAGCAGAAGAAATAGCAACCAAAAACAAAACTTTCCAAGATAGTAACTTAATATCTATGGAATGTAAAGGTTCAAACGGAACCCCTTGAAGAACTGAAAGAACTAAGTTTAGACTCCATGGAGGAGTCAAAGGTCTGTAGACAGGCTTGATTCTGACTAACGCCTGTACGAATGCCTGAACATCTGGCACGGCTGCCAGACGTTTGTGCAACAAGACAGACAGAGCAGATATCTGTCCTTTTAGAGAACTAGCTGACAGACCTTTCTCCAATCCCTCTTGGAGAAAGGAAAGTATCCTTGGAATCCTTATCTTACTCCACGAGTAACTATTGGATTCGCACCAGCAAAGATATTTCCGCCATATCTTATGGTAAATTTTCCTGGTGACAGGCTTTCTATCCTGGATCAGAGTATCTATAACTGATTCCGAAAACCCACGCTTGGCTAGAATCAAGCGTTCACTCTCCAAGCAGTCAGTTGCAGAGAAACTAGGTTTGGATGTTCGAATGGACCTTGTACTAGAAGGTCCTGTCTCAAAGGTAGCTTCCATGGTGGAGCCGATGACATATTCACCAGGTCTGCATACCAAGTCCTGCGTGGCCATGCAGGAGCTATTAGAATTACCGAAGCCTTCTCCTGTTTGATCCTGGCTACTAGCCTGGGGAGGAGAGGAAACGGTGGAAAGACATAAGCTAGATTGAACGACCAAGGCGCCACTAAGGCATCTATCAATGTCACCTTGGGATCCCTGGACCTGGACCCGTAGCGTGGAACCTTGGAGTTCTAGCGAGACGCCATCAGATCCAGATGGCGTCTCGCTTTCCATCCGGGGGAGTTCCCACTCCCCCGGATGGAAAGTCTGACGACTCAGATAATCCGCTTCCCAGTTGTCTACACCTGGGATGTGAATTGCTGATAGGTGGCAGGAGTGATCCTCTGCCCAATTGATGATCCTGGATACCTCCCTCATCGCCAGGGAACTCTTTGTTCCCCCCTGATGATTGAGGTACGCTACAGTCGTCATGTTGTCCGACTGAAATCTTATGAATTTGGCCTCCGCTAGTTGAGGCCATGCCAGGAGCGCATTGAATATCGCTCTTAGTTCCAAAATGTTTATCGGGAGAAGAGATTCTTCCCGAGACCATAGACCCTGAGTTTTCAGGGAGTCCCAGACCGCGCCCCAGCCTAAGAGACTGGCGTCGGTCGTGACAATGATCCACTCCGGTCTGCGGAAACTCATTCCCTGAGACAGGTGATCCTGAGACAACCACCAGAGGAGCGAGTCTCTGGTTCTCTGGTCCATTTGTATCTGGGGAGACAAATCCGCATAATCCCCATTCCACTGCTTGAGCATGCACAGTTGCAGTGGTCTGAGATGAATTCTGGCAAAAGGGACTATGTCCATTGCCGCAACCATTAGACCGATTACCTCCATGCACTGAGCCACAGAAGGCTGAGGAATGGCATGAAGAACTCGACAAGCATTTTAAAGTTTTGACTTCCTGACCTCCGTCAGAAAAATTTTCATCTCTACCGAGTCTATTATTGTTCCCAGGAAGGGAACCCTTGTGACCGGGGACAGAGAACTTTTTTCTACGTTCACCTTCCACCCGTGAGACCTTAGAAAGGCTAGAACAATATCCGTATGAGCCTTTGCTTTGTGGAAGGACGACGCCTGAATTAAGATGTCGTCTAGGTAAGGTGCTACCGCAATGCCCCTTGGCCTTAGCACTGCAAGAAGGGACCCTAACACCTTTGTGAAAATTCTTGGAGCAGTGGCCAATCCGAAGGGAAGAGCCACAAACTGATAATGATTGTCCAGGAAGGAGAACCTTAGGAACTGATGGTGAACCTTGTGGATCGGAATATGCAGGTATGCATCCTTTAGGTCCACGGTAGTCATATATTGACCCTTCTGGATCATTGGTAAAATTGTTCGAATAGTTTCCATTTTGAATGATGGAACTCTGAGGAATTTGTTTAGGATTTTTAAATCCAGAATTGGCCTGAACGTTCCCTCCTTTTTGGGAACTACAAACAGGTTTGAGTAAAAACCCAGTCCTTGTTCTGCTTTCGGAACTGGGTGTATCACTCCCATCCTTAAAAGGTCTTCTACGCAATGTAAGAATGCCCGTCTCTTTGTCTGCTCTAAAGACAAGCGAGACATGTGAAACCTTCCCTTTGGGGGAAGGTCCTTGAATTCTTGAAGATATCCCTGAGAGACAATCTCTAAAGCCCAGGGGTCTGGGACATCTCTTGCCCAAGCCTGAGCAAAGAGAGAGTCTGCCCCCTACCAGACCCGGTCCCGGGTCGGGGGCTATCCTTTCATGCTGATTTGGTAGCAGCAGCAGGCTTTTTGGCCTGTTTTCCCTTGTTCCAGCCTTGCAATGGTTTCCATGCTGGTTTGGGCTGGGATGCGTTACCCTCTTGTCTAGAGGCTGTAGAGCTAGGAGCCGGTCCGTTCCTGAAATTGCGAAAGGAACGAAAATTAGACTTATTTTTTGCTTTGAAAGGTCTATCCTGTGGAAGGGCATGGCCCTTTCCCCCAGTGATGTCAGAAATAATCTCTTTCAATTCTGGCCCGAATAGGGTCTTACCCTTGAAAGGAATATTAAGCAATTTTGTTTTGGACGATACATCCGCCGACCAAGATTTTAGCCAAAGCGCTCTGCGCGCCACTATTGCAAAACCTGAATTTTTCGCCGCTAATTTTGCTAATTGAAAAGCGGCATCTAAAATAAAGGAATTAGCCAACTTCAGTGCGTGAATTCTGTCCATGACCTCATCATAAGGAGTCTCCTTCTGGAGCGAATTTTCTAGTTAATCAAACCAAAAAGACGCCGCCGTGGTGACAGGAATAATGCACAAATTGGTTGCAGAAGGAAACCTTGCTGAACAAAAATTTTCTTAAGTAACCCTTCTAGTTTTTTATCCATAGGATCTTTGAAAGCGCAACTGTCCTCTATTGGTATAGTTGTGCGCTTAGCTAATGTTGAAACTGCCCCCTTTACCTTAGGGACCGTCTGCCATGCGTCCCTTCTGGGGTCAACAATGGGGAACATTTTCTTAAATATAGGAGGGGGAACAAATAGTACAACTGGCTTCTCCCACTCCTTAGTCACTATATCCGCCACCCTCTTGGGTATCGGAAACGCATCAGAGTGCACTGGGACTTCTAAAAATTTGTCCATTTTGCACAATTTTTCTGGAATCACCAAAGGATCACAATCAGAGTGTAGCTAGCACCTCCTTAAGTAGGGCGTGGAGGTGTTCTAGTTTAAATTTAAATGCAATGGTATCAGTCTCTGCCTGCTGAGAAACTTTTCCTGTGTCAGAAATTTCTCAGACAGGCCCTCCCTCACCGCCAACTCAGATTGATGTGAGGGTACCACAGATGAATTATCCCCTGCGTCTGCTTGCTCATCCTCTGTATTTAAAACTGAGCAATCACGCTTTCTAGGAAAAATTGGCAGTTTGGATAAAAAGGCTGCTAAAGAATTATTCATTACTGCTGCTAATTGCTGCATAGTAACAGCCATAGGCGCGTCAGATGTACTAGGTATCGCTTGCGCGGGCAAAGCTGGCGTTGACACAGAAGGAGAGGATGATGAACTATCCCCACTACCTTCATTTAAAGAATCATCTTGGGCAACATTTTTAAAAGTGACAGTACTGTCCTTTATCTGTTTGGACGCTATTGCGCACTTTACACATACATTCAATGGGGGAACCACCTTGGCCTCCATGCACACAGAACATAGGCTATCTGAAGGCACAGACATGTTAGACAGACTTAGGCAGAGTTTTAATGCAATAAAAATTATTTTATACAAAACCGTTACTGTCTCTTTAAATAATAAAAGTATACACTTTATTACTGAAACGTCAGAAAACCATCAAAGAAATATCCAATCTTTATGAAATTTTCATCACAGTGTCTTAATGCTTTGAAAGTATTGCACACCAATTTTCAGACAATTTAACCCTTAAATGCCCAAACCGGAGCTAATAACAGCAATTAACCGGTTAAAGACACTACAGTCCCATGCCACAGTCTCTACTGCGGCGTTTACCTTCCTTAGGGGTTATTCAAATAAGGAATAAGCCTCTCTGAAGTCCTTTTCCAAGCCTCTGGATACTCCACGTGAAGCTGCATTAACTGCCTAGTGAAAAGCAACTGCGCAACTGAGGCGCGAAAATGAGGCCTCCTTCCTCTGCATTCCAGAGTGAAAGGGCCTTTCTGAAAAGACTAGGTGTCTTAACAACTGCCAGGCGTAAATAAAATTCCCCAAAAGTGTTTCAAGTCTGAAAAACACTTAAAATGTCACATAAACATGATAAAAAGTAATCGACAGCCCACAATAGTGTCAACAAGCATAGAGCCCGCGTTATAAGCCTTAATTCTGTTACTGAGTCTAAGAAAATGGCTTACCTATCCCAGAAGGGATAACTGACAGTCTTCTAGCATTACTTGGTCTTGTTAGAAAAATGACTGATCATACCTGAAGCAGATAAGCCTGCAAACTGTTCCCCCCAACTGAAGTTCTCTGGTTTCAACAGTCCTGCGTGGGAACAGCAATGGATTTTAGTTACTGGTGCTAAAATCATACTCCTCTTTTAACAGAAATCTTCATCACTTTCTGTTGTAGAGTAAAAATAGTACAAACCGGCACTATTTTAAAATAACAAACTCTTGATAGAAGAAATAAAAACTACAACTAACACCACATACTCTTTACCACCCCTGTGGAGATGCTACTTGTTCAGAGCGGCAAAGAGAATGACTGGGGGGCGGAGCCAGAGGGGGAGCTATATGGACAGCTTTGCTGTGTGCTCTCTTTGCCACTTCCTGTAGGGAATGAGAATATCCCACAAGTAAGGATGAAGCCGTGGACCGGATACACCAATGTAGGAGAAATAACAAACTCTTGATTGAAGGTAAAACTACACTAAGTCACCACATATCTCTTGAGACTTCCTATCTTGTCGAGAGTTGCAAGAGAATGACTGGAGGTGGGGGTTAGGGGAGGAGCTATATAGACAGCTCTGCTGTGGGTGTCCTCTTGCAACTTCCTGTTGGGAAGGAGAATATCCCACAAGTAATGGATGAACCCGTGGACTGGATACACCTTACAAGAGAAAAGGGTATGGCATCTAAACTTACATTCTTGCATTTAAAAGAAAGATACAAAGAGAATGAAGAAAATTTGATTATAGGAGTAAATTAAAAAGTTGCTTAAAATTTAAGGGTTCAGAGTACCTTTAACTTAGGCAAAGAGAATGACTGGGATTGGAGTGAAGGGAGGTGATATTTAACAGCTTTGCTGTGGTGCTCTTTGCCGCCTCCTGCTGGGCAGGAGTGGTATTCCCAATAATAATTAGATGGACTCACTGTGTTATTAGAAAGAAAAAGACATTTTGTGAAATGTTTCATAGGATGTTTTTTTGGTGCAAGCCATTCGTGTTGTTTGGAAATGGCATACATACATTGTGAAAAATAATTTTCCCTATCTGAGAAATCAGAAATTTGATTAGTTTAAAATGTATTTAATATTTTTTAATGTTAAATATATAATTCTTACAGAACACCACAAGATTTTGCAAAGGGCCAAAAAAATATTACTTTCTATCTTGCTATTTATAAGAATTGAAAAACATAGCTATAGGCTTTTTTTGATGGGTGGAGGGGGAGAAATAATGTACCCCCAAAATACCTTCTTACATTGTTTTCTTTTCCTCATATTTGGGTACTTATGAAAACTGAAGTTATTTTCTAACCATTTTTGGTTTGCTGCTTGAAAAAATAAAAATAAAATTATATATATATATATATATATATATATACACACATACTCCCTATGAAATTCATGCATTAAAACAGACTGACTTTAATGTATAAGCACTGTAAGTTTAATTTTATTACATTTTAAACAATTCATCACTGGTGCACAATCTAATCTTGAATAAATAAGGATATTTTGCAATTGCACACATTTACATTGTACACCAAACATTGCATATAGAGTAAACCATATATTCAGTAGTGAATATGAAAATGGAGTTTCTTTCACTGTATTGCTAACTGACTGAAATAATATACAATTAAATGTGGGTTGCCTCTCAAAAATAATGCATTTAGAACTATAAAAAAACAAAATTACACCCCCTTTAAACATGAAACTATTTGAACAAAGAATATATTCACTGGGTGAATTTGTGGAATTAAAAAGTAATAACATTTTTGTTCAAATGCGATTTATTTCTTTTTTAAAGTCATATTTAAACAGTTCAGACAATTCTGAAACGTACAGGAGAATTTAACGGACATTTATCTATAAATTAAACATCAATACATAACATACAAAAAAAAGCAAACATTAAAACCCACAAATATTAATTTAATAGTTAAAAACAGAAAATTGGATTAACAGTTCCTTCAAACTCTTAATAAATATATCATAGTTCATATTTTAAAAACAGCTATAAAGAGAAAATGTATTTTGGAAACATGTAAAAGGCTTTATAATTTGTTCTGTATCTATATTTATGTAACATGTAAATTTTATATAGTAAATTAACAGCTTAATGAACAATAATGCAGTGGTTTACACTTATTTCATATAAGTGAATAATAGTTATGGGATAATTATTATTAAATTCAACATTTGCAAGATAAATCATATTAGAGAGATGGCCACAATTTATTAACATGACACATCCCAATTTTTATATATATATATATATATATATATATATATATATATATATATATATATATATATATATATATATATATATATACACACACACATACATACATATATACACACATATATATATATATATATATATACATACACACATATACATACATATCATAAATACATACATATGTATATACATATACACACATAGTACCATGCTATAAAGATGCTCAGCCATCACCATTTCAACAGAGATTAGATTCAAGTCCACATACTAAAAAAAAGTTACTGACATAAAAAGGCACAATAGTAATCTACTCCAAGTTAAATTTTAAAATAAATAGTTAAAAAAAATAGGGTATTTAGGTATATTTTATCAGTATACAATTGTATATTTCACTTGCAGGTGACTATGTCCCATGAGACACCCATTTACACCGTCATAGGGAAATGCAGGTTATCCAGAAATCCTATAGCAGCCCTGTGTGATACCCCAGACTACCATGAGATTACTTTCATTGATCAATATCTAATGACCTCATTCATTTTAATACATCAGGTGCTTCCCTTAAACCATAACAGAGGACAGAGTTTATTGACCGTAATTGCATCAATGTTGGGATTTTTCATCTTTTGTTCAGTATGTCAAAGTTGTATGAATACAATGGATATTCTATTTCATTGTATATTAACGACAATAATTTACATAAACGTTACATACATGCACTCTTCATTGTAGAGTGTGCACAGGAAAATGAGGAAGAACCTTTAACTCTTTCTCTACCAAAGGATGCAATGAACAGTTCATTGGTGATTTCATTGTCTAATCTAATACTCCTCTGATATTGTACCATAAGTAGTCATCACATTTTGCACCCACGCACCTCAAGAATTTTGAATTTCAGACAACTGAATAGTGGCTGTGACAGCAGATTTCACAATGGCATCAAGTGGGAGGCAATATAAAAATTCCTTGTATGAAGCTCACCCATTAAAACTTTTTGTTTCCAACCTTCTGGCTGAATCCCAAGGGGAATATTTATGCGTGGAATAATCATACAGAAACACCAGATATGAGTGCTTCATATTTATCACAGAAAATATATAAAGGATCAATATTACTTTCATAACATAAACAACATATTTTGAATCTATTTTACTAAATATAGTAAATAGAGATTGCAATTAAATGACAAATACATTTCAATTTGTAAGATTGAAAGTGTATCCTTATATACACACCCAATAACATCAATATAAATATCTATACACACAAATTTAAACACATTCAGAAATATGTATAGCGCATACTGCACATCGGGTTGCCACCTCGGCCATGTTTTCCTGGACACTTATGAGTTACACATGCTGCAGGGTGTGCAGGGAGGAACATGAATAATGCTGTCCTGGATCACTATTTTTCTACCCACCCTGCAGCATGTGTAACTCATAAGTGTCCAGGAAACCATGGCCGAGGTGGCAACCCTAACTGCACATGCATTGCAAAAGGCTGTGGAGACACAAGATACGTTGTACTAGAAATCAAGAAAATTTAAGTACACAGATAAACATGACCTGAGCATTAATAATAAAAAACTGCACATAACCCACCAAATATTTACAGATCGGTGCACAAAAAAAAAACATTTTTTTCACTCCAAACCCAACAATCATGTTATAATTATTAAAGGGATATGAAGCCCACATTTTTTCTTTCATGTTTCAGATAGAGCATGCAATTTTAAGCAACTTTCTAATTTACTCCTATTAAAATGGACTGCTCTATGTGAATCATAAAATAAAAAAATTGGGTTTCATATCTCTTTAAGCTATATTTTGCTTTCTTCATCTAAACTGAATGCTAAGCAATTGCTGTTTTATTTGTTTATACCCAAAGAAAATGAGGGCAGAGGTATTAAAACAGTTCTGTAAAATAAGAGTACCTTTACACATGGGTAATAAATAAGCATATTTATGATCTATATAACAATTTACAGAAACAACATAAAACCAAGCATCACAGCAGTTGTTCAAGTGGCCAATAATAAACCATATCTATGTTTTCCCTACGTACTCCAAGCCAAGATGGAAGCCAGGTGAGGATTTAATATGGTTGCTAACTGTAATGGCGTGTATCCCTCTTTGTCACGATGCTGGAGATTAGAGCGTGGTGCAAGGTAAGTGATAACAGGAATGTGCCCTTCACGAAGTGCTAGATGGATCGGGAGCGATCCCGAGGTATCTGGAATGTTTACATCTGCTCCATACTGTATTAAAAGCTGCAAGGTATCAAGGAATCCTGATCGGGCAGCATCATGAGCAGGTGATGTGCCATATGCATCCTGAATATTAGGAGCAGCACCTTGTTTCAAGAGTTCTGATGCTACTGGTGTACTGCCAAACATCATTACCTGAAAAGAGATAGAGGGGAACAGTAAACAAATATGTAGATAAAAAGAAAATAAGTAGGACTAAAAAAACAAAACAAAAAAAACATGAATATTGAATATAAGATGTGAAGGAAAGGTGAAGGAGTAAACAGAGGATGTACAAATATGACAAAAAAAAGGATAAAGTTAAAATACAGGACTGGGAGCAAAAAGAAAAAAAATAGACAACAAACGCTGTTACATGCAAGAGTATACCTGCATATACAACATATATACTAGAATTAATTGCCACCTGCTTGCTGGGTGTGATTGTGATTCTCTGATAATTATACCCACACCCAAAGAGTTGGGAGTGTTCTGACAACAATGGATTTAACCAACAGATGAAGGACAAGCCAAATAATAGGGCTGCCTCACCCTGAGGGAAATCAAACAACTTCAATAAGGTCAGGAGATTTTTTTCTTTAGTTTTTTTTTTCAAAATTAAGAAGCAATGAAGATATTTTATATATAAATTCCCACACACACACTAAACATATTTGAATGTGACAACCCTTTCAATATTAAAGGAACATGAAACCCAAACTTTTTCATTCATGATTTCTTTCATGATTTATATATGCAGCCACCAATCAGAAGCTAGAACCTAGGTTCGTTGCTGCTCCTGAGCTTTCATAGATAAACATTTCAGCAAAGGATAACAAGAGAAGGAAGCAAATTAAATAATAGAAGTCAATTGGGAAGTTGCTTAAAATTGTATGCTCTGTCTAAACCATGAATGTTTAATTATGACTTTACTGTCCATGGAAGCACTGTTTTGCAGGTAGTTGTAACTTTGGATTGCATGAGTGCATTTCTTTTTAAATTCTAAAGCTTACAGAAGATAATTTAACAGAAATTTATTTATAAATTAAAGGGATATTTACTGTAAAATATTCTCTATTTAATGGGGTCTAAGGATCAATTTTAAGATACTAGCATGTATTTAAAGAGGCATTGATGCAAAGGAGGAAAACATAATTCTGCAACTATATAAATCCCTGGTAAGACCTCGCCTTGAGTATGGAGTGCAGTTCTATGGACCAATCTAAAAAAAAAAGACTTAGAAAAAGTTCAAAGAAGGGCCACAACTCTAATAAGGGGAATGGAGAATTTAAGCTATGAAGAGAAGTTAGTCACACTGGAGGCTCCATGTACTAAGCCGTCAATTCATCCGTCATTTTAGACGCGGATAAACTCGCCGTTACTCGCCGCGGGCGAAATGGTGTCCGCTGTCACTATGTACTAATAATCCCCCAATAAATAGACAAGTCTAGCCCGCCGCGAGCAGTGGCGGATTATTGATAAATTTGACGTCTCGCTCGCCGCGACTAAGCTGATGTACTTTTAACTTTCAGTTGAATTGTCTGGCCAATTATTAACACGTGACATGCAAGGTGTCACGAACATCATAGTAGTCGCGGGAATAGAATTTTGCTCCTATAAAAGTTCAACTTATCTAAACAACTTTATTATTGTTCTAAATTTTTTGAAGAGTGATAACAGAGCGTTATTTTTGTAATATTTATTTACAATTTGGATATGGCTTCATCTGGATCTGATAATATATAAATATTAATATAAAAATAATTATAAAGATTGACAACTATACAATACAAATTTAAAATATAGATTACTCTTTAATTACAGTCGACAAATTTGGCGCAATTTATGTACATGGAAATGAGAGACAAATTAGACGCCAGTTATGCTGTACAATGCTGATATTACTGCCTTTTATATATGTCTAGACTGGCGTCTAGATTGACTTTCCTATTGTTTTGTACCTTGCCCGCCACCTAAAAGGTGGCGAGGCAAAAATAACGAGGTGGGAGCGGAAATTGTAGCGAGCGGACAAATAGATTTTTTAGTACATTCGTTTTTGGCGAGTTGGTGGTCAAATGTGTCTAATTACAGTGAAAAATGGAGCGGTAGCGAGGTTTGGCGGATAAGTACGCTCGCAATTTTAAAGATGCGAGTTTTAACATAATTGACGGCTTTGTACATATCAGTTTGCGAATTTTGACGCGAGATTTGTTGCGGGTAGCTCACTGACTGCTGAGTACATGGAGCCCTGGGTCTGTTTTCTCTAGAAAAAATGCACTTGGGAGGTGACATGATTACTTTGTATAAATATATTCAAGGCCCCTATACAGAGATGGCAGAAGCTCTGTTTCTTCCAATAAAATTGGTTGGAGGAAAGGAAATGTAATCTCCTACAACGCAAATGTTTTTTCACTGTAAGAGCAATCAAATTGTGGAACTCATTACATGAGGAGGTAGTAAATGACAATACCTAAGATACATTTAAAAATGGTTTTGATACATTTCTGGTTAGAAACAGAATTCAGGGATATGATTGCTTGTGTTAAATGGGTCACCTTTTTAATGGAATTCATTTAACCTAAACTGGAGCTTTTTTTGTAAGTATATTAAGATTTGTGTAGGTTGAACTCTATGGACTTCTGTCTTTTTTCAGCCTCATCTACTATGCTACTATGTACCTGTTGAAGAGCATTAAATAGCTATTTTATCTTTGTCATTTGAAATAACTGCATTTGCCTCTAAAAACCCAAACATATACTGACAAATCCAAATATTCGTTGGCTGCACTATTCGGTATTTGTTTTGTTTTAAACTAAATGAATATTCGTAAAACATTTACATTATTATTATTATCGGTTAGTTGTAGAGTGCCAAAAGATTCTGCAGCTCTAATTAGTTTTTGTTACATGAATGTAAATGTTCCAAAGCTACAGGTGAAAAAATTCACCAGTAGCTTTATACTTAATTTTTTTTGGACAGTTGTGCAAACCTGCTCACCTCTTCACAGAACCCCGGCTGAGCTAATAGGAGGCTTAGCGCAGCGGCTCACAGGGCCTGCACTAAAGGACCTTCTCCTTTAGGAATAAATCATATTAAATATGCACAGCGTAAATCGTAATTTAAAGTGAATGTCAATTTTGATAAATTAGTCCCCGGTTTTTAATAATCCTATTAAAAACAAGGGCACTTTAAAGTGAAAGTAAATCCTAGCGTTTTACAAACGCTAGGATTTATTATTGAAACAAATAAAGGGCACTTTCATTCATGAAGTATAAGATACTTCATGTAGAAAGCTCCTTTATTTGATTCAATCTATCACCGTTTTTAGCTGCTACAGCAGCCCATGGCTAAACAAAATTTCATCTCTAAGCCAATAGCCGTACGGTAAATCCGACTTGGCGCCCATGGGAGCCAGATTTACGGCACTGCTATTGGCTAAGAGGTGAAAACGTCACCTCTTAGCCAAAATTTTTTTTAGCCGTGCTCTGCTGTAGGAGCTAAGAGCGGCGATCAATTGAATAAAATAAAGGAGCTTTCTACATCTTATACTTCATAAATAAAAAAGTGCCCTTTATTTGTTTCAATAGTAAAGCCTAGCGTTTGTAAAACGCTAGGATTTATTTTCACTTTAATTCATCAAAATTGACATTTCACTAGTTTTCTTCAAAAACTTACCTTTTAATCCTGGCAGCCGCTCCAGCGATTCCCCCGGCTGTCGGAAGCCTCTGCAGACGTCAGAAATGACGAATCCGGCCTTCTCCAATCACGGCTTCCCCCCGGGGGAATCTTGGCCTGATGCAACGCTGTGATTGGAGGAAGCCGGATTCGTCATTTTGGACCCGCGAAGACGGCTTGTGACAAGCGGAGGAAGTGCTGGAGCAGCTGCCAGGATTAAAAGGTAAGTTTTTGAAGAAAACGGGTGAAATGTCAAATTTAATGAATTAAAGTGCCCTTGTTTTTAATAGGATTATTAAAAACCGGGCACTAATTTATCAAAACTGACCTTCACTTTAAGTACACTGGGTATGGAAAAAACACATTGAAAATCGTAATTATTGTTTTTTATGTAAAATGGGCGTTTCATGGGCACGTATGAAATTGACTCTCAAATCCCAGTGTAATTCTGTAAACATTTTCACACTACATATCTGTTTTTTATTGCAATTTAAAAGGTGTTTAATGCCTCTTAACATAAAGGGACATGAAACTCAAAATGTTTCTTTTATGATTCAGATAGAGAATACAAATTTAAACAACATTCCAATTTACTTCTATTATCTAATTTGCTTCATTCTTTAGATATCTTTTGTTGAATAAATAGCAATACACATAGGTAAGGCAATCACACAAGGCATCTATGTGCAGCCACCAATCAGCAACTACTGAACCTATCTAGATATGCTTTTCAACAAAGGATATCAAGAGAACAAAGTAAATTAGATAATAGAAGTAAATTGGAAAGTTGTTTAAAACTGCATGCTTTTTTCTTTTTAACATTGATTTGAGGGTTAATGTTAACTGTGAGCTTTGCCATTTAATTTTATATATACTGTAGGTAACACAACCCCCAAAAAGTATTAAGTATTTAATTTAGCACTTAATACATAAACACTGAATTTCTTATATTTTTAATTTATAGCAGCCAACAAAGCTGTTTAAACCCTTTGCTACCGGGAATATCAGGGAAAACTTGGCCAAAATACTGCAGACATTTTAGGGTTTTTAGCTATCGCTCCATTTAAAATGAAACAGACCCTTGTTTTGTTTTTATTTACCTATCAAAACTATATATAGTTTTTTTAGTAGACAACCCAAGGTATAGATCTAAGCCCATTTTGGTATATTTCATGCTACCATTTTGCCACCATACGCAATTAAAAAATGTGTTAACTTTTTCACAACCGTTGGGTTCCTCACTGTAATATTTACATACTGCCTGTGCTGTCATAACACAAATGGTTGTAAAAGCTTCTCTGGGATCCCCTTTGTTCAGAAATAATAGACGTGCATGGCTGCCATTGCTTTTGGTAATTATAAGGTTGCTAAATGCAGTTGTGCGTCACACTTCTAATATTTTCGGAAAGTGAAGGGATTAGTTATCAAGCAAGCATAATATTATTATAGTGTAGATACTATGATCCCACCTGTGTTTATGAATAAAATGTTTTTCAGTAGTGTAGGTATCCCCCCTCACCCGCCAAGCGATATACAACCCCCCCCCCCGTCATAACTCTTTTCTGTAGCATGGGGAACCCTCCCTTCACAAATCCTTTGCAGTAGTGTTGGAAACCCTCCCCATCCTGCGATGTGCTGCCCACCTGCCTCCCTCACCACCCAAGTCACTGTCAGTATTGGTGATCTGCATTTTATATGGTAATGGGAGAACGATCAGTTCTTCCTTACCATATGAAGGCAGGTGCCTTTTGCAACACAGCATGCGCCAGAGTGTTGGACGAAGGTACTACGTCAACACAGTACGCTGGACAAAGTACAGTGTGACATAGTACCATAATCCCTTGGCTACAAGGCAGTTTGTTGAAACCAAAGGTTAAATGGATTTCAATCAAGAACATATTCAACCAAAGACAGGTAACTTTTATGCAACATGATTTCCATGTTTTTAGAATAACATTTACATTGAAAAAACCCAATAAATTATGCTTACCTGATAATTTCATTTCCATCTGTGGGAGGAGAGTCCACGGCTTCATTCATTACTTGTGGGAATTAAGAACCTGGCCACCAGTAGGAGACAAAGACACCCCTGCCAAAGGCTTAAATACCTCCCCGACTCCCCTCATTCCCCAGTCATTCTGCCAAGGGAACAAGGAACAGTAGGAGAAATATTAGGGTATAAATGGTGCCAGAAGAACAAAATAAGTTTAGGTCCGCCCACCGGAGAAACGGGCGGGAGCTGTGGACTCTCCTCCCACAAATGGAAATGAAATTATCAGGTAAGCCTAATTTATGTTTTCTATCTTAATGGGAGGAGAGTCCATGGCTTCATTCATTACTTGTGGGGAAACAAATACCCAAGCTCTAGAGGACACTGAATGAAAAAAACGTGAGGGCAAAAAGGAGGCGGACCCTAATCTGAGGGCACCACAACTTGCAAAACCTTTCTCCCAAAAGCTGCTTCCGCCGAAGCAAAGACATCAAATTTTTAAAAATTTAGCAAAAGTATGTAAGGAGGATCAAGTAGCCGCCTTACAAATAAGGGACTACTTATTGCTCAATTTGGAGTGCTTTTATACAACCTATATATTTTGGACTGTGCAAAATATTTGCAAATTTGAATCACTTATTTGGGTTTGTGTTTAATCACGGAACTATAATCTGCTTATGGGAGGAACTGTTCTCTTCTGATTGAGACACAGCATCTCCGGTTTCCTACATACACAGTTCGTGAATCACAGGCTACTGCTAAGTGTGTTTTACATACCTCATATGTTTGAGGACTTTTAATGTGAGTGGCCATTTGTCTGTTTTAATATATTTTTTCATTTAAATAAACAGTTTTACACTATGTATTTTTCTTCTGATTTTCATTCTGCATAAATCTGCTGGAACTTTGGAGAAAATTTACAACCAGTCCTCAATCTGGATTCCAACTCCATACTCTGAGAGGAGAAGAATAAAGACAAGGCCAAGTCTACTTTGCCACTGCAGATCTTCGGAAGATTCCTACTTACAGAGGCGGCAACTTACCTCATATGATTGAGGTTTGTTCTAGTAAGTACAATACCTACCGGATATCAGAGTGTGATAAACCAATTAATTATTTATTAACTCTTCCATTAATATATACTTTGAATGGACTTTTTAACATTTGTTTTAATTGCTATTTAACAAAAATCCTTCTAATTATACTTTATAGGACTTTGATTAATAATTTATCATTGTATGTGGTTTAAATACTAATCCCTACCACAGATCTCTTTCTAATCACTATTATTATTATTAAGGGGTTCTTGGAGAAAACTGCATATACAAATACAAACATATTTATACAGACTATCCACAACTAGTATTTTTGGGATCTGATCCTTGTTTAGCGCTTCTCTTATCCTTTTCCTCCCATTTTCTTCTGTAGAGATACTCTCACCTCCCTCAGGTGGGACATCTCTCCATTCTCTGAGATATATAGCTGCTCATACAGGATTCCCCACCAACATTATAGCTAACTTCACACACAGCGCCAATCCTGGTGTGTGTGGTGTGTTTCTCTACCTCTCTTCTTCCTAAGAGGATAGAGGTCCCCCACACACTCCACACCTCCTTCTAAGCCTAATTTATGTTTTCCATCTTAATGGGAGGAGACTCCATGGCTTCATTCATTACTTGTGGGGAAACAAATACCCAAGCTCTAGAGGACACTGAATGAAAAAAACGTGAGGGCAAAAAGGAGGCGGACCCTAATCTGAGGGCACCACAGCTTGCAAAACCTTTCTCCCAAAAGCTGCTTCCGCCGAAGCAAAGACATCAAATTTGTAAAATTTAGCAAAAGTATGTAAGGAGGATCAAGTAGCCGCCTTACAAATCTGCTCTATACAGTAGATGCCTCTTTCTTAAAGGCCCATGAAGAGGCCACAGCCCTAGTTGAGTAAGCCGTAATCCTCTGAGGAGGCTTATTTCCCGCTATCTTATAGGCCAAGCGGATAATGCTCCTCAAATGCTCCAAAAATATAAGGAAGTGGAAGAGGCCCTCTGCCCCTTGCACTTCCCCAAATATACAACAAATAAAGATGAAGTCTGTCTGAATTATTTCGTGGTCTGAAGATAGAACTTCAAGGCTTGAACCACATCCAAATTATGAAGCAACCTTTCCTTTGAAGAAGAAGGGTTAGGACACAAGGAAGGAACTACTATTTCCTGATTGATGTTAAGATTCGACACAACCTTGGGAAGAAATCCTAACCCAGTGTGAAGAACAGCTTTATCGGTGTGAAAAAACAGGTAAGCAGACTCACATTGCAAGGTCGCCAACTCAGAGACTTTGCGTGCCGATGCAATAGCCAGTAGGAATAGAACCTTCCAGGAAAAAAAGTTTAATGTCAAGCGAATGCATAGGCTCAAACGGAGCTCTCTGCAAAATCTTAAGAACCAAGTTTAAGCTCCAAGGGGGAGCGGAAATTCTAAAGACAGGCCTGATCCTAGACAGAGCCTGAACAAAAAACTGAATATCAGGAAGCTCCGTGAGTTTCTTGTGTAACAGTACAGACAAGGCCGAAATCTGTCCCTTTAAAAGGAACTGGCGGCAAGTCCCTTCTAAAACCCATCCTGGAGGAAGGACAGGATCCTGGATACCCTAACCTTATTGCCAGGGATATCCACGCTCCTCCACACCTTACTATAGATGCGACGAGTGACCGGTTTCCTGGCTTGAATGAGAGTATCAAACACTCTCTCAGAAAAACCTATCTTGGCTAAGACTAAGCATTCAATCTCCATGCCGTCAGCCTCAGAGAATCTAGATTTTGATGTAGAAAGGGACCCTGATCCAGCAGATCTCTGCGACAAGGTAACCTCCATGGAGGAGACAATGACATCCCCATCAGAATAGCCGAAGCTTGCTCCTGCTTGATGCGGGCCACTACTCGAGGTAGACGTGGCAACAGTGGAAATATGTAGACTAGGTTGAACTCCCAAGTCACTTATCAGCTCTGCCTGGGGATCCCTGGACCGCGACCCGTATCTGGGAAGCTTGAATTTGAGTGTGGACGCCATGAGATCTATCTCTGGCGTCGCCCATCTGATGCAGATCTCCGCAAACACCTCGGGATGGAGAGACCATTCCCACAGATTAAACAATTGTCTGCTGAGAAAATCTGATTCCCAGTTGTCCACACCCGGAATGTGGATCGTCGATAGCAAAAACCTATGGGTCTCCGCCCATTCCAGAATCCGAGATACTTCCCACATGGCTAGGAAGCTTCTTTTTCCTCCCTGATAGTTGATGTAAGCCACCGAGGTAATGTTGTCTGACTGGAATCTGATGAAATCGGGACGACCCCAGGAGGGGCCAACCCTTTTAGAATGTTGAAGATCGCTCGAAATTCCAGAATATTGATCGGGAGAAGAGACTCCTCTCGAGTCCACCTGCCCTGTGCATTTCTGGCACCCCAAACAGATCCCATCCTGACAGACTTGCGTCCATGGTCACAATCTCCCAGGATGGTCTCAAGAAGGATGTCCCCTGGGACAGTTGTCCCGGCTAATCCACCAAGAGAGGGATTCCCTTGTTCGGTTGTCCAAAGAGATCTGTTGGGATAGATCTGAGTGATCGCCGCTCCATTGTCTCAACATGCACAGCTGAAGAGGTCTGAGATGGAAGCTGGCGTATGTAATGACATCTATGCTGGATACCATAAGCCGAATCACCTCCATACACCTGGCCAAAGATGGCCTTGAGGAGGTCTGGAAGTCATGTCAGCAGACCACGACTTTAACCACAGAGCCCTACGGGCTAGAACAGAAAAACCTGATGTCTTGGCATTCAGGCGAATAATCTGCATATTTGCATCACAGATGAATGAATTAGCTACCCTTAAGGCCTTAATCTGTTCCTGTATTATACCATACCATAGCTGACAGAGCGTCACACCAGTAGATAGCAGCTCCAGCCACCGCAGCGACCGCCACTGCCGGTTGAAAAACGAACCCTGTGAGCTGAAACATCTTTATCAACATGGAATCCAATTTTTTTTTATCAATGGTCTCCTTGAACTAAGAGCTATCTTTGAGCGGGATAGTAGTGAGCTTAGCGAGCGTGGATATAGAACCATCCACCTTAGGGATGGCCTCCCACAGCTCAAGCTGAGAGTCTGGTATGGGGAAAAGTTTTTTAAAAGAAGTAGAGGGGGAAAAGGACGAGCCTA
The DNA here is from genome assembly GCF_027579735.1 of Bombina bombina. Lineage (NCBI taxonomy): Eukaryota > Metazoa > Chordata > Amphibia > Anura > Bombinatoridae > Bombina > Bombina bombina. Next base: position 726,056,886 of record NC_069504.1, read on the forward strand.
GTTTCTCCCATTCATTCTTGATAATATTAGACATCTTAACGGGGACCGGGAAGGTCTGAGGCACCACCCTGTCCTCGTAAACCCTATCTAGTTTAGGGATAGAAGGTTCCTCCGTCAGTTTCGGTTCTGGAACCTCTAACGTAGCAAGCACCTCTTTCAGCAGAAAGCGCAAACGCTCCATCTTAAACTTAAAAGTCTGGTTTAACCGCAACCGGAGGTCTAGATGTCGCAGATTCCGACCCAGAAATAGCGTCCTCCGATGAGTCAGAGTCATTCTCATCAGCGGATAATCTGTCAGAGATATCCAATGGAGTAGATGACCCCTGGGATGGATAGCTATGTTTCACCTTTCGCTTGGGTTTAGCAGGGCGTGACAAGGCGTTGAAGGCCGCAGAAACCGCCGTCTGTAACTTATCAGCAAAGTCTGGTGGCCAAAGGGCTCCTCCCGTCGGAGGATTAGTAGTGCCCTGAGAAGCTGCATGTGTAATCGGAGATGAATGCAGGGAACGCACCTCGCAGGACGGAGAACCCTCAGAGGTGGACAGCTCATTTGTACTAAATATCTTATTCTTTTTAGATATTGCAATCTTATCAAAGCATGTGGAACATAGTTGTGCAAGCGGATAAACCGGAACCTCCTCACAATAAACACAGTTATTAGATTTGGATAAAGAGGGAGTACCCTCCAGCATATCAGAGTCCTCCACAGCTTGAGCCTTTATTACAGACTAGATCGAATTAAATGGCACCTTTATACACCAAAGGCACTTACCACCTCCTATGACCCGGACCACAGAGAAACCGATTCGTCTCCTGCAACCACCGGTCAAGAAAGAGGAAGTTAAAGAGGCCACACCCTGTCACATGGAGTGCCATGCGGGAACGCCCGTGCACTGAAGAGACACAAACGCGCCAAAAAAGGCTGCGTCGATATCTCCCAAAGGAAACTGACTGTTCACACATTGACAGAGCCCCATCTCACACATGTCACAGCAATAAACACAATAAAGAATATTATGCATAATCCCCCCACTTGTTCAATAACCCTCCTTCTGAGGATATTAACCCTTGATTCTATACAGATAAAAGGAGACACACTGTGACCCTGTCTTCTTGCGTTATTATATGTGTATAAATGAAACGATCTTACCAGAATCTACGCCATGGAACAGGAGCACGGCCTTTCAAGTGTGACAGGGTAATAGCATCGCTCCTGACATGGACTTGAGGGCAGAAAGCAGGCAGCAAAACTCGTCAACGCCGATTGCTTATGTAGCTGTTAATCTATGTCGGGATGGTTTCGCTGAAAGACTCTCCCTGCATTTCCGGACTCTAACTTTCATCCAAGCTCTCACTGAGAGGCTGACAGGACTACTTAAAACTTCAGTCCCATTCTGAAGAGTACTACCCTCCATAAGAGACTACTCCAAATCTTCTAACACTTCTCTGCCAACCTCCTGTGACAAAAGGCAAAGAATGACTGGGGGATGAGGGGAGTGGGGGAGGTATTTAAGCCTTTGGTTGGAGTGTCTTTGCCTCCTCCTGGTGGCCAGGTTCTTAATTCCCACAAGTAATGAATGAAGCCGTGACTCTCCTCCCATTAAGATGGAAATCAAATGCTTTTATTAGGACTAAAAACCACATCACTTGCTATCATGCCGTTGATAATTTTGTGGTAGTTTTCTATTTACTAACAATGGCACTCATCCCACACATTAAATGTATACCCAAACAAACTCTTGATAAAAATGATCTTCTCTGAATGAGTCTCAATTACAAAGAATTAAATCAATATCCTGAATTCACTGTATTTCAAGATATGATCATCTGCATTTAAAATATCTTTAATATAGCTTATTTTTATGTATATATTTTCCACAGTGTAATGATTACAAATCACTACTGAAATACCACATTTCTGACACATTCACTATTACAATAAAAAGTTACAACAATTTGAAAATTCAAATGAAACATCTCAATAAAGAAATCACTGTAGCACAGCACTACTGTGCAGCCATATATAAAAAGTAATACTCTGTTTAACCAATGTTTCCTTCTCTTTATTTTACAGATAATGATTCTATTGGTCAGTTGTATTCTTACTGTAGTGCAAGCTAGGCATCATTGGATTCCCTTCTGCCAAGCGTTTCCTTTTTTTGTATATCTGTATCTTGCCTATTCTAGATGGATGATTCCCTTTCCTAATGATTTCTCTTCTACTGTCTCTTTATAAATATTAGAGTAGAAGTTTTAACTCACCTGAAGGGCAGTCTTTCCAAATTGGTTGAGACAGTCCGGATGTATTAATTCCTGGTGAAGAAGCCGCTTCACCTCTGCCAGATCACCTTGAGCTGCAGCTCGTGTCAGGCGGTCGCCAGCACTTGTCTCTTGGAGCAACATGGGGGTATGAGGTAAAAGGTGGCCTAATAGGAGACAGCAGATGAGATAAAAGTAAAGTAAATCTGAGGAATTAAAAATAGAGAAAAGAGAAGGAGGTACATCTAATGTATATATATATATATATATATACATATATATATATATATATATATATATATATATATATATATATATATATACACATACATACATATATATACATACACACACACAATTACAAGTGTTATAAAGGCAAAGGGTTAGAATGAATAATGTGTTACCCTGCTCAAGATTTTCTCAGATATCAATATACCAGTAGGTAATGGAGAACCCCTTTCTCCACAAATATACAGACAACTAAAAAATAACTTACTCAGAAGAGAGATAAGATATTTGCAACCTCTGGCGCTGCAAAACAATTTTTGCTGCTAAAATTGATATGTAGAGAATTGTGATATAACCTACTTTATACAAGAAAATCTCATAGGAATTTCCAAAAATACTTTGGTGTCAATAATAAACGTGTATTAAATTGTAAAAAGCATATTTTTCGTTCATATCTGCTGATCAGCAATTTTAAATTATTTTTTATTCTATGTTTAATAAATATATGCTTTTTACAATTTAATACACGTTTATTATTGAGACCAAAGTATTTTTGGGAATTCCTATGAGATTTTCTTGTATAAAATAGGTTATATCACAATTCTCTACACATCAATTTTAGCAGCAAAAATTGTTTTGCAGCGCCAGAGGTTGCAAATATCTTATCTCTCTTCTGAGTAAGTTATTTTTTAGTTGTCTGTATAAAGGCAAAGGACAAGAAGGGGAAAAGAGGGGCATTCCCACAAACAAGAATAAAAGTGATAACGGGAGAGAAAAGGAGAAGGAAAGATAGGTAGAGATTATTAATGAACTACATAAACTGGTTTTGAGACAATGATAGGTAACAGTAGGTGTACAAACTTGACTTACAGACATGTTCCATTATGCAAAGGTAGTCTCTAATACAATAGAATACAGAAACAAATGTGCCTAGCAAACTGTACACTATAGGCAAAAGTGACCTAGCGCCTTGAGAAACACGTATAATAGAGGTATGGTAATAATCAGTCTATTACACTACTAAAGTTTGGATCTAGTAAAACTTGCATCCTAAAACTAATAATGCAACTGAAATGGGTCAATACTTTTAACATGGTTTGACAAAATCAATCAAGTTGCTGTGGCTCCTAAAATTCTAGCTCTTGTTTCTAACTTTGTGCACTATTCTGCATTCACTCCTTTATAAAATTTACACTTGAAAAAAAGAATATATATAACTGACTCATTAGCAAAGTGGGTGATTCAATATGTTCAGCTTTAGACAGATTTGTCTCTTGTCCATAAAATGGTCTAATACTTGCCTAATTTAATTTTTTTTTTTTGGTGAGGATATGTAGATATAATGCAATACACCTTTCTGATTTGTGTTTGACACAAATGAGCTAAAAGAGTCTGCATCCTATGGCAAAGCAAAGAGTGCCTCAAAGCTTAATTCCTAAAATTGTAGTTATGGTTCCAAAGTTTGCATACTATTCTACATAAATGTCTAAATATTATATATATAACAAGGTGTTGGAAACATTCTTCAGACATTTTGGTCCATATTGACATGATAGCATCACGCAGTTGCTGCAGATTTGTCGGCTGCACATCCATGATGCGAATCTCCCGTTCCACCACATCACAAAGGTATTCTATTGGATTGAGATCTGGTGACTGTGGAGGCCATTGGAGTACAGTGAAATAATTGTCATGTTCAAGAAATCAGTTTGAGATTATTTGAGCTTTGTGACATGGTGCATTATCCTGCTGGCAGTAGACATCCGAAGATGGGTACACTGTAGTCATAAAGGGATGGACATGGTCAGCAACAATACTCAGGTAGGCTTTGGAGTTCAAACGATGCTCAATTTGTACTAAAGGGACCAAAGTGTGCTAAGAAAATATCCCCCACACCATTACACCACCACCAGCAGCCTGAACCGTTGATACAAGACTAGATGGATCCATGCTTTCATGTTGTTTACGCCAAATTCTGACCCTACCATCTGAATGTCGCAGCTGAAATCGAGACTCATCAGACCAGGCAATGTTTTTCCAATCTTCAATTGTACAATTTTGGTGAGCCTGTGTGAATTGTAGCCTCAGTTTCCTGTACTTAGTTGACAGGAGTGGCACCCGGTGTTGTCTTCTGCTGCTGTAGCCCATCTGCTTCAAGGTTCAACGTGTTGTGCGTTCAGAGATAGTATTCTGTATAACTTGGTTGTAACGAGCTGTTATTTGAGTTAGTGTTGCCTTTCTATCATCTCGAACTAGTCTGCCCATTCTCCTCTGACATTAACAAGGCACTTTCATTCACACAACTGCCGCTCAATGGATATTTTCTCCTTTTCTGACCATTGTCTGTAAACCATAGAGATGGTTGTGTGTGAAGTGAAAAACAGAATTTATGCTTACCTGATAAATTACTTTCTCTTGTGGTGTATCGAGTCCACGGATTCATCCTTTACTTGTGAGATATTCTCCTTCCCAACAGAAAGTGGCAAAGAGAGCACACAGCAGAGCTGTCCATATAGCTCCCCCTGTAGCTCCACCCCCCCAGTCATTCGAACGAAGGTTAGGAAGAAAAAGGAGAAACCATAGGGTGCAGTGGTGACTGTAGTTTAAGCAAAAAAACTACCTGACTTAATAGCCAGGGCGGGCCGTGGACTCGATACATCACAAGAGAAAGTAATATATCAGGTAAGCATAAATTCTGTTTTCTCTTGTAAGATGTATCGAGTCCACGGATTCATCCTTTACTTGTGGGATACCAATACCAAAGCTTTAGGACACGGATGAAGGGAGGGAACAAGACAGGTACCTTAAAAGGAAGGCACCACTGCTTGTAAAACCTTTCTCCCAAAAATAGCCTCCGAAGAAGCAAAAGTATCGAATTTGTAAAATTTGGAAAAAGTATGCAGCGAAGACCAAGTCGCTGCCTTGCAAATCTGTTCAACAGAAGCCTCATTTTTAAAAGCCCATGTGGAAGCCACTGCTCTGGTAGAATGAGCAGTAATTGTTTCGGGAGGCTGCTGGCCAGCAGTCTCATAGGCCAAACGGATGATGCTTTTCAGCCAAAAGGAAAGAGGTAGCAGTCGCCTTCTGACCTCTCCTCTTACCAGAATAGATAACAAACAATGAAGTTGTTTGTCTGAAATCCTTAGTTGCTTGTAAATAGAACTTTAAAGCACGAACCACATCAAGATTGTGTAACAGACGTTCCTTCTTCGAAGAAGGATTAGGACACAGAGAAGGAACAACAATTTCCTGATTAATATTCTTATTAGACACAACCTTAGGAAGAAAACCGGGTTTGGTACGCAAAACTACCTTATCTGCATGGAAAACCAGGTAAGGTTAATCACACTGTAAAGCAGATAACTCTGAAACTCTTCGAGCAGAAGAGATAGCTACCAAAAACAAAACTTTCCAAGATAAAAGTTTAATATCTATGGCATGTAAAGGTTCAAACGGAACCCCTTGCAGAACTGAAAGAACTAAATTAAGACTCCATGGCGGAGCCACAGGTCTATAAACAGGCTTGATTCTGACTAAAGCCTGACTAAACGCTTGAACGTCTGGTACCTCTGCCAGACGTTTGTGTAAAAGAATAGACAAAGCAGATATCTGTCCTTTTAAGGAACTAGCTGATAATCCTTTCTCCAATCCTTCTTGGAGAAAGGACAATATCCTGGGAATCCTAATCTTACTCCATGAGTAACCCTTGGATTCGCACCAAAAAAGATATTTTCGCCAAATCTTATGGTAGATTTTCCTGGTGACAGGCTTTCTAGCCTGAATCAGGGTATCAATAATCGACCCAGAGAAACCACGCTTTGATAGAATTAGGCGTTCAATCTCCAAGCAGTCAGACGCAGAGAAATTAGATTTGGATGTTTGAAAGGACCTTGTATTAGAAGGTCCTGCCTCATTGGTAGTGTCCATGGTGGAACAGATGACATGTCCACTAGGTCTGCATACCAGGTCCTGCGTGGCCACGCAGACGCTATTAGAATCACCGAAGCCCTCTCCTGCTTGATTCTGGCAACGAGACGAGGGAGGAGAGGAAATGGTGGAAAAACATAGGCCAGATTGAAGGACCAAGGCGCTGCTAGAGCATCTATCAGCACCGCCTGGGGATCCCGGGATCTGGACCCGTAAAGAGGAAGCTTGGTGTTCTGACGGGACGCCATCAGATCCAATTCTGGAGTGCCCCATAGCTAAGTCAGCTGAGCAAATACCTCCGGGTGGAGTTCCCACTCCCCCGGGTGAAAAGTCTGACGACTTAGAAAATCCGCCTCCCAGTTGTCTACTCCTGGGATGTGAATTGCTGAGAGATGGCAAGAGTGATCCTCCGCCCACCTGATTATTTTGGTTACTTCCATCATTGCTAGGGAACTCCTTGTTCCCCCTTGATGATTGACGTAAGCTACAGTCGTGATGTTGTCCGACTGAAATCTGATGAATTTGGCCGCAGCTAGCTGAGGCCATGCCTGAAGCGCGTTGAATAACGCCCTCAGTTCCAGAATGTTTATTGGGAGAAGAGCTTCTTCCCGAGACCATAAGCCCTGAGCTTTCAGGGAGTCCCAGACTGCACCCCAGCCCAACAGACTGGCGTCGGTCGTTACGATGATCCACTCTGGTCTGCGGAAACACATTCCCTGAGACAGGTGATCCTGAGACAACCACCAGAGAAGAGAATCTCTGGTCCCCTGGTCCAACTGTATTTGAGGAGACAAATCTGCATAATCCCCATTCCACTGTTTGAGCATGCATAGTTGCAGTGGTCTGAGATGTATCCGTGCAAAAGGGACTATGTCCATTGCCGCTACCATTAGTCCGATTGTCTCCATGCACTGAGCTACAGATGGCCGAGGAATGGAATGAAGAGCTCGGCAAGTAGTTAAGAGTTTTAACTTTCTGACCTCCGTCAGAAATATTTTCATTTCCACCGAGTCTATTAGGGTTCCTAGGAAGGAAACTCTTGTGAGGGGGAGAGAGAACTCTTTTTGATGTTCACCTTCCACCCGTGAGACCTCAGAAAGGCCAATACAATTTCCGTGTGAGTCTTGGCTCTTTGGAAAGTCGACGCCTGAATTAAGATGTCGTCTAGATAAGGCGCCACTGCTATGCCCCGCGGTCTTAGAACCGCCAGGAGGGACCCTAGCACCTTTGTAAAAATTCTGGGAGCAGTGGCCAAAAGGAAGAGCCACAAACTGATAATGCTTGTCCAGAAAGGCGAACCTGAGAAACTGGTGATGATCTTTGTGGATAGGAATGTGCAGATACGCATCCTTTAGATCCACGGTAGTCATATATTGACCCTCCTGGATCATTGGTAAGATTGTCCGAATGGTCTCCATCTTGAATAATGGGACTCTGAGGAATTTGTTTAGAATTTTGAGATCCAGGATTGGTCTGAAAGTTCCTTCTTTCTTGGGAACCACAAACAGGTTTGAGTAAAAACCCAGCCCTTGTTCCGCAATTGGTACTGGGTGGATCACTCCCATTGTATGTAGGTCTTCTACACAGCGTAAGAACGCCTCTTTCTTTGTCATGTCTGTAGACAGACGAGAAATGTGGAACCTTCCCCTTGGAGGGGAGTCCTTGAATTCCAGAAGATATCCCTGGGATACAATCTCTAAGGCCCAGGGATCGTGTACATCTCTTGCCCAGGCCTGAGCGAAGAGAGAGAGTCTGCCCCCTACTAGATCCGGTCCCGGATCTGGGGCTACCCCATCATGATGTCTTGGAGGCAGCTGCAGGCTTCTTGGCCTGTTTACCCTTGTTCCAGCCCTGGTAAGGTTTCCAGGCTGACCTGGGTTGCGAAGCATTACCCTCTTGCTTTGTAGCAGGGGAGGATGAAGCGAGACCGCTCCTGAAATTCCGAAAGGAAAGAAAATTATTTTGTTTGTTCTTTATCTTAAAGGACTTGTCCTGAGGGAGAGCATGGCCTTTTCCCCCAGTGATTTCTGAAATAATCTCTTTCAATTCAGGCCCGAAGAGGGTCTTTCCTTTGAAAGGGATGTTCAAGAGTTTGGATTTTGACGACACATCGGCCGACCAGGATTTTAGCCATAGCGCTCTGCGTGCTAAAATGGCGAAACCTGAATTCTTTGCCGCTCACTTAGCTAGTTGGAAAGCGGCATCTGTGATAAAAGAATTAGCCAGCTTAAGAGCCTTAATTCTGTCCATAATGTCCTCATATGAGGTCTCCGCCTGGAGCGCATCTTCCAGCGCCTCGAACCAGAAAGCAGCTGAAGTAGTTACAGGAATAATGCACGCAATAGGTTGGAGAAGAAAACCTTGTTGAACAAAAATTTTCTTAAGTAAACTCTCTAATTTTTTATCCATAGGGTCTTTTAAAGCACAACTGTCTTCAATTGGTATGGTTGTGCGTTTAGCAAGTGAAGAAATAGCCCCCTCCACCTCAGGGACCGTCTGCCATGAGTCCCGCATGGGGTCAGATATGGGGAACAATTTCTTAAAAACAGGAGGGGGAACAAAGGGAATACCTGGTCTATCCCACTCCCTAGTAACAATATCCGCAATCCTCTTAGGGACCGAGAACACATCAGTGTAAACAGGAACTTCTAGGTACTTGTCCATTTTACACAATTTCTCTGGAACCACCATAGGGTCGCAGTCATCCAGAGTAACTAATACCTCCCTGAGCAAAAAGCGGAGGTGTTCTAGTTTAAATTTAAAAGCCAACGTATCTGAATCCGTCTGAGGAGCAACCTTTCACGAATCGGAAATTTCTCCCTCAGACAGCACATCCCTCGCCCCCACTTCAGAGCGTTGTGAGGGTATATCGGATACGGCTACTAAAGCTTCAGAATGCTCAGAATCTGTTCTTAAAACGGAGCTATCACGCTTTGCAGGTAACACGGGCAGTTTAGATAAAAACACTGAGAGAATATTATTCATAACTGCCGCCAAGTCTTGCAAGGTAAAAGAGTTAGACGCACTAGAGGTGCTAGGCGTCGCTTGAGCGGGTGTAACTGGTTGTAACACTTGGGGAGAGGTTGACGGGCTAACCTCATTACCTTCTGTCTGAGAATCATCTTGAGCCACATTCTTAAGTGCAACAATATGTTCTTTAAAGTGTATAGACATACCAGTACAAGTGGGACACATTCTGAGAGGGGGTTCCACCATGGCTTCTAAACACATTGAACAAGGATTTTCCTTGGTGTCAGACATGTTTAACAGACTAGTAGTAAGACGAACAGGCTTGGAAATCACTTAAATCAAATAAAAACACACTTTGAAAAAAACGTTACTGTGCCTTTAAGAGATAAAAAAGGCACACAATTTAGCAAAACAGTGAAAAATGCAGCAAACTTTTCGAAATTTTTACAGCATGTACCTAAAGCATTAGTAAGATTGCACCACTAGCAATAAAAACGATTAATGCCCAAACCGGATCGACAGTAAGCCAGAAAACCGGTTAAAAAACGTTCAGCACCCTGCCACAGCTCTGCTGTGGCCCTACCTGCCCTTAGGAACCAGATTTGTGGGGAATAAACTTCTTATAGGCCCTCAAACTGCAGCTGGACCCTCCATGTGAAACAGCCTGAACTTCTAGTCAAATATAACTGCGCATCTGAGGCGTGAAATTAGGCCCCTTCCACCTCACTATGGTGCTTGTAAGGCCTAAAGAAACACTCCCAAGGGTTTTAATAATAGCCATGTGGGTAACAACCCCTGAAAGAAACCCAAAGGAACCTTCAAAGTGTCTCAAAAAAACAAAATTTTCAATAAAAACTGTTTGTCATGAAAGCAGTGTCAACCTGCATAAACTAGCCCTGTTATGTAAGCTTGAAATTCCATACTTAGTCTCTGAATACAGCTTACCCTTCCCTCATGGGGATATTATCAGTCTTTTCTAGCATTATCACAGTCTTGTCTAGAAATAAATGACTGAACATACCTTATTGCAGCCTAACCTGCAAACCGTTCCCCCCAACTGAAGTTTTCTTGCACTCCTCAGTCCTCTGTGGGAACAGCAGTGGATTTTAGTTACAACATGCTAAAATCATCTTCCTCCCTGCAGAAATCTTCATCTCCTTTCTGCTAGAGAGTAAATAGTACACACCGGTACCATTTAAAATAACAAACTTTTGCTTGTAGAAAATAAAAACTACATATCTAACACCACATTCACTTTACCCTTCCGATTGCTTAGAGCCGGCAAAGAGAATGACTGGGGGGTGAAGCTAGAGGAGGAGCTATATGGACAGCTCTGCTGTGTGCTCTCTTTGCCACTTCCTGTTGGGAAGGAGAATATCCCACAAGTAAAGGATTAATCTGTGGACTCGATACATCTTACAAGAGAAATCCCAGTAAATCAGCAGTTTTTTTTAATACTCAGACCAGCCCGTCTGGCACCAACAACCATGCCACGTTCAAAGTCACTTAAATCCCCTTTCTTCCGCATTCTGATGCTCAGTTTGAACTTCAGCAAGTCGTCTTCACTACGTCTAGATGCCTAAATGCATTGAGTTGCTGCCATGTGATCGGCTGATTAGCAATTTGTGTTACCAAGCAATTGAACAGGTGTCCCTAATAAAGTGGCCAGTGAGTGTTTATATACAGTCCTGGCCAAAAGTTTTGAGAATTACACAAATATAATTTTTCCCAAAGTCTGCTGCTTTAGTGTTTTTAGATCTTTTCGTCAGATGTTTCTATGGTATACTGAAGAATAATTACAAGCATTTCATAAGTGTCAAATGCTTTTCTTAACAATTACATTAAAGTGAAAGTAAATTTTGTAGCTTTACAACACATCAATGTATTGTATAACATTAACATATTAAGATCGCTACATTTTTTGGTATAATTCTTTTAATTTTTTTTAAGATATTATTTTCATACAGTTATCATTCATGCTCCTCCCATTTTCAACTTCCTATATTTGTGTGTGTTGATGTATAGAGCGGTCCCACCTGCTCTATACGTATCACAAATGCGCGTTCACAAAAACCGAGCGCATTGCGCATGTGCGAATCATCGATTGTTCCTTCAATGCACATGCAATTCTGTGATCACGCGCATGCGTCAATCTCGTTGGAAACATAGTACTCGATGAATAACAATAATGTATTCATTCAGTACTATACTATTTGCGAAACAGAGCAGGTTCTATGTTGCGGAGCCGTAGTCAAAACAGATGACGTTCTCGTCTCAGTTGCTAAAAAAATGTTATGCGCATGTGCAAATCAGGAACACACATCCAACATAATCGTGCCGAAAAAATATTTGCCGCATGCGGAAAGCAATAAATAGGCGGATGACGTTCCTTGACGGCCGCCTAGTGGCCAGATAGTAAATTGGTAAATTAAAAAAAAAGATCAGGAAGTTAAAAAAAAAAAAAAAAAGGGTTGAATTGTTTGTAGAATAAAATATACTTTCATTGCGGCGAAAACTGGATTTACATCTAACTTTGTTAAAAACCATGAATGAAAGTCCTATTAATAATAAAAAAAAACAAAAAAAACTATGTAACTGAGGATAGCGAAGCAGCTAACTTTACTTTCATTTTAAGTTTATGCAGTGTCAATATTTGCAGTGTTGACGCTTCTTTTTAAAGACCTCTGCAATTCGCCCTGGCATGCTGTCAATCAACTTCTGGGCCATATCCTGACTGATAGCAGCCCATTCTTGCATAATCAATGCTTGGAGTACGTCAGAATTTGTGTGTGTGTGTGTGGGGGTGGGGGGGGGGGGTGTTCACCCACCTCTTGAGGACAGACTACAAGTTTTCAATGGGATTAAGGTCTGGGGAGTTTTCTGGCCATGGATCCAAAATGTCAATGTTTTGTTCCCCAAGCGACTTAGTTATTACTTTTGCCTTATGGCAAGGTTCTCTATCATGCTGGAAAAGACATTGTTTATCACGAAACTGTTCTTGGATGGTTGGGAGAAGTTGTTCTTGGAGGATGTTTTTGCACCATTCTTTATTCATGGCTGTGTTCTCAGTCAAAATTGTGAGTGAGTCCACTCCCTTGGCTGAGAAGCAACCCCACACATGAATGGTCTCAGGATGCTTTACTGTTGGCATGACACAGGACGGATGGTAGAGTTCACCTCTTCTTCTCCGGACAAGGTTTTTTCCGGATGCCCCAAACAATCAGAAAGGGGATTTATCAGAGAAAATGACTTTACCCCAGTCCTCAGCAGTCCAATCCCTGTACCTTTTGCAGAATATCAGTCTGTCCCTGGTATTTTTCCTGGAGAGAAGTGACCTTCTTTGCTGCCCTTCTTGACACCAGGCCATCTTCCAAAAGTCTCCGCCTCACTGTGCGTGCAGATGCACTTAAACCTGCCTGCTGCCATTCCTGATCAAGCTCTGCACTGGTGGTGCCCCGATCATGCAGCTGAATCAACTTTAGAAGATGGTTCTGGCACTTGCTGGACTTTCTTGGGTGCCCTGAAGCCTTCTTTGCAACAATTGAAGCTCTCTACTTGAAGTTCTTGATGATCCAATAAATGGTTGATTTAGGTACAATCTTAGTAGCATTAATATCCATGCCTGTGAATCCCTTTTTGCGCAAAGCAATGATAACTACACGTGTTTCCATGTAGGTAACCACTGTTAACAGAGGAAGAACAATGATTTAAAGCACCACCCTCCTTTTTTTTTTTTTTTTTTTAAATGGTTTTTATTGAGGGTGAAATAAAACAACATACAGGAAATCCAGTATACAGTAACGTGAACACATCAGGCATCCAGTGCCGCAACAAAATGTAACATATGATCAACGTAATACAAAAGCGTAAAAGTAATGAAGTACCAAATTATAGTCAATAATCTGGAATATACCTGTAAGAGAGTGTGAAGGAATAGAGAATATCAACTTTTCAACCCTGATTTTCCACCTCCCTAAGAGAAATGAGGCCAATTTAAGACCTCCAATGAGATTGTTATAAAGAATAACAGGAGGGTTTTTACATTATAAGATCCCATTTAGGATCTTTATGAAGCTTTTCAAAGCATAGTACTCTCTCTCCTAGCATATACCACCAGGACAGGGAGCACATAATATGAACAAACATAAGGGAGGGGTAATATCAAAAACAAGAAGCTTGTCAATATTAAAACATACAATGGTCTGATCAAATGAGAGCATAGGAAATAATATACACTAGATAAAGTTATCTTCGAATCTGATAGTGATAATACACAACCTGTGCTGAAACAATGATCTAGGTTAAATGCTGCTAAATTGTCTCAACTCAACCTAACTGCTCAGTACAAATATCTGCTTCTTATAGGTAAAATGCTATATTTTGATGATAGATGGGGAGTTTCTTTGGGAATCTGTGTTCCTATGTTTATTAAATAAACAAAAAATTTAGGGGGGGGGGGGGCGGAATGATTGTTATATAAATCACGTTTGCAAGTCTGCTAGGACTAGTCAAGTAAGGTATAGATGGGCATATATAGTGGACCATAACCTTGTGCAAAAGCATAGAATAAATGATATAAGTACCTCCTTCAGAGTAGAAATCTACTAGTCATGGACACATGGGGGTTCTACCATTCCTCGTACTCAGTTAGCTAGGTACAATAATGAACAACAATTTGGCATGATATAGGTTACAAAGTCTAAAGTCCACTATTGTACACTAAGTGGTGTTAAGCATTTAGATCTATTGAAGAAAAAAAATAAAAATAGAAAAAAAAATTATTATTATTTGCAGCTCAAGCATAACCTTAGCCCCAAGCTTATGTTGTCCATTGGGAATGTTACTAGTAGCATAACAGTTAAGGAATTGTTTGGCATACGATACATTAGGGCACTGACCCAGGGGCATGGGCCCTATATCCCCGGGCCAAGAGCAAAATGTGTAGCTCCCTAGTCTATAATATAAAGATATGACCTATACAGGAAAAAAGAGGAGCTGAAAAATATATACAGAACTAAAACAATGCAACTTAAGTGCAAGGGTCATTATAGTAGTGTGTACTGTGTGAGAGTTATAGCTGAGCAGTAATTTACTAAGAACCACAATATACCCCCTCAGACTTTCTTAGATATTATGAATATGTGGATATAAGCATACCTAGTTTAAAATTACAACACTTAATATATTGTAGTCTAGAGCAAGGTGAACACATGTCATCAATGAAGTACCATTATCAGCAAACATATATCTCCGTAAGAAAAGTGATGTTATTAGATCATATAAGGGAGACCCACTATGTAAACTCTTACAGTAATAATGAAACTTAAATTATTACACACACAGATTATCACTATGAGTGATCAATATATACAGACATGTCTCTGATGGTGCATCAGAGTAACTATCAATGTAGAGGATAGGAGAAAATAAACTAACCAACTGTAAGACTAATAAACATCACATAACCTGCATAACCTGTAAAGCTACGTTTGAGGAATGTGTTCATATATACATATACACAGCTCCATGAGGCCGTACTATATCATTATAAATAAGCAGGAGAAAAGTATACTAGGGGCACACATAACATATAATTGGTGACAAACCATTCATATCTTTCAATAAACCTTGTTAGGTATCTTGGGGCTACTAAAAATATAGTTTAGTCCGGAATGTAATGTCCAGCTGTAAACTGTCCGCAGAAAGTGGATAACATATTACCCAACTCCGGATTTGCCGTATTTAATAAAATCGTGAAGAGAGGTTCCCATCGCTTGCAAAGTTCTCCCGTATGTATAAAGAAAATGATGAAGTCACTCTGAAGACGTAATATGAGCAACAATAAACATATGGTAAATGCCCAGGTCTCTCAGTGGTAATAGGTATATTTGGGGAACAGTATAGAATGTCATACAAGCCAGAGTCTAGTAATTATGGGACCTTGTCATCTGCGATATAACTGTTAGGTATCAGCAGGCAGAGACAGCACACAAAGTCTAGCCCATATAAAGAAGCATAGCAGATGCGTTGTAGAGTGTGGGACAGATGCACTGCATTGGAGTAAGTTATCGCGCCAATATTTAGAGCCACATTCTGCTCCATGTTAACCACTGACAGTCTCTCACAGTGCGCAGAAAGTTTCCATGTCTGACTAGTATGTCTATTCTTCTGTCCGATCAGGCCCGCTTGTCTCCTCCATGTTAGATGTTGCCCCACAGATGCCGAAGTCTCCTGTTGCGCAGCTTGGAAGTTCCCCCTAACTGTCTTAGTAGGATTAGTCGAGGGCCGAGCAGAAATCAGTGTAGGCAGGGAACGGCCATCTTGACCCGATCGATCCACTTCAGCGACATATGTTCTCCCCCAAACCACATGTGCAGCGTCACAGAACCGGAGCTCGTTACATGCATAGTCTCTGGTAAGTGGGGTCAGGTCTGGTAAGAGTGTACCTGATAACGAAGCAGTGGCTGTCTCATCCGCCTCCTTAGCGCTGTCCCCAGTGTCGAGGGGAGGTATGTCCGGCAAAGCACAGGCTTGTTGGAGCATTTTTATCAGCTCAGTGAAATGATGATGCAGGGTGTCCTGTAATCCGGCCTCTAATGCGTCAACTGCAGCTATAAGTCTAATATAGGTTGGCATATTGTGAGATTGAAGTAGGTATTGCCGTGATGTTAAGCAGATCTCCGTATAGGTCTCAGCCACGTGGCTTAGCTTTCAAACCTAATCAAGCTGCTAGCATATGCAACAAGCATCCAAACCCTAATATCTTGGAAGGTATAATATCCTGGAGTTGCAATAGGGTAGAGTGTATAGGAATTTCCCCCAAAATTATCAAAATAGCCGTAATAATGTAAAATAGAGTCAGGAGCTCCTCACAAACATGACTTGCTGCTTCGGCTGTAAGCTCCGCCCTACACCACCACCCTCCTTTTAAAGCTTCCAGTCTGTTATTCTAACTCAATCTGCATGACAGAGTGGTCTCCAGCCTTGTCGTTGTAGTCACTGACACCTGTGTTAACAAGAGAGTCACTGGCATGATGTCACGTGGTCCTTTTGTGGCAGGGATGAAATGCAGTGGAAAGGTTTTTTGGGGGATTAAGTTCATTTTCATGGCAAATAGGGCATCCAATCCCTCTTCATAACATTTTGGAGTATATGCATATTGCCATCATAAAAACTAAGGCAGGAGACTGTGAAAATTAAGATTTGTGTCATTCTCAAAACTTTTGGCCAGGATATATATTGCAAAGAAGGGTACTCAGGAATTTTATTTTAACAACTGCTTGTATGTATTCTGAATACATCAGAGTTTGCGTATGAATAATCATAGTTGACGTTTCGGCTCCTCACTGAGCCTTCTTCAAGACAAATATTATCTATAAAAGAAAAATATGAACAAAAAAATTTGAATAGTACATAATAAGTGACGACATACAACAGAAACACCCCACACCACATATACTCTTTATACAATTAAAAACAATCAGATAATCTAATTGTTTTTAATTGTATAAAGAGTATATGTGGTTTGGGGTGTTTCTGTTGTATGTTGTCACTTGTTATGTACTATGCAAGTTTTTTGTTCATGTTTTTCTTTTATAGATATTTGTTTTGAAGAAGGCTCAGTGAGGAGCCGAAACGTCAACTATGATTATTCATACGCAAACTCTGATGTATTCAGAATAAACACAAGTAGTTGTTGAAATAAAATTCCTGAGAGTGCCCTTCTTTGCAATAAAACATAATTTATGCTTACCTGATAAATTCCTTTCTTCTGTAGTGTGATCAGTCCACGGGTCATCATTACTTCTGGGATATTACTCCTCCCCAACAGGAAGTGCAAGAGGATTCACCCAGCAGAGCTGCATATAGCTCCTCCCCTCTACGTCACTCCCAGTCATTCGACCAAGGACCAACGAGAAAGGAAAAGCCAAGGGTGAAGTGGTGACTGGAGTATAAATTAAAAAATATTTACCTGCCTTAAAAACAGGGCGGGCCGTGGACTGATCACACTACAGAAGAAAGGAATTTATCAGGTAAGCATAAATTATGTTTTCTTCTGTTAAGTGTGATCAGTCCACGGGTCATCATTACTTCTGGGATACCAATACCAAAGCAAAAGTACACGGATGACGGGAGGGATAGGCAGGCTCTTTATACAGAAGGAACCACTGCCTGAAGAACCTTTCTCCCAAAAATAGCCTCCGATGAAGCAAAAGTGTCAAATTTGTAAAATTTGGAAAAAGTATGAAGCGAAGACCAAGTTGCAGCCTTGCAAATCTGTTCAACAGAGGCCTCATTCTTGAAGGCCCAAGTGGAAGCCACAGCTCTAGTAGAATGAGCTGTAATTCTTTCAGGAGGCTGCTGTCCAGCAGTCTCATAAGCTAAACGAATTATGCTACGAAGCCAAAAAGAAAGAGAGGTAGCGGAAGCTTTTTGACCTCTCCTCTGCCCAGAGTAAATGACAAACAGAGAAGACGTTTGTCGAAATTCCTTAGTTGCCTGTAAGTAAAATTTTAGAGCACGGACTACATCCAGGTTGTGCAGTAGACGTTCCTTCTTTGAAGAAGGATTTGGGCATAAAGAAGGAACAACAATCTCTTGATTGATATTCCTGTTAGTAACTACCTTAGGTAAGAACCCAGGTTTAGTACGCAGGACTACCTTATCCGAATGAAAAATCAAATAAGGAGAATCACAATGTAAGGCTGATAATTCAGAGACTCTTCGAGCCGAGGAAATAGCCATTAAAAATAGAAATTTCCAAGATAACAACTTTATATCAATGGAATGAAGGGGTTCAAACGGAACGCCCTGTAAAACATTAAGAACAAGGTTTAAACTCCATGGTGGAGCAACAGTTTTAAACACAGGCTTAATTCTGGCCAAAGCCTGACAAAAAGCCTGGACGTCAGGAACTTCTGACAGACGTTTGTGTAACAGAATGGACAGAGCTGAGATCTGTCCCTTTAATGAACTAGCAGATAAACCCTTTTCTAAACCTTCTTGTAGAAAAGACAATATCCTAGGAATCCTAACCTTACTCCAAGAGTAACCTTTGGATTCACACCAATATAGGTATTTACGCCATATCTTATGGTAAATCTTTCTGGTAACAGGTTTCCTAGCCTGTATTAAGGTATCAATAACTGACTCAGAAAATCCACGTCTTGATAAAATCAAGCGTTCAATTTCCAAGCAGTCAGCTTCAGAGAAGTTAGATTTTGATGTTTGAAGGGACCCTGTATCAGAAGGTCCTGTTTCAGAGGTAGAGACCAAGGTGGACAGGATGACATGTCCACCAGGTCTGCATACCAAGTCCTGCGTGGCCACGCAGGTGCTATTAGAATCACTGATGCTCTCTCTTGTTTGATTCTGGCAATCAATCGAGGAAGCAACGGGAAGGGTGGAAACACGTAAGCCATCCTGAAGTCCCAAGGTGCTGTCAGAGCATCTATCAGGACTGCTCCTGGATCCCTGGATCTGGACCCGTAACGAGGAAGCTTGGCGTTCTGTCGAGACGCCATGAGATCTATCTCTGGTTTGCCCCAACGTCGAAGTATTTGGGCAAAGACCTCCGGATGAAGTTCCCACTCCCCCGGATGAAAAGTCTGACGACTTAAGAAATCCGCCTCCCAGTTCTCCACTCCCGGGATGTGGATTGCTGACAGGTGGCAAGAGTGAGACTCTGCCCAGCAAATTATCTTTGATACTTCCATCATAGCTAGGGAGCTTCTTGTCCCTCCCTGATGGTTGATGTAAGCTACAGTCGTGATGTTGTCCGACTGAAACCTGATGAACCCCCGAGTTGTCAACTGGGGCCAAGCCAGGAGGGCATTGAGAACTGCTCTCAATTCCAGAATGTTTATTGGCAGGAGACTCTCCTCCTGACTCCATTGTCCCTGAGCCTTCAGAGAATTCCAGACGGCACCCCAACCTAGAAGGCTGGCGTCTGTTGTTACAATTGTCCAGTCTGGTCTGCTGAATGGCATCCCCCTGGACAGATGTGGCCGAGAAAGCCACCATAGAAGAGAATTTCTGGTCTCTTGATCCAGATTCAGAGAAGGGGATAAGTCTGAGTAATCCCCATTCCACTGACTTAGCATGCACAGTTGCAGTGGTCTGAGGTGTAAGCGTGCAAAGGGTACTATGTCCATTGCCGCTACCATTAAGCCGATTACCTCCATGCATTGAGCCACTGACGGGTGTTGAATGGAATGAAGGGTGCGGCAAGCACTTTGAAGTCTTGTTAGCCTGTCCTCTGTCAGGTAAATCTTCATTTCTACAGAATCTATAAGAGTCCCCAGGAAGGGAACTCTTGTGAGTGGAACGAGTGAACTTTTCTTTTCGTTCACCTTCCATCCATGTGACCTTAGAAATGCCAGCACTAACTCTGTATGAGACTTGGCAGTTTGAAAGCTTGAAGCTTGTATCAGAATGTCGTCTAGGTATGGAGCTACCGAGATTCCCCGCGGTCTTAGTACCGCCAGAAGAGCACCCAGAACCTTTGTGAAGATTCTTGGAGCTGTAGCCAATCCGAATGGAAGAGCCACAAACTGGTAATGCCTGTCTAGGAAGGCAAACCTTAGGTACCGATAATGATCCTTGTGAATCGGTATGTGAAGGTAAGCATCCTTTAAATCTACAGTGGTCATGTATTGACCCTCTTGGATCATAGGTAAAATTGTCCGAATAGTCTCCATCTTGAACGATGGAACTCTTAGGAATTTGTTTAGGATCTTTAAGTCCAGGATTGGTCTGAAAGTTCCCTCTTTTTTGGGAACCACAAACAGATTTGAGTAAAACCCCTGTCCCTGTTCCGATCGTGGAACTGGATGGATTACTCCCATTAACAAGAGCTCTTGTACGCAGCGTAGAAATATCACGCACCTCCCTCTGAGCGGGAGATGTAGGTACTGACACGTGAGGCGAGTTAGTCGGCATAACTCTCCCCTCGTTGTTTGGTGAAATTTGTTCAATTTGTACAGATTGACTTTTATTTAAAGTAGCATCAATACAGTTAGTACATAAATTTCTATTGGGCTCCACTTTGGCATTGCAACAAATGACACAGGTATCATCCTCTGAATCAGACATGTTTAACACACTAGCAAATAAACTTGCAACTTGGAAATACAATTCAATTAGAATAATATTAAAAAGTACTGTGCCTTTAAGAAGCACAGAAGATCTATGACAGTTGAAAATTAATAAATTGAAACAGTTATAGCCTCAATCCTTGTAAACAACACAACTTTAGCAAAGGTTTAATCCCATTAGCAAAGATAACAAATTCTGAAAGCAGGAAACAAATTACAGAATAAACGTTTTTTATCTCAGTCAAACTATAATTCTCACAGCTCTGCTGAGAGAAATTACCTCCCTCAAAATAAGTTTTGAAGACCCCTGAGCTCTGTAGAGATGAACCGGATCATGCAGGGAATACAATGAGTTGCTGACTGAAATATTTGATGCATAGAAAAAGCGCCAAAAAACGGCCCCTCCCCCTCACACACAGCAGTGAGGGAGAACAGAAACTGTCAGAAAAACAGATTAAGCAACTGCCAAGTGGAAAAATAGTGCCCAAACATTTATTCACACAGTACCTCAGCAAATGAAAACGATTTTACATTCCAGCTTTATGTATTTCTTACAGTGTAATTCTAGTGAAGTACCATTCCCCAGAATACTGAAGTGTAAAGTATACATACATGACATTATATCGGTATGGCAGGATTTTCTCATCAATTCCATTGTCAGAAAATAAAAACTGCTACATACCTCTATGCAGATTCATCTGCCCGCTGTCCCCTGATCTGAAGTTTACCTCACTCCTCAGATGGCCGAGAACAGCAATATGATCTTAACTACTCCGGCTAAAATCATAGCAAAACTCTGGTAGATTCTTCTTCAAACTCTGCCAGAGAGGTAATAACACACTCCGGTGCTATTTTAAAATAACAAACTTTTGATTGAAGATATAAAACTAAGTATAATCACCATAGTCCTCTCACACATCCTATCTAGTCGTTGGGTGCAAGAGAATGACTGGGAGTGACGTAGAGGGGAGGAGCTATATGCAGCTCTGCTGGGTGAATCCTCTTGCACTTCCTGTTGGGGAGGAGTAATATCCCAGAAGTAATGATGACCCGTGGACTGATCACACTTAACAGAAGAAATATATATACAAGTCTTTTGAGGATTGCACCCAGGGCGGTATTACACCACAAAGGTTGGAGTGCTGGGCCACCGGCTAATTGACACATACATATACACACACACCAAACGAAGTGAAGGGTAGCTACACTCTCACTTCCACAGAGTCTGCGGCCTGGGTGCCAGGTCCAAAAACATTAGAATATAAACCAAAAGAGCGAGACTGCACTCACTGAATTTGCAAAGAAAAAGTATAACAATTTTTAATCCATAATCCTTCTTGTGACGTTTTGATGTGCGTAACCCCTTCCTCAGGCCAAACAAGAGTGACCCAAAAACCCAGGTTTACATAGACCACAGAGCCCTACCTCCAACCTCACACACAAAATTGCGCCAAAAACTGTTGCCTTGATTACAGAGTGACAACAAAAACACTAACCCAAACGTACAGAAACTCTCATGTGTATACTCAAATAATTAAAAGTCCAATCCTCCTCCCACAAAGATTTGATGCTCGATAGTGATATATACCATTATCATAGTGTCATTGGTGTGTGTATACTAAAATAAAACTGCATGTAATGAGCTATAACTCCTGATTGCGTATTATGTCTTCAAGCCTAGTCAGTCATTCAATAAATAATATGCAAATAAGGGATCATTTTTAGAATACGGCTCTTTTGTTTGCATGCAGTTAAATTCTGCCTCTTTATGTGTTGTCCCTTACCAGAGTAAGTAAATGGATATCCAATTCTCCGTATTTAAAATTGTACATTATTCCTAAAAAAAAAAAAAAAACAACTTGCATTCTCCTGACAAAGCCAAGGAAAATAAAAATTCTAAACTATTTTCTACTTCACAAGTGAATTCTACAATTTATATAGGCCATTCTAACATTCTGAAAAAGTCATACTGGTATCCTACATTGCAGCATGTGTTAAAATAAATTATGCATATTCAGATATGCTGAAATTTTAATCTTGAGAAGAGGTTTGGTGTATCAAAAGATCACTTAACATTGAATAAACTTTGTCTAATGATTTTTTTAAAAAAAAGTTAAGATTTATGTATCTAAAGAGCACAAGAGCTCAATTTTAAGTTGAACTTCAAATACCTAACCATATTTTCTGCTTTCACATAGTTAGCACATTCGTATTAAGTATTGTTGTATAATACCTACTTTTTGTGTTGGTTTTAGAGCCCATACCTTACGAACTGGATATAGTGTATGGTGACCCTGGGAACAGCTAGCACATTTGTTTGGTGTGTATAATATCTGGACACGCTATCGATGTACCTGGTTTGGAGCTGATCGGACACAAAGTGATTTTGTCTGAGAGACCTGGATGGTTCCCAAGCGCTTTAATCATACCTCATTTATGTTGAGGTCATCCTTGTGAGTTTTCAACTGTAGATGTGTTAATAAATGTTTTGTTTTTACATACATATTGCACTTAGAGGTGTTGCACCTGTTTTCCTTTTTGATATAATTTACCATGTTTTGATTTGCTATAACTTTTTTGGCTCAGACATATCTTGGTTTTTGAAGAGAAAAAAAAATGTATAATCTATTTAAAAGTACATCAACTTTCTTTGGAAAGCCAGGGTTATGAAATAAGGTATAAAATGTTATTTTGTTCTGAGGATAACACTGGTATGATGTAATTCTGGGAGATTTTTTTTCTCAGAAAATTCTTTATTCAGACAAACACCAAAAATTGTTTAGTAGCCCTCTATGATTTTTAAATTGCATGCTTTTTAGAAATAAATAGCAATTTGAAGTTAAAACAGACTGAATTATTCTCCATGTCTTCATATTTTAGAAAACGTTACCTAATACAGTTATAGAACCAAAAATTGTTTAACAGTAGGAATTAAAAGGACATGATTCAGATAAATATAATTTTAAACAACTTTCCAATTTACTTGTATCATCTTATTTGCTTCATTCTCTTGGTATCATCTGATGAAGAAGCAGCAGTGCACAACTGGGAGCTAGTTAATGCATTGGGTGGGCCAATAAAATGAGGCATTTGTGTGAAGCAACCAATCAGCAGCTCCTTAGTCTACCTAGGTATCCTTCTAAACAAATAATATATCAAGGAAACAAAACAAAATTAGATAATAGAAGTAAATTGGAAAGTTGTGTAAAATCACCTGCTTTGTCCGAATCATGAAAGAAAACATTTGGGGTTTATGTCAATTTAAGAAATATTTAAAACAGATTGTCAACTGGCTGCCCATGGGCCACATGCAGCCCTCTCCATAGTTCACAAAAAAACAGAACTAAGAATGTGTGCCATAGTTTTTGTGACCCAAGGAGAAAGCAGAACTAAACTTTGGGGTCTTCTGGTGGGTAGGCAAACAAAGTGGCAACAACTCTGGGGAGAACAGCAGATAGAGGGTACCCTGCAACCTTACCTAAATCTGTCTCAGAGCCACTGGACATTTCCATTTTATTATTTGTGCATTTAATAGCTACAATATTGATCTGCAGCCGCAAGTGTTATGAAGTTGGCCGTTACTGATTTACAATTTTCTTCACTAAACCTTAAAGGGATAGAAAGGTCAAAAATGAAATGTGATTAGGTGCATTTCAATTTGAAATAGAAACATTGTTGCAATATACTTCCATTAGCAAAAATGTATCTATTAAATGTTATTACTGGTTTTCTGTGGCATACGCACATATCCTGCGAGGGCCCATGCCTGTTCAGAGAGCTGACAGCGGTGTGTATTGCTTCTGTATTGCTTCATTTGTGTTAAGAAGGTGCAGTGTTTGAATACTGGTGCACAGGCTCTCACAGGATATGTGCGTTTGCCACAGAAAAATAGTAATCATTTTTATTAGAAACATTTTTGCTAGTGGAAGTATATTGCAAAAATGTTTCTATTTCAGATTGAAATGCACCCATGTACATTTCATTTTTTTTTTTTACCTTCCTATCCCTCTAAGAAAAAAAAAAACACTTTTTTGTTATAGGAGAGAGAAATTTTGTTGTCAGCATACACCAGTATTTCCCATTAGGGGGTAAGTACAATTACCTGTGTTTAAATTACATACAGGCAATCGGTGCAAGGGGATAGTTAAAGGAGCAGTCAACACTGTAGATTTGCATAAACAACAAATACATGATAAGAAGACAATGCAATAGAACTTACTCTGAACTTCAAATGAGTAGTAGATTTTTGTTAAATAAATTGCAGAGTTACGTCTATTTCCACTCCCCCTGTATCATGTGACAGTCATCAGCCAATCACAAATGCATATACGTATATGCTGTGAATTCTTGCACATGCTCAGTAGGAGTTGGTGACTCAAAGTATAAATATAAAAATTTGGTCTGATGAAGGGGTGATTGATCCCCGAAACGTCACATTTTTTGTGCTAAATAAAGCACCTTTCTCTTGTTAAGTGTATCCAGTCCACGGATCATCCATTACTTATGGGATATTAACTCCTCCCCAACAGGAAGTGCAAGAGGATTCACCCAGCAGAGCTGCTATATAGCTCCTCCCCTAACTGCCATTACCAGTCATTCTCTTGCACCCAACGAATAGATAGGATGTGTGAGAGGACTGTGGTGATTATACTTAGTTTCATACCTTCAATCAAAAGTTTGTTATTTTATAATAGCACCGGAGTGTGTTATTCCTTCTCTGGTAGAATTTGAAGAATATTCTACCTGAGTTTTTCTATGATTTTAGCCGGAGTAGTTAAGATCATATTGCTGTTTCTCGGCCATCTGAGGAGAGGTAAACTTCAGATCAGGGGACAGCGGGCAGATTAATCTGCAAAGAGGTATGTAGCAGCTTATTATTTTCTGACAATGGAATTGATGAGAAAATTCTGCCATACCGATATAATGTAAACTCAGCCTTAAATGCAGTAGCAGCAACTGGTATCAGGCTGTCATGTATGTATATTTTACACTTCAGTATTCTGGGGAATGGCACTTCACTGGAATTATACTGTATGCATAAAACTTTAGCCTAATTTGCAGGGACTAGCAACAGGCTTTTTAATAACACTCAATTTATTAATGTTAAACGTTTTTTGCTGGCATGTAAAATCGTTTAATTTTCTGAGGTACTGGGTGAAAAAATGTTTTGGGCACTATTTTTTTCCACTTGGCAGTCGTTTTATTTAATTTATGACAGTTTACTGATCTCTCTCACTGTTATGTGTGAGGGGGAGGGGCCTTTTTTGGTGCTTTTGCTACGCATCAAAAAATTCAGTCAGAAGTTTGTCTTCCCTGCATGATCCGGTTCATCTCTACAGAACTCAGGGGTCTTCAAAACTTGTTTTGAGGGAGGTAATCACTCACAGCAGAGCTGTGAGATTGTAGTTGACTGTGATAAAAAAAAAACGTTTATTTCTGTATATTTTTTTTTTTTCTGCTATCAGGGTTAGTTATCCTTTGCTAATGGGAGCAATCCTTTGCTAAAATTGTGTTTTTTTACAAAGATTTGATGCTATAACTTTTCAGTTTATTAATTTTCAACTGTCATAACTTTTTCTGTGCTTCTTATAGGCACAGTACGTTTTCATATTATAGTAAATTACTTGAAAAGTATTTCCAAGTTGCTAGTTTATTTGCTAGTGTGTTAAACATGTCTGATTCAGAGGAAGATATCTGTGCTATATGTGCTAAAGCCAAAGTGGAGCCCAATAGAAATTTATGTACTAACTGTATTGATGCTACTTTAAATAAAAGTCAATCTGTACAAATTGAACATATTTCACCAAACAACGAGGGGAGAGTTATGCCGACTAACTCGCCTCACGTGTCAGTACCTGCATCTCCCGCTCGGGAGGTGCGTGATATTGTAGCGCCGAGTACATCTGGGCGGCCATTACAAATCACATTACAGGATATGGCTACTGTTATGACTGAAGTTTTGGCTAAATTACCAGAACTAAGAGGTAAGCGTGATCACTCTGGGGTGAGAACAGAGTGCGCTGATAATATTAGGGCCATGTCAGACACTGCGTCACAATTTGCAGAACATGAGGACGGAGAGCTTCATTCTGCGGGTGACGGTTCTGATCCAAACAAACTGGATTCAGATATTTCAAATTTTAAATTTAAGCTGGAAAACCTCCGTGTATTACTAGGGGAGGTGTTAGCGGCTCTGAATGATTGTAACACAGTTGCAATACCAGAGAAAATGTGTAGGTTGGATAAATATTTTGCGGTACCGGCGAGTACTGACGTTTTTCCTATACCTAAGAGACTCACTGAAATTGTTACTAAGGAGTGGGATAGACCCGGTGTGCCGTTCTCACCCCCTCCGATATTTAGAAAGATGTTTCCAATAGACGCCACCACACGGGACTTATGGCAAACGGTCCCTAAGGTGGAGGGAGCAGTTTCTACTTTAGCTAAGCGTACCACTATCCCGGTGGAGGATAGCTGTGCCTTTTCAGATTCAATGGATAAAAAGTTAGAGGGTTACCTTAAGAAAATGTTTGTTCAACAAGGTTTTATATTGCAACCTCTTGCATGCATTGCGCTTGTCACGGCTGCAGCAGCATTTTGGTTTGAGTCTCTGGAAGAGACACTTGAATCAGCTCCATTAGATGAGATTACACACAAGCTTAAAGCCCTTAAGTTAGCTAACTCATTTATTTCAGATGCCGTAGTACATTTAACTAAACTTACGGCTAAGAATTCCGGATTCGCCATTCAGGCACGCAGAGCACTGTGGCTAAAATCCTGGTCAGCTGACGTTACTTCTAAATCTAAATTGCTTAATATACCTTTCAAAGGGCAGACCTTATTCGGGCCCGGGTTGAAAGAAATTATCGCTGACATTACAGGAGGTAAAGGCCATGCCCTGCCTCAAGACAGAGCCAAACCTAAGGCTAGACAGTCTAATTTTCGTTCCTTTCGTAATTTCAAAGCAGGAGCAGCATCAACTTCCTCTGCACCAAAACAGGAAGGAGCTGTTGCTCGCTACAGACAAGGCTGGAGACCTAACCAGTCCTGGAACAAGGGAAAGCAGGCCAGGAAACCTGCTGCTGCCCCTAAGACAGCATGAATCGAGGGCCCCCGATCCGGGAACGGATCTAGTGAGGGGCAGACTTTCTCTCTTCGCCCAGGCTTGGGCAAGAGATGTCAAGGATCCCTGGGCGTTAGAGATCATATCTGAGGGATACCTTCTAGACTTCAAATTCTCTCCCCCAAGAGGGAGATTTCATCTGTCAAGGTGGTCAACAAACCAAATAAAGAAAGAGGCGTTTCTACGCTGCGTACAAGATCTTTTATTAATGGGAGTGATCCATCCGGTTCCGCGGTCGGAACAAGGACAAGGGTTTTACTCAAATCTGTTTGTGGTTCCCAAAAGAGGGAACTTTCAGGCCAATCTTGGATTTAAAGATCCTAAACAAATTCCTAAGAGTTCCATCGTTCAAAATGGAAACTATTCGGACAATTTTACCCATGATCCAAAAGGGTCAGTACATGACCACAGTGGATTTAAAGGATGCTTACCTTCACATACCGATTCACAAAGATCATTACCGGTATCTAAGGTTTGCCTTTCTAGACAGGCATTACCAGTTTGTAGCTCTTCCATTCGGATTGGCTACGGCTCCGAGAATCTTCACAAAGGTTCTGGGTGCTCTTCTGGCGGTACTAAGACCGCGAGGAATTGCGGTAGCTCCGTACCTAGACGACATTCTGATACAAGCTTCAAGCTTTCAAACTGCCAAGTCTCATACAGAGTTAGTACTGGTATTTCTAAGGTTGCATGGATGGAAGGTGAACGAAAAGAAGAGTTCTCTCTTTCCACTCACAAGAGTTCCCTTCTTGGGGACTCTTATAGATTCTGTAGAAATGAAGATTTACCTGACAGAAGACAGGTTAACAAAGCTTCAAAATGCATGCCGTGTCCTTCATTCCATTCAACACCCGTCAGTAGCTCAATGCATGGAGGTGATCGGCTTAATGGTAGCAGCAATGGACATAGTACCCTTTGCACGTCTACATCTCAGACCGCTGCAATTGTGCATGCTAAGTCAGTGGAATGGGGATTACTCAGACTTGTCCCCTACTCTGAATCTGGATCAAGAGACCAGAAATTCTCTTCTATGGTGGCTTTCTCGGCCACATCTGTCCAGGGGGATGCCATTCAGCAGGCCGGACTGGACAATTGTAACAACAGACGCCAGCCTACTAGGTTGGGGCGCTGTCTGGAATTCTCTGAAGGCTCAGGGACATTGGAATCAGGAGGAGAGTCTCCTACCAATAAACATTCTGGAATTGAGAGCAGTTCTCAATGCCCTTCTGGCTTGGCCCCAGTTAACAACTCGGGGGTTCATCAGGTTTCAGTCGGACAACATCACGACTGTAGCTTACATCAACCATCAGGGAGGGACAAGAAGCTCCCTAGCAATGATGGAAGTATCAAAGATAATTCGCTGGGCAGAGTCTCACTCTTGCCACCTGTCAGCAATCCACATCCCGGGAGTGGAGAACTGGGAGGCGGATTTCTTAAGTCGTCAGACTTTTCATCCGGGGGAGTGGGAACTTCATCCGGAGGTCTTTGCCCAAATACTTAGACGTTGGGGCAAACCAGAGATAGATCTCATGGCGTCTCGACAGAACGCCAAGCTTCCTCGTTACGGGTCCAGATCCAGGAGCGGTTCTGATAGATGCTTTGACAGCACCTTGGACCTTCGGGATGGCTTATGTGTTTCCACCCTTCCCGATGCTTCCTCGATTGATTGCCAGAATCAAACAGGAGAGAGCATCAGTGATTCTAATAGCGCCTGCATGGCCACGCAGGACTTGGTATGCAGATCTAGTGGACATGTCATCCTGTCCACCTTGGTCGCTACCTCTGAAACAGAACCTTCTGATCCAGGGTCCCTTCAAACATCAAAATCTAATTTCTCTGAAGCTGACTGCTTGGAAATTGAACGCTTGATTTTATCAAAACGTGGTTTTTCTGAGTCAGTTATTGATACCTTAATACAGGCTAGGAAGCCTGTTACCAGAAAGATTTACCATAAGATATGGCGCAAATACTTATATTGGTGCGAATCCAAGAGTTACTCATGGAGTAAGGTTAGGATTCCGAGGATATTGTCTTTTCTACAAGAAGGTTTAGAAAAGGGTTTATCCGCTAGTTACTTAAAGGGACAGATTTCAGCTCTGTCCATTCTTTTACACAAACGTCTGTCAGAAGTTCCGGACGTTCAAGCTTTTTGTCAGGCTTTAGCTAGGATCAAGCCTGTGTTTAAAACTGTTGCTCCACCATGGAGTTCGAACTTAGTTCTTAATGTTTTACAGGGGGTTCCGTTTGAACCCCTTCATTCCATTGATATCAAGTTGTTATCTTTGAAAGATCTGTTTTTAATGGCGATTTACTCGGCTCGAAGAGTCTCTGAGTTATCTGCCTTACATTGTGATTCTCCTTATCTGATTTTTCATTCAGACAAGGTAGTTCTGCGTACTAAACCTGGGTTCCTACCTAAGGTGGTCACTAACAGGAATATCAATCAAGAGATTGTGGTTCCATCTTTGTGTCCTAATCCTTCTTCGAAAAAGGAACGTCTGCTACACAATCTAGATGTAGTCCGTGCCCTGAAATTTTATCTACAGGCAACTAAGGATTTTCGACAAACGTCTTCCCTGTTTGTCGTTTATTCTGGTCAGAGGAGAGGTCAAAAAGCTTCGGCTACCTCTCTCTCCTTTTGGCTTCGTAGCATAATACGGTTAGCCTATGAGACTGCTGGACAGCAGCCTCCTGAAAGAATTACAGCACATTCTACTAGAGCTGTGGCTTCCACTTGGGCCTTTAAGAACGAGGCTTCTGTTGAACAGATTTGCAAGGCTGCAACTTGGTCTTTTCATACTTTTTCCAAATTTTACAAATTTGACACTTTTGCTTCTTCGGAGGCTGTTTTTGGGAGAAAGGTTCTTCAGGCAGTGGTTCCTTCCGTATAAAGAGCCTGCCTGTCCCTCCCGTCATCCATGTACTTTAGTTTTGGTATTTGTATCCCATAAGTAATGGATGATCCGTGGACTGGATACACTTAACAAGAGAAAACATAATTTATGCTTACCTGATAAATTTATTTCTCTTGTAGTGTATCCAGTCCACGGCCCGCCCTGTCACTTTAAGGCAGGTAATTTTTCCATTAAACTACAGTCACCACTGTACCCTATGGTTTTCCTTTCTCTGCATGTTTTCGGTCGAATGACTGGTAATGGCAGTTAGGGGAGGAGCTATATAGCAGCTCTGCTGGGTGAATCCTCTTGCACTTCCTGTTGGGGAGGAGTTAATATCCCATAAGTAATGGATGATCCGTGGACTGGATACACTACAAGAGAAATAAATTTATCAGGTAAGCATAAATTATGTTTTTTCAAAAATCCAGTGAGTGCAAGCTTCTTCTTTTCTATGCTATTTTTTGCCTGCACCCTGGTGGATGCCTTTCAAGTGAGAGTGCGCTTTTTCTTGCTGTGTGTGTATATATATATATATATATATATATATCTTGATTATGCAAGGGAAAAACAACAAAATAAAATTTGTGCGGGCTTCCTGCTGAAATACGAATTGCAGTGACATTTACATGTAAACAACTAAAAGCCTCAAAACCGGTTTAGCACACGGGTGTGAAATGGTGTGGCAGCTAAGGGTTTAAATTGTTAGGAAACTTCTTATACTCTTACTTCTCTGGCTGTACCATTCTATCATGTGCCTTAGGAAAATAAATATTTTACTGACAAACAGGCTATCAAGGTAGAACAGTGGCAGATTTGGGGGCTGATACCTGGGAAGAAAATACATTTTATAAACTTTGCAGTGCACATATTATAACATAAAGGTGTAAAAATTATATTATTGTACTGCAAGTACTAAAAACTAGAATGCATTTGTAGTAGTTAAAAGTAGATTTATTGTCATCATACGAAACTAGCATGTGAGAATTTAAGCTTAAACATTTTAAGTAACAATTATTTTAGGTACCAGCCACAAAAAGACAGTGATTTGCCCAAAAAAAATTATTAACAATGTAGTCCTAACTAAACTGACATGGTTCAGACAGACGGTAAGCTATGACAAAATACCAGACAATATGTAATGATTGATAAAATGAAAAACATAAATTATGCTTACCAGATAATTTCATTTCCTACTGTATAAGTAGAGTCCACAGCATCATTCCTTACTGTTGGGAAATACAGAACCTGGCCACCAGGAAGAGGCAAAGACACCCCAGCCAAAGGCTTAAATACCTCTCCCACTTCCCCCATCCCCCAGTCATTCTGCCGAGGGAACAAGGAACAGTAGGATAAATATCAGGGTATAAAATAGTGCCAGAAGAAAAACATAATTTAGAGGGCCGCCCATCGGAGAATACAGGCGGAGGCCGTGGACTCTCCTTATACAGAAGGAAATTAAATTATCTGGTAAGCATAATTTATGTTTTCCTTTTTAATATAAGGAGAGTCCACGGCATCATTCCTTACTGTTGGGAAAACTATACCTAAGCTCTAGAGGACACTAAATGATAACGGGAGCGACAAAAAGAGAGGCGGACCCTAATCTGAGGGCACCACAGCCTGCCAAATCTTTCTCCTGAAAGCTGCTTCAGCCGAAGCAAAAACATCAAACTTGTAAAATTTAGAAAAAGTATGTAAGGAGGACCAGGTAGCCACCTTACAGATCTTATCCATAGAGGTCTCGTTCTTAAAGGCCCAAGAGGAAGCCACTGCTCTAGTAGAATGAGCCGTAATCCTCTGAGGAGGTTTATGTCCCGCTGTCTCATAAGCTAAGCGGATAACACTTCTTAACCAAAAAGATAAGGAAGTCAAAGAGACCTTCTGACCCTTACGCTTCCCGGAATAGGCAACAAACAAGGAAGAAGTTTGTCTAAAATCCTTAGTAGCCTGAAGATAGAACTTCAAGGCGCGAACCACGTCCAAATTATGAAACAAACATTCCTTCGAAGAAGGATTGGGACACAAGGAAGGAACCACAATCTCTTGATTGATGTTGCGGTCTGACATGACTTTAGGAAGAAAACCTAATTTAGTAATTTAGGACAGACTTATCAGAATGGAACACCAGATAAGGAGGCTCACGTTGCAAGGCAGCAATCTCAGAAGCAATAGTCAGTAGAAAAAGAACCTTCCAGGACAACAATTTAATGTCAACTTCATGCATAGGCTCAAACAGAGCCCGTTGCAAAACCTTAAGATTTAGACTCCAAGGAGGAGCATTAAATCTAAACACAGGTCTGATCCTAGTCAGAGCTTTAACAAAGAGCTGTACATCTGGAAGTTCCACGAGCCTCTTGTGCAGTAAAACAGACAGGGCCGAAATCTGTCTCCTCAGGGAACTGGCAGAAAGAATAGATAGAATCCTGGCAACCTTAACTTTATGCCAGGAAATTCCACGCTCTTCACACCAGAATAAATAGGTTCTCCACACCTTATGATAGATGCGACGAGTAAAAGGTTTACGAGCTTGAATGAGAGTATCAATAACTCTTTCAGAAAAACCTCTCTTGGATAGGACTAAGCGTTCAATCTCCACTCAGTCAGCCTCAGAGAATCTAGATTTTGATGAACAAAAGGACCTTGTTCCAGCAGATCCCTGCGACAAGGTAACTTCCACGGAGGAGATGACATCCCCACCAGATCCGCGAACCACATCCTTCGCGGTCACGATGGAGCAATCAGTATCACTGATGCGGGCTACTACACGAGGAAGGAGTGGTAAAAGGTAAAATTAGACTGAACCTCTAAGGCCCTGCTAATGCATCTATTAGCTCTGCCTGAGAATCCCTGGACCTCGACCCATATCTGGGTAGCTTGGTATTGAGACGGGATGCCATAAGATCCATCTCCGGCGTCCCCCAACTGTTGCATAGCTCCACAAACATATCGGGATGGAGAGACCATTCCCCCGGATGAAAGCATTGTCTGCTGAAAAAAAATCCACTTCCCAGTTGTACACACCCAGAATGTGGATCGCTGACAGCGAACAGCTGTGGGCCTCCGCCCACTCCAGAATCCTAGATACTTCCCTCATTGCTAGGGAGCTTCTCGTTCCACCCTGATGGTTGATGTAAGCCACCGAAGTTATATTGTCTGATTGGAATCTAAAAAAAAAAAAAAAAAAAAAAAAAAAAAAAGGAGGAAGAACCCAGAAGGGGCCAAGCCTTTAGATCATTGAAGATTGCCGAAATTCCAGAATGTTGATCGGGAGATCAACCCTGTGCCTTCTTGGCACCCCAAACAGCTCCCCATCCTTGCGTCCGTAGTCACAATCTCTCAGGATGGTCTTAAGAAGGATGTCCCTCGGCAGAGATGATCTGAACAGAACAACCAAGAGAGCGATTCTCTCAACCGGTTGTCCAGAGAAACCTATTGAGACAGATCCGAATGATCACCATTTCACTGCCTCAGCATACACAGTTGCAACGGTCTAAGACAGAACCTGGCAAAGGGAATGATGTCCATGCTGGACACCATGAGATCAAATCACCTCCATACACTGAGCCACAGAGGGCCTTAAGGAGGTCCGGAGGGCAAGACATGCCGAAGCTAGCTTGCAACATCTCTGGTCTGTTAGAAATATCCTCATGGATATGGAGTCTATTATAGTACCCAGGAATTCCACCCTGGTGCTTGGTATAAAAGAACTCTTTTCTAGGTTTATTTTCCATCCATGAGTTTGAAGAAGAGAAGAGATTCTGAATGGTCCTCAGCCAGACGAAAAGATGGTGCTTGCACCAGAATATCGTCCAAGTAGGGAGCTACTGCTATACCCCGGGTTTTGGCAACGGCTAGAAGAGCTCCTAGAACCTTCGTAAAAATTCTTGGAGCAGTAGCTAGATTAAACGGAAGTACAATAAACTGGAAGTGCTGGTCCAGGAATGCAAACCTTAGGAACTTGACACGTTCCTTGTGGATTGGAACGTGAAGGTAAGCATCCTTCATATCTATAGAAGTCATGAATTTTCCTTCCTGAACTAAGGGAAGAATGGACCTTATCGCCTTCATCTTGAACGAGGGGACATTTAGAATTTGTTTAAGCACTTTAGGTCCAGAATCAGGCGGAAAGTTCCCTCCTTCTTTGGGACCACGAGAAGGTTTGAATAGTATCCCAAACCTCTTTCTGCGATAGGCACCAGGACAATGACTCCTAAGGAGAACAGATCCTGCACGCAGCCCAGAAAGGCTTGACTCTTTTCTGGTCTGGAAGACAGGATTGAGAGGAGAAATCTGCCCTTGGGTGGATGAGACTTGAAACCTATCTTGTATCCCTGAGATATGACCTCCAGGGCTCATAGATCCTGCACGTCCCCGAACCAAGCGTCTGAAAAGACTGACAGCCTGCCCCCTACACGATCCAGAGCCGAATCGGGGGCCGCTCCTTCATGCTGATTTAGTCTCGGAGGGCTTCTTGCTCTGCTTGGACT
This sequence comes from Bombina bombina, assembly GCF_027579735.1. Taxonomy (NCBI): domain Eukaryota; kingdom Metazoa; phylum Chordata; class Amphibia; order Anura; family Bombinatoridae; genus Bombina; species Bombina bombina. The sequence goes on from NC_069504.1 coordinate 726,091,873, forward strand.
TATTCCAGTACTGAGCCGGCTTCGAAGTACTCTTGGTTTGCTATGGCTTAGCGGAGGACTGCTGGCGTTGGACTTTATCAGAACAAAAGGAACGAAAATTAGAAACTTGTCCCTTAGACTTGTTCTTTTTATCTTGCGGTAGGAAAGCACCCTTGCCCCCTGTAACCGTGGAGATAATGGAGTCCAGGCCTGGACCAAATAAAATCTTTCCCTTAAAGGGGAGAGAAAGAAGTCTGGACTTAGAAGTCATATCCTCAGACCAGAACTTCAGCCAGATCGCCCGTCAAGGGCCGCAGACACCGCTGTTTGTAACTGCACGGTAAAATCTGGTGATAAAAGGCCCCCTCCAGATGGAGGATTAGGCTGCGTGTGTAGAAGGAGATGTATGTTGGGTATGCACCTCACGGGACGGCGAATCCTCAGAGGTGGATGGCTCAGTGGTACTAAAAGGGTTAACCTTCTTTGAACGAATAACGTTGTCAAGGCATGTGGACCATAACTGAGAGGGCAGGCATACCAAAGCCTCCTCACAATATAGACAGGTATTACTATTTGGAACAGAGGGAGTACCCTCTAATATATCAGAATTCTCCATAGCTTAAAGGAACACTAAACCCAAATATTTTCTTTATTCGTGATTAAGATAGAGCATGTAATTTTAAGCAACTTTCTAATTTACTCCTATTATCAATTTTTCTTCGTTCTCTTGCTATCTTTATTTGAAAAAGAAGGCATCTAAGCTTTTTTGTTTCAGAACTATGGACAGCACTTTTTTATTGGTGGATTAATTTATCCACCAATCAGCACGAACAACCCAGGTTGTTCCCCAAAAATGGGCCGGAATCTAAACTTACATTTCAAATAAAGATACCAAGAGAATGAAGAAAATTTGATAATAGGAGTAAATTAGAAAGTTGCTTAAAATATGCTCTATCTGAATCACAAAAGAAAAAATGTGGGGTCAGTGTCCCTTTAACCTAACAGCAGGACACAGAAAATAAACGATCTTTATTTTTCTAAAACAGCACCTTTATATTCCCAATGGTTGGGGCACTCACCACCTCCTAGACCCAGACAATACAGAGAAATAGCGTCTTCTCCGGCAGCCAGCTTGGTCAGGAAAGAGGAAGTAAATACAAGACCACTCCCAGTCACATGGTGCACAAGGCAGGACCGCCTATGAGAAAAAGCACGAAAAGCTATAAGCTGCGCAGAACTCAAAGTGAAAGTAAAAACCTGTGCATTCCATTATTATGTAAGCCTTTGGCTGGGGTGTCTTTGCCTCTTCCTGGTGGCCAGGTTCAGTATTTCCTAACAGTAAGGAATGATGCTGTGGACTCTCCATATATTAAGCAAATATCTAATTTTTTTTTTTTTAAAGCATGTCATTTTATTACTAGAGCAGTAGCAAAATGGTTAAACAAAGTACTACTTAGGCCTCGCAGAGTACTGCTGGCACCAACTCTCAAGCAAAAACTCACATATCCAATCGGCAGCGCTACTTACATGACCCAGCTGTTTATTAAAGCATGTCATTTTATCACTATAATAGCCCTTTAACCTTACACTACAAGGCTACCACGCTCTCTCTAAATGCCATGAAATAATTAAATATTTAAAGCTTAACTTTTAATTATACTTAAAGGGCTATTATAGTTAAAAAAAAAATACTTTCTCTAATCTGTTAGAGCATGTAATTTTAAGACAATCGACCCTAGACTACTGTGTGGTTAACCCCTGCAAAAGCGTTAAACGAACAGAAGAAATACCACTTGGGACTCGCAGAGTACACCACTGATCCAATCAGCAGGGCTAGTTGCACAACTCAGATGTGGAATTAGCGCTGCTGAATGGATCAGAGCACTGCCGGACGAAAAGTGGTATTTCCACTGTGTGTTTAACCTGTTTTCTGGGGTTAAACACACAGTAGTCTAGGGTCGATAATCTTAAAATTAGATGCTCTAACGGATTAGAGCATGTCAGTTTTTTACATTAATGGCCCTTTAAAGGGACAGAATACTGTAAAATAGTTTTTCCCTTAAATGGACATTGTTCACTAGATTTTACTTTGCATAAATGTTTTGTAGAAGATCCATTCATATAGCCCATCTGGTAATGTTTTTATAAACAATATATAGTTTTGCTTATTTTTCGAGAACTATGTGCTGATTTTCAGAATCCTAACCAAGCCCCACAGTGTCATATGAATACGCGCGTTTACAGGCTCCTGTATATGATATCTGTCTTTTCGTATGCAGGGAAGGGGGGAGTGTCTGCTCTTTTTGTTTACCCAGCCCCTTTCAGTGGGTGTCGCAGTATACCACTCATCAACAATTCTAAACTGGGAGCTTCTAAGTAAGTTTTTAAAAGGTTTTATACTGGATTTTTAGATCAGTATCTGTGCATATTATTCTTTATAGTACTGTATTACCACATTAAAGGGACAGTAAACACCAAATTTAATATATTTCCAATGACTTGTTATACCAGCTGCAAAGTATAAAATGTTTTGAGAAATTGCATTTTCAGGCTTATTTGTGTATATAAAATAGCTTTGAAACCACAACCTATTAAAATGGGTTGAGCTGGCAGATAAAATAAGTTCTAATTATTTTATCCTTGTGTACAGATACATGCTACCTTAATATCTGTCTGTAAACCAAAGCCCAATACTTAGGGGCCTATGATCTAAACCTTGCAAGCCCAGACATGGTTTTTCACGCTGAACCTCTCAGGGGCTGCCCTGGTCTCCTACTGAAAGTAATGGAGCTCTCTGAATGGGGAAACTTTGCACTGTGGCATGAAGTTAGCAGTGAGCAAACTTTAAAAATTAAATCATGCAGCCAATGAAGAAGAAGGGGGGGGGAAAAAAAAAAAAAAAAAAAAATCGCATTACGCTGCTTTCTGCGTATAGTATCTTACAATCATCTATATTTGTGTATGCATTTTTTTTCTATTAGGATTATAAGTATTTTCGGTGTATTGAGAAAAGCTTGTTGCCTTTTAGTTTGTGAGAAAAAAAAAACATCTGTAGTGTGAAAATCTTTACAGAATTCAATTATGCTGGTATTAGAGACGATTTCATAAACGCCCATATTCAGCTCATTTTACACAAAAAATAAAAAGAATTATGCTTTGCGTTTTGTATTTAGAAGTACAAATTTCTAAGTGATTTTTGCACATCCAATGTACTTAAATTATGATTTACGCTGTGCATATTTCATACGATTTATTGCTGGGCAATTTACATACAAATTTTACTTTTTTTTTTTAAGAATTTTGGTACGATTTTTTTATGCACTTTAACAATACAATTTTTTCCTGTGTATTTTGAGTGAATGGCTCATTAATTTGTAAGATTTTTAAAATGCAGATTTTATTGTGCACTTTTGTAGTGTATGCATCTCCTCCCCTATATGAAAATGCAGTATACGCCCTTAGTAAGACACCCTGGTTTTTATGGAAAAAGTAACCCTAGATCATTCCACCAGGGAAATAGAAGTACTGGAGAACATTCTTTAATAATCTCGCCAGCCCAGAGACCTTTAGATCATTGGGCCCTTCGAGAGAACGATGGAAAATTAACATGTTATCACTTATGTCTTCTATGCCCCACTGGGTGTACAATTTCTTCTGTCTGTGTATACACAGCATTCATTTAAGCCTATACTTTTAAAGGGATATGAAACCTAAAAAAAAAAAAATTGTTTTGTGATTCAGACAGAGCATACTATTTTATTTTATCAAATGTGCTTAGTTCCCATGCTATTCTGTGTTGGAGATACCTAGAAAGTCATCTGGAGCACTTCATGGCAGAAAATAGTGCTACCATCTAGTGCTCTTGCAAATGGATAACATTCTTGCAAAATTGCTGGCATATAGTGCTCCAGAAATAGGTCAGCTCGTAAGGACACGTCTGTGCTTTTCAACAAAAAGATAGAAAGAGTACAAAGAAAAATTTATAGAAGTAAATTAGAAAGTTGTTTAAAATCACATGCTCTATCCAAATCAGCTATTTCAAATTCAAAAATAAAGGTAAATGAGCTACTTGTAAAACTATTTAATACACTCCAGCAGGTAAAATGGATCATTGGGAAGATTTTTTGGGGGGTAAACTGCCCTTTTAATACATTTTTGCATGTGGAAAACTATGCAAAACGTAAAGGGACAGTCTACACCATAATTGTTATTGTTTAAAAAAAAAAAAAAAAAGATAGATAACTCCTTTACTACCCATTCCCCAGCTTTGCAAAACCCACATTGTTATATTAATTTACTTTATAAAATTTCTGCCTGTTTCTAAACCACTACGACAGCCTCTTATCACATGCTTTTTATTTGTTTTTCACAACAGACTACTGCTAGTTCATGTTTGCCATATAGATAAAATTGTGCTCACACCCATGGTTTGTGGCCGACACTGCACTAAATGGCTAAAATGCAAGTTAATAGATAATAAATAAAAAGTCATGTGATCAGGGGGCTGTCAGAAGATGCTTAGATACAAGGTAATCACAGAAGTAAATAGTATATTAATAAAACTGTTGGTTATGCAAAACTGGGGGAATGGGTAATAAAATGTATGCTTACCTGATAAATGTCATTCTTTCCGGATATGGAGAGCCCACAACGTCATCAATTACTAGTAGGAATATCACTCCTGGCCAGCAGGAGGAGGCAAAGAGCACCACAGCAAAGTTGTTAAGTGTCATTCCCCTACCCATAATCCCAAGTCATTTGACCGAAGGGAAATGGAAAAAGGAATAACACAAAGGTGTAGAGGTGCCAGAGGTTTAGTCAAAAATACCTGTCTTAAATAAAAGGGTGGGGATGTGGACTCTCCATATCCGGAAAGAAAGAAATTTATCAGGTAAGCATAATTTTGTTTTCTTTCCCAAGATATGGAGAGTCCACGACATCAATTACTAGTGGGAACCAATACCCAAGCTAGAGGACACACAGATGACTAGGGAAAACAAGACAGGACGACCTAAAAAGAAAGCACCGCTGCTTGAAGAACCTGTCTACCAAAATAAGCCTCAGTCGAGGCAAAAGAATCAAATATGAAAATTTTGGAAAAAGTATGCAGAGAGGACCAAGTTGCAGCCTTGCAAATCTGTTCCACAGAAGCTTTATTTTTAAAAGCCCAAGAAGAGGAGACAGCCCTTGTGGAATGAGCTGTAATTCTCTCAGGAGGCTGTTGACCAGCAGTCTCATAAGCAAAACAAATTAACTTCTCAACCTAGTACGAAGAACCGCCTCATTAGCATGAAAGATAAGGTAAGGTGAATCACAATGCAAACCTAACGTTCCGAGACCCTCCAAGCAGAAGAGATAGCAATAAACAAAAAAAAAAAACCTTCCAAGATAACTTAATATCTATGGAATGCAATGGTTCAAACGGAACCTGCTGCAAAACTTTAACAAGGTTAAGACTCCAAGGAGGAGCAACAGATTTAAGTACAGGCCTAATTCTGACAAGGGCCTGACAAAAATATTGAACATCTGGCACATCCACCAGACGCTTATGTAATAAAAGATAATACAGAAATCTGACCCTTCAGAGAACCGAATGGCAATCCTTTCTCCAGACCTTCCTGGAGAAAGGACAAAATCCTAGGAATCCAGACCCTACTCCAAGAGTAGCCTTTGTATTTACACCAATAAAAAAAAAAAAAAAAAAAAGTGTATTTACGCCATACCTCATGGAGAAAAAAAAAAATCCAGAAACAGGCTTGTGAGCCTAGATCATGGTCTCAATGACTAACATAGAAAAACTACGCTTAGACAGAACTAAGCGTACATTCTCCAAGCAGTCAGCTTCAGAGAAACAAGATTTGGATGAAGCAATGGACCCCCGAATTAGAAGGTCCTTCCTCAGAGGTAACCTTCAAGGTGGAAGAGAATACATCTTCACTAGGTCTGCATACCAGATCCTGCGAGGCCATGCAGGAGCCATTAGAATTACTGATGCTCTCTCCTGTTTGATACGAGCAATAACTTAAAGGAAAGCAAAACGGAGGAAAAAGGAATGCTAGACTGAAATCCCAAAGGAACCGCCAGAACATCTGTCATGGTGGCCTGCGAATCTCGACCTAAAACCGTACCTTGGAAGCTTGGCGTTCTGCCATGACGCCATCAGATCCAACTCCAGCACCCCCCCATTTGAGGGTTAACCTGGAGAACACCTCCGGATGGAGAGCCCATTCTCCAGGATGAACTATCACTCCCAGGGAGAAAAGATACTGAACACATTTAAAATAATGCCTCTCTCCTTATCTGGACTGCAGATAATCCTGAGGCGGAACCTGCGCCTGGGAGGAAAAGTTTTGAATTCTATTTGGAAACTCTGGAATACTATGTCCACAGCCCAAGGATCTGGGACATCTTGTATCCATGCCCAATAGAGAAAGTCTGTCTCCCACTTGATCCGATCCCAGACCAGGGGCAAACCCATCATGCTGACTTAGACTCAGCTGCGGGCTTCTTTGAGTGCTTCCCCTTGTTCCAAGACTGATTGGTTTTCCAAGAAAACTTGACTGTTCCTGCTTGGAAGTCCTCTTAAGTTATGAAAGGGACGAAAATTAACTTGGCGTCCTTTGAGTCTGTTCTTGTCTTGTGGTAGAAAAGACCCTTTTCCACCCGTAATGACAGAAATAAATTTCAGCCAGACCAGGCCCAAACAAGGTCTTACCCTTGTAAGGAAGCGCCAGAAGCTTGGAGTTAGAGGTAACATCAGCTGATCACAATTTCAGCCACAACGCCCTACGGGCTAGGACAGTGAAGCCAGGTATCTTGGCGCCCAGTCTAATAACTTGCATGGAAGCATCAGAAATAATGTGATTGGCTAGTTTGAGAGCCTTAATCCTGGCCTGGATCTCCTCCAAAGGGGTCTCTACCAAAATAGATTCAGACAAGGCGTTGCACCAATAAGATGCCGCACTTGATACAGCGGCAATACAAACTGCAGGTTGCCATTGAAAACCTTGATGAACATACATCATTGACAAATAAGCCTCCAAGCTTCTTGTCCATGGGATCCTTAAAAGGAGCAGCTATCCTCTATAGGGATCATAGTTCTCTTAGCCGGAATAGAAATGGCCCCCTTCTACTTAAGGCACTGTGCACCATAATCTTTAATGGAGAAGGCGACCGTAAACATCTTTTTAAAGACCGGAGACGGGGAGAAAGGTATCCCTGGCTTCTCCCATTCCTGTGAATAATCTCTGTTGCATGGTCTAAAAACACTTCAAAGGAAGAAGGAACATCATAGTATTTATAAAGTTTGATAGACTTCCTAGGGTTGACAACGACAAGAGTATCGGAGTCGTCCAAAGTAGCCAAAACCTCCTTTAACAATACATGAAGGTGTTCAAGCTTAAATCTGAAGGATACTTCAGCATCAGATGAAGGAATTATACTGTCCGAATCTGAGATTTCACCCTCAGAGGCTACTGACGTATCCTTATCAGACTTATGAGGAAGGGTAACCTGTGAAGCAACAGAAACCTTACTATCTGAATCTCTAATTTTCCTCTTGCATTTTCCCAACAAAGGGGGGGGAAAATTTTATATATATATATATATATATATATATATATATATATATATATATATATATATATATATATATATATATATATATATATATATATATATATATATCTCTCTCTCAGATATAGAAGATGCCTGTGCAGCATTTTCTACAGACAAAAACTCCACTTGGAGTCTGAGAGGAACTGCATCTGACACAAATGAGGCTTCGGACGTTTGAGGAGAAAACTGTGGCATAGCCTGAACAGCATCGTTCTGAGCTACATTAGGCTCAAAAATAAAAAATGTAATTTTTACATTTTAAAGACTAATTTAGACATGAGGTACAAAATAGCATTGCAATACGATCAGGTTATCTAGGCACAGCAAACATGTAATCATAGGAGACTCCTGCTCCATGGCAAAATGAAGACAAATTAAAAAATGTATAGTTGTTACTGGCCCTTTAAATTTGTCACTTTAATTGAGACTGAGAAATAAATGCCATTCAGAGCAATATAGCCAATCCACTCCTACTAAAGACCTCTGTACCTCAGCATTAGAGTGAGGTGCCTACCTGCCCCTCTGATAAAAATCTGGCAGCTAATCCGGATTCAAGTATCTTTTATTGCAATGCAATTGGAGAGGAAACATGCTAACCGGCCACTTTCTGCTATTTACAGAAAACTGCTGTTACGTTGAAATTTGTTAACTTGAATTAAAACATAGACCAGCAGCAATATTACGCTCTAATCAGCAAGCTACTTGCGGCACTAAATCACAGAATCCTCTCACGGATGCAGCCGACACCGCTCCGAAGTTTAAGAGGGAGGTCACATGACCGGGTTGAAAGAAGCTGCGCCATTAAGTAAAGCACGCGCTTCCAATCCGGCTCAGAAAGAAACTAAGCACTCAGTCTAATATGAGCCGTTTAACTGAGATCGAAGCTACAAAAATTAACAACAGTGACAATAAAAAACTGACAGAACCCCATTCCCCACAGAGTTAAAAAATTCAAAGATAACCAGGGTACTTTTACTTTTTAAGTATAAACAAATGAGCCTGAAGAAGAAGTTAACCCCTTCATACCCATAAAGGGAATTAACTCTAAGTCTATTGTCACATACAATAGAAAGTGCCTGCATACTGCCAGAAAAATAATCCTCAACTAAGGATTCCTTTTTTGTCCCAATAATAAAATACAGAGAGCTATATTTCTTTCATTTAAAAAACTCTGAAGTGCAAGTCTCTTCACCTAGAAGACAAAAGCACTTACCTGCAATCTAGCTGTCCGGCTTGTAGACCGCTCACAAGGCATGAAAGGACACACCCCTTACAGAGACCTGTAGAAAAAGAAAGAACAGCGTAAACCTATTCTGGCTTTCTATACCATGGGCAGCAAATAGGTTAGAAAACCCAAGCAAGGAGTACCTCAAAACTTTCTAACTGCTTTAAAGGCACCATTACTCTACTGCAGAGATTGACGTGGACTACAGCTATACCCAAAAATATTGCTTGTAGCGAAAGGAAATCAAATTTTCTTCAGACATCAAACTTCACCTCCTCCATTGACAAAGGTAAAGAGAATGACTGGGGATTGTGGGTAGGGGAGTGATACTTAAAGAGACATTAAACCCAGACATTTTCTTTCATGATTCAGACAAAGAATACAATTTTAAATAACATTCCAATTTACTTCTATTATCTAATTTGCTTCCATTCTTTAGATATCCTTTGCTAAAGAAATAGCAATGCACAGGGGTGAGACAATCACGAGGCAAATATGTGCAGACACCAATCAGAAGCTACTGAGCCTATCTAGGTAAGCTTTTCCGGAAGGAATAAAGAGAATTAAGCAAATTAGATAAATGAAGTAAATTAGAAAGTTGTTTAAAATAGTATTCTCTATCTGAATCATGAAAAAAAAAAATTGGGGTTTAATGTCCCTTTAACAGCTTTTCTGTGGTGCTCTTTGCCTCCTCCTGCTGGCCAGGAGTGATATTCCCACTAGTAATTGATTACGTTGTGGACTCTCCATATCTTAAGAAAAACGGATTATCTATCTATAAAAATACTAAAAATTCTGGTGTAGTATGTCCCTTTTTACGTGGCCCAAACCTTGTTACTAAATGTGTTACCATCTCTAGTATAATGGATCCCATTGTGTGTCTTGAAACTGTGATCCCTTACTATATTATATATTTCCAAGTGTAAATACACACACAGTAAACTCCCAGTTAACTGGCACCCATGGGGATTGGTAGATTCCGGATAAGTGTAGTTTCTGGTTGTTTGAGAATTACTATTAAAAATAGGCCTAACTAGGTTCTATAACCCACACTATTATAAACCCTGTATTTACTTGATATTAATATTTAAATACAGTAAATAAAAGATAATTATTAATTAATATTAAAGGGCCACTAAACCCAAAATCTTTCTTTCATGATTTAGATAGAGAATAGAAATTGAAACATTACAATTTACTTCAATTATTTATTTTGCTTCATTTTTTAGATATCCTTAGTTGAAGAAAAAGCAATGCACATGGTGAGCCAATCACACGAGGTTTCTATGTGCAGCAACCAATCAGCAGCTACTGAGCATATCTAGATATGCTTTTCAGCAAAGAATATCAAAAGAATAAAACAAATTAGATAATAAGTAAATTAGAAAGATGTTTAAAATTGCATTCTCTTTCTAAATCATAAAAGAAAAATGTGGGTTTCATGTCCCTTTAACCCTTTGGCTGCTAAGCCATTTCCCACCTGGGTGCTAATATTTTTTCTTTTTTTAATTTTTGAAAATAAAATGTTTTAACTTTTTTTTTTTTTTATACAGACTCCCAAGACTTACACTGTTGGAAAGGTTAGGTGATTACCTTTCCAACAGTGGGTCATGGGGGTCTGTAACTGCTTAGATGCCTGAGATACAGGCTTCTAAGCAGCATGCCCCCTCCTCCTATACTTAACATTGTTAAGTATAAAGTTGCACGGTGACGTTATCACGTAATTGCGCGTGACGTCACCGCGATTCATATGGAGCGATGCCTGTCACTCTACAGGAATGATCGCCGGGGTAGGAGCAGTAAGGAGCCCCCAGATCTCCCTCAAGTTGGGAGAGTGCTAGTGACAGCTCTGAGCCGTCATTAGCACCAGAGTGAGAAACTCTGTGACGGCTCAGAGCCGTCATTAGCACTGAAAGGGTTAATGCCGACTCCATTCAGTCCTGGGCACCCAGTGGAGCATGATGTTTAATTCTCAGACTGCCTTGTGCTCACAACTTTCAAGAGCAGTTATGTAGGGTCTTGTGGGATTAAAAGGGCTTGCTTCACCTTTGAGAGCCCACTATACATTAAAGGGACACTGAGCCCAAAATTTTTCTCTCATGATTCAGATAGAGCAGTGATTTTAACCTTTTTTTTTTTTGCCGTGGCACACTTTTTTACATTAAAAAATCCTGTGGCACACCACCATCCCAAAATTAAAAAAAAAAAAAAAAAAAAAAAAAAAATCACACATTGTAACCTAATACAGCATGTATATATATATATATATATATATATATATATATATATATATATATATATACACACACACACACAAACTCACACATACTGTATGTATTGTGCTGTTATGCCATGCCTCCTACAAACTACCCCTGCACTGGGAGTAAAAAAACAAGCAAAGTTTAAAAAATATGTCACACTGTTGTCAGTCTGCCGTGGCACACCTGAGGATCTCTCACGGCACACTGGTTGAAAAACACTGAGAGAGCATGGAATTTTAAGCAACTTTCTAATTTACTCCTATTATCAAATTTTCTTTATTCTCTTGGTATCTATTTGAAATGCAAGAATATAAGTTTAGATGCCAGCCCATTTTTGGTGAACAACCTGGGTTCTCCTTGCTGATCGGTGGATACATTTATCCACCAATAAAAATGTGCTGTCCAGAGTCCTGAACCAAAAAAAAAAAAAACGCTTAGATGTCTTTTTCAAATAAAGATAGCAAGAGAACAAAGAAATAATTAGGAGTACATTAGAAAGTTGCTTAAAATGGCATGATCTATCTGAATCACGAAAGAAAAAAAATTTGGGTTCAGTGTCCCTTTAAAGGAAGTTGCAGAGCAAAGTTAGAACATTCGATTCATTTTTGTTCTGGTCGTTTGAGTTCGCTGTAAATACACAAACACAGATACAGGTGAATGCTTTGTGCATGAGTGGTTATTAGCGACCCCTCTTCTACTTTTGATTGTGTCCCCTAGATATATACAGTTCTAGAAGATGATATTAAATACATCTATACAACTTATATTACATATTGATGCTGGATGTGTGAAGAATTTACTCAAGATAACTCCTAAAACAATGTTCATATAATCGTTTTACCACTCTTATTCGACCAACTGTGGCATAAGACTGCACCAATTCTGTAATAGTTATTATATGCTGCTATTAATTGCCACATATCAGATAAAACAATACATGCACAATATACCAGTGGCAAACTAATAAAATCAAAATAGCAAGAAGCATCCGTATTGAATATAGCACATACAATTCAAAAACACAACATACAGTATCACCGTATACAAGAGTAAGTTATACGAAACAAATGGGGAAAAAACGAGAAATATATTCAGTAGCTGAGCGCATCCTATTGTATCGCGTTTTCTAATAACATTTCTATAATAGAAAGCAGACCATGGTGGTATCAATAATTTGTTTATACCAGGCAGCTCCTAAGAGTCTGCGCTTGTTTATGAGTATGAGATTCGGACAAGCATCAGCGTGAATCAACCTCTGACAGGTGCATCCTCTTCTCAGTCAGAGGATGCTCACACAAGGGAAACAGAGACGCGACTGAAATTTTCAGATTACTCACCTCCTTATATACTCTTGTTTCCCGCCTTTAGCACTAACGGGTTGTCCGCGTAAATCACTTTCACCAGGTGAGTGTCCAGCTGACCATAAGAACAACCAACGGCCACCAAAGTGCTCTTGTATATAATCGGCTAAAACGCCTTTCTCCTGTCGGTGTCGGTGACGTCACCACCCCACGTGGTTTAGCCTGTGTTTTTTTAAAAAAATATGTCAACTGTGAAGCATAGTGCCTACGTTATGATAGGTCTTGACATGACATGATGACACGCCCCTTCTCAGTTCCAGCTACTAAGGATGGTCGTTACCAGGGCTAGCTGGTTTTTGGAAGAAGGTTAATAAAGGAAAGAGCACAGCCTATTGGTTGAGCGAAAGGCACTGTCAAAACAGAAAATCGGAGATGGGCGTGGTTTTGCCAGTTTTTAAAAAAAATAAGAGGGCGTGCGCAAAATTAGTGTAACATTTCTTAAGGTGAAGAGGTCACTGTTGCGTTAACCTTTGCTTAACCTCCTGCGATGTATACCGAGTGCATCGCTCATTAGGGTTTGCTGAAATGCAATGTTAAACTAAATACATCGGATTCTACTACGACAATTGCACGAAGTTAGTGTTGTGAGTGAAGAGAACCGGCTGTTTTCAGATTTATGAATTGACGTATTTAATTTAGCTATGGTTATTTTGTCCTAAAAAATGTTAAAAAATTATAATGACGTTATGTATGTTAAGCTACAATAGCATTTTCGGTCAAAAGCTAGTAACTTATCACTCGGCATCCTTTTCTTATATAATGTTTATAAGTAGGCTTACCAGAAGTCCCACTTTTACTGGGATTGTCCCGGTTTGGAGGTGCTGTCCCAGTGTCCCACCCAGTTGTTCATTCTGTCCCAGTAGGGTTGCCACCTCCAGGTTTCAAATCATGTGTCCGGGTTTCAGACCGCCTGATACCCAGACACATTATACAAAATGACTGGACTGTGACTCTCCAGCATAGTTGGATGCTGGTACTTTGTTACATACAGCCCTGCTTAGCTTAACATTCGTGTCCTTCAAAGTTTACATTTAGTAATACAGTGAGCAGCATAGTTTTTTTTTAATTTTGTAGTACTACTTGGTTAATTTTTCTTAGAATTTAACCCCCCCCCCCCCCCCGACCCCTGGTGATATTGCCGGTAATACACCTTTAGGGGAATCATATGGGTATGACTAGGAAGTACAGACACGCAGGATTTTTGGCCTGGATCTTGCTTTACTTCATGCAGGATAGCATTTTGGCTATAATCTTCCTGCGTTATGGTATAGAGTAGCCTCTTAAACAGCGTTAGCAGGTACGTGTTTCTTTCATTCAATGTTGTATTTATGCCTTATCAGTATTTGGCTCTGTTCCTTAATTAGACACATAAAACACATATTACACTGCAGATATTAAATTGTGAAATTGATAATTATGCTTGATGTTTGGCATTATTTAGAATCTGAGATTTAGATTAATGATTTATTTACCATGACAACGTAATGGTACCTTTTTCACTAGGGGTGGTGTTATGGTCTATTTAAACTGTGTGATTCACTTGTTTGACTGAAGAAGGGTAGCGTATCCACGAAACATTACACACGTAAAAGCTACTACTTTAAAAGGACTGGTAATTGCCACGCCCCCTTGACCACGCTCCTGACCACACCCCCACTGGCACCGCACCAGGTGGTCCCAGTTTCACCTCTAAAAATTATGGTAAGCCTATTTATAAGTAACTAAGACTAAGATTTTAGGTCACTTTCCTCATTTTACTCTTTATTTCTGAGATCCTTTTTGTGTTTTTTTATCCTGCAATAAATATTTCTGTCCCCACTGTTTCTCACAGATGGCAGGTCAATATATCTATGTACAACAGATAGACCTGCTTGTTTGCATCATAGAACATTTATTATAGAAGTATGTTTTCTACTAGTGCACTATTAGGCAGATGGCAGGCATTTTAAAAGCCAGCAAATAACTCCACATAAAAATAGTTGTCTAGATTAGTGGAGCCCTACTAATAGCGGTGGGTGCAATATCAATATTGTTGCCCTGCACTATGAATAGTGCACAATTTGGTATTACAAGTAAATGGTAAAAAAAAAAAAAAACTGTTACCAGAAAATTTCAGCGTGGCTGTTTTTTTTTTTTTTGTTTGTTTTTTTTACAGATCCCAATTCTTTCAATTTAAAGGGACAGTTTACTCAAAAAATTCTCCCCTTTAATTTGTTCCCAATTATCCACTTTACCTGCTGGAGTGTATTAAATTGTTTACAAGTATTTCATAACTCTTATATTGGCATTTGAAATAGTTGATTTAGCCTGTGGTATCCCCACCCATCCTAAAAGTTTTTGGCCTCAAGGCCAATCTGTGTTAACTAGCCAGTAGAAGAAATTACACTCCCAGTGGGTTATAGAAGAGATAAGGTAATAAAATGTTAATTTTCCATTGTTCTCTCAAAGTACTGGTGATTGGTTTATGAACAGACAGTGGGTTATTCAAATGGGGGTTCACGGACCAGTTATGTAAAATATAAACAGACACATATTACTAAGAAAGTGCAGAGATGTCTTTTAAAATGCTAAACTAATAGAAGTAAATAATATTTTAATGCACATAATATTTCTTCCAACATATAAATGGATGGGTGTAAAACATTGTTGCTTAAAAGGGTTAATTCTGCACTATGAGAGCAGTCAAATCACCTGTCAGTAGTTATGTCGCGAACATAAAAATTTGGGTTCTCGAACGCGAACTTCCACAACTGTTCGCGAACGGGCGAACCGCCATAGACTTCAATAGGCAGGCGAATTTTAAAACCCACAGGGACTCTTTCTGGCCACAATAGTGATGGAAAAGTTGTTTCAAGGGGACTAACACCTGGACTGTGGCATGCCGGAGGGGGATCCATGGCAAAACTCCCATGGAAAATTGCATAGTTGATGCAGAGTCTGGTTTTAAGCCATACAGGGCATAGATCACCTAGCATTCCTAAATTGTTTGAAATAACGTGTTTTAAAACATCAGGTATGATGTTGTATCGATCAGGTAGTGTAAGGGTTACGCCCGCTTCACAGTGACAGACCAAACTCCCTGTTTAAAGGGACAGTCTACACCAGAATTTTTATTGTTTTAAAAGATAGATAATCCCTTTATTACTCATTTCCCAGTTTTGCATAACTAACACATTTATAATAATATACTTTTAACCTCTGTGATTATCTTGTATCTAAGCCTCTGCAAACTGCCCCTTTTTTCAGTTCTTTTGACAGACTTGCAGTCTAGCCAATCAGTGCCTGCTTCCAGATAACTTCTCGTGCACGAGCACAGTGTTATCTATATGAAATACGTGAACTAACACCCTCTAGTGGTGAAAAAACGTTAAAATGCAATCTGAAAGAGGTGGGCTTCAAGGTCTAAGAAATTAGCATATGAACCTCCTAGGTTAAGCTTTCAACTAAGAATACCAAGAGAACAAAGCAAAATTGGTGATAAAAGTAAATTGGAAAATTGTTTAAAATTACATGCTCTATCTGAATCATGAAAGTTTATTTTGGCCTAGACTGTCCCTTTAACGCACCGCAAACAATCGCAAACAGTCCATTTGCACAACCGCAAACTCCCCATTTGCACAAGGTTGGATACCAAGCTAGCCATGTCCCGTTCCTTGTCCTAACTGATGTCATTGAAGGTCTCTTCCTCCACCCAGCCATGTACAACACCAAGGGTCCCCGAAAGGTGACAACAAGCCCCCTGGGACGCCTGCTGTGTTTGGTCTTCCACCTCCTCAAAGCCACCTTCCTCCTCTGACTCCTCTTCTTCAGACTCCTCTCTCTGCGTTGCCTCTCTCTGCATTTTTATAAGGTGTGTTAAGTAGTACTATTCCTATCAGTTTAATCCCTGTTACGTCCCCTATCAGGGGACGTGTATATGGCATCGATTTTAGGAACCGGGAGATGGAAAAAGATGCTTGGTCGGACCTCCTACTTCAAATTTGGGGCACTGCGCGTGCAATCTAATGTGCCACCAGATAGGAATGGTGTGTTAAGTAGTACTATTCCTATCAGTTTAATTTCTGTTATGTGCCTTTTTTTTGGTTTAGTTTTTGAAGCCACAGTGCAGCACCAGAGGCCAGAAAAATTAGGCATGTACACATGCCTGAAAAATTAGGTATTGTTGCAGCCGCTGCTGTAGCATCGGCCAGAAAAATTGATGTTTGTTTCCCAGGAGGAAAGTGCCCTAAAACATTGCGGCTTGAACCCTAGTTGGTGGCGGATAAGTCACGCAAGTCATCCGGCATTCAGAGATAAAATACAGCAGCGTATGGACCATTTTTAGCCCAAGGCAGCTCATCTCATCAGGCCTTTTTTAGTCGAATGTATCGCCCACTGTCAGTCCCTTCGGGATCCATCCCTCATTCATCTTAATAAAGGT
Source organism: Bombina bombina (assembly GCF_027579735.1). Classification (NCBI taxonomy): domain Eukaryota; kingdom Metazoa; phylum Chordata; class Amphibia; order Anura; family Bombinatoridae; genus Bombina; species Bombina bombina. The sequence continues at coordinate 726,108,736 of NC_069504.1, forward strand.
GAGGTAATCTAGACTTTTTTTACCTAGGCGACTTCTCTTCTCAGTGACAATACTTCCTGCTGCACTGAAGGTCCTTTCTGACAGGACACTTGAAGTGGGGCAGGCCAGAAGTTCTATCGCAAATTGGGATAGCTCAGGCCACAGGTCAAGCCTGCACAGCCAGTAGTCAAGGGGTTCATCGCTCCTCAGAGTGTCGATATCTGCAGTTAAGGCGAGGTAGTCTGCTACCTGTCGGTCGAGTCGTTCTCTGAGGCTGGACCCCGAAGGGCTGCAGCGATGCGTAGGACTTAAAAAGCTCCACATGTCCTCCATCAACAACACGTCTGTAAAGCGTCCTGTCCTTGCCGGCGTGGTCATGGGAGGAGGAGGATTACTTTCACCTCTTCCCCTGTTAGATTCCCGTTGTTCTGTGACATCACCCTTATACGCTGTGTAAAGCATACTTTTTCATTTATTTTAGAACTGCTGCATCCTTTCCGACTTGCGATAATTCGGTAACATTTCAGGCACTTTATGCTTATACCGGGGGTCTAGTAGCGTGGACACCCAGTACAGGTCGTTCTCCTTCAGCCTTTTTATACGAGGGTCCCTCAACAGGCATGAAAGACCCCATTTGCACAAGGTTGGATGCTGAGCTACTCATGTCACATTCCTCGTCCTCAGTGATCTCACTGAAGGTATCTTCTTCCCCCCAGCCACGTACAACACCACGGGTACCAGATAGGTGACAACAAGCACCCGGGGATGTCTGTTGTGGTTGGTCTTCCTCCTCCTCAAAGCCACATTCCTCCTCTGACTCCTCTTCCTCACAATCCTCTTCCAGCGTTGGCGCAGGTCCAGCAAGCGATGCTGATAAGGCTGTTTCTGGTGGTGATGGTGACCACAACTCTTCCTCTTTTGTCCGACAGACATTTGGCCGAAACACAAGTGGCTGTCACAAAACAGTCCGGCCACGAGATAGATAGATACATAGATTGCATAGATCAATAGATGCTATACATTTGATAGATACGATAGATAGTTAGATAGATTTGATAGATAAATAGATAGATTTGATAGATATAAAATTTCCCAGACAGAGAATTACAAGACGTGCAGTCTGGGACCCATGGTAAGGTTCCCAGAGGCAGTTGCGGCGCCAGGGGACGTGTATATGGCATGGATTTTAGGAACCGGGAGATGGAAAAAGATGCTTGGTCGGTCCTCCTACTTCAAATTTGGGGCACTGCGCGTGCAATCTACTGTGCCACCAGATATGAGTGGTGTGTTAAACAGTACTATTCTGATCAGTTTAATACCTGTTACTCCCCCTATCGGGGGAGATGTATATGGCATGGATTTTAGGAACCGGGAGATGGAAAAAGATGCTTGGTCGGTCCTCCTACTTCAAATTTGGGGCACTGCGCGTGCAATCTAATGTGCCACCAGATAGGAGTGGTGTGTTAAGTAGTACTATTCCTATCAGTTTAATCCTGTTAAGTGTCTTTTTTTTGGTTTTGTTTTTGAAGCCACAGTGCAGCACCAGAGGCCAGAAAAATTTGGCACGTACACATGCCTGAAAAATTAGGTATTGTTGCAGCCGCTGCTGTAGCAGCGGCCAGAAAAATTGATGGTTGTTTCCCAGGCAGAAGTCCCCTAAAACATTGTGGCTTGAACCCTAGTTGCTGGCGGATAAGTCACGCAAGTCATCCGGCACTTGAAGATAAAATACAGCAGTGTGTGGATCATTTTTAGCCCAAGGCAGCTCATCTCATCATGCCTTTTTTACTCTAATGTATCGCCCAATGTCCTTTCGGGATCCATCCCTCATTCATCTTAATAAAGGTGAGGTAATCTAGACTTTATTGACTTAGGTGACTTCTCTTCTCAGTGACAATACCTCCTGCTGCACTGAAGGTCCTTTCTGACAGGACACTTGAAGCGGGGCAGGCCAGAAGTTCTATCGCAAATTGGGATAGCTCAGGCCACACGTCAAGCCTGCATACCCAGTAGTCAAGGGGTTTTTCGCTCCTCAGAGTGTCGATATCTGCAGTTAAGACGAGGTAGTCTGCTACCTGTCGGTCGAGTCGTTCTCTGAGGGTGGACCCCGAAGGGCTGTGGCAATGCATAGGAGTTAAAAAGCTCCGCATGTCCTCCATCAACAACACGTCTGTAACAAGACTGTGGCTAGACTTCCGGTAGGCATGGCAAGAGAAGCAGCAAGACGCTGAACGGCTCGTGGAGCCAAGTGAAAGAAAAAGCCAGAAAAGTTCTGCCTTATCTACAGATTCCTGTTTGCGGGGTACAGCAGCTCTGCCTAGGGAACGGCTTGCAGTCGGGTAAGCAGAGTAGACGGAAGTCCACAGATTGCCGTACAGTGGCCGGACGGCACTGGCCCAGACACACGCCACAGCAAGGTGCCGGAAAAGGAGCAATCAGCCAGCACGGATAACGGAGCGGTTTGCAGCATGGCGTGACTCCAAGGAGATAGCCGCAAATCTTCATAATCCCGTATTAACACAAGTACCTGGTATAGGCGCACGACGGACATGAGGTATCGTGACTGAAGTGGGTCTAAGGTAACAAACGGTGAAGTGACCTAGAGTATAAGGAAACCGCCAAAGAGCTGAAAACACTGCAGAAGGAAAAATCTGAGGCACAAAAAAATCGCAAGTAACATTAAGTGTAACACTGTAATATAACTGCTGTGTAGCGTGTGTCTGTGTTAAAAATCAAGCAGAGACTGGATGCTTGGAGTAAGTGACTGAAAGAGAAGTTGTAAAGAGATAAAGCCTATCATATTAGAGATTCAAAATGCTGGAGCCAGAAGGCAAACATTGTGCTGGGACTGTTTTTTTGGTTTTTAGAACAGGCAGAAGATATTAGAAATAGATGGGCCCATAAAAATGAAGGAGTCCGTATAGAGCATATATAATTGCCTGGGTTCTAAACAGAAAACAGGAGTAGGAAAGATTCAGGAGCAGACTGAGTTGAAGATATCTGGAAACCACCTGCTTGCAGAGATATATTGGCCCGTATAAGGGGACATTGCCATAGAGAAAGGAACATTGCAGACTGATCTATATTTAGGCATTTGCCTTACCAAACGGCAAGAAAAAGCCATAAGATACAAAGGCTTGGTTATCAGCTATTCACAAGGGACAAAATAAAAATTAAAGTGTAACAGTATATACAAATAGAGGTGGATTGCGGGGGTTCTCCCAAATACCTTGCTGAAATTTATTATACGCAGCATGTGGAAAAAGAGGAATGTGGGAGTGAAGAGCAGCCGTTATATACATAAGCTGGACAGTACTTATAAAAACCCTCAAAAAGAGTCACTATCCATACATTGGGGGGGGGTTTATGTACTGTGGAATGGTTATGTATATATTTTGTATAGGGAATGCATGGTGTATAACAATGATATAAGATCTTTAGGAATGTCCTGATGTATTATACTGTATTGATGTATTATAGAGCTGTATAGATAGTTGTAAAACTACAAAAGAATAATACATTGGAGGTTGTAGAAGCAGCACAGTAAGGAGATAAAATAGCAGAGTAAAGTAAACTCTGCGTAGGCACTGTGTTCACATATAGAGAAGAAAAGATTTCCTCACTGAGGGTATAAGTGGTTTAATTTTGAACTTTTTGATTTTAAGAATGTTTTGATTTGATTTAAAGTATAATATGCATGCGCAACACTTATAAAAGGTTAAAGTAGTATGACCAAGAGGGGAATATAAGTAGGAAGAAGGGACTGAAGCAATTTCTTTACTTGATGTAAACAGTACACTCATGATAAAGGTAGATAGACAGGGACACAATCTTAGAGAGTAATATCCATTAATAGGGACACAAGAGACCGGTAGCCACTGAAGGGTTAAGGTGGAAATCTGTATGGTGGTTCTTTTTCTGACGGTGCTCTCCTCCCCTTGTTGGAGCTGCCTGGTAGTTGGTATATGGATAAATATATGATAAGTATGAAAAATAGGTCACCGAATATGCCGATAAAAAAAGACAAAAAATTGAAATCTTTGCATGAAAGCATTGTAGAAACAGACACAGAAAATACGGGCAAGAACACAGAGACTCAGTTAACCATAAATCAATTAGCTGATCTGATATTACCACAGTTCGAGATTATAAAGAGAGAGATAGTGGACCTAGCACAGGATGTAAAACAATTTTCATCCAGAATGACTGAGGTAGAAAATAGGGTTTCTGGCCTAGAGGACAAAGTATATACACAAGAAACGGATATAAGTTCACAGGCAGACCAGATTTAATCTCTACAGCTAAAGGTAGAAGATCTTGAAGACAGGTCTAGACGTAGCAACGTAAGAATAGTGGGTCTACCAGAGACCAGGGAATTCGAGGACCTGTTAAAATTTGGGTCAATATCCCTACCAAAACTGATAGGAATGCAGTTGCAGGAGGAAAAACTACAAGTTGAAAGGGCACACAGAATTGGACACTATAGAGCACCACAAGAGGGTAACACACGTCCACGTATGGTTTTAATCAAATATTTAAATTTTCAAGATAAGATAAATATTATGTGGCAGTATAGGATTAACCAACCACTTATGATAGAACAGAAGCAGGTGTATTTATTTCAGGACTTCTCTCTAGAAACCTCCACCAAACGGAAAGCTATGGCGCCATACTGTACGGGATTAATCAAAGCAGGCTTAAAGTGAATGTCAATTTTTTAAGTTCAGAAAGTATGAGTAAATAGCTAATAAGTATATTAAACGAAGTGCAACTTTCATTTTGTCATAAGATGTATAATAAAAGTTTTATATACATTTGCAAACATCGTTATTTGTGTATACCTGCTCCTCCCACTCTCAACTTCCTTACTCTGTTCAATATTACATATACAGCGGTCCCACCCGCTGTTTACGTAGTGGCAATGCGCGCTCCCGTCTCTGCTCAACACTGCGCATGCGTCAAACCCCGAAATCCGCTGTCAATCAACATAGTATTCAGTGAATGAATACATTCACTGAATACTATTGTTGGCTATAGAAGCAAATCATCTCCTCCGAATTTCCATAATATTTAGACGTTTCATTAGATAATAAAGGGATGAAATAAACTTTATCATTTATATATATATATATGATGATATTTGCAAATTGTTCCAATCATAACATAAATCTTTTAATGTATAAATATATAACTTATAGCTTTTGGATTTATTGTTATCTTATTGTAGAATACGGAGCCCATTTCAAAATATACTTACCGGGCGCTATAATATTTGGAGAATGAATGAAGTCTGTGAAGTTGGCAAATGCGCATGCGCGAAATGTGAACGAGCTTCATATAAGATGATCGGTAGAGCTGTCAAACGCAAGCGCAATACAGATGCGTGATGACATATAAAGGGGGTGGGTCCCCCCGTGGTTAATAACATTATTGGTTGTAAGGAGCGTGACTAAAAATGACAATGATTAATCGAAAATGCCGGGCGGAGGATACGTATGACAGATGCAAGGATATAAAGATTAAAAATGACGGTACATATGATGTTTAAAAAAAAATCATGAATTAAACTCATGTTATTTAAACCTAACTGTTTCGCCAAACTCTTGCGAGCTACCCGAGTTTACATTCACTTTAAGAGCAACAATGAGATATCCGGCAAAAATTACAGTACTCAGTATGGATGGCACCGTAGCTTTAAATTCGGTGGACGAAGCTAAGACATTTTGCAAAGAAAATAACATTGTAGTATGAAAGATAAATTACTTGTGAATTTAATTTTTTTTCAGAGGATAGCAGACAAAGAGATTGTGTGGGTATGACAGTTGTGACAAAGAACGTGGGTGGGGAGGCCTTGGCGGAGGGGCTGAGTATCCTTTTTTTTTTTTTTCTCTCTCTCTCTCCTTCCCACGTCTCTCTCTCCTGTCCATCCCCCCTGTGTAAATGGCTAGAATGATGGCACCTCCCGTGTTAAACGTAGAAACGTACTTAGAATGATCAAAAAAGGCAATCCAGATATTATATGTTTACAAGAACTTCATCTAAAAAAAGCAGAGATAGACAAACTAAAAACAAACTGGATAGTGGAGATTATTGCTACACCATGTAGTAAGCGTAAGAGGGGGGTGGCTATTCTCTTAAATAAAAATCTGGATTATAATATTTTAAAACAAGAGCTGGACACTACAGGGAGATATATAATAATACAATTAAAGGTAGAAAATACAGTCTGGACTATCTGCAACATATATGGACCTAATGGGCTAGAAATAGATTTCTGGCAACAAATGAAACAAAAACTATTACCATTCTTAGGCCAGAATCTAATTATAGCTGGAGATATGAATATAACATTATATCCAGAAATTGATAGACATAAGCTAAGATGTAAACAGGCTAATTTCAGAGAAGCAAAATGCTTGAGGAAGGGGGCGTGTCCAGGCAGTACCGGGTGAGGACGCAAATTCAACAATCTCTATCCTGAGACCCTCAATATCTCAATTATCAAAGAAATCAAGCTGCATATATTGTAAAACCTTGTTCAGCTAACTACACAAAGGTGTGCTGGACAGGAAAATACCAAGCTTTGTGATATTTATTGAGTCTACACCCTGATCCAGACTGTCACGGCCTTAGGGCATAGATTTCTCGGCACCCTCACCCGGCACGCCGAGTACAACAGTTACTTTTTACCTATCCAACTCCCAATACTAAGCTACACTCAACATGGAGGAGTCTCATAAGATGCTTTATGCTTTACTGCAAGATTTGGATCGACAATTGGATAACAGTTTTTTTTTATCTATCAGATACTCTAGAAGCGGCAATGAGGGGAGAGACCAGTCATATACCGGATAACATGGAGACCGGAGTCACACTGAAGGAGCAACCTCGGAAGCGCCTGCTGCTACCATCTCACCGACTCCCACTGTCAACGGCTATAATGCTGATCCTGGGCTTACATTTTATGGCCAAAATCACCCACCTTTCACCGAGCACACAATACAGAGGCCTGCAGACTGGGTGATCGCCGAGAGCTACATGGCAACACTGATGGGGACTACACTAAACTCAACATTTCAACAATCGCCTAGCCCTAATTTGCACTACACGGCAACTGAGGTGCATTATAAGTGTTTGGCCCTTGATTTTGGAGGAGCAGCCGAATTAGATGATCGAGACTGGGAGCCCATGCTTCTGTCGTTTCCAAAAGAGAATCTGCCGCCATTACAATACCGGAGCTGGCCGTTAGCTATTCTCCTGTTGCTGCGGTTTGTATACCCAGATAGGGCGCTGGCATTTAGAAGCGGCCACATATATGTTGAAGCTTTGTATATAATACAGCTGAAGATTATTTCTAACAGATCTGGCATCGGATAACTCTTCTTCTTGTTTCCTATCAGTGGAGACAGCCTGAAGCCTTTTAGGATATTTCCATTTGTACTGTATCAGAGACTGAAAATCCCTTTTTATTAATAGCTTGACTCCTAGTAATATACCAAGTACTAGGGTGCCCAACTGAACTCTAATATACCCAAGATAAAGCACCTTACCCCTACAATAGCCTCAAGAGATCCCAAATATACTCAGTATCTCATGTGGACATAGCCCTGGTTCTAAGTTCATGATTCCTGTGTCTAGATCGCTTTTCCCTTTACGGCAGAGGTATTCTTCATATTCTCACCCACCGAGGGGAATAGGTTAAAACTTATGCTTCCTAAGGATAAGAGGACAATGCAACATAAGATATGTCTTGCACACAGTTGTTGTTTGTTTTTTTTTGTTTTTTGTTTTTTTTTCTGTGTGTGTATTCCTAGCGTTTATTTATGTCAAATAATATTTCTACCTACATGGCATAATGTTTATCAGTTTACAGTTTTACACGGCCCCTATAGTTAAGAGTTTTGGGCCATTGTTTTTATCCAAGTTTTTTAACCAAGTAGCTTTACTCAGCTATTTACACTATTAGTATAAATAGACTTTGGATCTAGGACTATAGATGGCACAGCACTTCACATGCATGGTTAGCATATCTATCACCTAGATGTCATCTCACATATTTCTGAGCATATCTAGAGACAGTTTTGTATGTGCCAAGCAATAATCCAGATGGCCGAGTAGTGTCGATGTATAGTATATGCTAAGATCCATAACAGATGCTTTTATATGGCCCTTATACCTCTATAACTATATATAGTGATTTTACTAAATACTTGTTTTCCCTACTTTTATACCTAGTGCCTGCTTACCCAGATTGGGCAATATTGTAGATGAGACATGTAATATGGAGTATTCATTTCAAAATATTCCTGTCTGTAAAATGTGGCTGTAACTACTCCAGATGCCCTGCTCTTTACACTTATCATTTTTTTTTGTGGAAGCCAAGTAGCACACTGTTTTTAACTTTTGCTATGGAATATGATTCTTCTTACACTATTAGGTAAATTAGAAAGTCATCTTTCCTAGAATTAACTCCAATGTATATATAGTACAACCTCATTTTTTTTCTCAGCGTCATAACACCATAACAACTCAGCCGCCCCCCCTTTGCACTAGATAATTGAACACCATTTTGCTTTGGACGACTAGCGCCTGTTCAGTGTTCCCTTAGCTGATTATTTGATCCTCTCCTATTCTATCATTAAGATGGACTTGGACTAAGATGGCCCGTAGGTGGTCTAGATGGAATGATTCATAGGAAATATTATAAATCTGTGGATCAAGAAGCCATTATACTATCATACTTGCCTTTACCCCCTAAGTTACTTATCATTATTGAGACACGCCCCCCCCTTCTTTTCACATTTATAGCAGCTCTTTGCCCGCTGATGACCCCCTTCCCTTCTATTTATTATGTGTTTATCTTATCATAAGGTCCAGGAGTGGCCTTTCTAGAGACTACCATATCAATATCATTCTCATGACCTTGAGACCCACATGTTGTCAGCTCAGTAGTCATATCAATATGCTATTATTATTATAAAATGTAGGATTCAGAAGCTCTTGTCACTTATTATTTCAGTTACTAATTTCAATATAATATGTTCATGTATTCGGCAAGCTATTGTGTCCAAAATTGTAACACTTGTGACTTTTACTGTCTGTTTTTCTTCGGAAAATCCTCAATAAAAAAACTATTTAAAAAAAAAAAAAAATCAAGATCATTTATTAATGGCAAAAAAACCCTGTTGTAGTATTTATAATAACTCTGTTTATAGGATACTATGTAATATTGTCCTAAATATTTGGTTCACACAATAGAAAAATAACAAGCTCAAAGACTATGGACTTCCTACCTTCATGAAGATTAAGACTTACATGACTTGAATATGGTAGCCTTAAAGAATCAAACGGCTGTTAGACTAAACAAAAGAATGTAAATGTAAAATGTTTGATTTGACAACAACTATGTATTTGCCTTGAAGATGTGCAGCATTTATTCTCAATAAAGCTTGTTTTGGTTAAAAAAAAAAAAAAAATGCTTGAGGAATTTTTTAACTACATTGAAAGTAAAAGATATTTGGCGCTTGCAACACCCAGACGATCGCACATTCACATGCGAATCCAAAACACACAGAAACTTTTCACACATAGATATGTTCTTGATAGACGAACAGCTCCTTAGATATGAAATAGAGACAGAAACCTCTGACATAATACTGTCAGACCATGCTATAATCACATTGGCAATAGCTGCTAGAGATAGGTCCCAAAGAAAGATAAACACATTCCATTTTCCGGGGTATCTATGCAATAACACACAATTTGTAAATTGGGTGAATCAGAAATGGCAGGAATATTATACACATAATCAACATATAAATAATACGGAAATTTTATGGGAAGCAGGGAAAGCGGTAATAAGAGGGGAGATGAAAGCATACATGGTAAAGATGGTGCGTAAATTGAAAGCAAGGGAAATTCAATTAGCAAATCAACTGAGAAATGCTTTCGGGAGGTATAGAAGCAACCCTAATGATTTTAACTGGTGCAGATATTTAAGTACAAAAGAAGAAAGGTAGAGTTTCCTCAAAGAAAAATGGGCTAGGGAAGATTTAAAGGCAAGGGTAATATATCAGGGCTATCAGGGTCTAAATGCAAAACATTTAGCAAAGTTAACCAAATTCCGTAAGAAAAGTAATTTAGTAGGTATAATCAGGGTTGGAGACAAATGCCTTACAACATCTGCCGATATTAGGGAGGCCTTTCTAGATTACTATAGAAAACTTTATAGCAGGCAAAAGATAAATAACGTGGAAAAGGAAAGGTTTTGGCAGAGGGTGAAGCTACCCCAGATAGAACGGGAAGCACTTCTGCAAATAAATCAGCCAATTGAGGAGGCAGAAGTTGTTCAAATAATTACAAAATCCAAAACAGGTAAAGCGGCAGGACCAGATGGGCTGCCCACCGAATTCTATAAAATAACAGTAGATATAATACCAGCCTTATTAACAAAATTATATAATGATTATTACCAGAACAGGGAGATGAATTCGAGATACTTTACAGATTCGATAATCACACTGATTCACAAGAAAGGGAAAGACCCAGAAAATTTAGCATCTTATCGCCCCATATCTTTATTGAATCAAGATTATAAAATATTAATGTCAATTATTTCAGCAAGGCTCAAAAAAATAATAGAACTGATCCACCCAGACCAGGCGGGGTTCATACTGGGTCGAAATGCAGTTCGTAATATGCGTAGGGTCCAGACAATCTTAGATCACTTTTACCAGCTCGGCAGGGTGGAAGGGAAACTACCTAAGAAAGACTTAGCAATTGTTACAATAGACGCAGAAAAGGCGTTCGATTCCATTATATGGAATCATCTTGTATCAACATTAGAGAACTTCGGGTTTTCCGGAAACCTCGTCGAGCTGATTAAACTGATCTACAATAAACCAAAATCACAATTATTAGTAAACGGGGAGCTTTCAGAATATATTATACTAGAGAAAGGCACACATCAGGGGTGCCCACTTTCCCCTCTACTATTTGATTTAGCACTCGAACCCCTCGCAGTGAAGATTAGGATGGACATACAAGCATAACTATAGGGGAGCAGAAGATGTTAATATCCTTATATGCAGATGATATCTTATTGTTCATACAAGAATCCAATAAAAATATCCCGTTAGTGATGGATATCATAGTCAGATTTAGTACTTTCACGGGATATAAAATTAACCCCTCCAAGTCAGAATTACTGTGGGTGATCAAAACTAGATTAAGTGCAAATAATGTCTTTAAAGAGGTTAATCACATCAACTATTTAGGGATTAAAATGGGTAAGAACCCAGATGAATGGTACCAGTTAAATTATAAAGTGGTTTTTGATAACTTGCAAGCAAAACTTGAGAAATGGAATTTGTATTATCTATCACTTTCAGCAAGGGTAATGCTGCTGAAAATTTTTTTTTCCCGAAGGTATTATTTCTCCTACAAAATATACCAATCTTTATACCACAAAGAGATATAGATAGATATAATAAGATATGTGCGCGTTTTTTTGGGGGAAAAAAGAAACCTCGCCTGTCAGTAGAAAAACTATGCGTAAGAAAGAATTTTGGAGGATTCGCACTTCCTAGTATCAAATACTATAATATTATTACATTGTTGAAATTTGGTTTAGACTGGCTTACAAACTCGGATTATGTTACACATTATGAGTTAGAATCAGAGCTGATCAAACCATACAATTTAAAGGCCATATTGCACTACCCATACAACAAACTTCCAAGGAAGATTGGTTACCTTAGTACCATAGTAAATATAGTAAGGGCATGGCAAAAGTACTGTAATATATTGAGCCTGAAGTTTCAGGTTTCAAGACAGTTACCCATAGTGGGCTGTGTGGATTTTCTACCAGGAATACAAAATGAGGTATTTCTTGAATGGAAAGCCAAAGGGATTATTGATTTTGTACAGTTAAGAAGGAGACAGAGCGGTGAGATAGAATCATATGCAAATTTAGCTGCAGAATTTCAATTGCCCGCAAAAAATTTTTTGCATATTTGCAAACCCGACATTATATTGTTACACAAAATACCCTATTTGGCACTGATTGGCAACAAGCACAAATAGACTCAGGTCTCAAGATTTATAAGGCAGGAATAAGGTCCATCTCATACTGGTACCAACAAATAATGCTGATTTCAGGACAATCTCACATAAATACCCTGAAAGATAAATTTCACAAATATTTCACTACAATACAAGTAGAAGAGGTCGTTGAAAGTATTAAATTGGCAGAGGAAGCGACAGATAGGGTGAACTGGAGAGAATCTCAACTTAAATTAATAAACCAGTATCATCTGACGCCAGAGAGAGTAGGTAAATGGTCTACGGCACAACAAAGCGCATGCAGCAGATGCAGGGAACAGAAAGCTAATTTACTACATTGTTTATGGGGATGCCCCAAAATTCAGCAATTCTGGTTAAGAGTACAATACTGGATAAATAAATATCAGAATGTAAGGGTGGTATTAGATCCATTACAAATATTCTTTCTGAGTAAAAAGGGAAATGTGGGGGACAGGATCTTCCTGAATACAATAATCTTAGCTGCACGGAATTTAATATTCACTAAATGGAAAAATAAAGCAGCCCCTAGTATAAAGGAGCTGGTAAACGTCATTAAATTACAAATGGTAATAGAACGGCAAGATTTGAAACTGAGATCTATAAAATCTTACGGAATTTTTTTTTAAAAATGCAAGAAATATATCTGCTCCTGGCCGATGCCAAGCCAAAAACAATTTATAACCGTTAATAAATGCTATACCCTTTATGGAATTAGTCACAGCAGAGGTTTTACCCCTACAATGGATATCCTAAAGTGTTCAGGTGTATCAACGAGGGGTAGGGGCTGTAGGGAGATGGGCGGAGGAAAGAGAGCATGGGGAATGCTATATATGTATTTAGTGTAATAACCAGGTTTTGTGTTTTTTTCTTTTTTTTCTCTCCCCTTCTTCTTTCGCCCCCTCCTCTCCCCCTCAAGTTATCGATATATCCCCCTGCTAAAGCTAAATGAGGTTGTTTTTTTTTTAAAGGACCTTTTTCTTTCTCTCCTTGTTTTTTTTTTTTTTTTTTCTCTTCTTTATTTTTCTTCTCTTTTACGTTCTGGCATCTCAATAGGCAAAGCAAAAGTGTTGCTATATTCATTTCTGTTACTGAAAATTTGCTAAATTAGAACAGTCGTGGTATTTAATGTTGGACTATAATATTTTTCAGTCACTATATAGATTATTGCTTGATATGCATTTCTGTTTAATGATGCCGAGCCGATATTTATTGTAATATGATTCTTGAGACAATTGAATCTTCAATGTATGATATGTGTTTTTGAAAATCTCAATAAAAACTTATATATAAAAAAAAAAAACACGTCTGTAAAGCGTCCTGTCCTTGCCGGCGTGGTCGTGGGAGTCTGATGATTACTTTCAGCTCTTCCCCTGTTAGATTCAGGTTGTGCTGTGATATCACCCTTATACGCTGTGTAAAGCATACTTTTTAATTTATTTTGGAGATGCTGCATCCTTTCCGAATTGTAATTCGGTAACATTTCTGGCACTTTATGCTTATACCGGGGGTCTAGTAGTGTGGGCACCCAGTACAGGTCGTTCTCCTTCAGCTTTTTTATACGAGGGTCCCTCAACAGGCACGACAGCATGAAAGAACCCATTTGCACAAGGTTGGATGCCGAGCTACTCATGTCCCGTTCCTCGTCCTCAGTGATGTCACTGAAGGTATCTTCTTCCCCCCAGCCACGTACAACACCACGGGTACCAGATAGGTGACAACGAGCACCCTGGGATGCCTGTTGTGGTTGGTCTTCCTCCTCCTCAAAGCCACATTCCTCCTCTGACTTCTCTTCCTCACAATCCTCTTCCAGCGTTGCCGCAGGTCCAGCAAGCGATGCTGATAAGGCTGTTTCTGGTGGTGATGGTGACCACAACTCTTCCTCTTCACGCTCATCTACGGCTTGATCCAGCACTCTTCGCAGGGCACGCTCCAGGAAGAAAACAAATGGTATGATGTTGCTGATGGTGCCTTCAGTGCGACTGACTAGGTTTGTCACCTCCTCAAAAGGATGCATGAGCCTACAGGCATTGCGCATGAGCGCCCAGTAACGTGGCAAAAAATTTCCCAGCTCCGCAGAGGCTGTCCTAGCACCCCGGTCATACAAATACTCGTTAATGGCTTTTTCTTGTTGGAGCAGGCGGTCAAACATTAGGAGTGTTGAATTCCAACATGTCGGGCTGTCGCAAATCAAGCGCCTCACTGGCATGTTGTTTCGCCGCTTGATATCGGAAAAGTGCACCGTGGCCATGTAGGAACGCCTGAAATGGCCACACACCTTCCTTGCCTGCTTCAGGACGTCCTGTCCATTCACGGCACATGTGTCAACTTGCCCAATTTCAATGCCGCCACCAAATTACTTCCGTTGTCAGAAACCACTTTGCCGATCTCCAGTTGGTGCGTAGTCAGCCACTGATCCACCTGTGCGTTCAGGGCGGATACGAGTGCTGGTCTGGTGAGATTCTCTGCTTTCAGGCAAGTCAACCCCAAGATGGCGTGACACTGCCATATCCGGGATGTGGAATAGTACCTGCGGAGATGGGGGGTTGCCGTTGATGTGGAGCAAGACGCAGCAGCAGAAGAGGACTCAGCCGAGGAGGTTATGGAAGAGGATGGAGTAGGAGGAGTAGAGGAGGTGGCAGCAGGCCTGCCTGCAAGTCGTGGCGGTGTCACCAACTCCTCCTCTGCAGAACTGGGAGATAGAAAAAGATGCTTGGTCGGTCCTCCTACTTCAAATTTGGGGCACTGCGCATGCAATCTAATGTGCCACCAGATAGGAGTGGTGTGTTAAGTAGTACTATTCTTATCAGTTTAATCCCTGTTACGTCCCCTATCAGGGGACGTGTATATGGCATCGATTTTAGGAACCGGGAGATGGAAAAAGATGATTGGTCGGTCCTCCTACTTCAAATTTGGGGCACTGCGCGTGCAATCTAATGTGCCACCAGATAGGAGTGGTGTGTTAAGTAGTACTATTCTTATCAGTTTAATCCCTGTTACGTCCCCTATCAGGGGACGTGTATATGGCATCAATTTTAGGAACCGGGAGATGGAAAAAGATGCTTGGTCGGTCCTCCTACTTCAAATTTGGGGCACTGCGCAGATAGGAGTGGTGTGTTAAGTAGTACTATTCCTATCAGTTTAATCCCTGTTATGTGCCTTTTTTTGGTTTAGTTTTTGAAGCCACAGTGCAGCACCAGAGGCCAGAAAAATAGGCATGTACACATGCCTGAAAAATTAGGTATTGTTGCAGCCGCTGCTGTAGCAGTGGCCAGAAAAATTGATGTTTGTTTCCCAGGCAGAAAGTGCCCTAAAACATTGCGGCTTGAACCCTAGTTGGTGGCGGATAAGTCACGCAAGTCATCCGGCATTCAGAGATAAAATACAGCAGCATGTGGACCATTTTTAGCCCAAGGCAGCTCATCTCATCAGGCCTTTTTTAGTAGAATGTATCGCCCACTGTCAGTCCCTTCGGGATCCATCCCTCATTCATCTTAATAAAGGTGAGGTAATCTAGACTTTTTTGACCTAGGCGACTTCTCTTCTCAGTGACAATACCTCCTGCTGCACTGAAGGTCCTTTCTGACAGGACACTTGAAGCGGGGCAGGCCAGAAGTTCTATCGCAAATTGGGATAGCTCAGGCCACAGGTCAAGCCTGCACACCCAGTAGTCAAGGGGTTCATCGCTCCTCAGAGTGTCGATATCTGCAGTTAAGGCGAGGTAGTCTGCTACCTGTCGGTCGAGTCGTTCTCTGAGAGTGGTCCCCGAAGGGCTGCGGCGATGCATAGGAATTAAAAAGATCTGCATGTCCTCCATCAACAACACGTCTGTAAAGCGTCCTGTCCTTGCCGACGTGGTCGTGGGAGGAGGAGGATTACTTTCACCTCTTCCCCTGTTAGATTCCCGTTGTGCTGTGACATCACCCTTATACGCTGTGTAAAGCATACTTTTTCATTTATTTTGGAACTGCTGCATCCTTTCCGACTTGCGATAATTCGGTAACATTTCAGGCACTTTATGCTTATACCGGGGGTCTAGTAGCGTGGACACCCAGTACAGGTCGTTCTCCTTCAGCCTTTTTATATGAGGGTCCCTCAACAGGCATGACAGCATGAAAGACCCCATTTGCACAAGGTTGGATGCCGAGCTACTCATGTCCCATTCCTCGTCCTCAGTGATCTCACTGAAGGATCTTTTTCCCCCTAGCCACGTACAACACCACAGGTACCAGATAGGTGACAACAAGCACCCTGGAATGCCTGTTGTGGTTGGTCTTCCTCCTCCTCCTCAAAGCCACATTCCTCCTCTGACTCCTCTTCCTCACAATCCTCTTCCAGCGTTGCCGCAGGTCCAGCAAGCGATGCTGATAAGGCTGTTTCTGGTGGTGATGGTGACCACAACTCTTCCTCTTTTGTCCGATGGACATTTGGCCGAAACACAAGTGGCTGTCACAAAACAGTCCGGCCATGAGATAGATTTGATAGATAGATACATAGATTACATAGATCAATAGATGCAATATACATTTGATAGATACGATAGATAGTTAGATAGATTTGATAGATAAATAGATAGATTTGATAGATATATAATTTCCCAGACAGAGAATTACAAGACGTGCGGTCTGGGACCCATGGTAAGGTTCCCAGAGGCAGTTGCGGTGCCAGGGGACATGTATATGTTATGGATTTTAGGAACCGGGAGATGGAAAAAGATGCTTGGTTGGTCCTACTACTTCACATTTGGGGCACTGCGTGTGCAATCGTGGCCGGACTTTTAGCCGACGGACATTTGGCCGACAGACATTTGTCTAACGGACATTTGGCCGAAACACAAGTGGCTGTCACAAAACAGTCCGGCCACGAGATAGATATATTTGATAGATACATAGATTGCATAGATCAATAGATGCAATATACATTTGATAGATACGATAGATAGTTAGATAGATTTGATAGATAAATAGATAGATTTGATAGATATATAATTTCCCAGACAGAGAATTACAAGACGTGCGGTCTGGGACCCATGATAAGGTTCCCAGAGGCAGTTGCGGCACCAGGGGACGTGTATATGGCATGGATTATAGGAACCGGGAGATGGAAAAAGATGCTTTGTCGGTCCTCCTACTTCAAATTTGGGGCACTGCGTGTGCAGTCTACTGTGCCACCAGATATGAGTGGTGTGTTAAACAGTACTATTCTGATCAGTTTAATACCTGTTACTCCCCCTATCGGGGGAGATGTATATGGCATGGATTTTAAGAACCGGGAGATGGAAAAAGATGCTTGGTCGGTCCTCCTACTTCAAATTTGGGGCACTGCGCATGCAATGTAATGTGCCACCAGATAGGAGTGGTGTGTTAAGTAGTACTATTCCTATCAGTTTAATCCTGTTAAGTGTCTTTTGTTTTGTTTTTGAAGCCACAGTGCAGCACCAGAGGCCAGAAAAATTTGGCATGTACACATGCCTGAAAAATTAGGTATTGTTGCAGCCGCTGCTGTAGCAGTGGCCAGAAAAATTGATGTTTGTTTCCCAGGCAGAAAGTGCCCTAAAACATTGCGGCTTGAACCCTAGTTGGTGGCGGATAAGTCACGCAAGTCATCCGGCATTCAGAGATAAAATACAGCAGCGTGTGGACCATTTTTAGCCCAAGGCAGCTCATCTCATCAGGCCTTTTTTAGTCGAATGTATCGCCCACTGTCAGTCCCTTCGGGATCCATCCCTCATTCATCTTAATAAAGGTGAGGTAATCTAGACTTTTTTTACCTAGGCGACTTCTCTTCTCAGTGACAATACCTCCTGCTGCACTGAAGGTCCTTTCTGACAGGACACTTAAAGCGGGGCAGGCCAGAAGTTCTATTGCAAATTGGGATAGCTCAGGCCACAGGTCAAGCACACCCAGTAGTCAAGGGGTTCTTCGCTCCTCAGATTGTCGATATCTGCAGTTAAGGCGAGGTAGTCTGCTACCTGTCGGTCGAGTCGTTCTCTGAGAGTGGTCCCCGAAGGGCTGCGGCGATGCGTAGGACTTAAAAAGCTCTGCATGTCCTCCATCAACAACACGTCTGTAAAGCGTCCTGTCCTTGCTGACGTGGTCGTGGGAGGAGAAGGATTACTTTCACCTCTTCCCCTGTTAGATTCCCGTTGTGCTGTGACATCACCCTTATACGCTGTGTAAAGCATACTTTTTAATTTATTTTGGAACTGCTGCATCCTTTCCGACTTGCGATAATTTGGTAACATTTCAGGCACTTTATGCTTATACCGGGGGTCTAGTAGCGTGGACACCCAGTACAGGTCGTTCTCCTTCAGCCTTTTTATATGAGGGTCCCTCAACAGGCATGACAGCATGAAAGACCCCATTTGCACAAGGTTGGATGCCGAGCTACTCATGTCCCTTTCCTCGTCCTCAGTGATCTCACTGAAGGTATCTTCTTCCCCCTAGCCACGTACAACACCACAGGTACCAGATAGGTGACAACAAGCACCCTGGAATGCCTGTTGTGGTTGGTCTTCCTCCTCCTCCTCCTCCTCAAAGCCACATTCCTCCTCTGACTCCTCTTCCTCACAATCCTCTTCCAGCGTTGCCGCAGGTCCAGCAAGCGATGCTGATAAGGCTGTTTCTGGTGGTGATGGTGACCACAACTCTTCCTCTTTTGTCCGACGGACATTTGGCCGAAACACAAGTGGCTGTCACAAAACAGTCCGGCCATGAGATAGATTTGATAGATAGATACATAGATTACATAGATCAATAGATGCAATATACATTTGATAGATACGATAGATAGATAGATTTGATAGATAAATAGATAGATTTGATAGATATATAATTTCCCAGACAGAGAATTACAAGACGTGCGGTCTGGAACCCATGGTAAGGTTCCCAGAGGCAGTTGCGGTGCCAGGGGACATGTATATGTTATGGATTTTAGGAACCGGGATATGGAAAAAGATGCTTGGTTGGTCCTACTACTTCACATTTGGGGCACTGCGTTTGCAATCGTGGCCGGACTTTTAGCTGACGGACATTTGGCCGACGGACATTTGTCTAACGGACATTTGGCCGAAACACAAGTGGCTGTCACAAAACAGTCCGGCCACGAGATAGATATATTTGATAGATACATAGATTGCATAGATCTTTTAGATGCAATATACATTTGATAGATACGATAGATAGTTAGATAGATTTGATAGATAAATAGATAGATTTGATAGATATATAATTTCCCAGACAGAGAATTACAAGACGTGCGGTCTGGGACCCATGGTAAGGTTCCCAGAGGCAGTTGCGGCGCCAGGGGACGTGTATATGGCATGGATTATAGGAACCGGGAGATGGAAAAAGATGCTTGGTCGGTCCTCCTACTTCAAATTTGGGGCACTGCGCGTGCAGTCTACTGTGCCACCAGATATGAGTGGTGTGTTAAACAGTATTATTCTGATCAGTTTAACACCTGTTACTCCCCCTATCGGGGGAGATGTATATGGCATGGATTTTAAGAACCGGGAGATGGAAAAAGATGCTTGGTCGGTCCTCCTACTTCAAATTTGGGGCACTGCGCATGCAATCTAATGTGCCACCAGATAGGAGTGGTGTGTTAAGTAGTACTATTCCTATCAGTTTAATCCTGTTAAGTGTCTTTTTTTTTGGTTTTGTATTTGAAGCCACAGTGCAGCACCAGAGGCCAGAAAAATTTGGCATGTACACATGCCTGAAAAATTAGGTATTGTTGCAGCCGCTGCTGTAGCAGCGGCCAGAAAAATTGATGTTTGTTTCCCAGGCAGAAAGTCCCCTAAAACATTGTGGCTTGAACCCTAGTTGGTGGCGGATAAGTCACGCAAGTCATCCGACATTTGAAGATAAAATACAGCAGCGTGTGGACCATTTTTAGCCCAAGGCAGCTCATCTCATTAGGCCTTTCTTACTCTAATGTATCGCCCAATGTCAGTCCCTTCGGGATCCATCCCTCATTCATCTTAATAAAGGTGAGGTAATCTAGACTTTTTTTACCTAGGCGACTTCTCTTCTCAGTGACAATACCTCCTGCTGCACTTAAGGTCCTTTCTGACAGGACACTTGAAGCGGGGCAGGCCAGAAGTTCTATTGCAAATTGGGATAGCTCAGGCCACAGGTCAAGCCTACACACCCAGTAGTCAAGGGGTTCTTCGCTCCTCAGATTGTCGATATCTACAGTTAAGGCGAGGTAGTCTGCTACCTGTCGGTCGAGTCGTTCTCTGAGAGTGGTCCCCGAAGGGCTGCGGCGATGCGTAGGACTTAAAAAGCTCTGCATGTCCTCCATCAACAACACGTCTGCAAAGCGT
Organism: Bombina bombina; assembly: GCF_027579735.1. Classification (NCBI taxonomy): domain Eukaryota; kingdom Metazoa; phylum Chordata; class Amphibia; order Anura; family Bombinatoridae; genus Bombina; species Bombina bombina. The sequence continues at coordinate 726,129,125 of NC_069504.1, forward strand.
CCTGTCCTTGCCGGCGTGGTCGTGGGAGGAGGAGGATTACTTTCACCTCTTCCCCTGTTAGATTCCCGTTGTGCTGTGACATCACCCTTATATGCTGTGTAAAGCATACTTTTTAATTTATTTTGGAACTGCTGCATCCTTTCCGACTTGTTGTAATTCGGTAACATTTATGGCACTTTATGCTTATACCGGGGGTCTAGTAGCGTGGGCACCCAGTACAGGTCGTTCTCCTTCAGCTTTTTTATACGAGGGTCCCTCAACAGGCACGACAGCATGAAAGACCCCATTTGCACAAGGTTGGATGCCGAGCTACTCATGTCCCGTTCCTCGTCATCAGTGATGTCACTGAAGGTATCTTCTTCCCCCCAGCCACGTACAACACCACGGGTACCAGATAGGTGACAATGAGCACCCTGGGATGCCTGTTGTGGTTGGTCTTCCTCCTCCTCCTCAAAGCCACATTCCTCCTCTGACTCCTCTTCCTCACAATCCTCTTCCAGCGTTGCCGCAGGTCCAGCAAGCGATGCTGATAAGGCTGTTTCTGGTGGTGATGCTGACCACAACTCTTCCTCTTCACGCTCATCTATGGCTTGATCCAGCACTCTTCGCAGGGCACGCTCCAGGAAGAAAACAAATGGTATGATGTCGCTGATGGTGCCTTCAGTGCGACTGACTAGGTTTGTCACCTCTTCAAAAGGACGCATGAGCCTACAGGCATTGCGCATGAGCACCCAGTAACGTGGCAAAAAAATTCCCAGCTCCGCAGAGGCTGTCCTAGCACCCCGGTCATACAAATACTTGTTAATGGCTTTTTCTTGTTGGAGCAGACGGTCGAACATTAGGAGTGTTGAATTCCAACATGTCGGGCTGTCGCAAATCAAGTGCCTCACTGGCATGTTGTTTTGCCGCTGGATATCGGAAAAGTGCGCCATGGCCGTGTAGGAACACCTGAAATGGCCACACACCTTCCTGGCCTGCTTCAGGACGTCCTGTCCATGCACGGCACATGTGTCAACTTGCCCAATTTCAATGCCGCCACCAGATTACTTCCGTTGTCAGAAACCACTTTGCCGATCTCCAGTTGGTGCGTAGTCAGCCACTGATCCACCTGTGCGTTCAGGGCGGATAGGAGTGCTGGTCCGGTGTGATTCTCTGCTTTCAGGCAAGTCAACCCCAAGATGGCGTGATACTGCCATATCCGGGATGTGGAATAGTACCTGCGGAGATGGGGGGTGCCGTTGATGTGGAGCAAGACGCAGTGGCAGAAGAGGACTCAGCCGAGGAGGTTATGGAAGAGGATGGAGTAGGAGGAGTAGAGGAGGTGGCAGCAGGCCTGCCTGCAAGTCCTGGCGGTGTCACCAACTCCTCCTCTGCAGAGCCACGCATTCCATGCTTGGCAGCCATCAGTAGGTTTACCCAATGCGCAGTGTAGGTGATATACCTGCCCTGACCATGCTTTGCAGACCAGCTATCAGTGGTCATATGGACCCTTGCCCCAACACTGTGTGCTAGACATGCCATTACTTCCTTTCGCACAATCGAGTACAGGTTGGGGATTTCCTTTTGTGAAAAGAAATTTCGGCCGGGTACCTTCCACTGCGGTGTCCCAATAGCTACAAATTTTTTGTATGCCTCAGACTCCACCAGCTTGTATGGTAAAAGCTGGCGGGCTAAAAGTTCAAACAATCCAGCTGTCAGACTCCGGGCAAGGGGGTGACTTTGTGACATTGGCTACTTACGCTCAAACATGTCCTTGACAGACACCTGACTGTGGGCAGATGAGCAAGAACTGCTCTGGAAGAGAGACGGAGTGGCGAATGGTTGAGAGGGGGCAAGGAGGACAGCAGTGGTTGATGTGGCTGAAGATGCTGGACCAGGAGGAGGATGGCGACTTTGAGTTTGTGTGCTGCTTCTACTCATGTGTTGATCCCATAGGCGTTTGTGATGTGCGATCATGTGCCTTCGCAAAGCAGTTGTACCTAGGTGGGTGTTTTACTTCCCACGACTCAGTTTCTTTTGGCACAGGTCGCAAATGGCATCGCTGTTGTCAGAGGCAGACACACAATAAAACGCCATACTGCTGAGCTCTGCGATGACGGCATTTTGGTGGTGGCAACAGCATGCGTTGATTGGCGTGCTGTCTGGCTGACCCCGGGTGCCGATGCATGCTGTCTTACTGTGCCACTAACTCCTTGCGACGACCTCCCCCTGCTTCCAACTCGTCTCCTCCTCCTCCTCTCTGTCTCCTTATCTGAACTTTCCCTCTGTTCATCAACCGCTTCACTTGTATCTGACAAATCAACAAAGGAAGCAGCAGCGGGTACAACATCATCATCATCACACCATACGTCCATGTCTGTAATGCTGCCTGACTGAGACATATCACTGTTATCTACATCCTCTGTCAATGATGGTTGCGCCTCACTCATTTTTTCCAACTGATGTGTAAAAAACTCCTCTGACACATCAAGTGAAGCGGCTGTGGTGCTAGTGTTGGTGGTGGGTGCAGGCGGGCGAGTGGTGGTAACTTGAGAGGTGCCCGAAGATAAGCTGGAGGAGGATGGTGCGTCAAGGTTCGGAGCGGAAGCTATAGAAGATTGGGTGTCCTGTGTTAAAAAGTCAACTATGTCCTCCTCAGAACTTTTTGAGTTCATGGGACGTGGCCTCTGAACACTAGGCATTATTCTATGGCCAAAGGGAATCACAGCACCACGACCACGATGGCACCTGCGGGGTGGCCTGCCTCTGCCTGTCATTTTTTTTTAAATGTACACTTACACTACTATTAAACAAGATATGAGTGGTGGCACTGGGCAAGTGGGCACAGTATATTCTGTGAGCCTGACACAAAAAAGCAGACTGATGTTTGACAGTCCAAAAAGTTTTTATTTTTTTTAAATGTACACTTACACTACTATTAAACAAGATATGAGTGGTGCCACTGGGCACAGTATACGCTGTGAGCCTGGCACACACGCTGGCAGGCAGGCAACTGCAATTAGATTACACAAGCAGACTGATGTTTCACAGTCAAAAAAGTTTTTTTTTTTTAAAATATACACTGGGGGGCGTGTCCGAACCGCGATCTTACATGGTCGCATCTTCTCTGAGCTCTCACTGATCACTTGTAACCCGCCGGTGTCAGGAGAGATTTTACAGCACAAAAGTATACCTAATTTGTCTATAAAGGCAAACTATCTATCAGTACCTGAAAATTTGAGAATTTTGAGCTGTTTTCGTGAAGTTTGAGCCAGACATCGGACGCAGAAGGCCTAGAGCGGTGGCTCACATATAGGTAACGCCACCCCCCTCAAACACTCGAGGGTATTTGTCCTAGCTGGGTGCCCACTACTACAGCCCGATAAATACATTCATCAGCTGATTCACAGCAACTTTACAAAGCTCGAACCACTAAGGATGCTACTAAGGATACTACTCAGTCTCCCTGAAATTCTGCAAAATGGATGCTGGAGAAGAATTAGGGCTGCATGCTTGTTGCGACAGCAGATTGGAAAAATTGGAACGCTGTTTTCAAGACTTGATCGCTAGAGCACCATGGGACTTTCTGATACAAACCTACCAAAAGCGGCAGAGACTACATCAGCTGGCTGCAGTTAACGAAGAAGATATAATGCCGGACCTGCCGGAGGTTGCTGATCCCGTTGTGGTGCCGCCATGCTCGTCCCCGACATTTACCCTGCAACCGCCTAGATCCACAGGGAGAGCTAAGAAAACGAGCAGCCTCGGCAGTGTGGAAGCAGCTGTTAAAAAGCCCAAGCAGCGGTCGGAACTGGACCCGAGCTCAAACACCGTTCTGGCAGAGTCGACCTCATCCGACATAGAACAAGGTATGGTGACTTTAGAGGGTTACATATTTACTTCTGCTCCTGGACAGGGGCCTGAGGAGGACATGCATTTGGCCCTAATCAATAAAAAGAGTCTCAGCCCTACGGGTGTTCATAAGCTTGGAAAAACCGAACGGAACTACCGGCTGGTTCACGCAGCTGGAAACAGATCTGAAAAGTTGGTGGGGGAACATGGCCCAAGATGTTTAAAACCTCTACTCAAACACCATCCTCAGGGTGATGGTGATCATATATGGGACACTGGGACAATATTCACATTTGTGCATGATAAGCCTGGACTCAAAAGTGTGGCGTGGATCTTTCCCTAGCTCATAGAGCTTATCAGATATTAAGGGAGAGTCATAAATACACTTTGGACTGCTTGGATATTCAGTTTTATTAACTATAAATTGTTTGTTTTCAACCTTTTTTTTTTTTCTTTTTTCTATATGCCTCAATGTTATAACACTGGAGGTAAGAAATAAGTCCTCAATACAAGATGACCATGCTTTTGATATTACACAGGGGTTCCGTTACATATCTATCACTAACATGGCCTACTTCCCGCGGTTTGCAACCGAAACCGGGGAGGGGGTTAACTATGTCGCTGTAACATTAGTGGAATTGCCCTTGTCAAAATAAGTTCAGTCTGGTGAAAAATACGTTAATCACAATCATATCCATATTCCATTACGTATATCATTCTACATACAGACTTGCTACTTTTATAGCGCCGTTCAATGTAACCGCATGGCCTCTGGGGGGTTTAGGGGGGGACCCTCGTGGCAGCCATATTACATAACAAAGACAAGATAAAAGTTACTAAGCATGAAATATCGTTATTTTCACATATACGAAAGCTTTATTTTCCTCAGAGCACTAGAACAATAAACCTCCTTTCTTTAATAGCTGAAAATCCCTAAGCATATACTTATTTACAACTTCCATCCATGGAATAAATTAAAGAGCATATTAGTGATAGTGAATTGCCACTTAGTCTGCTCTTTTAGCTTTAACTTGGTGCATATCACCCTCTAGGTGTAGTTATAAAAGCAAGTCTGAAAATGTCAAGCAGCATCGATTTACTGTATAAGATTTCCCAACTTATGCTGCTGAAGTTCTATCACCTAATAGAGACTGGCTCGTCCCTTCTTTAAACGTTACGGTTCATGCTTAATTGGTTCATTTTTTTATTTCTTTGTGTTCATGTTGAAATTTGAGGGGTGGGTACCCGGTTAGGATCCTTGCATCTTCTATTGTTGGTACGTAAAACTTACTTGACATTATTATCTACAGAGATGCCATTTTTCTGTGTGTTTTGTGTTTTTGTTGATTTTTAAATCCCCATACGGAGTTATCTACATATATAGAGATCCAAGAGTGATCTGATGTGACATGAAGTGGGGTAAAAAATGAAGGGGAAGGTTACTTCATCGTTAATCATTTTCCTATTTTGCTTTAGGTGCAGTGTACACTTTCAGATATGACATATGTTTGTGATGTGTATTGTACCATGCAATTTTATGTTTGTAGACTTCTTTACCTTCAATAAAAATATTAAAAAAAATATATATATATACACTACTCTTACAACAGATATGAGTGGTGGCACTGGGCAAGTGGGCCTGGCACACACGCTAGCAGGCAGGCAACTGCAAATAGATTACACTAGCAGACTGATGTTTCACAGTCAAAAATTTTTTTTTTTTTTAAAATATACACTACTGTTACAACAGATATGAGTGGTGGCACTGGGCAAGTGGGCCTGGCACACACGCTAGCAGGCAGGCAACTGCAAATAGATTACACTAGCAGACTGATGTTTCACAGTCAAAAATGTTTTTTTTTTTTTAAATTTACACTACTGTTACAACAGATATGAGTGGTGGCACTGGGCAAGTGGGCCTGGCACACACGCTAGCAGGCAGGCAACTGCAAATAGATTACACTAGCAGACTGATGTTTCACAGTCAAAAACGTTTTTTTTTTAAATTTACACTACTGTTACAACAGATATGAGTGGTGGCACTAGTTGGCAAGTGGGCCTGGCACACACGCTGGCAGGCAGGCAGGCAACTGCAATTAGATTACACTAGCAGACTGATGTTTCACAGTCAAAATTTTTTTTTTTTTTAAAATATACACTACTGTTACAACAGATATGAGTGGTGGCACTTAGCAAGTGGCCCTGGCACACACGCTGGCAGGGAGGCAACTGCAATTAGATTACACTAGCAGACTGATGTTTCACAGTCAAAAAAGTTTTTTTTTTTTTTAATTTACACTACTGTTACAACAGATATGAGTGGTGGCACTAGTTGGCAAGTGGGCCTGGCACACACACTGGCAGGCAGGCAACTGCTATTAGATTACACTAGCAGACTAATGTTTCACAGTCAAAAAAGTTTTTTTTTTTTTAATTTACACTACTGTTACAACAGATATGAGTGGTGGCACTAGTTGGCAAGTGGGCCTGGCACACACACTGGCAGGCAGGCAACTGCTATTAGATTACACTAGCAGACTGATGTTTCACCGTCAAAAAAGTTTTTTATTTTTAAATTTACACTACTGTTACAACAGATATGAGTGGTGGCACTATTTGGCAAGTGGGCCTGGCACACACACTGGCAGGCAGGCAACTGCAATTAGATTACACTAGCAGACTAATGTTTCACAGTCAAAAAAGTTTTTTAAAATTTTTTTACACTACTGTTACAACAGATATGAGTGGTGGCTCTTAACAAGTGGGCCTGGCACACACGCTGGCAGGCAGGCAACTGCGATTAGATTACACTAGCAGATTGATGTTTCACAGTCAAAAAAGTTTTTTTTTTTTTTAAATTACACTACTGTTACAACAGATATGAGTGGTGACACTAGTTGGCAAGTGGGCCTGGCACACACGCTGGCAGGCAACTGCTATTAGATTACACTAGCAGACTGATGTTTCACAGTCAAAAAAAGTTTTTTTTTTACAAAATTTACACTACTGTTACAACAAATATGAGTGGTGGCACTAGTTGGCAAGTGGGCCTGGCACACACGCTGACAGACAGGCAACTGCTATTAGATTACACTAGCAGACTGATGTTTCACAGTCAAAAAAGTTTTTTTTTTAAAAATTTACACTATTGTTACAACAGATATGAGTGGTGGCACTAGTTGGCAAGTGGGCCTGGCACACACGCTGGCAGGCAGGCAACTGCAATTAGATTACACTAGCAGACTGATGTTTCACAGTCAAAAAAGTTTTTTTTTTTTAATTTACACTACTGTTACAACAGATATGAGTGGTGGCACTAGTTGGCAAGTGGGCCTGGCACACACACTGGCAGGCAGGCAACTGCTATTAGATTACACTAGCAGACTAATGTTTCACAGTCAAAAAAGTTTTTTTTTTTTAATTTACACTACTGTTACAACAGATATGAGTGGTGGCACTAGTTGGCAAGTGGGCCTGGCACACACACTGGCAGGCAGGCAACTGCTATTAGATTACACTAGCAGACTGATGTTTCACCGTCAAAAAAGTTTTTTTTTTTTAAATTAACACTACTGTTACAACAGATATGAGTGGTGGCACTATTTGGCAAGTGGGCCTGGCACACACACTGGCAGGCAGGCAACTGCAATTAGATTACACTAGCAGACTAATGTTTCACAGTCAAAAAAGTTTTTTAAAATTTTTTTACACTACTGTTACAACAGATATGAGTGGTGGCTCTTAACAAGTGGGCCTGGCACACACGCTGGCAGGCAGGCAACTGCGATTAGATTACACTAGCAGATTGATGTTTCACAGTCAAAAAAGTTTTTTTTTTTTTTAAATTACACTACTGTTACAACAGATATGAGTGGTGACACTAGTTGGCAAGTGGGCCTGGCACACACGCTGGCAGGCAACTGCTATTAGATTACACTAGCAGACTGATGTTTCACAGTCAAAAAAAGTTTTTTTTTTTTTTAAATTTACACTACTGTTACAACAGATATGAGTGGTGGCACTGGGCAAGTGGGCCTGGCACACACGCTAGCAGGCAGGCAACTGCAAATAGATTACACTAGCAGACTGATGTTTCACAGTCAAAAACGTTTTTTTTTTTAAAATTTACACTACTGTTACAACAGATATGAGTGGTGGCACTAGTTGGCAAGTGGCCCTGGCACACACGCTGGCAGGCAGGCAGGCAACTGCAATTAGATTACACTAGCAGACTGATGTTTCACAGTCAAAAAAGTTATTTTTTTAAATTTACACTACTGTTACAACAGATATGAGTGGTGGCACTAGTTGGCAAGTGGGCCTGGCACACACACTGGCAGGCAGGCAACTGCTATTAGATTACACTAGCAGACTAATGTTTCACAGTCAAAAAAGTTTTTTTTTTTTAATTTACACTACTGTTACAACAGATATGAGTGGTGGCACTAGTTGGCAAGTGGGCCTGGCACACACACTGGCAGGCAGGCAACTGCTATTAGATTACACTAGCAGACTGATGTTTCACCGTCAAAAAAGTTTTTTATTTTTAAATTTACACTACTGTTACAACAGATATGAGTGGTGGGACTATTTGGCAAGTGGGCCTGGCACACACACTGGCAGGCAGGCAACTGCAATTAGATTACACTAGCAGACTAATGTTTCACAGTCAAAAAAGTTTTTTAAAATTTTTTTACACTACTGTTACAACAGATATGAGTGGTGGCTCTTAACAAGTGGGCCTGGCACACACGCTGGCAGGCAGGCAACTGCGATTAGATTACACTAGCAGATTGATGTTTCACAGTCAAAAAAGTTTTTTTTTTTTTAAATTACACTACTGTTACAACAGATATGAGTGGTGACACTAGTTGGCAAGTGGGCCTGGCACACACGCTGGCAGGCAACTGCTATTAGATTACACTAGCAGACTGATGTTTCACAGTCAAAAAAAGTTTTTTTTTACAAAATTTACACTACTGTTACAACAAATATGAGTGGTGGCACTAGTTGGCAAGTGGGCCTGGCACACACGCTGACAGACAGGCAACTGCTATTAGATTACACTAGCAGACTGATGTTTCACAGTCAAAAAAGTTTTTTTTTTAAAAAATTTACACTACTGTTACAACAGATATGAGTGGTGGCACTAGTTGGCAAGTGGGCCTGGCACACACGCTGGCAGGCAGGCAACTGCAATTAGATTACACTAGCAGACTGATGTTTCACAGTCAAAAAAGTTTTTTTTTTTTAATTTACACTACTGTTACAACAGATATGAGTGGTGGCACTAGTTGGCAAGTGGGCCTGGCACACACACTGGCAGGCAGGCAACTGCTATTAGATTACACTAGCAGACTGATGTTTCACCGTCAAAAAAGTTTTTTATTTTTAAATTAACACTACTGTTACAACAGATATGAGTGGTGGCACTATTTGGCAAGTGGGCCTGGCACACACACTGGCAGGCAGGCAACTGCAATTAGATTACACTAGCAGACTAATGTTTCACAGTCAAAAAAGTTTTTTAAATTTTTTTTACACTACTGTTACAACAGATATGAGTGGTGGCTCTTAACAAGTGGGCCTGGCACACACGCTGGCAGGCAGGCAACTGCGATTAGATTACACTAGCAGATTGATGTTTCACAGTCAAAAAAGTTTTTTTTTTTTTTTAAATTACACTACTGTTACAACAGATATGAGTGGTGACACTAGTTGGCAAGTGGGCCTGGCACACACGCTGGCAGGCAACTGCTATTAGATTACACTAGCAGACTGATGTTTCACAGTCAAAAAAAGTTTTTTTTTTTAAATTTACACTACTGTTACAACAGATATGAGTGGTGGCACTGGGCAAGTGGGCCTGGCACACACGCTAGCAGGCAGGCAACTGCAAATAGATTACACTAGCAGACTGATGTTTCACAGTCAAAAATGTTTTTTTTTTTTAAATTTACACTACTGTTACAACAGATATGAGTGGTGGCACTGGGCAAGTGGGCCTGGCACACACGCTGGCAGGCAACTGCTATTAGATTACACTAGCAGACTGATGTTTCACAGTCAAAAAAAGTTGTTTTTTTTTAAATTTACACTACTGTTACAACAGATATGAGTGGTGGCACTGGGCAAGTGGGCCTGGCACACACGCTAGCAGGCAGGCAACTGCAAATAGATTACACTAGCAGACTGATGTTTCACAGTCAAAAAAGTTTTTTTTTTTTAATTTACACTACTGTTACAACAGATATGAGTGGTGGCACTAGTTGGCAAGTGGGCCTGGCACACACACTGGCAGGCAGGCAACTGCTATTAGATTACACTAGCAGACTAATGTTTCACAGTCAAAAAAGTTTTTTTTTTTTTAATTTACACTACTGTTACAACAGATATGAGTGGTGGCACTAGTTGGCAAGTGGGCCTGGCACACACACTGGCAGGCAGGCAACTGCTATTAGATTACACTAGCAGACTGATGTTTCACCGTCAAAAAAGTTTTTTATTTTTAAATTTACACTACTGTTACAACAGATATGAGTGGTGGCACTAGTTGGCAAGTGGGCCTGGCACACACACTGGCAGGCAGGCAACTGCTATTAGATTACACTAGCAGACTGATGTTTCACCGTCAAAAAAGTTTTTTATTTTTAAATTAACACTACTGTTACAACAGATATGAGTGGTGGCACTATTTGGCAAGTGGGCCTGGCACACACACTGGCAGGCAGGCAACTGCAATTAGATTACACTAGCAGACTAATGTTTCACAGTCAAAAAAGTTTTTTAAAAATTTTTTACACTACTGTTACAACAGATATGAGTGGTGGCTCTTAACAAGTGGGCCTGGCACACACGCTGGCAGGCAGGCAACTGCGATTAGATTACACTAGCAGATTGATGTTTCACAGTCAAAAAAGTTTTTTTTTTTTTTTAAATTACACTACTGTTACAACAGATATGAGTGGTGACACTAGTTGGCAAGTGGGCCTGGCACACACGCTGGCAGGCAACTGCTATTAGATTACACTAGCAGACTGATGTTTCACAGTCAAAAAAAGTTTTTTTTTTTTAAATTTACACTACTGTTACAACAGATATGAGTGGTGGCACTTGGCAAGTGGGCCTGGCACACACGCTAGCAGGCAGGCAACTGCAAATAGATTACACTAGCAGACTGATGTTTCACAGTCAAAAAAGTTTTTTTTTTTTTAAATTTACACTACTGTTACAACAGATATGAGTGGTGGCACTGGGCAAGTGGGCCTGGCACACACGCTGGCAGGCAACTGCTATTAGATTACACTAGCAGACTGATGTTTCACAGTCAAAAAAAGTTTTTTTTTTTTTAAATTTACACTACTGTTACAACAGATATGAGTGGTGGCACTGGGCAAGTGGGCCTGGCACACACGCTAGCAGGCAGGCAACTGCAAATAGATTACACTAGCAGACTGATGTTTCACAGTCAAAAAAGTTTTTTTTTTTTAATTTACACTACTGTTACAACAGATATGAGTGGTGGCACTAGTTGGCAAGTGGGCCTGGCACACACACTGGCAGGCAGGCAACTGCTATTAGATTACACTAGCAGACTAATGTTTCACAGTCAAAAAAGTTTTTTTTTTTTAATTTACACTACTGTTACAACAGATATGAGTGGTGGCACTAGTTGGCAAGTGGGCCTGGCACACACACTGGCAGGCAGGCAACTGCTATTAGATTACACTAGCAGACTGATGTTTCACTGTCAAAAAAGTTTTTTATTTTTAAATTTACACTACTGTTACAACAGATATGAGTGGTGGCACTATTTGGCAAGTGGGCCTGGCACACACACTGGCAGGCAGGCAACTGCAATTAGATTACACTAGCAGACTAATGTTTCACAGTCAAAAAAGTTTTTTAATTTTTTTTTACACTACTGTTACAACAGATATGAGTGGTGGCTCTTAACAAGTGGGCCTGGCACACACGCTGGCAGGCAGGCAACTGCGATTAGATTACACTAGCAGATTGATGTTTCACAGTCAAAAAAGTTTTTTTTTTTTTTTTAAATTACACTACTGTTACAACAGATATGAGTGGTGACACTAGTTGGCAAGTGGGCCTGGCACACACGCTGGCAGGCAACTGCTATTAGATTACACTAGCAGACTGATGTTTCACAGTCAAAAAAAGTTTTTTTTTACAAAATTTACACTACTGTTACAACAAATATGAGTGGTGGCACTAGTTGGCAAGTGGGCCTGGCACACACGCTGACAGACAGGCAACTGCTATTAGATTACACTAGCAGACTGATGTTTCACAGTCAAAAAAGTTTTTTTTTAAAAAAATTACACTATTGTTACAACAGATATGAGTGGTGGCACTAGTTGGCAAGTGGGCCTGGCACACACGCTGGCAGGCAGGCAACTGCAATTAGATTACACTAGCAGACTGATGTTTCACAGTCAAAAAAGTTTTTTTTTTTTAATTTACACTACTGTTACAACAGATATGAGTGGTGGCACTAGTTGGCAAGTGGGCCTGGCACACACACTGGCAGGCAGGCAACTGCTATTAGATTACACTAGCAGACTAATGTTTCACAGTCAAAAAAGTTTTTTTTTTTAATTTACACTAGTGTTACAACAGATATGAGTGGTGGCACTAGTTGGCAAGTGGGCCTGGCACACACACTGGCAGGCAGGCAACTGCTATTAGATTACACTAGCAGACTGATGTTTCACCGTCAAAAAAGTTTTTTATTTTTAAATTAACACTACTGTTACAACAGATATGAGTGGTGGCACTATTTGGCAAGTGGGCCTGGCACACACACTGGCAGGCAGGCAACTGCAATTAGATTACACTAGCAGACTAATGTTTCACAGTCAAAAAAGTTTTTAAAATTTTTTTTACACTACTGTTACAACAGATATGAGTGGTGGCTCTTAACAAGTGGGCCTGGCACACACGCTGGCAGGCAGGCAACTGCGATTAGATTACACTAGCAGATTGATGTTTCACAGTCAAAAAAAGTTTTTTTTTTTTTTTAAATTACACTACTGTTACAACAGATATGAGTGGTGACACTAGTTGGCAAGTGGGCCTGGCACACACGCTGGCAGGCAACTGCTATTAGATTACACTAGCAGACTGATGTTTCACAGTCAAAAAAAGTTTTTTTTTTTTTAAATTTACACTACTGTTACAACAGATATGAGTGGTGGCACTGGGCAAGTGGGCCTGGCACACACGCTAGCAGGCAGGCAACTGCAAATAGATTACACTAGCAGACTGATGTTTCACAGTCAAAAATGTTTTTTTTTTTTTAAATTTACACTACTGTTACAACAGATATGAGTGGTGGCACTGGGCAAGTGGGCCTGGCACACACGCTAGCAGGCAGGCAACTGCAAATAGATTACACTAGCAGACTGATGTTTCACAGTCAAAAACGTTTTTTTTTTTTAAATTTACACTACTGTTACAACAGATATGAGTGGTGGCACTAGTTGGCAAGTGGGCCTGGCACACACGCTGGCAGGCAGGCAGGCAACTGCAATTAGATTACACTAGCAGACTGATGTTTCACAGTCAAAAAATTTTTTTTTTAAAAAATATACACTACTGTTACAACAAATATGAGTGGTGGCACTTAGCAAGTGGCCCTGGCACACACGCTGGCAGGGAGGCAACTGCAATTAGATTACACTAGCAGACTGATGTTTCACAGTCAAAAAAGTTTTTTTTTTTAATTTACACTACTGTTACAACAGATATGAGTGGTGGCACTAGTTGGCAAGTGGGCCTGGCACACACACTGGCAGGCAGGCAACTGCTATTAGATTACACTAGCAGACTAATGTTTCACAGTCAAAAAAGTTTTTTTTTTTTAATTTACACTACTGTTACAACAGATATGAGTGGTGGCACTAGTTGGCAAGTGGGCCTGGCACACACACTGGCAGGCAGGCAACTGCTATTAGATTACACTAGCAGACTGATGTTTCACCGTCAAAAAAGTTTTTTATTTTTAAATTTACACTACTGTTACAACAGATATGAGTGGTGGCACTATTTGGCAAGTGGGCCTGGCACACACACTGGCAGGCAGGCAACTGCAATTAGATTACACTAGCAGACTAATGTTTCACAGTCAAAAAAGTTTTTTAAAATTTTTTTACACTACTGTTACAACAGATATGAGTGGTGGCTCTTAACAAGTGGGCCTGGCACACACGCTGGCAGGCAGGCAACTGCGATTAGATTACACTAGCAGATTGATGTTTCACAGTCAAAAAAGTTTTTTTTTTTTTTTAAATTACACTACTGTTACAACAGATATGAGTGGTGACACTAGTTGGCAAGTGGGCCTGGCACACACGCTGGCAGGCAACTGCTATTAGATTACACTAGCAGACTGATGTTTCACAGTCAAAAAAAGTTTTTTTTTACAAAATTTACACTACTGTTACAACAAATATGAGTGGTGGCACTAGTTGGCAAGTGGGCCTGGCACACACGCTGACAGACAGGCAACTGCTATTAGATTACACTAGCAGACTGATGTTTCACAGTCAAAAAAGTTTTTTTTAAAAAAATTTACACTACTGTTACAACAGATATGAGTGGTGGCACTAGTTGGCAAGTGGGCCTGGCACACACGCTGGCAGGCAGGCAACTGCAATTAGATTACACTAGCAGACTGATGTTTCACAGTCAAAAAAGTTTTTTAAAAATTTTTTTACACTACTGTTACAACAGATATGAGTGGTGGCACTTAGCAAGTGGGCCTGGCACACACGCTGGCAGGCAGGCAACTGCAATTAGATTACACTAGCAGACTGATATTTCACAGTCAAAAAAGTTTTTTTTTAAATTTTTTACACTACTGTTGCAACAGATATGAGTGGTGGCACTTAGCAAATGGGCCTGGCACACACGCTGGCAGGCAGGCAACTGCAATTAGATTACACTAGCAGACTAATGTTTCACAGTCAAAAAAGTTTTTTTTTTAAAAATTGACACTACTGTTACAACAGATATGAGTGGTGGCACTTAGCAAGTGGGCCTGGCACACACGCTGGCAACTGCAATTAGATTACACTAGCAGACTGATGTTTCACAGTCAAAAAAGTTTTTTTTAAAAAATGTACACTACTGTTACAACAGATATGAGTGGTGGCACTAGTTGGCAAGTGGGCCTGGCACACACGCTGGCAGGCAGGCAACTGCAATTAGATTACACTAGCAGACTGATGTTTCACAGTCAAAATTACACAGGCAAAAATAAATAAAAAAAATGATGTTCTAGCCCTAAAAAGGGCTTTTTGGGGTGCTGTCCTTACAGCAGAGATCAGATGAGTCCTTCAGGACTGTAGTGGACACTGAATACACTAGCCTAGCTATCAATTTCCCTATAAAATCAGCAGCAGCTACACTATCCCTCCTCTCACTAAGAATGCAGGATCACAATGAATCTAAAATGGCTGCTGTCCAGGAGCTGGGAGGGTCAACTTTTTTGACTGTGAAACATCAGTCTACTATTGTAATCTAATTGAAGTTGCCTGCCTGCCAGTGTGTGTGCCAGGCCCACTTGCCAAGTTAGTGGCACCACTCATATTTGTTGTAACAGTACTTTTAATATTTAAAAAATAAACATTTTTGACTTTGAAACATCAGTCTGCTTTTTTGTGTCCGGCTCACAGCGTATACTGTGCCCACTTGCCCAGTGCCACCACTTATATCTTTTTTAATATTAGTGTAAGTGTACATTAAAAAAAAAACTTTTTGGATTGTGAAACATCAGTCTGCTTTTTTATGTCAGGCTCACAGCGTATACTGCGCCCACTTGCCCAGTGCCACCACTCATAATTTGTTTTATAGTGTAAGTGTACATTTTAAAAAAAATGACAGGCAGAGGCAGGCCACCCCACAGGTGCCATCATGGTCATGGTGCTGTGATTCCCTTAGACCCTACAACTATGCACAGTGTTCAGAGGCCACGTGCCATGGACGCGAAAAGTTATGAGGAGGACCTAGTTGAATGGCTAACACAGGACACCCAATCTTCTACAGCTTCTGCTCCTAACTTTGACGCACCATCCACCTCCAGCTTAGCTTCGGGCACCTCTCAAGTGACCAGTGCCACTCGCCCGCCTGCTGCCACCACCAACACTAGCACCACAGCCGCTTCACTTGATCTGTCAGAGGAGTTATTGACACATCAGTTGGAAGAAATGAGTGATGTGCAACCATCATTGACAGAGGATGTAGATAACAGTGATATGTCTCAGTCAGGCAGCATTACAGACATGGACGTACGGTGTGATGATGATGTTGTACCCGCTGCTTCCTTTGTTGATTTGCCAGATACAAGTGAAGCGGTTGATGATGATGTGTCCATGGATGTCATGTGGGTGCCCGCTAGAAGAGAAGAAGAAGAGGTTGAAAGTTCAGATGGGGATACAGAGAGGAGGAGGAGGAGACGAGTTGGAAGCAGGGGGAGGTTGTCGCAAGGAGCTAGTGGCACAGTAAGACAGCATGCATCGGCACCCGGGGTCAGCCAGACAGCACGCCAATCAACGCATGCTGTTGCCACCACCAGAATGCCGTCATCGCAGAGCTCAGCAGTGTGTCATTTTTTTGTGTGTCTGCCTCTGATAACAGCGATGCCATTTGCAACCTGTGCCAAAAGAAACTGAGTCGTGGGAAGTCCAACACCCACCTAGGTACAACTGCTTTGCGAAGGCACATGGTCTCACATCACAAACGCCAAAGGGAAGAACACATGAGTAGAAGCAGCACACAAACTCAAAGCCGCCATCCTCCTCCTGGTCCAGCATCTTCAGCCACGTCAACCACTGCTGTCCTCCTTGCCCCCTCTCAACCATCCTCCACCCAATCTCTCTTACGTAGCAGTTCCTGGTCATCTGCCCACAGTCAGGTGTCTGTCAAGGACATGTTTGAATGTAAGAAGCCAATTTCCCAAACTCTTAGCCCGCCAGCTTTTACAATACAAGCTGGTGAAGTCTGAGGCGTTCAAAAAATTTGTTGCTATTGGGACACCACAGTGGAAGGTACCCGGCCGAAATTTCTTTTCACAAAAGGCAATCCCCAACCTGTACTCGATTGTGCGAAAGGAAGTAATAGCATGTCTGGCACACAGCGTTGGGGCAAGGGTCCATCTGACCACTGATAGCTGGTCTGCAAAGCATGGTCAGGGCAGGTATATCAGCTACACTGCGCATTGGGTAAACCTGCTGACGGCTGACAAGCATGGAATGCGTGGCTTTGCAGAGGAGTTGGTGACACCGCCACGACTTGCAGGCAGGCCAGCTGCTACCTCCTCTACTCCTCCTACTCCATCCTCTTCCATAACCTCTTCCTCGGCTGATTCCTCTTCTGCTGCTGCATCTTGCTCCACATCAACGGCACCCCCTAGCTCCCCAGGTACTATTCAAAATGGGGAGCTGGGGATTTTTTTGCCACGTTACTGTATGCTCATGCGCAATGCCTGTAGGCTCATGCGTCCTTTTGAGGAGGTGACAAACCTAGTCAGTCGCACCGAAGGCACCATCAGCGACATCATACCATTTGTTTTCTTCCTGGAGCATGCCCTGCGAAGAGTGCTGGATCAGGCCGTAGATGAGCGTGAAGAGGAAGAGTTGTGGTGTCCATCACCACCAGAAACAGCCTTATCAGCATCTCTTGCTGGACCAGCAGCAACGCAGGAAGAGGACTGTGAGGAAGAGGAGTCAGAGGAGGAATGTGGCTTTGAGGAGGAGGAGGAGGAGGAGGAAGACCAAGCACAACAGGCATCCCAGGGTGCTCATTGTCACCTATCTGGTTCCCGTGGTGTTGTACGTGGCTGGGGGGAAGAAGATAACTTCAGTGAGATCAGTGAGGACGAGGAACGGGACATGATTAGCTCGGCATCCAACCTTGTGCAAATGTGGTCTTTCATGCTGTCGTGCTTGTTGAGGGACCCTCGTATAAAAAAGCTGAAGGAGAACAACCTGTACTGGGTGTCCATGCTACTAGACTCCTGGTATAAGCATAAAGTGACTGAAATGTTACTAAATTCCCACAAGTCGGAAAGGATGGAGCAGTTCAAAAATAAATTAAAAAGTATGCTTTACACAGCGTATAAGGGTGATGTCACAGCACAACGGGAATCTAACAGGGGAAGAGATGAAAGTAATCCTCCTCCTCCCACGACCACGTCGGCAACGACAGGATGCTTTCCAGACGTGTTGTTGATGGAGGACATACAGACCTTTTTAACTCCTATGCAAAGCCACAGCCCTTCGGGATCCTGCCTCAGAGAAAGACTCAACTGACAGGTAGCAGACTACCTCGCATTAACTGCGGATCTCGACACTCTGAGGGGCGATGGACCCCTTGACTACTGGGTGTGCAGGCTTGACCTGTGGCCTGAGCTATCCCAATTTGCAATCGAACTTCTGGCCTGCCCCGCTTCAAGTGTCCTGTCAGAAAGGACCTTCAGTGCAGCAGGAGGTATTGTCACTGAGAAGAGAAGTCGCCTAGGTCAAAAAAGTCTTGATTATCTCACCTTTATTAAAATGAATGAGGGATGGATCCCGAAGGGACTGACATTGTGCGATACATTAGAGTAAAAAAGGCCTGATGAGATGACGAGCTGCCTTGGGCTACAAATGGTACACACGCTGCTGTATTTTATCTTCGAATGCCGGATGACTTGCGTGACTTATCCGCCAACAACTAGGGTTCAAGCCGCAATGTTTTAGGGCACTTTCTAACTGTCAAACAAACATCAATTTTTCTGGCCGCTGCTACAATACCTAATTTTTCAGGCATTTGTACATGCCTAATTTTTCTGGCCTCTGGTGCTGCACTGTGGCTGCAACACCCAAACCAAAAAAAAGGCACATAACAGTGATTAAACTGTTAAGAATAGTACTACTTAACACACCACTCCTATCTGGTGGCACAGTAGATTGCACGCGCAAATTTGAAGTAGGAGGACCGACCAAGCATCTTTTTCCAACTCCCAGTTCCTAAAAATTATCTCCGGGTTCCTAAAATCGATGCCATACCTGTACTCGATTGTGCAAAAGGATGGCATATGTGGTATTTCATGTTATTGTGCCTGTTGAGGGTCTTGGACCATCGTATAAAAAGGCTGAAGGAGAACGACCTGTACTGGGTGTCAAAGCATCTTTTTCCATCTCCCGGTTCTTTCCTAAAAATTGTCTCTGGGTTCCTAAAATCGATGCCATACCTGTACTGGATTGTGCAAAAGGATGGCATATGTGGTGGTATTTCATGCTGTTGCGCCTGTTGAGGGTCGGGGAACCTCGTATAAAAAGGCTGAAGGAGAACGACCTGTACTGGGTGTCCAAGCATGTTTTTTGTTCAATTTCCCGGTTCCTAAAAATTATCTCCGGGTTCCTAAAATCGATGCCATACCTGTACTCTATTGTGCAAAAGGATGGCATATGTGGTATTTCATGCTGTTGTGCCTGTTGATGGTCGGAGACCCTCGTATAAAAAGGCTGAAGGAGAACGACCTGTACTGGGTGTCCAAGCATGTTTTTTGTTCAATTTCCCGGTTCCTAAAAATTATCTTCGGGTTCCTAAAATTGATGCCATATCTGTACTCTATTGTGCAAAAGGATGGCATATGTGGTATTTCATGCTGTTGTGCCTGTTGAGGGTCGTGGACCATTGTATAAAAAGGCTGAAGGAGAACGACCTGTACTGGGTGTCAAAGCATCTTTTTCCATCTCCCGGTTCCTAAAAATTATCTCCGGGTTTCTAAAATTGATGCCATACCTGTACTCTATTGTGCAAAAGGATGGCATATGTGGTGTTTCATGCTGTTGTGCCTGTTGAGGGTCGGGGACCCTCGTATAAAAAGGCTGAAGGAGAACGACCTGTACTGAGTGTCAGCATCTTTTTCCATCTCCCGGTTCCTAAAAATGATCTCCGGGTTTCTAAAATCGATGTCATACCTGTACTCTATTGTGCAAAAGGATGGCATATGTGGTGTTTCATGCTGTTGTTCCTGTTGAGGGTCGGGGACCCTCGTATAAAAAGGCTGAAGGAGAACGACCTGTACTGGGCGTCCAAGCATCTTTTTCCATCTAACGGTTCCTAAAAATTATCTCTGGGTTCCTAAAATCGATGCCATACCTGTGCTCTATTGTGCAAAAGGATGGCATATGTGGTGTTTCATGCTGTTGTTTCTGTTGAGGGTCGGGGACACCCGTATAAAAAGGCTGAAGGAGAACGACCAGTACTGGGTGTCCAAACATCTTTTTTTTTTTTAATTTAATAATTTTTTATTGAGGTTAAAATAGCATGTACACAACAGTCTCATCAAAAGGTAAAACTTCACAAGATACATTCTACTGACATGACATGCCACTTAAACAACCTCATTTTTTGAGTCTAGTAGATTCGCAAAGTCCTCAGACTAACAGGTCCAGTCAAGGGACCAGAAATTAAACAAAGCATTTGAGGACATGTTAACAGAAATAATAGTACAAATCGCAGTTACAGCATATATGGAGTGATACAAAATATGGAATGGACACACAATATCCAAATAAAACAGACATCAGTTTCTATTCTAAATCTATTATCTGTTAACACTGAACTTGTATTAAAACGTATGGATTATTAGGACTATTATCTTAAATGAACTACAGGGAAGCAGGAAATTATAAACAAAGTTTAAATACCTGTTTTGAAGCCCCGAGAGCCGTTCTAGGGAAATACAGGAAAAGACTAAGTCATGGCTCTACAGGTTGGACAGAGACTACTGAACTCTGTCAAGAGATATGCGGGGAAGAAATAAATCATCCCTAACCGCACAGAGGTGGTGGGGGGGGCGGAGGGTAGACCGCAAATAGCATACCTTTCTATTGTTAATGTACATATCTAAGACCTTTAGTATTCATCTTAAGTGGCTGCGTCAAACCTGTGTGGAAGCTATGTTATATATAGTTTGTTCAAACTATACTAGAAAACATGGAGTATTAGTGAAGCCACTTAACAATATATAAAGCTGAGTATAGGGAAGTAGTTAAAGGAGACTCACAGTTCTGTGATAAGGGAGCTGAGTGTAATAAGTTAACTTACTATTTACAACTATTGGGGAGAAATCTCAGTGAGGTCTACTCATAGAAGAGAACAAGACCCTGCTAAACAGTACTGAGTCTAGATGGGTGCTGGGAGAACTGAATACATGTAATTAGAATACTCAACCATAAACATAAAGTCAACACAGTCAAAACAAGGGTATCAAACCTAAGAACTGTTTCTGTAAAAACTTAAAGGGACAGTCAAGTCCAAAAAAAACTTTCATGTTTTAAATAGGGCATGCCATTTTAAACAACTTCCCAATTTACTTTTATCACCAATTTTGCTTTGTTCTCTTAGTATTCTTAGTTGAAAGCTAAAACTAGGAGGTTCATATGCTAATTTCTTAGACCTTGAAGACTGCCTCTAATCTGAATACATTTTGACCACTAGAGGGCATTAGTTCACGTTTCATAAAGATAACATTGAGCTCATGCACGTAAAGTGACCTAGGACTGAGCACTGATTGGCTAAACTGCATGTCTGTCAAAAGAACTGAAATAAGGGGGCAGTCAGCAGAAGCTTAGATACAAGATAATTACAGAGGTAAAACGTGTATTATTATAACTGTGTTGGTTATGCAAAACTGGGGAATGGGTAATAAAGGGATTATCATTCTTTTTAAACAACAAAAATTCTGGTGTTGACTGTCCCTTTAATTTGCCTCGTACACAGGGAAGACATCAAGGGAGTTTTAGTCCCCATCTAACTGTTGCTATGGTGCCACATCTTAATGGAGATTAGGTGAAATCAGGCATATTTTGATATGGAACCGCATGTAAACAAATTAAACTGAGTGCGTGCAGCTGTTATGGGTTAAAGTGTCCCCTCTACTCACTACTTCGTCATAGTCTTAATAGCTAGCGCTGTGTTCAGTTAAGAGACCCAAACAGTCCCTACTATAAATTGTTAAAGCCTATGACTTGTTCTCGCTAGAGTCTCATATCAGATTCATAAGGGGTCATCTGACCCTTTCAGGTGCTGCAGCCCTTAAATTACATAACTGGTAGCTTTAAAATATATAAGCATTAAAAGGTATTTGCGGAATATAGAGCCCACTGCAGAAATTCTAAGATAAACGGACTCTAGCATATATTGCATGCGAATGAGACATTACCCCAATAGATTTATGCTTGTCTGGTCCCTAAGCAATGTACACAAAAAACGGTAAAAAAAAATATAATGCATATAGCAAAAGGTAGATCTCCCTTGTATTACCATAGGCTGTTAAGCAGGGGACATAACATAAAAAATAGGGAGTAGTGCTTTTACATGAGTCCATGAGTATTCTCCACAAAAGCAGCCCTAATTGGATGTGTATATATAGATCTAAGAGGATCGGGTAGGCGAATATCTTGGGCCCCAAGATTAAGTCCTCAACCATACAGGCATAGACCTTAAGTACATGAGGGGGGCCAGAGAGCAGGTTCATATATCAAGCCCAGGGCCTTCATAGTGAGCCGCAACAAGTGGCATTAAAAACAAGAGGTTATTTGGGGGCATAGCAGTATGGACCTAGAGGGAGTGTCGTGCCCACAGCAAATCCTGTAGACACCAGCATATCCTCAAGGGCACAGTCCCTCATTTAGCCGATGCCAGTTCGAAGACCCTGGGAGACATGATGCCAGAATGATAGCCCAGACAAATGCACAGCAGAGTGGCAGCACTGTAGATCTGGAGAATGGAGAGAAAAAGCCTACCTGCCACGATAGCTTGCCTCTGAAGCCACCACCACCCGTGCAGACTTAGCCATAGGTTCTTCTCTGGTCAATTCAGGGACCGTAGCAGCAGCTCCTCTCTGAGCTGCTTCCTCCTCCAACAGAAGACGGCGAGATGGGATCTCCTGGGTAACACCCACGGGTATGTCGGGTGCCTCCGCCAGAGGTCTGTAGGCCTCAGGGTTATCTTCCGCATCCCGGCAGGTAACGGCTAGAACAAGTTGGTCCATCCTGCTCAAATGTTTATAGTTATATTCCTCAAACAGGGCTAGGATAGTCTTGCAGGCTTCCACCATGATCCTACCACTTCGCAGCTAGGCCGCAACAAGCTTCTCTGGCCGTGGTCTGCTATAGCGCTCCTGGGTCCTCCCCAAATCTCAGTAGCTTCTATTGTGGGTAAAGAGCCAGTCCAAGCATCTTTTTCCATCTCCCGGTTCCTAAAAATTATCTCCGGGTTCCTAAAATCGATGCCATACCTGTACTGGATTGTGCAAAAGGATGGCATATGTGATGTTTCATGCTGTTGTTTCTGTTGAGGGTCGGGGACCCTCGTATAAAAAGGCTGAAGGAGAACGACCTGTACTGGGTGTCAAAGCATCTTTTTCCATCTCCCGGTTCCTAAAAATTATCTCCGGGTTCCTAAAATCGATGCCATACCTATACTCTATTGTGCAAAAGGATGGCATATGTGGTGTTTCATGCTTTTGTTTCTGTTGAGGGTCGGGGACACCGTATAAAAAGGCTGAAGGAGAACGACCAGTACTGGGTGTCCAAGTATCATTTTCCATCTCCCGGTTCCTAAAAATTATCTCCGGGTTCGTAAAATCAATGCCATACCTGTACTGGATTGTGCAAAAGGATGGCATATGTGGTGTTTCATACTGTTGTTTCTGTTGAGGGTCGGGGACCCTCGTATAAAAAGGCTGAAGGAGAACGACCTGTACTGGGTGTCCAAGCATCTTTTTCCATCTCCCGGTTCCTAAAAATTATCTCCGGGTTCCTAAAATCGATGCCATACCTGTACTGGATTGTGCAAAAGGATGGCATATGTGGTGTTTCATGCTGTTGTTTCTGTTGAGGGTCGGGGACCCAAGTATAAAAAGGCTGAAGGAGAACAACCTGTACTGGGTGTCCAAGCATCTTTTTCCATCTCCCGGTTCCTAAAAATTATCTCCAGGTTCCTAAAATTGATGCCATACCTGTACTGGATTGTGCAAAAGGATGGCATATGTGGTGTTTCATGCTGTTGTTTCTGTTGAGGGTCGGGGACCCTCGTATAAAAAGGCTGAAGGAGAACGACCTGTACTGGGTGTCCAAGCATCTTTTTCCATCTCCCAGTTCCTAAAAATTATCTCCGGGTTCCTAAAATCGATGCAATATCTGTACTGGATTGTGCAAAAGGATGGCATATGTGGTGTTTCATGCTGTTGTTTCTGTTGAGGGTCGGGGACCCTCGTATAAAAAGGCTGAAGGAGAACGACCTGTACTGGGTGTCCAAGCATCTTTTTCCATCTCCCGGTTCCTAAAAATTATCTCCGGGTTCCTAAAATCGATGCCATACCTGTACTCGATTGTGCAAAAGGATGGCATATGTGGTGTTTCATGCTGTTGTTTCTGTTGAGGGTCGGGGACCCTTGTATAAAAAGGCTGAAGGAGAACGACCTGTACTGGGTGTCCAAGCATCTTTTTCCATCTCCCGGTTCCTAAAAATGATCTCCGGGTTCCTAAAATCGATGCCATACCTGTACTCGATTGTGCAAAAGGATGGCATATGTGGTGTTTCATGCTGTTGTTTCTGTTGAGGGTAGGGGACCCAAGTATAAAAAGGCTGAAGGAGAACGACCTGTACTGGGTGTCCAAGCATCTTTTTCCATCTCCCGGTTCCTAAAAATGATCTCCGGGTTCCTAAAATCGATGCCATACCTGTACTCGATTGTGCAAAAGGATGGCATATGTGGTGTTTCATGCTGTTGTTTCTGTTGAGGGTAGGGGACCCAAGTATAAAAAGGCTGAAGGAGAACGACCTGTACTGGGTGTCCAAGCATCTTTTTCCATCTCCCGGTTCCTAAAAATGATCTCCGGGTTCCTAAAATCGATGCCATACCTGTACTGGATTGTGCAAAAGGATGGCATATGTGGTGTTTCATGCTGTTGTTTCTGTTGAGGGTAGGGGACCCTTGTATAAAAAGGCTGAAGGAGAACGACCTGTACTGGGTGTCCAAGCATCTTTTTCCATCTCCCGGTTCCTAAAAATGATCTCCGGGTTCCTAAAATCGATGCCATACCTGTACTCGATTGTGCAAAAGGATGGCATATGTGGTGTTTCATGCTGTTGTTTCTGTTGAGGGTAGGGGACCCAAGTATAAAAAGGCTGAAGGAGAACGACCTGTACTGGGTGTCCAAGCATCTTTTTCCATCTCCCGGTTCCTAAAAATGATCTCCGGGTTCCTAAAATCGATGCCATACCTGTACTCGATTGTGCAAAAGGATGGCATATGTGGTGTTTCATGCTGTTGTTTCTGTTGAGGGTAGGGGACCCAAGTATAAAAAGGCTGAAGGAGAACGACCTGTACTGGGTGTCCAAGCATCTTTTTCCATCTAACGGTTCCTAAAAATTATCTCCGGGTTCCTAAAATCGATGCCATACCTGTACTGGATTGTGCAAAAGGATGGCATATGTGGTGTTTCATGCTGTTGTTTCTGTTGAGGGTCGGGGACCCTCGTATAAGAAGGCTGAAGGAGAACGACCTGTACTGGGTGTCAGCATCTTTTTCCATCTCCCGGTTCCTAAAAATGATCTCCGGGTTTCTAAAATCGATGCCATACCTGTACTCTATTGTGCAAAAGGATGGCATATGTGGTGTTTCATGCTGTTGTTTCTGTTGAGGGTAGGGGACCCAAGTATAAAAAGGCTGAAGGATTACGACCTGTCTTGGGTGTCCAAACATCTTTTTCCATCTAACGGTTCCAAAAAATTATCTCCGGGTTCCTAAAATCGATGCCATACCTGTACTGGATTGTGCAAAAGGATGGCATATGTGGTATTTCATGCTGTTGTGCCTGTTGAGGGTCGGGGACCCAAGTATAAAAAGGATGAAGGAGAACGACCTGTACTGGGTGTCCAAACATCTTTTTCCATCTCCCGGTTCCTAAAAATTATCTCCGGGTTCCTAAAATCGATGCCATACCTGTACTGGATTGTGCAAAAGGATGGCATATGTGGTGTTTCATGCTGTTGTTTCTGTTGAGTGTCGGGGACCCTCGTATAAGAAGGCTGAAGGAGAACGACCTGTACTGGGTGTCCAAGCATCTTTTTCCATCTCCTGGTTCCTAAAAATTACCTCCGGGTTCTTAAAACCGATGCCATACCTGTACTCTATTGTGCAAAAGATGGCATATGTGGTATTTCATGCTGTTGTGCCTGTTGAGGGTCAGGGACCCAAGTATAAAAAGGCTGAAGGAGAACGACCTGTACCGGGTGTCCAAACATCTTTTTCCATCTCCCGGTTCCTAAAAATGATCTCCGGGTTCCTAAAATCGATGCCATACCTGTACTCTATTGTGCAAAAGGATGGCATATGTGGTATTTCATGCTGTTGTCCCTGTTGAGGGTCGGGGACCCAAGTATAAAAAGGCTGAAGGAGAACGGCCTGTACTGGGTGTCGAAACATCTTTTTCCATCTCCCGGATGTAGCGGTACTCCACTAGGGGGTCTCCCTTCCTCTGTCCAAACCCAGGGGTGACCACCGGATAGTGGGACCAGAGATATAGTTGCTGAGACCGGGGTCAAGCCAGCGGGTGTATCTAACCCAGCTGGGCTGGTCTCAGTGGACTGCCAGTCAGGTAGCATCCTCTCTGCCCTGCAGCTCTTTATTGGCAGGTATCGTCCCCTCTGCCTGTCTGCTTCTAGGCAGGAATAAATCCCCCTGCCAGGCTGCATCTTGGCAGGAATAGCTCCCTATGCCTCCAAATAGTGGGACCAGGGCTATATTGGCTGAGACCAGGGTCAAGCCAGCGGCTGTATCTTCCCCAGCTGGGCTGGTCTCCGAGGGCTCCCAGACAGGTAGCATCCCCTCTGCCTGTCTGCTTCTAGGCAGGAATAGATCCCTCTGCCTCACTGCACACTTCCAGCAGGTAGCGTGTCCTCTGGTTTCTTATAGGCAGGAATCAATCCCTCTGCCTTGCTGCTCCTTTCAGGCAGGCCAGCTCTTTGCATACAGGCCCACAGACTCTGTAACAGAATGCAGGGTCAGAACCTCAAAACTGGTATACCTGAAAGAATCAGACAGCACAAAAAGGCAATCCCGGACCCCAACCTGTACTCGATTGTGCAAAAGGAAGTAACCTTACCATGGGTCACAGACCGCATGTTTTATTGTTATACTCTGTCAGGGAAATTATATAACATCTATTGATCTCTGTAATTCGTATCTATCAAATGTATATTGCATCTTTAGATCTATGTAATTTGTATTTATCAAATGTATATTGCATCTATTGATGTAATTCGTACCTGTCAAATGTATATTGCATCTTTTGATCCATGTAATTCGTATCGATCAAATGTATATTGCATCTTTTGATCTATGTTATTCGTACTTATCAAATGTATATTGCATCTTTTGAACTGCCTTGCTGCTCCTTTCAGGCAGGCCAGCTCTTTGCATAGAGGCTCACAGACTCTGTAACAGATCTCTCTTGCAGGGAGAGGTGCAGCAAGAATGCAGGGTCAGAACCTCTGCAACTGGTATACTTGATTGTGCAAAAGGAAGTAACCTTACCATGGGTGTCAGACCGCATGTTTTATTGTTATACTCTGTCAGGGAAATGATATAACTATCAATTGTATCAATCAAATGTATATTGCATCTATTGATCTCTGTAATTCGTATCGCTCAAATGTATATTGCATCTTTTGATCTATGTAATTCGTACCTATCAAATGTATATTGCATCTTTTGATCTGCCTTGCTGCTCCTTTCAGGCAGGCCAGCTCTTTGCATAGAGGCCCACAGACTCTGTAACAGATCTCTCTTGCAGGGAGAGGAGCAGCCAGAATGCAGGGTCAGAACCTCTGCAACTGGTATACTCGATTGTGCAAAAGGAAGTAATCTTACCATGGGTCTCAGACCGCATGTTTTATTGTTATACTCTGTCAGGGAAATTATATAACTATCAATCGTATCAATCAAATATATATTGCATCTATTGATCTCTATAATTCGTATCGATCAAATGTATATTGCATCTTTTGATCTATGTTATTCGTACCTATCAAATGTATATTGCATCTTTTGATCTATGTTATTCGTACCTATCAAATGTATATTGCATCTTTTGATCTGCCTTGCTGCTCCTTTCAGGCAGGCCAGCTCTTTGCATAGAGGCCCACAAACTCTGTAACAGATCTCTCTTGCAGGGAGAGGTGCAGCCAGAATGCAGGGTCAGAATCTCTGCAACTGGTATACTCGATTGTGCAAAAGGAAGTAACCTTACCATGGGTGTCAGACCGCATGTTTTATTGTTATACTCTGTCAGGGAAATTATAGAACTATCAATCGTATCAATCAAATGTATATTGCATCTATTGATCTCTGTAATTCGTATCGATCAAATGTATATTGCATCTTTTGATCTATGTTATTCGTACCTATCACATGTATATTGCATCTTTTGATCTGCCTTGCTGCTCCTTTCAGGCAGGCCAGCTCTTTGCATAGAGGCCCACAAACTCTGTAACAGATCTCTCTTGCAGGGAGAGGTGCAGCCAGAATGCAGGGTCAGAACCTCTGCAACTGGTATACTCGATTGTGCAAAAGGAAGTAACCTTACCATAGGTCTCAGAACGCACGTCTTTGTAATTCTCTGTCTGGGAAATTATATATCTTTCAAATTAGCTATTTATCTATAAAATCTATCTAACTATCAATCATATCTATCAAATGTTTATTGCATCTATTGATCTATGCAATTCATATCTATCAAATGTATATTGCATCTATTGATCTATGGAATTCGTATCTATCAAATGTATATTGCATCTATTGATCTATGCAATTCATATCTATCAAATGTATATTGCATCTATTGATCTATGGAATTCGTATCTATCAAATGTATATTGCATCTATTGATCTATGCAATTCGTATCTATCAAATGTATATTGCATGTATTGATCTATGTAATTCGTATCTATCAAATGTATATTGCATCTTTTGATCTATGTAATTCGTATCTATCAAATGTATATTGCATCTATTGATGTAATTCGTATCTATCAAATGTATATTGCATCTTTTGATCCATGTAATTCGTATCTATCAAATGTATATTGCATCTATTGATGTAATTCATATCTATCAAATGTAAATTGCATCTTTTGATCTATGTAATTCGTATCTATCAAATGTATATTGCATCTTTTGATCTATGTAATTGGTATCTATCAAATGTATATTGCATCTATTGATCTATGTAATCTATGTATCTATCCATCAAATCTATCGATCTCGTGGTTGTGCAAATGGACTGTTTGCGGTTGTTTGCGGTGCGTTAAACGGGGAGTTTGGTGAAGCGGGCGTAACCCTTACACTACCTGATCGATACAACATCATACCTGATGTTTTAAAGCACGTTGTTCCAAACAATTTAGGAATGTTATGTGATTTATGCCCTTTATGGATTAAAACCAGACTCTGCATCAACTATGTAATTTTCCGTGGGAGTTTTTCCATGGATCCCCCTCCGGCATGCCACAGTCCAGGTGTTAGTCCCCTTGAAACAACTTTTCCATCACTATTGTGGCCAGAAAGAGTCCCTGTGGGTTTTAAAATTCGCCTGCCCATTGAAGTCAATGGCGGTTCTCCCGTTCGCGAACAGTTGCGGAAGTTCGAGTCCGCCGTTCGCAAACGGAAAATTTTAAGTTCGCGACATCACTATTGGCCAGCAGGAGAAGGCAAAGACCACCCCAGCAGAGCTGTTAAGTATCACTTCCCTTACCCATAACCCCCAGTTATTCTCTTTGCCTTGATCACGGGAGATGTCGAAGATGGTGTCTTAAGATTTTAATCCTTTTAATGGGTACTTTTCCCTGCAAGCAAGGATTGGGGCAATGCTGTGTCCATGTCAATCTCTTTAGTAAGAGTAATGGTGGCTATTAGCAGTTAGAAGACTGCGAGGTAGTCTTTGCTTAAACTTCTAACATTATTGCTACCCCTATTATAAAAAGCCAGAGTTGGTTACTCTGTTCTTTCTTTTCTATAGGTCCCTGGTATATATGGTGAAGCTGTAGAAATGTAAATTATCCAGCACCTATGTATCAAACGGGTGTCAATGCCATCCAGGACTCCACACCAAAAAGTCCCAAGTATAATGCAATAAAAGAAATCAGATGGCAGCACGCCAAAAAAAGATAGAACAACAATGTTTCGGGTGTTACCCCTTACTAATGTTGTATACATCACATACAAGAATTGCACCTTATAAACCTTATATGGTAAAGCTGCCACACCTCAGAAAGAGTACATCTGTGAAGAAATATCACATACTGAGGGCGCCTCCTAGTATAATACTGCAATGATAAATAGAAGCATATGTCTTGTGATATGAATATACTTACAAAAAAGGCAGCACCCAATGTGCTAAATGATGCAGGCTGGGATCTCTCAGTGCCCCAGCTGACTATTGGTAATCCAATAGTTTGTGCTAAACGTACAAGGTAATACAGCAGGATCTGCAATAAAATAACACATACAAAGGGCACCTCCTAGTATGTGACTTGTGTTGTTGTTGTACTCACAAGCAAAGCAGCACCCAATGTGCTAAGTGGTGCAGGCTGGGAACTCTCAGTGTCCTAGCTGACTGGTCTAAGGTTAAAGACAGAGGCCCAATGGTCCTAGGATGCGTCCCAGGAAAAACAGGCTTCCAATGAATGCAGTATATTTTATTTAAAAGCAAATTTAAAAACCCAGGGTGCATGCATACACCCCAAGCAAATAAAACAATTCAAATAACAAATGTTATTTGAATTGATTTATTTTCTTGGGGTGTATGCAAATGTTATTTAAATTGTTTTATTTGCTTGGGGTGTATGCATGCACCCTGGTTTTTAAATTTGTTTTTAAATAAAATATACTGCATTCATTGGAAGCCTGTGCTTGGTCTGTTTTTCCTGGGACGGATCCTAGGACCATTGGACCTCTGTCTCTAATCTTGGACCTTGACACTGAGAGTTCCCAGTAAGTATATTCATATCACAAGACACATCTGCTTCTATTTATCATCACAGTATTATACTAGGAGGCGCCCTCTGTATGTGATCTTTCTTCACAGATTTACTCTTCCTGTATCATGTTTTACCCTTGAGAGGAGCAGCCGTGATGTATACCTTGCATCTCACCACTTGGGAATTTACCCACTTCACTGAAGTCACATCTGATACCGGTCCATATGCCGGGTATACATTTGGACTCAAATAAGAACTTTGTTGGTGTCCTTATTCAAGACACTAATATTTTGATTAATGAGTGTACACCATATCTAATTTATTCTTACACATATTCTTGTTAATTTTTTTATATTATGGTATCTACGTTTTATTAACAACTGTTCTATTAACAACTGTGTTTTGTACTATTGCGCCCCCTAGAGTTGGACACGCTAGTTTTACCAGCAGTTTGATACACATCTCAGAAAACAGCTCCTGCCTGACAGAGCAGGATCCACAGGTAAGTGCTTTCCCTTTTAGGTTTGAATGTACCGGCACTACAGGGGTTAAATCCTTGTGGAAAGTATTTAAATCTGTTTTAGGGGCACTGCTTTTATGTGAAAAGAGGCATAATTTTTTATTAGGGGCTCAGAGATGGGAGAGTGTCTGAAGTGTTTGACAGGTGTTTGTTTTACTGCTTACTTGTAGCAATCACTTTTCAGCTCAGCTTATTGGCCCAATCACTTTTGCTGTGCTGCTGTTGGTTTTCGCGCCATTTTTGTTTTTGCCACATTTTTTAAAAAAAAAGTTTTTTATTGCGGTCACGTTTTTGGCTTCTCTGTTCAGATCGGAGTTTGCCGCTGCAAGTGTGGAGGTTGTATTTTCTTCTATCTACAGTGGCAATTGAATCTGGGCTGTTACGGTAACAAAGAGGTGTTTTTTGCTACCGGGTGTGTTTGGTTTTTCTGTGCTAGTGGGATAACAACTTCTGGAGAGGTAAGACCTCAGCAAAGCTGAGGGTTTTAAGTGCTTATTTATGTTTATTTCATTTTAAAAAAATTGTTAATTGTGAACTGATACCCAATTATGGACACTAATACTGAAGTTGATTCATTTGAAAATTGCTTATTGTGTTTGGAGGCTAAGATAATTCCTCCTGTACAGTTTTGCTCTTCATGTTTAAATAAAACTTTAAAGTTTAAAGATAAGATGTCTCTCCCTGATCCTCCTGTCTCTCAGAATAGTGTTATCCTAGCTACGCCTCAGCTTTCCCCTCAAGCTTCACATGCAGTGCCCTGTGGCTCCTCTCAACCTCCTGGGGATTTTGCTGCGCAAATTACTTCTGCTGTGTCTGCAGCTTTATCAGCTTTTCCAAAGGTTTCTGGTAAATGAAAGAGGAAATCTAAACATATTTATGTTAGTAAGGCTGACTCCGCTAAAGCTGTGTTAGTCAGTTTGTCTCAATTATCTGATGAGTATGATTCTTCAGTGGTTTCTGAGGGGGAATTGTCAGATTCTGATACTGTAGTGACAAATTCTGCAGATTCAGAGGAGATTAATTTTAGATTTAAGTTAGAACACCTTCAAGTTCTTTTGAAGGAGGTTCTTGCTACTGTGGAAAAATCAGAATCTGTTGCAATGAATCCAAAGAGGTCTAGTAAGCTTAATAGGGTATATGATGTACCCTCATCTGTGGAAGTATTTTTAGTTCCAGACCGTATGGCAGATATTATATCTCAGGAATGGGATAAACCAGGAATTCCTTTTTTTACGTCCCCTGTTTTTAAAAAGATGTTTCCTGTTGCTGACTCTATTCGTGGCTCGTGTCGCACGTGCCCAAGGTAGAGAGAACTTGAGGCTTTTTTTAAGAAGATGTACATTCATCAGGGATTACAGTGGCAACCTGTTGCTAGTTTAGCTACAGTTGCGGGGGCAGCATCTTATTGGTGCAAGGATTTATCTAATCTTTTCCTAGAAGAGACTACTATAGAGAAGATCCAAGACAGGATCAAGGCTCTCAAGCTAGCTAATACCTTTATTTGTGATGCCAACATGCAAGTTCATAGGTTGAGTGCTAAGATTTCTAGATTTCTGGTTTTACTGTTTTAGCTTGCAGAGCTCTATGGTTAAAATCTTGGTCTGCAGATGTTACATCCAAGTCCAAGCTTTTATCTCTGCCTTATAAGGGTAAAACCTTGTTTGGACCAGGTCTGGCAGAAATTATTTCTGACATTACAGGTGGAAATGACTAGACCTAAGGGTCGTCAGAATTCTAATTTTCGTTCTTTTCATAACTTTAAGGGACAGAAGTCTTCCTCTTCCAAGTCGGATCAATCCAAGTCTTCTTGGAGGTCCAGTCAGCCTTTGAATAGGGGGAAGCAAGCTAAGAAGCCTTCTGTTGATTCTAAATCAACATGAAGGGGCCGCCCCAGATCCTGTAGTGGATCAAGTGGGGGGGTGGCCAGGCTTTCTTTTTTTTCAGCAGGCTTGGATACGTGATGTTCCAGATTCTTGGGCCATAGATATAGTATCCCACGGTTACAGAATAGGATTCAAACCTTGTCCTCCCAGGGGCAGGTTCCACCTGTCAAGGTTATCTGCTATATCAGATAAAGAGAGAGGCCTTCTTAAACTGCGAAAAGGACCTATAATCCCTGGGAGTGATTGTTCCAGTTCCTCTAGAGGAACATGGTCTAGAATTCTATTCAAATCTATTTGTAGTTCCCAAGCAGGAGGGCACTTTTCGGCCCATTCTGGACTTAAAGTGTCTCAAACAACTCCTCAGGGTTCCATCCTTCAAGATGGAGACCATCCATTCTATTCTTCCTTTGGCCCAAAAGGGTCAGTTCATGACGACCATAGATCTGAAGGACGCGTAACTTTGTGTTCCTATTCACAGGGATCATTACCAGTATCTAAGGTTTGACTTCCTGGACAAACATTTCCAGTTTGTCTGGCAGTTCTGTCAGATGTTCAGTCTTTTGTTCAGGCCTTGGTCAGAATCAGACCTGTGTTTAAATCTGTTGCTCCTCCTTGGAGTCTTAAACTTCTTTTTAGAGTTTTGCAGCAGGCTCTGTTTGAGCCGATGCATTCTGTTAGTATTAAATTACTATCTTGGAAGCTTTTGTTTCTTCTTGGTATTTCTTCTGCTTGCAGAGTTTCCGAACTTTTGGCTCTGCAGTGTGATTCCCCTTACCTTATTTTCTTTTACAATATATGACACGTCCACGGATTTCATCCTTACTTGTGGGATTAAACCTCCTGCCAGCAGGAAGTGGCAAAGAGCACCACAGCAGAGCTGTATATATAGCTCCTCCCTTCCCCTCCTCCCCCAGTCATTCTCTTTGCCTGTGTTAGTTATAGGAAGAGGTAAAGTGAGGTGTTAGTTTAGATTCTTCAATCAAGAAGTTTTTTTATTTTAAAATGGTGCCAGTGAGTACTATTTTGCTCAGGAAGAAATCGTCAGTGTATACTTTCCCAAGAGGAGTGGAGACATTTTATTTTTCTGCCCTGATGTTGATGATCTTAGCAAACGTTATCTAAGATCCATTCTGGTTTCCACAGAGCAGCTAAAGGTGGTGTAAAGAAAAATCTTCAGTGTGGAGAACGATGTCATGCTACAAGCAGCATTGAGATATGTTCAGTCTTTTGTTTTCTGGGGAGACATGATACATCAGAACAGACTGACAATATCCCTAGCTGGGGAGGGGTAAGCAGTATGCACTATAGAAAATGGTGTACCTGGATTCCCTGTTATTTTCATTATATTACTAGTGTGGTATATCACTTTAAAAAATTATTATGTTGGATGACGCTGGGAGATGTGGCTGGATTTTATTGCTGTTGACAGGCCTTACAATGTGAAGCGCTTATTGCGCAGAATGTGTATGTTGTGAGCACATGGCTGATCTATGGAGGACCGACATGTTTTGGTTTTCTCTACCCATGCGGGTCTCGGTAGTATAGGAGTTACGCCCATAGTGGGCGGGGCCTATTTTTGCGCGCTCAGACGCGCAGTGTGTATTCCGAATCGGTAGCAAGATCCTGAGGCTCCGGTGTGGCCTAGTTCTGTTTGGTGATCGTAGTGGACAGAGAGGCTCAGAACGTTATTTCAGTGTGCCTTGGGGGCAGATAGGCGCCACAGTGCAGGGGCCAAGTTATGTAATACATTGATATATTTGATAAACCTGATATAATTTGATATATTATATATCCTAACAAGTGGTGCAATATATTTAAGCTAATTGGGACACATAGGGACAATTTTTATTGCTGAAATCGTCTTTTTGTGTAACAACAGAAAAATTGTTGCGCTTTTATTATTTAAAGGCGCAGTACACGTTTTTTTGGTTTAAATACTTTAATATATGTTTTGACTTTAAAAGTACAATATATCAAGTAAAGAACGACTATTATTGCTATTGCTAGTCTGTTTAACATGTCTGGCATTGAGGAATCTACTTGTTCTATGTGTTTAGATGCCTCTGTGGAACCCCCTCTTACTTTTTGTCCCTCATGTACTGAAAGGGCCTTACAATGTAAAGAGCAGATTTTATTTAAGGAAAGTGTGTCTAAGGATGATTCTCAGTCTGAGGAGAATCAGGGTATGCCGCCAAATTCTTCCCAAGCGTCACAACCTTTAACGTCCACCCAAGCGACGCCGTGTTCTTCAACCACGTCTAATTCATTTACCCTGCAGGATATGGCTGTAGTTATGTCAACTACCCTTACAGAGGTTTTATCTAAGTTGCCAGCGTTACAGGGCAAACGCAGTAGGACAGAAGTCAAGGTGAATACTGAGTCCTCTAATGCTTTGTTGGCTATTTCTGATGCACCCTCACAGGGATCTGATTTGGGGGTCAGGGAACTTCTGTCTGAGGGGGAACTTTCCAATTCGGGAAGTGTGTTGCCTCAGACAGATTCGGACGTCATGTCTTTTAGATTTAAGCTTGAACACCTCTGCCTGTTACTTCGGGAGGTTTTAGTGACTCTGGATGACTGTGACTCTATTGTGGTACCACCAGAGAAATTGTGTAAAATGGACAAATACTTAGAGGTACCTGCTTACACTGATGTTTTTCCGGTTCCTAAGAGAATTTCGGAGATTATCAAGAGGGAATGGGACAGACCGGGAATACCATTCTCACCTTCTTCTAATTTTAAGAAAATGTATCCCATATCTGACACTGTTCAAGACTCTTGGCAGACGGTCCCTAAGGTGGAGGGAGCTATATCTACCCTGGCTAAGCGTACAACTATTCCTATTGAGGACAGCTGTGCTTTCAAAGACCCTATGGATAAGAAATTGGGGGGTCTTTTAAAAAAGTTATTTATTCATCAGGGTTTCCTTTTACAACCGACAGCCTGCATTGTACCAGTTACCACTGCGGTGGCTTTCTGGTTTGATGCCTTAGAAGAGTCTCTTAAGACTGAGACTCCTTTAGAGGATATTTTAGATAGAATTAAGGCTCTCAAGCTGGCTAATTCTTTTATCACAGTTCCCGCCTTTCAAATTGCTAAGTTGGTGGCTAAGAATGCCGGATTTGCCATTTTAGCGCGTAGAGAGTTATGGTTAAAATCTTGGTCTGCTGATGTGTCATCTAAGTCAAATCTTTTGGCTATTCCTTTCAAGGGTAAAACCCTATTCGGGCCTGACTTGAAGGAAATCATTTCTGACATTACTGGAGGTAAGGGTCATCTCAGGATAAGACTGCTAAATTGAGGGGTAAACAAAATAATTTTCGTTCCTTTCGGAACTTTAAAGGAGTCCCCTCTTCTTCCGTGAAACAGGAAGGGAATTTTGCTCAGGCCAAGTCCGTCTGGAGAACCAACCAGGCTTGGAACAAGGGTAAACAACCCAAGAAGCCCGCAGCTACTACCAAGACAGCATGAAGGGGTGGCCCCCGATCCGGGACCGGATCTAGTAGGGGCAGAATTTCTCTCTTTGCCCAGGCTTGGGTAAGAGATGTTCAGGACCCCTGGGCACTGGAAATCGTGACCCACGGGTATCAACTGGAATTCAAAAACTTTCTCCCAAGGGGGAGATTTCTTCTTTCACGATTGTCTGCAGACCAGATAAAAAGAGAGGCGTTCTTACGTTGTGTAAAAGACCTCTCTAATATGGGAGTAATTCGTCCCGTTCCAAGACTGGAACAGAGGCAGGGGTTTTACTCAAATCTTTTCGTGGTTCCCAAAAAAGATGGAATGTTCAGACCCATTTTAGATCTCAAGGTTCTAAACATGTTTCTCAGAGTCCCATCTTTCAAGATGGAGACTATTCGACCAATTTTACCAATGATCCAGGAGGGTCAATATATGACTACCGTGGACTTGAAGGATGCATATCTTCATATTCCTATCTACAAGGATCATTATCAGTACCTAAGGTATGCCTTCCTGGACAAACATTTTCAGTTCGTGGCTCTTCCCTTCGGGTTAGCCACAGCACCCAGGATCTTCACGAAGGTTCTAGGGTCCCTTCTGGTGGTTCTCAGGCCGTGGGGCATTGCAGTGGTGCCTTATCTGGACGATATTCTGATCCAGGCGTCGACTTATCATCTGACAAAATTTCATACAGACATGGTGTTGTCCTTTCTGAGAACTCATGGATGGAAGGTGAATCTAGAATAGAGTTCATTAATTCCACAGACAAAGGTTCCCTTCTTGGGAACTCTAATAGATTCCATATCTATGAAAATTTTCCTGACGGAGGTCAGAAAATTAAAGATTCTGAATACATGCCGAGCTCTTCAGTCCAATCCTTGGCCATCAGTGGCTCAGTGCATGGAGGTAATTGGATTGATGGTAGCGGCAATGGACATCATTCCATTTGCTCGTTTTCATCTCAGACCACTACAACTGAGCATGCTTAGGCAGTAGAATGGAGATTATGCAAACTTGTCTCCTCAGATAGATCTGGATCAGGAGACAAGAGACTCTCTTCTTTGGTGGTTGTCACCGGATCATCTGTCCCAAGGGACGTGCTTCCGCAGACCCTCATGGGTGATAGTGACAACGGACGCCAGCCTACTGGGCTGGGGTGCAGTCTGGAATTCCCTGAAGGCTCAGGGTGTGTGTACTCAGACGGAATCTCTTCTTCCAATCAATATTCTGGAATTGAGAGCAATATTCCATGCGCTTCAGGCGTGGCCTCAGTTGGCTTCAGCCAAATACATCCACTTTCAGTCGGACAACATCACGACTGTGGCTTACATCAATCATCAGGGAGGAACAATGAGTTCCTTAGCGATGACAGAAGTATCAAAGATTATTCGGTGGGCGGAAGCTCACTCTTGTTATCTGTCAGCAATCTACATCCCAGGAGTGGACAACTGGGAAGCGGACTTTTTAAGCAGACAGACGTTTCATCTGGGGGAGTGGGAACTCTATCCGGAGGTCTTTACCACTCTGATCCTCAGATGGGGCAGACCGGAATTGGATCTGATGGCGTCTCGTCAGAATGCCAAGCTTCCAAGATACGGATCCAGGTCGAGGGATCCTCAGGCCGAATTGATAGATTCCTTGGCTGTGCCTTGGTCGTTCAACCTAGCCTATGTGTTTCCACCGTTTGCTCTCCTTCCCCGGGTGATTGCTCGGATCAAACAGGAGAGGGCTTTAGTAATTCTAATCATGTCTGCGTGGCCTCGCAGGACTTGGTATGCCGATCTAGTGGACATGTCCTCTCTGCTGCCATGGAAGCTTCCATTGAGACAGGACCTTCTCATTCAGGGACCCTTCCATCATCCGAATCTAGTTTCTCTGCAGCTGACTGCTTGGAGATTGAACGCTTGATTTTATCTAAGCGGGGGTTCTCTGATTCGGTCATTGATACTTTGATTCAGGCACGTAAGCCTGTTACTAGAAAGATCTACCATAAGATATGGCATAAATATCTTCATTGATGTGAATCCAAAGGTTACTCGTGGAGTAGAGTTCCCAGGATTCTGTCTTTTCTCCAAGAAGGATTGGAGAAAGGGTTATCAGCAAGTTCCTTAAAGGGACAAATCTCTGCTTTGTCAATTTTACTACACAAACGTTTGGCAGATGTTCCAGACATTCAGTCTTTTTGTCAGGCTCTGACCAGAATCAAGCTTGTGTTTAGACCAATTGCTCCACCCTGGAGTTTGAATTTAGTTCTTAATGTTCTTCAAGGGGTTCCTTTGAACCTATGCATTCCATAGATATTAAGTTGTTATCTTGGAAAGTTTTATTTTTGGTTGCTATTTCTTCTGCTCGTAGAGCTTGAGCTTTCAGCGTTACAATGTGACTCGCCTTATCTTATCTTCCATTCTGATAAGGTGGTTTTACGTACCAAACCTGGGTTCCTTCCTAAGGTTGTTTCAAATAAGAATATTAATCAGGAAATTGTTGTTCCTTCATTATGTCCTAATCCTTCTTCTAAGAAGGAGCGTCTGTTGCATAACTTGGACGTGGTCCGTGCCCTGAAGTTTTACTTACAGGCGACTAAGGAATTCTGTCAATCATCTTCATTATTCATTGTTTTCTGGAAAGCGTAGGAGCATCTGTTGCATAACTTGGACGTGGTCCGTGCCCTGAAGTTTTACTTGCAGGCGACTAAGGAATTCCGTCAATCATCTTCATTATTCATTGTTTTCTGGAAAGCGTAGGGGCCAGAAAGCTACGGCTACCTCTCTTTCTTTTTGGCTGAAGAGTATCATCCGTCTGGCATATGAGACTGCTGCTTCCTGAAAGAATTATGGCTCATTCTACTAGGGCTGTGGCTTCCTCATGGGCATTTAAAAACAATGCTTCTGTTGAACAGATTTGCAAGGCTGCAACTTGGTCGTCTCTTCACACTTTTTCCAAATATTCCAAATTTGATACTTTTGCTTCTTCTGAGGCTATAGAGAAAGGTTCTTCAAGCAGTGGTGCCTTCCATTTAGGTTCCTGTCTTGTCCCTCCCTTTCATCCGTGTCCTGTAGCTTTGGTATTGTATCCCACAATGAAAAGGAAATTTATGCTTACCTGATAAAACATAATTTATGTAAGAACTTACCTGATAAATTCATTTCTTTCATATTAGCAAGAGTCCATGAGCTAGTGACGTATGGGATATACATTCCTACCAGGAGGGGCAAAGTTTCCCAAACCTTAAAATGCCTATAAATACACCCCTCACCACACCCACAATTCAGTTTAACGAATAGCCAAGAAGTGGGGTGATAAAAATGGAGCGAAATCATCAAAAAAATAAGGAATTGGAATAATTGTGCTTTATACAAAAAAATCATAACCACCACAAAAGGGTGGGCCTCATGGACTCTTGCTTATATGAAAGAAATGAATTTATCAGGTAAGTTCTTACATAAATTATGTTTTCTTTTATGTAATTAGCAAGTGTCCATGAGCTAGTGACGTATGGGATAGCAGATACCCAAGATGTGGAACTTCCACGCAAGAGTCACTAGAGAGGGAGGGATAAAATAAAGACAGCCAATTCCACTGAAAAAATAATCCACAACCCAAATAAAAAAGTTTTAATATTATAATGAAAAAAACTGAAATTATAAGCAGAAGAATCAAACTGAAACGGCTGCCTGAAGTACTTTTCTACCAAAAACTGCTTCAGAAGAAGAAAAAACATAAAAATGGTAGAATTTAGTATGCAAAGAAGACCAAGTTGTTGCTTTGCAAATCTGATCAACAGAAGCTTCATTCCTAAAAGCCCAGGAAGTAGAAACTGACCTAGTAGAATGAGCCGTAATCCTTTGAGGCGGGGATTTACCCGACTCCACATAAGCATGATGAATCAAAGACTTTAACCAAGACGCCAAAGAAATGGCAGAAGCCTTCTGACCTTTCCTAGAACCAGAAATATAACAAATAGACTAGAAGTCTTCCTGAAATCTTTAGTTGCTTCAACATAATAATTCAAAGCTCTAACTACATCTAAAGAATGTAAAGATCTCTCCAGAGAATTCTTAGGATTAGGACACAATGAAGGGACAACAATTTCTCTACTAATATTGAATTCACAACCTTAGGTAAAAATTTAAATGAAGTCCGCAACACCGCCTTATCCTGATATAAAATCAGAAAAGGAGATTCACAAGAAAGAGCAGATAATTCAGAAACTCTTTTAGCAGAAGAGATGGCCAAAAGGAACAAAACTTTCCAGGAAAGTAATTTAATATCCAGAGAATACATAGGTTCAAACGGAGGAGCCTGTAAAGCCCTCAGAACCAAATTGAGACTCCAAGGAGGAGAAATTGACTTAATGACAGGCTTGATACAAACCAAAGCCTGTACAAAACAATGAATATCAGGATGATTAGCAATCTTTCTGTGAAAAAGAACCGAAAGAGCAGAGATTTGTCCTTTCAAGGAACTTGCAGACAAACCCTTATCCAAACCATCTTGAAGAAATTGTAAAATTCTAGGAATTCTAAAAGAATGCCAAGAGAATTTATGTGAAGAACACCAAGAAATGTAAGTCTTCCAAACTCGGTAATAGATCTTTCTAGACACAGATTTACGAGCTTG
The DNA here is from genome assembly GCF_027579735.1 of Bombina bombina. Taxonomy (NCBI): domain Eukaryota; kingdom Metazoa; phylum Chordata; class Amphibia; order Anura; family Bombinatoridae; genus Bombina; species Bombina bombina. The sequence goes on from NC_069504.1 coordinate 726,170,505, forward strand.
TAACATAGTATTAATCACTATAAAGCGTTCAATCTCCATACCTTCAAATTTAATGATTTGAGATCCTGATGGAAAAATGGGCCTTGAGCCAGAAGGTCTAGCCTTAATGGAAGTGTCCAAGGTTGGCAACTTGCCATCCGAACGAGATCCGCATACCAAAACCTGTGTGGCCATGCTGGAGCCACCAGCAGTACAAACGAACGCTCCATTAGGATTTTGGAAATCACTCTTGGAAGAAGAACTAGAGGCGGAAAGATATAAGCAGGTTGATAATTCCAAGGAAGTGACAACGCGTCCACCGCTTCCGCCTGAGGATCCCTGGATCTGGAAAGATACCTGGGAAGTTTCTTGTTTAGATGAGAGGCCATCAGATCTATTTCTGGAAGCCCCCAGATTTGTACAATCTGAAGAAATACCTCTGGGTGAAGAGACCATTCGCCCAAATGTAACGTCTGGCGACTGAGATAATCCGCTTCCCAATTGTCTATACCTGGGATGTGAACCGCAGAAATTAGACAGGAGCTGGATTCCGCCCATACAAGTATCCAAGATACTTCTTTCATAGCCTGAGGACTGTGAGTCCCCCCCTTACAGATTGACATATGCCACAGTTGTGACATTGTCTGTCTGAAAACAAATAAACGATTCTCTCTTTAGAAGAGGCCAGAACTGAAGAGCTCTGAAAATCGCACAGAGTTCCAAAATATTGATTGGTAATCTCGCCTCCTGAGATTCCCAAACCCACTGCGCTGTCAGAGATCCCCATACAGCTCCCCAACCTAAAAGACTCGCATCTGTTGAGATCACAGTCCAGATTGGACGAACAAAAGAGGCCCCTTGAACTAAACAATGGTGATCCAACCACCAAGTCAGAGAAGAACGAACATTGGGATTTAAGGATATTAATTGTGATATCTTTGTATAATCCCTGCACCATTGATTCAGCATACAAAGCTGGAGAGGTCTCATGTGAAAACGAGCAAAAGGGATTGCGTACGATGCAGCAGTCATGAGACCTAAAATTTCCATCCATAAAGCTACCGAAGGGAAAGATTGAAACTGAAGGTTTCGACAAGCTGAAACCAATTTCAGACGTCTCTACTTACTACATTCAGAAACAGGGGACAGCAATGGGCTCCAACGTCGCCCCCACATATGCCAACATATTCATGAATAGTTTTGAGGAACACTTTGTGTACTCAAACTCACTTTTCCAACTTCATGGGGTCTCCTGGTGGAGATTTATCGATGATGTGTTTGGCGTATGGGGGGGGTGACATTGGGAGCCTATTAACATTTATAGAGGATCTAAATTGCTCAGTAAAAGGATTAAAATTCAGTATGAATATGAGTGAAGTGGGCATAGAATATTTGGACACTTATGTGTATAAAGAGAAAGGTTTTTTGGAAACTGATCTATATACAAAAAAGACTGATAAGAACAATTTGCTACAATATGGCAGCTGCCACCCAGAGAGTGTGTTTAAAGCAATACCTAAGAGCCAGTTCACTAGGGTTAAGAGAATTGTATCAGACAGTAACAAATGCAAACAAAGATTGGGAGAAATGGCTAAAAAATTTATTGTGAGGAAATACCCTAGGAACTTGATAATAGAACAATTGGCAAATGCAGAAGTTGGTCTTAAACAAAATCAGCAAAAAGGCAACATGGGCAAGAAAGGAGAGAATAACATAATATTTGTCACCCAACATAACAGGTTCAGTCGAAAAATAACCGGTGTCTTGAAAAAACACTGGCACATAATAAGGGAATGTAATCCACAAGTGGAAGAATTTAAACAGGCGCCCATGGTAGCATATAAGAAAAATAAAAGTATCAAGGACTTGATTGTACACACTGACATAGGTTCTGCTAAGAAAAATATCCAATTAACAATTGGTAGTAAGAATAATGGTTGTTATCCGTGCCTGAACTGCAGTCACTGCAGTTCTATGATAAAAGGAAAAAACTTTTATCATCCAACTAGCGGACGGAAATACACAATAAATAAATATTTCACATGTAGAACTACTTTTGCTATTTACAAGTGTCCATGTGGACTTATCTATATAGGCGAGACCTGCAGAGAGGCAAGGGAGAGGATAACAGAGCATAAATCAAACATAAGATGTAAAAACATGGAGGCTCCTGTGTCCTCTCACTTCCTCTCTGCAGGTCATAATATTAGTCAACTTAGATTCCTGATTATAGATCAGGTAATGAAACCAAGGAGGGGTGGTGATAGGGAACATCTCCTTAAAATGAGGGAGATGTTCTGGATTCACAAATTGGATTGTCTGACCCCTAGGGGCTTAAACAAAGACTTTGATTGGAGTCTGTTTTGTTGACTTCTAATTATTTGTCTAGTATACCATATGGATGAGTTAAAGAGAAAAAATATATCATGAGTATAGACACCAATATTTAAGAATATTTAAGGATAATAACAATTGGTCATATATTGGCAAAAAGGATTGTGGATATTTCTCTTTAAAAGCAGGTTTTTTCTGGAATGGCATATTTCTCTAATTTTTCTGTATGATTGTCTTTTTGTACAAATTTATAATGATGAGAATGTATTATGTACATTGATCCCTATTACTGTGGCTCTATAGATATTGGGATTTTATGCTCCTCTTTTTAAATTGTATATAGGTTTTATGTTGTTTTAATAATATGTGATGGTGTTTATCCATTCCATAAAAAAGCACTGGAAAAAAAAATAAAAAAAATTTATAATGAAAACAGTGATGTACTATATTTTTCATCCACAAGATGTCACTGTTGCAACAGCAATGGTTGTGTTCTTTATGGAATGGGTTAATTAACATCAGGTGAATGATTAACAGGTGCAGGTATAAGTAGCAAAAACCTGTATAACTAAAGTGTACATGACTAAGAGCCTAATGCTGGCTTGAAACATTGTATTATCAATGGGACCCAAGACAAAAGAATAAAGGTCTTTTAAAGAAATTGGTGGCTGGAGTTTCTTGAAATTTATGAACCGCAGAAATTAGACAGGAGCTGGATTCTGCCCATACAAGTATCCGAGATACTTCTTTCATAGCCTGAGGACTGTGAGTCCCCCCTTACAGATTGACATATGCCACAGTTGTGACATTGTCTGTCTGAAAACAAATAAACGATTCTCTCTTTAGAAGAGGCCAGAACTGAAGAGCTCTGAAAATCGCACAGAGTTCCAAAATATTGATTGGTAATCTCGCCTCCTGAGATTCCCAAACTCACTGCGCTGTCAGAGATCCCCATACAGCTCCCCAACCTAAAAGACTCGCATCTGTTGAGATCACAGTCCAGGTTGGATGAACAAAAGAGGCCCCTTGAACTAAACAATGGTGATCCAACCACCAAGTCAGAGAAGAACGAACATTGGGATTTAAGGATATTAATTGTGATATCTTTGTATAATCCCTGCACCATTGATTCAGCATACAAAGCTGGAGAGGTCTCATGTGAAAACGAGCAAAAGGGATTGCGTACGATGCAGCAGTCATGAGACCTAAAATTTCCATCCATAAAGCTACCGAAGGGAAAGATTGAAAATGAAGGTTTCGACAAGCTGAAACCAATTTCAGACGTCTCTTTTCTGTAAGAGACAAAGTCATGGACACTGAATCTATTTGGAAACCTAAAAAGGTTACCCTTGTCTGAGGAATCAAGGAACTCTTTGGTAAATTGATCCTCCAACCATGTCTTTGAAGAAACAACACAAGTTGATTCATGTGAGATTCTGCAGAATGTAAACACTGAGCAAGTACCAAGATATCGTCCAGATAAGGAAATACCGCAATACCTTGCTCCCTGATTACAGAGAGAAGGGCACCGAGAACCTTCTAAAAGATCCTTGGGGCTGTAGCTAGACCAAAAGGAAGAGCAACAAACTGGTAATGCTTGTCTAGAAAAGAGAATCTCAGGAACTGATAGTGATCCGGATGAATTGGAATATGAAGATATGCATCCTGTAAGTCTATTGTTGACATATAATGCCCTTGCTGAACAAAAGGCAGAATAGTCCTTATAGTCACCATCTTGAATGTTGGTATCCTTACATAACGATTCAATATTTTTAGATCCAGAACTGGTCTGTAAGAATTCTCTTTCTTTGGAACAATGAACAGATTTGAATAAAACCCCAGGCCCCGTTCCAGAACTGGAACTGGCATAATTACCCCAGCTGACTCCAGATCTGAAACACATTTCAGAAACGCTTGAGCCTTCACTGGGTTTACTGGAATGCGAGAAAGAAAAAATCTTCTCACAGGCGGTCTTACCTTGAAACCTATTCTGTACCCTTGTGAAACAATGTTCTGAATCCAAAGACTTTGAATCGAATTGATCCAAACATCTTTGAAAAATCGTAACCTGCCCCCTACCAGCTGAGCTGGAATGAGGGCCGCACCTTCATGCGGATTTGGGAGCTGGTTTTGACTTTCTAAAAGGCTTGGATTTATTCCAGACTGGAGAAGCTTTCCAAATGGAAACTGTTCCTTTAGAGGAAGGGTCAGGATTTTGTTCCTTATTCTGACGAAAGGAACGAAAACGATTAGCAGCCCTATATTTACCTTTAGATTTTTTATCCTGAGGTAAAAAGGCTCCCTTCCCCCCAGTAATAGTTGAAATTATTGAGTCTAACTGAGAACCAAATAGTTTATTACCTTGGAAAGAAAGAGAAAGCAATGTTGACTTAGAAGTCATATCTGCATTCCAAGACTTAAGCCATAAAGCTCTTCTAGCTAAAATAGCTAAAGACATATACCTGACATCAATTCTAATGATATCGAAAATGGCATCACACATAAAGTTATTAGCATGTTGAAGAAGTTTAATAATGCTATAAACATTATGGTCTGACACTTGTAGCGCTAAAGCCTCCAACCAGAAAGTTGAAGCTGCAGCAACATCAGCCAAAGAAATAGCAGGTCTAAGAAGATTACCTGAACATAAATAAGCCTTCCTTAGAAAGGATTCAAACTTTCTATCTAAAGGATCTTTAAACGAAGTACTATCTGCCGTAGGAATAGTAGTACGTTTAGCAAGAGTAGAAATAGCCCCATCAACTTTGGGGATTTTATCCCAAAACTCTAATCTGTCAGATGGCAAAGGGTACAATTTCTTAAACCTTGGAGAAAGAGTAAATGAAGTACCCAGACTATTCCATTCCCTAGAAATTACTTCTGAAATAGCATCAGGAACTGGAAAAACTTCTGGAATAACCACAGGAGGTTTAAAGACTGCATTTAAACGCTTAGTAGTTTTAATATCAAGAGGACTAGACTCCTCCATATCTAAAGCAATCAACACTTCCTTAAGTAAAGAACGAATAAACTCCATCTTAAATAAATATGAAGATTTATCAGTGTCAATATCTGAGGTAGAATCTTCTGAATCAGATAGATCCACATCAGAAATAGATAAGTCAGAATTATGGCGGTCATTTAAAAATTCATCTGAAATATGTGAAGTTTTAACCCCTTAATGACCACAGCACTTTTCCATTTTCTGTCCGTTTGGGACCAGGGCTATTTTTGCATTTCTGTGGTGTTTGCGTTTAGCTGTAATTTTCCTCTTACTCATTTACTGTACCCACACATATTATATACCGTTTTTCTCGCCATTAAATGGACTTTCTAAAGATACCATTATTTTCATCATATCTTATAATTTACTATAAAAAAATTATAAAATATGAGGAAAAATGGAAAAAAAAACACTTTTTCTAACTTTGACCCCCAAAATCTGTTACATATCTACAACCACCAAAAAACACCCATGCTAAATAGTTTCTAAATTTTGTCCTGAGTTTAGAAATACCCAATGTTAACATGTTCTTTGCATTTTTTGCAAGTTATAGGGCCATAAATACAAATAGCACTTTGCTATTTCCAAACCACTTTTTTCCAAAATTAGCGCTAGTTACATTGGGACACTGATATCTGTCAGGAATTCCTGAATATCCCCTGACATGTATATATTTTTTTTTAGAAGACATCCCAAAGTATTGATCTAGGCCAATTTTGGTATATTTCATACCACCATTTCACCGCCAAATGCGATCAAATACAAAATCGTTCACTTTTTCACACATTTTTTCACAAACTTTCGGTTTCTCACTGAAATTATTTACAAACAACTTGTGCAATTATGGCATAAATGGTTGTAAATTCTTCTCTGGGATCCCCTTTGTTCAGAAATAGCAGACATATATGGCTTTGGCGTTGCTTTTTGGTAATTAGAAGGCCGCTAAATGCCACTGTGCACCACAAGTGTATTATGCCCAGCAGTGAAGGGGTTAATTAGGGAGCTTTAAGGGAGCTTGTAGGGTTAATTTTAGCTTTAGTGTAGTGTAGTAGACAACCCCAAGTATTGATCTAGGCACATTTTGGTATATTTCATGCCACCATTTCACCGCCAAATGCGATCAAATTGAAAAAAAAAAGTAAAATTTTTCACAATTTTAGGTTTCTCACTGAAATAATTTACAAACAGCTTGTGCAATTATGGCACAAATGGTTGTAAATACTTGTCTGGGATCCCCTTTGTTCAGAAATAGCAGACATATATGACTTTGGCGTTGCTTTCTGGTAATTAGAAGGCCGCTAAATCCTGCTGCGCCTCACACGTGTATTATGGCTAGCAGTGAAGGGGTTAATTAGGGAGTTTGTAGGGAGCTTGCAGGGTTAATTTTAGCTTTAGTGTAGAGATCAGCCTCCCACCTGACACATCCCACCCCCTGATCCCTCCCAAACAGCTCCCTTCCCTCCCCCACTCCACAATTGTCCCCGCCATCTTAAGTACTGGCAGAAAGTCTGCCAGTACTAAAATAAAAGGGTTTTTAAAAAAAAATAAAAAAAAATTTAAGCATATTTACATATGCTACTGTGTAGGATCCCCCCCTAGCCCCCAACCTCCCTGATCCCCCCCAAAACCGCTCTCTAACCCTCCCCTCTGCCTCATTGGGGGCCATCTTGGGTACTGGCAGCTGTCTGCCAGTACCCAGTTTGCAAAAAAAAGTGCTTTTTTTTTTGTTTGTATGGGTTTTTTCTGTAGTGTAGCTTCCCCCCCACACAGAGAAACCCCCACCACCTTGCTGATCGTTTTTGTTTTAAAACGTTTTACCCATTTTTTAACATTTTTTTAACATTTTTTACTATTTGATTTTCTGTAGCGTAGCGGTTCCCACCTGCTCCCTCCCCGTGCACGCGCCCGCCCCCACCCTCCCGTGCACGCGCGTGCGTCCGTGCGCACCCCGGCCATCCCCGCCCACGATCCCGCCCCCCTCCACATAAACAAGGGCCATCGATGGCCGCCACCCGCCTCCCGGTCCGGCTCCCACCCACCAACGCTTTGAGCCACTGATCTCCGGTGCAGAGAGGGCCACAGAGTGGCTCTCTCTGCACCGGATGGCTTTAAAAGGTTATTGCAGGATGCCTCCATATCGAGGCATCACTGCAATAACCGGAAAGCAGCTGGAAGCGAGCGGGATCGCTTCCAGCTGCTTTCCACACCGAGGACGTGCAGGGTACGTCCTCAGGCATTAACTGCCTTTTTTTTTAGTACGTACCCTGCACGTCCTCGGTCGTTAAGGGGTTAAAAGACCTCTTACGTTTAGCAGAAGGAGGAATAACAGACAGAGCCTTCCGAATAGATTTAGAAACAAATTCTTTAACATTAACAGGAACATCCTGAACATTAGATGTTGAAGGAACAACAACAGGTAATGGATTATTACTAATGGAAATACTATCTGCGTTTGAAAGCTTATCATGACAAGTATCACAAACAACAGCTGGAGGAACAGTTACCAAAAGTTTACAACAAATGCACTTAACTTTGGTAGAACCGACATCAGGCAGCGTCTTTCCAGAAGTAGATTCTGATCCAGGGTCAGGTAATGAAATATTGCAATATGTAAAACAAAAAACAACATATAAAGCAAAATTATCAAATTCCTTAAATGGCAGTTTCAGGAATGGGAAAAAATGCAAAATGAAACAAGCTTCCAGAAAACCAGAAGCAACTGAATAGTGAGACTGAAATAGTGTGAAAAAAACTGGCGCCAGGAATGACACCCCTATTTTTGGCGCCAAGTATAACGCCCACACATTTTGGCGCCAAGAATGACGCCCATATATTTTGGCGCCAAAAAAACGTCCGCAATACACATACGTCAAAAATTACGCAATTACGTAAAAACTTCCGGTGCCAACTATGACGCCGGAAATGACGACATTTTTGCGCCAAAAAAGTCTTGCGCCAAAAATGATGCAATAAATAGAAACATTTTCTGCACCCGCGAGCCTAACAGCCCGCAATTTTTGAAAAAAAGTCAATTGAAAATTGAAAATTTAAGGTAAGAAAAATGAAATTTATATGCATTTTCCCAAAAAATTAAACCGACAATTATCCTGAATCATGGCAAATATAAGTTTAAACACATATTTTTAGAACTTTACATATAAAGTGCCCAACCATAGCTTTGAGTGTCATAAATAGAAATAAGACTTACTTACCCTAAGACACTCATCTACATAAAGTAGATAGCCAAACCAGTACTGAAACGAGAATCAGTAGAGGTAATGGTATATAAGAGTATATCGTCGATCTGAAAAGGGAGGTAGGAGAAGAAATCTCTACGATCGATAACAGAGAACCTATGAAATATATCCCCTAGAGGAAGACCATTGTATTCAAATAGGCAATACTCACATCCCTCTGACATTCACTGCACTCTGAGAGGAAAACCGGGCTTCAGCCTGCTGCGAAGCGCATATCAACGAAGAATCAAGCACAAACTTACTTCACCACCTCCATGGGAGGCAAAGTTTGTAAAACTGAATGAATTGTGGGTGTGGTGAGGGGTGTATTTATAGGCATTTTAAGGTTTGGGAAACTTTGCCCCTCCTGGTAGGAATGTATATCCCATACGTCACTAGCTCATGGACTCTTGCTAATTACATGAAAGAAATGTATTTATTTTACGATATGACAAGTCCATGGCCCACCCTGTCATTTCTAAGACAGGTATGAACTTATTTTATTAAACTTCAGTCACCTCTGCACCTTAGGCTTTTCCTTTCTCTTCCTAACTTTGGTCGAATGACTGGGGGAGGAGGGGAAGGGAGGAGCTATATATACTGCTCTGCTATGGTGCTCTTTGCAACTTCCTGCTGGCAGGAGGTTTAATCCCACAAGTAAGGATGAAATCCGTGGACTCGTCATATCGTAAAAGAAATACATTTATCAGATAAGCATAAATTTCCTTTTTCATGCTGATAAGGCAGTCCTTCATACTAAGCTGTGGTTTCTCCCTAAGGTAGTGTCGGATCGCAATATTAACCAGGAAATTGTTGTTCCTTCTTTTTGTCCTAACCCTTCTCCCCAGAAGGAATGTCTTTTGCATAACTTGGATGTTGTGCATGCTCTTAAATTTTACCTTCAAGCAACTAAACATTTTCGGCAGACTTCTGCCTTGTTTATTGTTTTCTCTGGAAAGCGTAGGGGTCAGGCCACTTCTACCACTCTTCCTCTCTGGTTGAGAAGTGTTATCCGTTTAGCTTATGAGACAGCTGGACAGCAGCCTCCTGAGAGAATTACGGCTCATTCCACTAGAGCTGTTTCATCTTCATGGGCTTTCAAAAATGAAGCTTCTGTGGAGCAAATCTGTAAGGCGGCCACTTGGTCCTCTATTAATACTTTTTTCAAATTCTACAAATTTGATACTTTTGCCTCAGCTGAGGCTTCTTTTGGGAGAAAGGTTCTTCAAGTGGTGGTGCCTTCAGTTTAGGTCCGCCTGTCTTGTTCTCCCTCCCTATTCACTCTGTGTCCTCTAGCTTGGGTATTGGTTCCCACTAGTAATTAGAATGTTTTGTGGACTCTCCATGCCATAGGAAAAAAATAAATGTATGCTTACCTGATACATTTATTTATTTCTGGGCATGGAGAGTCCATGACCCAACCTTATTCAAATGAAGACGGCAGTTTTTTAGTCTAGTCCTCAGGTACCTCTATACCCTTGTGTTATCTTCTTTTTCCGTTTCCCTTCGGCTGAATGACTGGGGGTTATGGGTAAGGGAAGTGATACTTAACAGCTCTGCTGGGGTGCTCTTTGCCTCCTCCTGCTGGCCAGGAGTTAATATCCCACTAGTAATTAGAATGTTTCGTGGACTCTCCATGCCCGGAAAGAAAGAAATTTATTAGGTAAGCATAAATTACGTTTTTCTCTTACAGGTATGCTATGTAATAAAATAATAATAATAATAATAATGTAGAGCAAGTAATGCTATATACTATATATCATATAAAATAAAAATTGTATTAATATCAGATTGGCCATTTCCTAAGCCTGAGAAAACGGCCAATAACACGACTGAGAAACACGCCACTGAATTTAATAAATTATTGATTTTATATTATATAACATTACTTGCTCTACATTATTTTAAAAATATTGTCTGCACTTATGAGTTCCTAACTCTGCCTGCTGCTATGAGGGGAAGTCTACGGCTCCTGCATTGATGTGGACTGCAGTTAGCTGGGAGACTGAGAGGTCCCAGTCTGCTTATAAAGCACCTGGAGTTGCTCAACACTTCTGAGTGTTATCGTTTTATTACATGTATACCTTTTTTGTGACTGTACTATGCCATGTGGCACCTTGATTTTGTTACAATATTGCACTATGTTCTTTTTTCTCTTCTATGGTTTTTGGAGATAAATGTGGTTTATATAACTACAAGCAAGAAACTCAGAAACTTTCAAGACCAATTTGTATATATATTATTTTAATAAACTTTTTGCACAGTGCACACTAATTATATGTTTGTTTTCTGTTTATTGTTCACATTCAAGAAAATTAGTTATCTTTAAGCACTCAATTCAAGGGACTCGTGATAATGTTCTAGGAGTAATATAAAAGTCCATGGAGTACCATTTTATTTTAAAGGGAGTAGCAGGTATTATTTAGCCCTTTAGAATGTAAGCTCACACCTGTCCTGTTGATCACTTTATGTAAAGATGGTTTACAGCTTACAGTGATTCAAGGGCAGGGCCCTCTAACCTTATGATTTATGTAAATATCTTCTGATTATTGTACTCCATAACTGTATACTTAATGTTACAGCATAATATGTTGGCGCTTTATAAATGAACAATAATAATAATAGCCAGCAGATTTTTGTAGTGTTAGGACCAGTTAATATTGGACCACCTTGTAAGGCCTACGTTCCATTGAGGTGGTAAGGTTTGCAAACTGGTGGTAACATAAAAAAATCACCATAGACTTTAATGGAGATAAATGTTTTTATCAACAGTTTCCAAAATGTATCACCTGAATGGAAACTAGGCCTAAGTTGGTGACTGGCTAAGCAGAGTGTGGCCATATTGTGTAACTTTGATTCCAGTTTTATTAAGAAAGCATATACCGTTAATACCCATGGTTTATGTCTCTCTCTCTCTTTCTCTTTGTCTCTCTTTTTCTCTATATAAACATGTGCATTTAAATCTTAATAAATGTAAAAAACAAAACAAAAGCATGTCATAAACAATTGCTGATTTGTTTGTGTGGCTAATAATTAAAAACTTGAAATTTACACTATTTATGAAACAATTTAACAATGTCCTCATCAGCTGATTTTTCTTATTCTGTGTCAGTATGTAAGCTTCACTTTTGTTTTTAGCCACTCCTGACCCCATTACAAAATAAATAATATCAAAAATATTTGTGCTTCTGGCTTGTAGCAGTAGTACTAGTTACTACTTTAACTGTATTTACTCTTAAGCTGCTGTTCAGCTGCCCTTTTTTTTACACTAAAGACATTTCCCATAGGGAATAGCAGACAAATCGTTAAAAGAACATGAAACCTAATTTTTTTCTTTCATGATTTACGTAGAACATACAATTTTAAACAACTTTCCAATTTACTTCTATTATCAAATGTGGTCCATTCTCTTGGTATCATTTGTTGAAGGAGCAGCAATGCGCTACTGGTTTCTAACTTGAACACATGGGTGAGCTAATGACAATCGTTATATATATATATATATATATATATATATATATGCAGCCACCAATCAGCAGCTAGGACCTAGGTTCTTTGCTGCTCCTGAGCTTTCCTAGATAAACCTTTCAGTAATGGATAACAACAGAAAGAAGCAAATTAAATAATAGAAGTAAATTAAATAGTTGTTTAAAATGGTATGCTCTGTCTAAATCATGAATGTCTAATTATGCCTTTACTGTCCCTTTAAACAAATTCCTATTGACCTCTATAATGAATATCGGACAAAACTAAAAAAAAATTTTTTGCCTGAGCTCATGTCATATATAGATATATATTAAAACATGTATTTCAAATTAAAAAAAGCTAAACACAACAGTACAGTATGAGATGTTTTATTAAGACTTTTCTTTACAATTCAGCAATAACATAGGCTTATTCATAGAAAATGTTTCAAGCCATATATTTCTATTTAAAAAATACAGAGAATTGTATAGTTTCAGCTTTTTAAAAAAAGAGGATGCATTTCAGATTTATAATCTTGGTCGTAAAAGATAAATTTCAATATGTTTCAATGAACATTTATATATTATTATTATTATTTAAATATTGCTTTTATAAGAATATTTATTAAAATAGCACATTCATTTATAATATGTTGCCTCTCAACAATGTCTTATGTTCAATCATTGTATTTCAAATGTCAGTTCTGTGATGAAAGTAATATCTGTAACGTTGTATTCCACATTATATTTTACGCCAGAGTTTTACAAGTGCGTGATTTGCAGCCAACCTGAGCACTACGTATAATAATGATACCCAGAGTGGATACTTCTGGGGTAAAAACCTACATAAATATATTTACTCTTAATAAAATTTCCTTCAAGTAAAAAAACAAACAAACCTAAACTAATATAATTTAGTTAAAACTATAAGGGTCATTAATAAAATGAATGATGCTACAGAAAAGTATTGCACTATAAGGTTCTCAATTCTTCTCTGGCAAACGGAGTGATATAGTATAATTGCTAAGGACTTGATATCTGTTCCTCTTTATATACTGTAACAATATAATTCCCAATATTTCTCATTTTCTTACAGCATTTTCTTTTCCTTACCACATATATGGGCATTGAGATAATGTTTTATTCTTTAAACAAATGTTTAAATATTAAAAAGAGTATGACACACAAAAAAACATTCACTTTGATGAGGGTCTTCAGTTTGTTCGTAGTTGATAATCTGTGAAGAAATACAAATATTTTAGTCTTCATTATAAAGGCTCTAAGTAGTTTTGAAGTTTTGATAATTTAACGGGCATATTTCATGTTTTGACAACTCTACAGTATTATTCAAGAATAGTTTAAAAAACACACACACACACACAAATATTACCTAGCTAAAATTGCTTACTCTGTTTAGAAACAGACTCCCTTATTTTATTTCTTTCTGTTCATACAGAACACAAATACATTCACTCACCTGAGAATCAACAAATCTAAAAAAAATGGTTACTTGCTTAAATAATGTCTATGAGTAAGGCCTGGGGGCCAAAACGCGTAAAACAGGTTTATATGGATTAGCTGAATCCATTTTTGGCATTATTTATGGATTTTACCCTTTGTGTTTCCAAAAATAAATAAATATATTTTCCTTTATGAGCACTTTTTGTTTTACTCCCTGGCGTTCCTTGGATTGTACTTGCTTAAATAATGCTTGTTCAGAGTGAAGTCTCTTTTGGCTAACCAAGGGCTAGATTATGAGTGGTGCGCTAACTGTTGTGCACGAGTGAAAAGGGGTTTATCACGGGTATTTGTTTGCATCGGAAGTAGCACATGTATTACAACTTAAAAGTAAACACGTTCGCTCGAGCGCAATTGAATTTAACGCGCGTATAAAGTACAACTTCAGAACTCTGGTTTACTGTTATGTTTGAATAAAAAGTTGCACAAAATACATCAAAAATAAATTTAAAAGTACAGTTACACTCATAATAAAACCATATAATAAAATTATTTTAAATAATATTGCATTAAAACGTTATAAGGGCTCAAAGATATGAGCTTTAACAGAGATACATACATATACATGTCTAAATAGGTATATGTATATATATATATATATATATATATATATTGATATGTGTATTCATATGTGTATATATGTATTTACAGACATATATATACACATATAAACACATAAATACATATGCATACATATATAGAAATAGAAATATTAGTGCATTGGAGCCCTTTGCAGTCAAGTAGCTGAAAACATGTAAAAACATAATTTATGTAAGAACTTACCTGATAAATTCATTTCTTTCATATTAGCAAGAGTCTTTCATATTAGCAAGAGAGCTAGTGACGTATGGGATATACATTCATACCAGGAGGGGCAAAGTTTCCCAAACCTCAAAATGCCTATAAATACACCCCTCACCACACCCACAAATCAGTTTAACGCATAGCCAAGAAGTGGGGTGATAAGACAAAAGTGCGAAAGCATAAAAAATAAGGAATTTGAATAATTGTGCTTTATACAAAAAAATCATAACCACCACAAAAAAAGGGTGGGCCTCATGGACTCTTGCTAATATGAAAGAAATGAATTTATCAGGTAAGTTCTTACATAAATTATGTTTTCTTTCATGTAATTAGCAAGAGTCCATGAGCTAGTGATGTATGGGATAATGAATACCCAAGATGTGGATCTTCCACGCAAGAGTCACTAGAGAGGGAGGGATAAAATAAAGACAGCCAATTCCGCTGAAAATAATCCACACCCAAAATAAAGTTTAAATCTTATAATGAAAAAAAACTGAAATTATAAGCAGAAGAATCAAACTAAAACAGCTGCCTGAAGTACTTTTCTACCAAAAATTGCTTCAGAAGAAGAAAACACATCAAAATGGTAGAATTTAGTAAAAGTATGCAAAGAAGACCAAGTTGCTGCTTTGCAAATCTGATCAACTGAAGCTTCATTCCTAAACGCCCAGGAAGTAGAAACTGACCTAGTAGAATGAGCTGTAATCCTTTGAGGCGGAGTTTTACCCGACTCGACATAAGCATGATGAATCAAAGACTTTAACCAAGACACCAAAGAAATGGCAGATGCCTTCTGACCTTTCCTAGAACCGGAAAAGATAACAAATAGACTAGAAGTCTTTCGGAAATTTTTAGTAGCTTCAACATAATATTTCAAAGCTCTAACTACATCCAAAGAATGCAACGATCTTTCCTTAGAATTCTTAGGATTAGGACACAATGAAGGAACCACAATTTCTCTACTAATGTTGTTAGAATTCACAACCTTAGGTAAAAATTAAAAGAAGTTCGCAACACCGCCTTATCCTGATGAAAAATCAGAAAAGGAGACTCACAAGAAAGAGCAGATAAATCAGAAACTCTGGGGGGCGTGTCCGAACCACGTACTTGATAGGACGTACAGACTGCAGGCTCTTGAAGAATCTTCTTTAATCCACCGATTTTAGAGAACTTAACAGCTGAAATATACACATATCCCAGAGATTTATGGTTGCCAAACATATGGTAGCCATATTTCAATCTTCAATAGCTGTTTTAATGATCCCAGAGCCACAGCTCGGAAGTAAAAGACCTAAGGCGGTGGCCTGTTAATAGGTAGCGACCCCCCCTGGACTTTCCGGGTTTCCAGTGCTGGCAGCAGGTCTCTGCCTTACTGACCTTTAAAACAACATTAAGCAGAATAAATAATTTACAGCCAACAACCCTGTAGGAGTTCGGGTCCTTAGGTTGCCGCACAAAAGATCGTTCCCAAGATGGCGACCGCATGGGAGATAAGCTTGGAGCAAGAACTAGATCAGCGCTTTGCTAAACTGGAGAATCTACTCCTCAGAATTTATCACCGATCACTCCCACTAGACAGTATAAAGAGCACTCTACCAACAATAAAAAGTATAACCACAGAAGTTCCAATACAAACCCCTAATGTACCTTCAAACAAAGATGGCGACTGGAGAGATATCACGGCAGAGAGCATACCTCCGACTGCAGAAAATCCTCCGACACAATTGCAGGAGAGGGAATTGCTCAAAATAGCACCAGCCGACGGGCACAATCCGAGCAGCAATGAGGCAGTATTGAAAGGACTCAACCCGCGGTCCGCGCAGAAGGGCCCTGGCGCGGCCGCAAGAATAACATATAATACTCGGCTGCCTGGCAGGAACACTCTTATCCCCCCCGAAGCCGGTAAGTCAACCCTGAACGGCTTAGTCACACAGACAAGATCTGACACTGACATTTGCGAGACAACATTGGCACTTACAACCCTCACTATCAAAGCGCTACTGCCATATCACGAAGTGGGGGCATACATAAATACCACACCTAGCCAGAACTGTCACGCACTGGACAAGGTACTTCAACTACCTACTTCTGAGAAATCTCCCTTTGGACTTCAGAATAGGGGGATCAAATATGAGAATTTACCTTCCTCCTTACACTTCAAGAAAGGAGTTGCACATGGGACAGATCGCATTATCTTATGGCCATGTAACCTGCATATTTGCAAAGGGACGCTGCTCCGGTTGCAATTTGACTCAGGGGGTTAACGAAAACCAAAGAGGATTGTCCGTGTGTCCTTGTTCATTGGAACTAATGTTTATGATCCCAAGCAACTCTTTGTTGGTTTAAAATGTTATGTTGTGTTTTCCTATGTACATAATAAGCTCCCCTAAATGTTTACCTGTTATATGTATGTCTGGCAATAGGTGGTTGCTGATATTTCTTCAGCAGTCCAGCAAAAACACACTCCCATAACATACTCCGCTAACAAATATCCAATCCATAGCAGATGCTTATCTCTTCATGGGCACTAACATAATGTTTGAGAGCGCAAGATTGATATTGGTGATACTTAGTTATACCTCCTATCTCATAAACAGTACTCTAATGCACGGTGCTTGTATTTAGCTAGCTATATATTTAAAAAGGAATGTCATGCTACATATTAGCCTATACTTAACCTTAAGCTGCTCATGGTATCTAGGTGTGTTAAACCCAAGCTGTCCTTGCCACCCCTATGGGTGTTGTACCCCACACTTCCTAGGTAGTACATTGAATGACTGTTATTTTCACAGCACTGTAGCAACTGTCCTGCTAGAACCTATAAGAGTACACAATGGGACAGAGAAAGGAGCACACCTGTACACTTCCTTTTTACCTGCTAATAAGCTCTTTTGCCATGTATTAACACTACTTGTGTGAGAAGCAACCTGTTTACATTTATGAGAAGGCGCCTGACGACTCGGACCTGATCTTAATTTGTTTCTGTTTATATTTCAATGTTTTTTGTACATAGTTATATCTAGTCTACCTAATCCCAATTTCTTTTGGAAACATATTAATTGTAGGTCCAAGAGTGACCTAGACAACTTGATACATGGGACAAAAAAGAGGATTGTTTCAGCAATATACTGTACTAGCACATGACATAGTTATATCTAGCCTACCTAATCCCAATTTCTTTTGGAAACATATTAATTATAGGTCCAAGAGTGACCTAGACAACTTGTTACATGGGACAAAAAAGAGGATTGTTTCAGCAATATACTGTACTAGCACATGACATAGTTATATCTAGCCTACCTAATCCCAATTTCTTTTGGAAACATATTAATTATAGGTCCAAGAGTGACCTAGACAACTTGTTACATGGGACAAAAAAAAGAGGATAGTTTCAGCAATATACTGTACTGGTTCATGTACCAACATTTGTTACATTTTGGTTTCACTACCCTGTAATTGCTATTCATGTATGTACATTTCCTCAATAAAAAAAATAAATAAAAAAAAAATAAAAAAAAAAAAATCAGAAACTCTTCTAGCAGAAGAGATGGCCAAAAGAAACAAAACTTTCCAAGAAAGTAATTTAATGTCCAGCGAATGCATAGGTTCAAACGGAGGAGCTTGAAGAGCCCCCAGAACCAAATTCAAACTCCAAGGAGGAGAAATTGATGTAATAATAGGTTTTATACGAACCAAAGCTTGTACAAAACAATGAATATCAGGAAGACTAGCAATCTTTCTGTGAAAAAGAACAGAAAGAGCAGAGATTTGTCCTTTCAAGGAACTTGCAGACAAACCTTTATCCAAACCATCCTGAAGAAACTGTAAAATTCTAGGAATTCTAAAAGAATGCCAAGAAAAATGATGAGAAAAACACCAAGAAATGTAAATCTTCCAGACTCGATAATATAGCTTCCTAGATACAGATTTACGAGCCTGTAACATAGTATTAATCAGAGAGTCAGAGAAACCTCTATGACTGAGAATCAAGCGTTCAATCTCCATACCTTCAAATTTAAGGCTTTGAGATCCTGATGGAAAAAGGACCTTGTGATAGAAGGTCTGGTCTTAACGGAAGAGTCCACGGTTGGCAAGTGGCCATCCGGACAAGATCCGCATACCAAAACCTGTGAGGCCATGCTGGAGCCACCAGCAGAACAAACGAGCACTCCTTTAGAATCTTGGAAATTACTCTTGGAAGAAGAACTAGAGGCGGAAAGATATAGGCAGGATGATACTTCCAAGGAAGTGACAATGCATCCACTGCCTCCGCCTGAGGATCCCTGGATCTGGACAGATACCTGGGAAGCTTCTTGTTTAGATGAGAAGCCATCAGATCTATTTCTGGAAGTCCCCACATTTGAACAATCTGAAGAAATACCTCTGGGTGAAGAGACCATTCGCCCGGATGTAACGTTTGGCAACTGAGATAATCCGCTTCCCAATTGTCTATACCTGGGATATGAACTGCAGAAATTAGACAGGAGCTGGATTCCGCCCATACCAGAATTTGAGATACTTCTTTCATAGCCAGAGGACTGTGAGTCCCTCCTTGATGATTGACATATGCCACAGTTGTGACATTGTCCGTCTGAAAACAAATGAACGACTCTCTCTTTAGAAGAGGCCATGACTGAAGAGCTCTGAAAATTGCACGGAGTTCCAAAATATTGATTGGTAATCTCACCTCCTGAGATTCCCAAACCCCTTGTGCTGTCAGAGACCCCCAAACAGCTCCCCAACCTGTCAGACTTGCATCTGTTGAAATCACAGTCCAGGTTGGAAGAACAAAAAGAAGCCCCCTGAACTAAACGATGGTGGTCTGTCCACCACGTCAGAGAGTGTCGTACAATCGGTTTTAAAGATATTAATTGAGATATCTTTGTATAATCCCTGCACCACTGGATCAGCATACAGAGCTGAAGAGGTCGCATGTGAAAACGAGCAAAGGGGACCGCATCCAATGCAGCAGTCATAAGACCTAGAATTTCCATGCATAAGGCTACCGAAGGGAAAGATGGAGACTGAAGGTTTCGACAAGCTGAAACCAATTTCAGACGTCTCTTGTCTGTCAGAGACAGAGTCAAGGACACTGAATCTATCAGGAAACCTAAAAAGGTTACCCTTGTCTGAGGAATCAACGAACTTTTTGGTAAATTGATCCTCCAACCATGTTCTAGAAGAAACAACACTCATAAAAGACTGGAAAGGTACTTTCTAGTGAAAAATGAGCAAAGGGAATTGAATCCAATGCTGTGGCCATAAGACCTAAAACTTCTGTGCATATATAGCAACTGAAGGAAATAATAGAGACTAAAGGTACCGACAGACGGAACCCAATAGAATTATCCCTTGTCTGATAGAGACAAAGACAGTGACACAAACTATCTGGAAACCTAAAAAAAGGTGACCCTTGTGTGAGGAATCAAGAGCTTTCGAAAAAAAGATCCTCTAACTATGTCCTGAAGAGCAAGTGAATCATATGAGATTCCGCATCCTCAGAAAATAATTTGAATGAAAACAGAAAAATGAAAATATGCATTTATTGTATCTAATGAAAACAAATAATGCTATCAATGACCATAAAAAGGCAAAATAGTTTGAATAAAACTCCAAACCCGGTTCCTAAAAAAAGGAACTGGAAGAAATTCCCCAGAAGATTCCAGGTCTGAGCAGCGCTTGAACCCCATGGGTGCCCAGCCATGCTTCAACAGTACCCAAAATATATAGGACAGAAACACACTTAAAGAAAGTGTTAGCCTTACTGGAATAAAATCAAAAGAAATTTGGACAAAATAGAACCAAATAAATTTCAAAGAAGTCTTAACCTGCCCCTTACCAGCCAAGCTGGAATACGGCACGTACATCGCAATATTAGGGAGCTGATTTCAAACCCCAATTATAAACATGTTACTTGGGAAAGAACTCAGGAATTCGTTCCTTAATAAGAACAACCAAACTAGTATAAGCTTAAAGTTTTAGTCTTAGAACTCAATCTTGAAGCCCAGAGTAACAGTTAAGAATTGAATCCAATTATAAAACAAATAATTGATTATCTTAGAACAAAAGAAATATGGATTTTTTTTTTTAAATCACAAAATTCTTCTAGCTAAAATAGCTAAAGACATAGATTAACCCTCATTTGCGAAAATATTCAATAAAATGAAGACACAAATGAAATTATTAGCATGATAGTCCAGTTTAAAGGACCAGTCAATACAGTGGACTTGCATAATCAATAAATGCAAAACAACAAGACAAATGCAACAGCACCTAGTCTAGTAAATGTTGTCCCTTAACAATGCTAAAAAATAAATCATAATCTGATTCTTAAAGTAAACAGAAAAAAAGAAGCAATTGCAATATCCAAATAAATCACAGGACCAAGAAAAGTACCTGAAACTAAATAATTTTCCATAAATAAGATACAACCATCTAAAGGAAAATAAATACTATTTTGCTATAGAAACAATAGCATAATTAGTAGAAGTAGAGATAGCCCCAATAAATTGGAGAACCCTCCAAATTGAATTTAACTGCTGGCAAAGAATATAGTTTAAAACCTTCGAAGAAGGAATAAAAGAAAATTCTCAGCCTATTCCATTCCCTAGAATGGGGAATTGGAAAGAAAACCTCTGAAAACACAGAAGAAATAAATAGGCAGAAATAGTATCAGCTAGTCTTAAAGAACTAGTTACCTTAATATCCAAAATAATCAACACCTTTTCAACAAAGAACAAATGTACTTTAATAATAGAAAAATAATAAAAAAGTAGATTTGTTAGTGTCAATATCTGATGAAGAAAATTTCTGAAAGAGAAAAAACATCATCAGAGAAGGATAAAACAGTATGTTGTTGGTCATTTGAAACTTCAATAATTAAAAAAGAAGTGAAAAAGACCTAAAAATTTTATTAGAAGGCATGAAGTCAGACAAAGCCTTTAAAATAGAATCAGAAAAATATTTCTTATAAATCTTCTAAATATTTCTTGTACATAAGATGTAAGAATGGAAATATATAAAGCATAAATACTAATGGATTCTGCATGTAAAAGTATATCATAATAACTTATTACAAACCATAGCTAAAGATAAACATTTATAACATTTAAAATAAATGAACTTAGCTTTGGTAGAACTGAAACTCAGTTAAGCGTTTTTCCAGAAGTGGCTTCTGATTCAGGGTGAGACATCTTGCAATATGTAATAGAAAAAACAACATATAAAGCAAAAATGATCAAATTCCTTAAATGACAGTTTCAGGAATGGGAAAAAAATGACAATGAACAAGCTTCTAGCAACCAGAAGCAATACATAATGAGACTTAAATATTGTGGAGACAACAATGACGCTCGAATTTTTTAGCGCCAAAAAAGCCGCCCACATTATTTGGCTCCACATCCGGTAACGCCGACATTTTTTGGCGCAAAAAAGTAAAAAAAATGACGCAACTTCCGGCGACACGTATGACGCCGGAAATGACAAGAAAATTTTTGCGCCAAGAAAGTCCGCGCCAAGAATGACGCAATAAAATGAAGCATTTTCAGCCCCCGCGAGCCTAACAGCCACAGGAAAAAAAAGTCAAATTTTAAGGTAAGAAAAATGATTTATTCATATGCATTATCCCAAATATGAAACTGACTGTCTGAAATAAGGAACGTTGAACATCCTGAATCAAGGCAAATAAATGTTTAAACACATATATTTAGAACTTTATAAAAAAGTGCCCAACCATAGCTTAGAGTGTCACAGAAAATAAGACTTACTTACCCCAGGACACTCATCTACATGTAGTAGAAAGCCAAACCAGTACTGAAACGAAAATCAGCAGAGGTAATGGTATATATATAAGAGTATATCGTCGATCTGAAAAGGGAGGTAAGAGATGAATCTCTACGACCGATAACAGAGAACCTATGAAATAGACCCCGTAGAAGGAGATCATTGAATTCAAATAGGCAATACTCTCCTCACATCCCTCTGACATTCACTGCACGCTGAGAGGAAAACCGGGCTCCAACCTGCTGCGGAGCGCATATCAACGTAGAATCTAGCACAAACTTACTTCACCACCTCCACAGGAGGCAAAGTTTGTAAAACTGATTTGTGGGTGTGGTGAGGGGTGTATTTATAGGCATTTTTAGGTTTGGGAAACTTTGCCCCTCCTGGTAGGAATGTATATCCCATACGTCACTAGCTCATGGACTCTTGCTAATTACATGAAATAAATCTTATTTATGCAATATTCATATTTAACCCCTTACTGAACAGCGCCATACTTATTATTATTATCAGTTATTTCTAGAGTGCCAACAGATTCTGCAGCGCTATAAACATAGGCAGTATATAAGGTAACATTTATAGCTCTTATGAAGGTGATCTGCAAGCAGTTGGGCTCTTAGGCTTACATGCTAAGGGGGTTCAAGGGGATAGCAAGGGAGGAGAGGAACTGCAATGGAGGAGAGGAACTGGTATAAAGAAAGGTTAGTGTAGGTTGAATACATCCCTGAACAGTAGAGTCTTTAGGGAGAGCTTAAAGCTTTCAAAATTAGGGGAGAATCTTGTGGAGCGAGGCAGAGTGTTCCACAAGATTAGAGCCATTCTGGGGAATGTGAGGAGGTAAACGAGAGGAGGAGAGAAGGTCATGAGCAGAGCGAAGGGCTTGGGAGGGAGAGTATCTGGAGACAAGGTCTGAGATATAGGGGGGAGGAGTGCAGTTGAGGGCTTTGTATGTCAGTCAGAATTTTGTTTATGGCAATAGTCGTTTATCCCTTAAGGACCAGCGCTGCTGTCCTATGCTCTTTCTGCTGCAATCTCGCTGACAGTGATGAGATTGCGCTATTTCTACATGCCCCACGAGTGGGGCAGGGCAGAAGATCACTGATGCAGAGAAAGACACTCAGTGTCCCTCTCTGCATCAGTTTGCGGTGGTGCTGTAAGTTGGTGGTGTAGGAGGGTTAGGAGAGAGGCAGGTGGGCAGCCCATTGCTGAAGGGGGTGGGAGAAGGCGGTACCACAACACTGCAGAAAAGGATTTACACAGCAAGATGAAAGGAGGGATCCTGTGCCTATAGAAAATATGTTATGAGAGGAGGGGCCCTAGAGAACGATTGCTTGGAGCGGGTAGGTGGGGAGGGTGAGGAGCTAAAAGAAAATATATATATATAGTTTTGATAGGTATATAAAAAAACAACAACCAAAAAGGCACTATTTCTGTTTGAATTGAATGATAGCAAAAATGCTAAAATTGCTCTGGTCCTTTGGGTAAGTTTTTGTCTGAAATTATCGGTCCTTAAGGGGTTAATAAAGTGTTTAACTGTGTATTTACTGTAAAAATTCCAAAGTTCTTCACATAGGGGAATATGTTCTAAGAATTTTAAATAGATATTTGTATAATAATGATTATATATATATTGTACCAAAATACCATCATATATATAGAAATATTTATTTATGAATAAATAGAATATATTCTTCAATGTGAAGTACATTGGAATGCAAAATATTAATTCATTATTATTTAGAAAAAAAAGTCCAACAAATCACCATGCTTCTAGAAAGTCACCAATTTAAGTTAAAGGGACAGTATACCATAAAATTGTTTTTCCCTTAATGTGTTTCCAATAACTTGTTATACCAGCTGCAAAGTATAACATTTATGAGAAAATGCTTATTTTAGGTTTATTTATGTGTTTTGCTTTTTGAAACCACCACCCATTAAAATAGGTTGAGCATGCAGGGAAATCGGATCTCTTTATTTTATCACTTTCTGTACACACATATGCGTCTTTATATTATATCTGTATGTTTACGAAAGACCAATACTTAGAGAAAACAATTGAAAATGAACATTTTATCTCTCCTAACCCCCAATGGGAGTGCAATTTCTTCTGCTGGCTGGGTTTAGGCAGCTTTTCTAGAAACTTTCAGTATAGGTCACAGGCATAATCAGCTATTTCAAATGCTAAAATAAATTTAAAGGAGCTATTTGAAAGCAATTTAATACACCCCAGCAGGTAAAATGAATCACTGGTAACAAATTAAAAGGGAGAAAAAAGGATACATTGTCCCTTTAAAGGGACAGTAAACACGTTATAATTACAATACATTTCTGTTTTGCTGATAGAATATGAGCCAAGTCTAAATGTTTATAAAACACAAAAAAACATTTTTATTGTGATTTATCAACAGCCAAACTTCACCCACCATTCGCTCATTTGTATTTAGTTGAGCAGCTGTGTTAGTCTAAATAGACCCTGCATATCACTGTATGAGAGCAGATTACTTTTATTTTCCTTTATTATTTACTAGGCTATAAACCTGCCCAGAGGGCAGTCTATTAAAAATTTCTGAAAAAAAAATAAACAAAATTATCAAAAATAAAATCAAACCTGATCTAATACCCCTATAAAAATAACCCCCTCCCAGAATACCCCCCCCCCCAATCTAAACTGAACTACCAATAGCCCTTAAAAGGGCCTTTTGTAGGGCATTGCACTAAATTAAGCAGCTCTTTTACCTAAAAAAAAAAATACCAATTACCCCCTAACAGTAAAACCCCCACCCACCAACTCCCCAAAATAAAAAAAGTCTAAAAAAACCTAAGCTACCCATTGCTCCTAAAGGGGCATTTGTATGAGCATTGTCCTTAAAGAGACATGAAACCCAACATTTTTCTTTCATGATTCTGATAGAGAATACAATTTTAAACAACTTTCCAATTTACTTCTATTATTTAATTTGCTTTCTTCTCTTGTTATGCTTTGCTGAAAGGTTTATCTATGAAAGCTCAGGAGCAGCAAAGACCCTAGGTTCTAGTTGCTAATTGGTGGAAGCATATATATATACTGATTGTCATTGGCTCACGCATGTGTTCAGTCAGCAACCAGAAGTGCATTGCTGCTCATTCAACAAAGCATACCAAGAGAATGAAGAAAAATTGTTAATAGGAGTAAATTAGAAAGTTGCTTAAAATGTCATGCTTTATCTGAATCATGAAAGAAAAAAAATGGGTTTCATATCCCTTTAAAAGGGCTCTTTTACAAACAGCTCTTTTGCGCCCATAAAAAAAATCCCTAATCTAAAAAAAAAAAAAAACACCCCAAAAATTAAAAAGACCTAAGTCTAACCCCAAAATAGGTACTCACTGTTCCTGAAGTCTAGCGATGAAGGTCTTCTTCCTGGGGGTAAAGGTCTTCATCCAGCACGGGGACATCTTCTATCTTCATCTGGAGCGAAGGAGGCCATCGTGGAGCAGGACCGGCCGGCATGGAGCAGGACCGGCATGGAGGATCCTCTTCATGTGGTCGCCGCCGCATACTAAATATTGAATGCAAGGTACCCCATTTAGGTACCTTGCATCCCTATTGGCTGGATTTTTTAAATCAGCCAATAGGATGAGAAAACTGAAATCCTATTAGCTGTTCAAAGCAGCCAATAGGATTTCAGAAGCTCTCATCTTTTTGGCTGATTTCAAAATTTCAGCCAATAGGAATGCAAGGTATCCCAATATAAATTGGGTACCTTGCATTCAATCTTCAGTGTGTGGTGGCGACCGCATTAAGAGGAACCTCCACGCCGGTCCTGCTCCGCGAGGGCCAGTCCTGCTCCTTGGTCATCTCTGCTCCGTGATCACCTCTGCGCCGCCTTCGCTCTGGATGAAGATAGAAGATGTCCCCGCACTGGATGAAGATCTTCACCGCCTGGAAAAAGACCTTTGCCGCCGGACTTCAGGAACGGTGAGTACCTATTTCGGGTTTAGACTTAGGTTGGGGTTTTTTTCAGTGTTTTTTTTTTTAGATTAGGGATTTGTAAAAGAGCCGATTGCCCTTTTAAGGGCAATGCCCAAACAAATGCCCCTTTAGGGTTTTTTTAGACTTATTTTTTTTTTATTTTGGGGGTGTGGTTGGGGGTTTTACTGTTAGGGGGTAATAGGTCATTTTTTTAGGTAAAAGAGCTGTTTAACTTATGGCAATGCCCTACAAAAGGCCCTAGGGCTATTGGTAGTTTAGTTTAGATTAGGGGTTGTTTTTATTTTGGGGGGACTTTTTTATTTTCATAGGGGTATTAGATTAGGTTTAATTTTTTTATTTTTAATAATTTTGTTTATTGTTTCTGCAATTTTAGACTTTTTTATTTTTTGTAATTTTAGATTTATTTAAACTTTTTTTTTAATTGTAACTTATTTTTTTATTTTATGTAATTGTGGTTAATTTAGGGGTGTTAGGTTAGGGGGCTTAGTAATTAAATTAGTTATTTGCATTGTGGGGGGATGGCGGTTTAGGAGTTAATAGGTTAATTCGTTTTTTTTGCGATATGGGGGGTTGGCGGTTTAGGGGTTAATAGGTTAATTAGGTTTATTACAATGTGGGGGGTTTCGGTTTAGGGGTTAATATTTAACCCCTTAATGACCACAGCACTTTTCCATCTTCTGTCCGTTTGGGACCAGGACTATTTTTACATTTTTGCTGTGTTTGTGTTTAGCTGTAATTTTCCTCTTACTCATTTACTGTATCCACACATATTATATACCGTTTTTCTCGCCATTAAATGGACTTTATAAAGATACCATTATTTTTATGAAATCTTATAATTTACTATAAAAAAATTATAAAATATGGAGGAAAAAATGAAAAAAACACACTTTTTCTAACTTTGACACCCAAAATGTGTTACACATCTACAACCACCAAAAAACATCCATGCTAAATAGTTTCTAAATTTTGTCCTGAGTTTAGAAATACCCAATGTTTACATCTTCTTTGCTTTTTTTGCAAGTTATAGGGTCATAAATACAAGTAGCACTTTGCTATTTCCAAACCACTTTTTTTCAAAATTAGCGCTAGTTACATCCCTGAATATCCCTTGACGTATATATTTTTTTTGAGAAGACATCCCAAAGTATTGATCTAGGCCCATTTTGGTATATTTCATGCCACCATTTCACCACCAAATGCGTTCAAATACAAAAAATCGTTCACATTTTCACAAATTTTTTCACAAACTTTCGGTTTCTCACTGAAATGATTTACAAATAGCTTGTGCAATTATGGCACAAATGGTTGTAAATGCTTCTCTGGGATCCCCTTTGTTCAGAAATAGCAGACATATATGGCTTTGGCGTTGCTTTTTGTTAATAAGAAGGCCGCTAAATGCTGCTGCGCACCACACGTGTATTATGCCCAGCAGTGCAGGGGTTAATTAGGGAGCTTGTAGGGATAATTTTAGCTGTAATGTAGTGTAGTAGACAACTCAAAGTATTGATATAGGCCCATTTTAGTATATTTCATGCCACCATTTCACCGCCAAATGCGATCAAATAAAAAAATTGTTCCCTTTTTCACAAACTTTAGGTTTCTCACTGAAATTATTTACAAACAGCTTGTGCAATTATGGCACACATGGTTGTAAATGCTTCTCTGGGATCCCCTTTGTTCAGAAATAGCAGACATATATGGCTTTGGCGTTGCTTTTTGGTAATTAGAAGGCCGCTAAATGCTGCTGCGCATCACACGTGTATTATGGCTAGCAGTGAAGGGGTTAATTAAGTAGCTTGTAGGGAGCTTGCATGGTTAATTTTAGCTTTAGTGTAAAGATCAGCCTCCCACCTGAAACACCAGACCCCCTGATCCCTCCCAATCAGCTCTCCTCCCTCCCCCACCCCACAATTGTCCCTGCCATCTTAAGTACTGCAGAAAGTTTGCCAGTACTAAAAAAAAAAGGTATATTTGGGGTTTTTTAAGCATATTTACATATGCTGCTGTGTAGGATCCCCCCTTTGCCCCCAACCTCACTGATCTCCCCACCAAACAGCTCTCTAACCCTCCCCCTCTACCTTAATGGGCGCCATCTTGGGTACTGACAGCTGTCTGCCAGTACCCAGTTTAGAAAAAAAATGTGTTTTTTTAATTTTTTTTCCTTTTTCTGTAGTGTAGCTCCCCCCCCACCCAAGACCAACCCCTCACACCTCCAATATCCCTTAGATTATTTTTAAACAGCCCCTTTCTGACTTTCCCCCACTATTTTTATTTTTTTTCTGTAGTATAGCGGTTCCCACCCGCTCCCACCCCGTGCACGCGCCTACCCGCTGCCCTCGTGCATGCACGCATCCGTGCGCACCCCTGGTGGTCCCGCCCCCCTCCACATCACACAGGCCATCAATGGCATTGGCTGCCCACCCGCCTCCCACCCACCAACGATACCGGCCATCGATGTCCAGTGCAGAGAGGGCCACAGAGTGGGTCTCTCTGCATCGGATGGCCATGCAGGGTTATTGCAGGATGCCTCCATATCGAGGCATTACTGCAATAACCGGAAAGCAGCTAGAAGTGAGCAGGATCGCTTCCAGCTGCTTTCCAGACCGAGGACGTGCAGGGTATGTCCTCAGGCGTTAACTGTCTTTTTTTAGAGGACGTACCCTGCACGTCCTCGGTCATTAAGGGGTTAAATGATGTTATTTGCATTGTTGTTTAATATGCGGATTAGGGGTTAATTACTTTATTATTTTGCGATATGGGGGTTGGCGGTTTAGGTGTTTGTTAATATTTGTTGCGGGCACTTGGGTGTTTTTTGTTAATTCTTCGTATGGGTGGTTAGGTGTTTTTTTTGTTAATACTTTGTGCGGGCGTTTTTTTTTTTTTGTTAATACTTCGTGCGGCCGGTTAGGTTTTTTTTGTTATTTCGTGCAGGCGGTTAGGTGTTTTTTTCTTAATGATTCTTTCACCACCCTGCCATTTTCAGGTTGATTCTTTTGGCTGCGCACGCAGCCAACATTCTCTTGGATGTGTGCGCAACTGACAAAGGCGACGGACGCGTTACAAACGCGATTATAGTATAGATTATGTCTTCCCTGTCAAAGGGACATGATAAATCGCATGTGCATCTTAAACACAATGATATTCTATACGCACAACCTGAGGTTTCTATAGATTTGTCACAGTACATAAGACATATGTGCAACTATATTTGTCAGGGGTCACCATTTCATTCAGTGTATGCTTGGTGTTATTCTATACAAACATTATGTATTTCATAGATCTACTACAGTTTAGTTTCTGCTTGTAACAGAACATACTAATTACATGTACCTTAATACTACTTACTCATACCTTATTGTATGCACTGTAAATTCTGTAGACACAGCACATACTACTTACCTGTACCTTATTTGCTAAGACAGGAATCTTATTTTACCTAATATAAATTCTGTATAGAAAGAACAGCTTAGTTATATGTATTTTCTTTGCTAATTACATGTATCTTTTTATGCAGCATAGATTCTGTATTTTCAGAACATGCTAATCATATGTACTTTATTTGCTAATTACATGTTTCTTTTTATCTGCATTGTAAAGTCTGTATAAACAGAGCATGCTTATTATATGTACTATATACAGTTTATATCTGTATTAATTGAACATGCTGATTACCTGTACCTTAATTACTAATTAAATGCTCTTTATTGTATGCCCTGGAGATTATGTGTAAGCTACTTACCTGTAACTTGCTATCCAGGTACATTCTGGTACATAGTATAGATTCTTTATAAACAGAACGTACTAAATGCATGCATCTTTTTGTAGGGAATATAGATCTGTGTTAACAGACCATATTTAGATTTCTCCAACATTGGTGTGTCCGGTCCACGGCGTCATCCTTACTTGTGGGAATATCTCTTCCCCAACAGGAAATGGCAAAGAGTCCCAGCAAAGCTGGCCATATAGTCCCTCCTAGGCTCCGTCCACCCCAGTCATTCTCTTTGCCGTTGCACAGGCAACATCTCCACGGAGATGGTTAAGAGTATGTGGTGTTTAGTTGTAGTTTTTTTATTCTACTATCAAGAGTTTGTTATTTTAAAATAGTGCTGGTATGTACTATTTACTCTGAAACAGAAAGAGATGAAGAATTCTGTTTGTGAGAGGAAGATGATTTTAGCAGACAGTAACTAAAATCCTTTGCTGTTTCCACATAGGACTGTTGAGATGAAGTAACTTCAGTTGGGGGAAACAGTTAGCAGACTTTTCTGCTTAAGGTATGACTAGACATATTTCTAACAAGACTGTGTAATGCTGGAAGGCTGTCATTTCCCCTCATGGGGACCGGTAAGCCATTTTCTTAGTCTCAAGCAGAATAAAGGGCTTAATATGGGCTATAAAACTGGTAGACACTTTTATGGGCAAAATCGATTGCTTTATTTGGGCATTTTATACATGTTTATGCTGGTATTTCACATTTATAAACTTGGGGAACGTTTTTTAACGTCAGGCACTATGTTAGACACCTTTTCCAGTCAGGAAGGGCCTTCCCAGTTGTAGGCTGAGCCTCATTTTCGCGCCATTACTGCGCAGTTGTTTTTGAGAGCAAGACATGCAGATGCATGTGTGAGGACCTGAAAATAGTTGGAAAAGTTCCTAGAAGGCGTCATTTGGTATCGTATTCCCCTCTGGGTTTGGTAGAGTCGCAGCAAAGGCTGTAGCTGGGACTGTAGAGGGGTTAAAACTGTAACCGGCTCCGGTTTCGTTATTTTAAGGGTTAAAGCTCTGAAAATTGGTGTGCAATACTTTTAATGCTTTAAGACACTGTGGTGAAATTTTGGTAAATTTTGAACAATTCCTTCATATTTTTTCACATATTCAGTAATAAAGTGTGCTCTGTTTAAAATTTAAAGAGACAGTAACGGTTTTGATTTAAAACGGTTTTTTGTGTTTTACTGACAAGTTTAAGCCTGTTTAACATGTCTGTGCCTTCAGATAAGCTATGTTCTATATGTATGAAAGTCAATGTGTCTCCCCCTTCTAAATTATGTGATAATTGTGCTAAAGCGTCCAAACAAAGTAAGGACAGTACTGTCACAGATAATGAAGTTGCCCAAGATGATTCATCAGATGAAGGGAGTAGACATGGTTCTACATCATCTCCTTCTGTGTCTACACCAGTTTTGCCCACGCAGGAGGCACCTAGTACTTCTAGCGCGCCAATGCTTATTACCATGCAACAATTGACGGCTGTAATGGATAACTCCATAGCAAATATTTTATCCAAAATCCCTGCATATCAGAGAAAGCGCGATTGCTCTGTTTTAAACACTGAAGAGCAGGAGGGCGCTGATGATAATTGTTCTGTCATACCCTCACACCAATCTGAAGGGGCCATGAGGGAGGTTTTGTCAGATGGGGAAATTTCAGATTCAGGAAAAATTTCCCAACAGGCTGAACCTGATGTTGTGACATTTAAATTTAAATTAGAACATCTCCGCGCACTGCTTAAGGAGGTGTTATCTACTCTGGATGATTGTGACAACCTGGTCATTCCAGAAAAATTATGCAAGATGGACAAGTTCCTAGAGGTTCCGGTGCACCCGACGCTTTTCCTATACCCAAGCGGGTGGCAGACATAGTGAATAAGGAATGGGAGAAGCCTGGCATACCTTTTGTTCCCCCTCCTATATTTAAGAAATTATTTCCTATGGTCGACCCCAGAAAGGACTTATGGCAGACAGTCCCTAAGGTCGAGGGGGCAATTTCTACTCTAAACAAACGCACTACTATTCCTATCGAGGATAATTGTGCTTTCAAAGATCCTATGGATAAAAAATTGGAGGGTTTGCTTAAAAAGATTTTTATACAGCAAGGTTACCTTCAACCCATTTCGTGCATTGTTCCTGTCACTACAGCAGCGTGGTTCTGGTTCGAGGAACTAGAAAAGTCGCTCAGTAGAGAGACTCCATATGAGGAGGTTATGGACAGAGTTCACGCACTTAAGTTGGCTAACTCTTTTTTTTTAGATGCCGCTTTGCAAATAGCTAGATTAGCGGCGAAAAATTCAGGGTTTGCAATTGTGGCGCGCAGAGCGCTTTGGCTAAAGTCTTGGTCAGCGGATGTATCATCCAAGACAAAATTGCTTAATATCCCTTTCAAGGGTAAAACTCTCTTCGGGCCAGAATTGAAAGAGATTATCTCAGACATCACTGGGGGAAAGGGCCACGCCCTCCCACAAGATAGGCCTTTCAAAGCCAAGAATAAGTCTAATTTTCGTTCCTTTCGTAATTTCAGGAACAGACCGGGCTCTAATCTGCATCCTCTAAACAAGAGGGTAATACCTCACAGACCAAACCAGCCTGGAAACCGATGCAAGGCTGGAACAAGGGTAAGCAGGCCAAGAAGCCTGCCGCTGCTAACAAAACAGCATGAAGGAGTAGCCCCCAATCCGGGACCGGATCTAGTGGGGGGCAGACTCTCTCTCTTTGCTCAGGCTTGGGCAAGAGATGTTCAGGATCCCTGGACGCTAGAAATAGTTTCTCAGGGTTATCTTCTGGAATTCAAGGAACTACCCCCAAGGGGAAGGTTCCACATGTCTCACTTATCCTCAAACCAAATAAAGGGACAGGCATTCTTACATTGTGTAGAAGACCTGTTAAAGATGGGAGTGATACACCCAGTTCCAACGGCGGAACAAGGAATGGGATTTTACTCAAATCTGTTTGTGGTTCCCAAAAAAGAGGGAACTTTCAGACCAATCCTGGATCTAAAGATCCTAAACAAATTTCTCAGAGTACCATCGTTCAAGATGGAAACCATTCGAACGATTCTACCCACAATTCAGGAAGGTCAATTTATGACTACCGTGGATCTAAAGGATGCGTATCTACATATCCCTATCCACAAGGAACATCATCAGTTCCTGTGATATGTGTGAATAAATTTGTCTCACAACTATAGAGAAAAATAAAATAAAGGGAATGTAGCTCTTTTCTTGTAAACAGCAAATATATATAACTTAATATACTCGCATGCACAAGGTGAGCATTTACTTTAGTAATTGAAATGAAAGTATGGACTATACCACTATGAATGATAATAATAATTCTTATGGGAGAAGCTTATCAAGCTTCTACTATATAAACAATGATTCGTTTATGATCAAAGAAAAAATGAGAAAAAATTCCTTTATATTCAGGATATGAAATAAGTTGATAAAGTTCAAGTAATGTTCAAATAACTTTCCTTTAGTTTCACGCACTCACACAAACACTCTAAAATATATATACAATGATCCAACACACACGCAATATTGAGCAGCAAGGAGGAGGTTAATTCAGTGAAAATACAGCTCAGGTAAGTAATGACACTTAGCGTTATAGTTGTAAACCTTAAACATTGTATACAATACGATACCAATACCAGCGTGGTGATAAGACCAGATTTCCCCAGAAACGATGGTGAAGCGTGGAGAGCGGTATTAGCAGCAGAGGAAATACTAAACCGGAGAATATAGAAAGCGGCGTCCGGTAGCAACATGTGTGAGTGCGGCTTCAGCTGTGAGTGATAGAGTTCCGGAAGCGTAGGAATATGATTAGAAGTAACGGTCCCAAAAAAGGAATCAGGAAAGAAGTGCAGCAAACTGTAAGAACAATCAGCCTTCAAAAATTATTAGATACTTTAGACCTGAAAGGGAAAAATAAACTGCTTGAAATGAGCAATAGCAAAGGATGAGAGAATCCACTTTAATTTTCAGGCACTGAGTAATGGAGAAGCACTTCCTTAAATAGGAGGAAGTGCTGATAGTCAGAAAGTCTTAAAGGGATATCACATCCCCCCCTTCTCAGGGAATCAC
The DNA here is from genome assembly GCF_027579735.1 of Bombina bombina. NCBI lineage: Eukaryota > Metazoa > Chordata > Amphibia > Anura > Bombinatoridae > Bombina > Bombina bombina. The sequence continues at coordinate 726,204,454 of NC_069504.1, forward strand.
CCCCGGGGATTCCAGACCAGGTTTAAGGGGGTAACGATGATGGAAAGACTTCACCAAACAAGGGGCATGAACTTCCGAATGAAGATGCCAGGAATCATCCTCTGGACCATAACCCTTCCATCTGATAAGATATTCTAATCTTTGTCGTCGAATCCTAGAATCCAATATAGATTCAACTTCAAATTCCTCTGGAAGATCCACTGAGATAGGAGGTGGAAGATCAACTGTCGTACGTGTCATTGAATCAAAAGGTTTTAGTAATGAAATATGAAAAGTGGGATGAAACTTGTAGTCCTTGGGTAACGTGAGCTTGACCACATTGGGATTTATTACCTGTTCCACAGGGTATGGTCCCAGAAATTGGTTAGCCAATTTCTTGCTAGGGACCTGAAGTTTGAGGTTTTTAGTAGAGAGTAATACTAGGTCACCTATTTTATATTCAGGTCCAATTGAATGTTTCCGATCATAGTATTTCTTTTGATATTCCTTAGCTTCGGCTAGATTTTTTTTCAATACTCTTAATCGATCTTGAAGCTTGGAAGAAAAATCTAAAGCTGAAGGGGAATTTACTGTTTTGTGGGACAAGGTTATAGTATTAGGATGGTACCCATAAGTTGCGAAGAAGGGGGATGTTTTGGTTGAGGAACAGAATGAATTATTATGAGTAAATTCAGCCATAGGAAGGTAAATTAGCCAGTCATCTTGTAAATGTGAAATATAAGAACGTAAAAAGTGTTCAATAGTCTGGTTGAGTCTTTCTGTCAAGCCATTTGTCTGAGGATGAAAAGCAGTAGTGTAGCGATGATCAATTTTCAGTAATTTACACAAAGATCTCCAGAACGAAGAGGTGAATTGGGTACCCCTGTCAGTAATAATATTAGAGGGTAAACCATGTAGTCTTACAACCTGATCAAGAAATACTTTAGCTGTAGTCATGGCAGTTGGTAATCCCTTAAGTGGAATAAAATGAGCCAGTCTTGTTAAATGGTCAACTACTACCATGATAGTGTTATATTGTTGTGATGCAGGTAACTCCACTATAAAATCCATGGCAATAGTACTCCATGGTTTATCTGGAATGGGCAGAGGTCTAAGTAACCCTATGGGTTTTTTATGTTCAATTTTATTTCTAGCACAATTCTCACACCTAGAGACATAATCATAAATGTATTTATTCATTCCTGGCCACCAAAACTTACGACGGGTAAGTTCAATGGTTTTCTGTATCCCTGGGTGACCAGATATGGTGTCATCATGGGTATGTGTGAGAATGGAAGCTCTTATTTTCTCAGGTTTATAAGTTATTAGAAAGTTAAAGCGATCTAGAAAGAGTGACCATCTTGCTTGCCTTGCTGTTAAAGTCTTATTCTTTTTTAAGTATTCTAAATTTTTATGATCAGTATATATAAGGAATGGAATTACTGATCCTTCTAGTAGGTGTCTCCATTGTTCTAGAGAACACTTAATAGCAAGGAGTTCTTTGTCTCCAACACTATAGTTAGTTTCTGCAGAAGTCAATGTTCTTGAATAGAACGCAATGGGATGAACTTCACCTGTCTCCTTATTTTGTTGGGAAAGAACAGCCCCTATGCCTGTATTAGATGCATCAACTTCCAACAGGAACTGTTGATCAAATTTAGGCAGTGTTAGTATTGGAGCTGTTGTGAACATTTCCTTAAGACTATCAAAAGTCTTCTGGGCTTGTTCAGACCACTTAAAGTGCTGTTTTATGCTAGTTAATTGTGTTAATGGTTTTATCACTGAGGAGAAGTTTTTTATAAATTTACGGTAATAATTTGCGAAACCAATAAATCGCTGTAATGCTTTTACTGTAGTAGGTTTAGGCCAGTCTTTAATAGCGGATACTTTTTCAGGATCCATTTCTATTTTGTTTGGGGTAATTATATAACCCAAAAATTTTATTTTTGAGACATGAAAAACACATTTTTCTAGCTTTGCATATAACTTATGCTCCTTGAGTCGAGTAAGAACCCACCTAACATGTTTTTCATGTTCTATGGGAGATTTCGAATAAATCAGAATATCATCTAGATATATGATGACACAGATATCCATTAGATCATGAAAAATCTCGTTGATAAAATGTTGGAAGGTTGCGGGAGCATTGCTCAAACCAAAGGGCATTACGTTATACTGGAAAAGACCATAGCGGGTTCTGAACGCGGTTTTCCATTCGTGCCCTTCCTTTATGCGAATAAGATTATAAGCGCCCTTTAGATCTAATTTCGAATAGATCGTGGCCTCATTTAATCTTTCGAGTAACTCTGGTATGAGAGGTAAAGGATACCTATTTTTAATTGTTATTTCATTCAATGCCCTGTAGTCTATAATGGGTCTTATTGTCCCATCTTTGTTACGTACTAAAAATAATCCTGCAGCAGCAGGGGATGTTGAGTGTGAGATGAACCCTTTTCGCAAGTTTTCATCTAAATATGATCTTAGATATACCAATTCTTCTTGCGAAAGAGGGTAAATCTTACCATGTGGTATCTGAGATCCCGGTATTAAATCAATGGGACAGTCAAATTCCCTATGTGGTGGGAGGTTTTCTGCCTCCTTGAGGTCAAATACCTCTGCCAGGTCCTGATAAATTTGTGGTAGCTCATGTTCAATAGTAGAGATTACCTGATAGGGAAAACAAGTCTTAGTACAATAATCAGAGTCAAATTTTATTTGTTGTGATGACCAGTCAATATGAGGATTATGTATTTGTAACCAGTTAAAACCTAAGATAATAATATGCATGTAGATAGGTATGAGGTCAAAAGTAATATATTCAGAATGTCCTTGGTCAGTTGTCATGAGTAAAGGGATTGTCTGATGAGTAATGGGGCCCTGTTGTATAATAGAACCATCAATAAGTTTAACAGAAACAGGATGTGTCTTAACAACAGTTGGAATTTTATTGAGCTTAACATATGCTATGTCTATATAGTTTCCTGATGCCCCTGAATCAATCAAAGCGTTAGAGCGCACGTTTTTCTGATCCCACTGTAAAGAAAAAGTGAGAGTGAGATGGGGGTTTTGAGAAATGTGAAAAATATTGTTTTTGAAACTACCCTTACCCTTTTTCTGTCTCAATAGAGATGGACAATTTGTGACGGAGTGGTCTTTTTGTCCACAATAAAGACAGAGATTTTCTAATCAACGTCTAATCTTTTCCTCTGGGGTTAGAGGACCCCTTATAGTTCCAATTTCCATAGGAACCTGATTTGAAACAGCTTTTTCCATGGTTGTAACATAGGGATATGAACGTCTGGGCACCACTTCATAAGAAGCTTTTTCAGCCTTTCTTTCACGTAACCTTCGGTCCAAGGTGGTGCTTAATTTCATCAACCCATTCAGTGTGTCAGGCATCTCTAATCGTGACAATTCATCTTTAAGGGATTCAGAGAGACCCAATCTGAATTGATTCTTTAAACTGATCTCGTTCCATTGAGAGTCATCTATCCACATTTGAAATTCAGTAATATATTCTTCAATGTTTCTTTTCCCTTGTTTCATAGATCTTAATTTATTTTCAGCTGTTATTTGAGTGTGGGAATCCTCATACAAGGCAGTAATAGCTAAAAAAAATTCTTCAAGCGAATCCAATATTGAATGTTCACTTTCAAAAAATCTATTGGCCCAGGAGCGTGGCTCCCCCTGTAGGAAGGAAATAGTGGTACAGACCTTTATCCTTTCACTATGATATGTTTTAGGTCTAAGTGAGAAAAGAAGTTTACATGCACTTTTAAAATCCCTGAATTCGCTGCGTTTGCCAGAAAATGGTTGTGGGTATTGTATGTGAGGTTCAGCAATTCCTGCTTCTTTCCCTGACATACAATCTTTTATTATGGTTTTGAGAGCTTTATTTTCGGTTTGTACCTCTGTTAATGCTCTAGCAAGATATTCTAGTTTCTGATGAATATTAGAAAATTCATTTTTAATTTCATTAGGATCCATATTCCAAAAAATAAAAAAAAAAACTTTCTTTTTAAGGCCTGAAAATTCTGTGATATGTGTGAATAAATTTGTCTCACAACTATAGAGAAAAATAAAATAAAGGGAATGTAGCTCTTTTCTTGTAAACAGCAAATATATATAACTTAATATACTCGCATGCACAAGGTGAGCATTTACTTTAGTAATTGAAATGAAAGTATGGACTATACCACTATGAATGATAATAATAATTCTTATGGGAGAAGCTTATCAAGCTTCTACTATATAAACAATGATTCGTTTATGATCAAAGAAAAAATGAGAAAAAATTCCTTTATATTCAGGATATGAAATAAGTTGATAAAGTTCAAGTAATGTTCAAATAACTTTCCTTTAGTTTCACGCACTCACACAAACACTCTAAAATATATATACAATGATCCAACACACACGCAATATTGAGCAGCAAGGAGGAGGTTAATTCAGTGAAAATACAGCTCAGGTAAGTAATGACACTTAGCGTTATAGTTGTAAACCTTAAACATTGTATACAATACGATACCAATACCAGCGTGGTGATAAGACCAGATTTCCCCAGAAACGATGGTGAAGCGTGGAGAGCGGTATTAGCAGCAGAGGAAATACTAAACCGGAGAATATAGAAAGCGGCGTCCGGTAGCAACATGTGTGAGTGCGGCTTCAGCTGTGAGTGATAGAGTTCCGGAAGCGTAGGAATATGATTAGAAGTAACGGTCCCAAAAAAGGAATCAGGAAAGAAGTGCAGCAAACTGTAAGAACAATCAGCCTTCAAAAATTATTAGATACTTTAGACCTGAAAGGGAAAAATAAACTGCTTGAAATGAGCAATAGCAAAGGATGAGAGAATCCACTTTAATTTTCAGGCACTGAGTAATGGAGAAGCACTTCCTTAAATAGGAGGAAGTGCTGATAGTCAGAAAGTCTTAAAGGGATATCACAGTTCCTAAGGTTCGCCTTTCTGGACAAACATTACCAGTTTGTGGCCCTCCCATTCGGGTTAGCCACTGCTCCAAGGATTTTCACAAAGGTACTCGGATCCCTTCTAGCGGTTCTAAGACCAAGGGGCATTGCAGTAGTACTGTACTTGGACGACATTCTAGTACAAGCGTCGTCTCTTTCAAAGGCAAAGGCTCACTCAGACATCGTTCTGGCCTTTCTCAGATCTCACGGATGGAAGGTGAACATAGAAAAAAGGTTCCCTGTCTCCGTCGACAAGAGTTCCCTTCTTGGGAACGATAATAGATTCCTTAGAAATGAGGATTTTCTTGACAGATGTCAGAAAGTCAAAACTTCTAAACGCTTGTCAAGTTCTTCATTCTATTCCTCGTCCTTCCGTAGCTCAGTGCATGGACGTAGTAGGATTGATGGTTGCAGCAATGGACATAGTTCCTTTTGCGCGAATTCATCTAAGACCATTACAACTGTGCATGCTGAAACAGTGGAATGGGGATTATACAGACTTGTCTCCAGTGATTCAAGTAGATCAGAAGAGCAGAGACTCACTCCGTTGGTGGCTAACCCAGGATCACCTATCCCAGGGAATGAGCTTCCGCAGTCCAGAGTGGGTCATCGTCACGACCGACGCCAGCCTAGTGGGCTGGGGAGCGGTCTGGGAATCCCTGAAAGCTCAGGGACTGTGGTCTCAGGAAGAGTCTCTTCTCCCGATAAACATTCTGGAACTAAGAGCGATATTCAATGCTCTCCAGGCTTGGCCTCAGCTAGCAAAGGCCAGATTCATAAGATTCCAATCAGACAACATGACGACTGTTGCGTATCTCAATCATCAGGGGGGAACAAGGAGTTCCCTGGCGATGAAAGAAGTGACCAAAATAATACAATGGGCGGAGAATCACTCCTGCCACCTATCTGCGATCCACATTCCAGGTGTGGAAAACTGGGAAGCGGATTATTTGAGTCGTCAGACATTCCATCCGGGGGAGTGGGAACTCCACCCGGAGATCTTTGCCCAGTTGACGCAACTATGGGGCATTCCAGATATGGATCTGATGGCGCCCCGTCAGAACTTCAAGGTTCCTTGCTACGGGTCCAGATCCAGGGATCCCAAGGCGACTCTAGTGGATGCACTAGTAGCGCCTTGGACCTTCAACCTAGCTTATGTGTTTCCACCGTTTCCTCTCATTCCCAGGCTGGTAGCCAGGATCAAACAGGAGAGGGCCTCGGTGATCTTGATAGCTCCTGCGTGGCCACGCAGGACTTGGTATGCAGACCTGGTGAATATGTCATCGGTTCCACCATGGAAGCTACCTTTGAGACAGGACCTTCTTGTTCAGGGTCCATTCGAACATCCAAATCTGGTCTCCCTCCAGCTGACGGCTTGGAGATTGAACGCTTGATTCTATCAAAGCGTGGGTTTTCAGATTCCGTGATAGATACTCTGGTTCAAGCCAGAAAACCGGTAACTAGAAAGATTTACCATAAAATATGGAAAAGATATATCTGCTGGTGTGAATCCAAGGGATTCCCATGGAATAAGATAAAGATTCCTAGGATTCTTTCCTTTCTACAAGAAGGTTTGGATAAAGGATTATCTGCAAGTTCTCTAAAGGGACAGATTTCTGCTTTATCTGTCCTACTGCACAAACGACTGGCAGTTGTGCCAGATGTTCAAGCATTTGTTCAGGCTTTGGTTCGGATCAAGCCTGTTTACAGACCTTTGACTCCTCCCTGGAGTTTAAATCTAGTTCTTTCAGTTCTTCAAGGGGTTCCGTTTGAACCTTTACATTCCGTAGATATTAAGTTGTTATCTTGGAAAGTTTTGTTTTTGGTTGCTATTTCTTCTGCTAGAAGAGTTTCTGAGTTATCTGCTCTACAATGTACTCCACCCTATCTGGTGTTCCATTCAGATAAGGTTGTTTTGCGTACTAAGCCTGGTTTTCTACCAAAGGTTGTTTCCAACAAAAATATTAATCAGGAGATAGTTGTACCTTCTTTGTGTCCGAATCCAGTTTCAAAGAAGGAACGTTTGCTACACAATTTAGATGTAGTCCGTGCTCTAAAATTCTACTTAGAAGCTACGAAAGACTTCAGACGAACTTCTTCTCTGTTTGTCGTCTATTCTGGTAAAAGGAGAGGTCAAAAAGCAACTTCTACCTCTCTTTCTTTTTGGCTTAAAAGCATAATCCGATTGGCTTATGAGACTGCCGGACGGCAGCCTCCTGAAAGAATCACAGCTCACTCCACTAGGGCTGTAGCTTCCACATGGGCCTTCAAGAACGAGGCTTCTGTTGATCAGATATGTAAGGCAGCGACTTGGTCTTCACTGCACACTTTTGCCAAATTTTACAAATTTGATACTTTTGCTTCTTCGGAGGCTATTTTTGGGAGAAAGGTTTTGCAAGCCGTGGTGCCTTCCGTTTAGGTTACCTGATTTGCTCCCTTCATCCGTGTCCTAAAGCTTTGGTATTGGTTCCCACAAGTAAGGATGACGCCGTGGACAGGACACACCAATGTTGGAGAAAACAGAATTTATGCTTACCTGATAAATTACTTTCTCCAACGGTGTGTCCGGTCCACGGCCAGCCCTGGTTTTTTAATCAGGTCCGATGAATTATTTTCTCTAACTACAGTCACCACGACACCATATGGTTTCTCCTATTTTTTCCTCCTGTCCGTCGGTCGAATGACTGGGGTGGGCGGAGCCTAGGAGGGACTATATGGCCAGCTTTGCTGGGACTCTTTGCCATTTCCTGTTGGGGAAGAGATATTCCCACAAGTAAGGATGACGCCGTGGACCGGACACACCGTTGGAGAAAGTAATTTATCAGGTAAGCATAAATTCTGTTTTTTCTAAAATGTATCCTATAACATGTTTATCTGTACACAAGACTTGTACACATGTAGCAAGGTTTGTATTGGAAGTTACTGTATGCAGACTAGAGTACTGTTTTTTCTCACTTTTAAGCTAGTCCTTTATATATTTTTATAACATGTCCTTTTTTTCTTATGCATAACCTACTTTGATTAAAACTAATTATCAATCACTTAAGGTAATCTCCTCAATACAGGTGTCAGATTTCTGGATAGGCGTGCTGACTGGAAGTTGCAAGTAGCGCTAGAAGTTTGGACTCCTCTGGAGGTTTCCGATTATCTTCTTGGAGCTGCCGAGTCTTCAGTCATGGCTCCTCCTAAAGAAAGAAACTATCATTATGGACAGACTCACAGTCACCTTGCTGTGCTAGATATATTCTAAATCTGTTTTGGGTAAAGCAGATTCAATGTTCTCTTTCGGATGTTCTCTTTCCAGAACTGTAGAACTGGCAAGTGAATTTATCAGCAGTCCTCTGTTCTCCCAGGGGAGTATTCTCTCAGGGATTTGCAAGAAATATTCCGATGTTTTTCCACTTGAACTGTGACCTTCCAGGTACTGTGCAAGATCCAGGCACAATTGATAGATGCCTTAGGAAGCGCATTACATTTCTTGTCTAACTCATCTGTTTTTCTTTCATTTGGTTTTCTTCCAATAATTTTTGCTCAAATCAAGAGTCTGCTTCAGTAATCCTGATAGCTCAATTTGACTTAAATAGGACCTGGTATACTGACCTGGTTCAGATGGCCAGTTGCTGACTTAATTTCTTCAGGCTAACTTGCTCCTAGGCATATATCAGCTCATTCGTCAAGTTAAGTTGCTGCTTCCTGGGCTGTCATAAATTATACAACCATTGGTGTGTAAAATGTATTTTTTTACATTCTTAAAAGATTTTTTGTTTTTTAAATATTTTCTTTTTTGGAAATGGTTTTTGGCAGGAAACTCCTTCAGGCCGCAGGGTCTTGCAAAGTAGGAACTGCCTTATACTGTCCCGACCTTTCCTTAACATGGACATTCAGCTTGGGCATTAAATCCCACATGTTATGGAATTCCTATGGACTCTTATCATCATACGAAAGAAAACAAACCTTATGCTTACCTGATAGATATTTTTTTTATAGGATTATAAGAGTCCATAAAAAGAGACCCACCCATTTCAATTTTTGGGCGACAGTTTTAATTTGCAACCTCTGTAGTCCCTGTTTTTGTCATTCCTTCCTATCAGTTTCCTTTCTCTGCTTGGCTATACGTTAAATTGAGGAGAGAGGGGAGGTTAGAAGGTATTACATCTCTTGTGTGGGCTCTTGGCCTCCTCCTAGTGGCGGGAAGTATATCCCACATATTATGGCATTTTTATGGACTCATCATCCCGAAAGAAAATAATTTATCAGGTAAGCATTAATTTTGTTTTATACCTTTATATATACATGATTATATATAGGTACAGATATTTATAGGAATATCTATTTAAAATAAATAATATATTCTGCTATGTGCAGAGCATGGGAATATGAAATATGTACAGTAAATACACAGTATATTTAATATAAATATTGCATAAATATGACTTTGCATGTTTTCATGTTTCATCTGCTGGAATGCAAAGGGCTCCAATGCACTTCTATATATGTATGTATGTGTTTATATGTGTATATATGTCTGTAAATATATGAATACACATATAAAATACATAAATACAAATGTACACACTAATAAATATATATAAGTGTATATGTATGTATCTTTATGTTAAAGAACTTTGTCTTCCTTTTTCTCTAACACCTGAAACCTATTATCTTTGAGCCCTTATAACTTTTGATTGCAATTTTATTTTAATTATTTTTATTAGACCGTGTTATTATGAGTGTAACTGTACTTTTAAATGTATTGTTGATGTGTTTTGTGACACTTTTTTTCGAGCGTAACAGTTGACCAAAGCTCTGAGGTTGCGATAATCATTCTAGCATAAATTTAACTTGCACGCAAAAGGCCGTGAAAACCTGATGTCACTCGCGTGCAAATGATAATGCTTCACAGAGCAGCAATGCACTACTGGAACTAGCTGAAAACATCTGGTGAGCCAGTGAAAAGAGACAAATGTGTGCAGCCACCAATCACCATCTAATGTCCAGCAATAAAGGATAGGGTCATATTGCTTTTCAACAAAGGATATTAAAAGAGCATTTTTTTTAAATAGAGCTGTTTCACAGAAGAAAAAAAATATAAGGTACAGTATATGGGTAATGTGAGCTATGTAGCATCTGTAACAGATGAAGTTAGTGATGCCCTAATATTTTTTGTTTAAAGGGACACTGAACCCAATTTTTTTCTTTCGTGATTTAGATAGATAGAGCATACAATTTTAGGCAACTTTCTAATTTACTCCTATTATCAATTTTTCTTCGTTCTCTTGCTATCTTTGTTTAAAAAAAAAAGTCATCTAAGCTTTTTTCTTGGTTCAGAACTCTGGACAGCACTTTTTAATTGGTGGATGAATTTATCCACCAATCAGCAAGAACAGCTCAGGTTGTTCACCAAAAATGGGCCGGCATCTAAACTTACATTCTTGCATTCAAATAAAGATACCAAGAGAATAAAGAAAATTTGATAATAGGAGTAAATTATAAAGTTCCTTAAAATTGCATGCTCTATCTGAATCACGAAAGAAAAAATTTGGGTTCAGTGTCCCTTTAAGTATTCCTTCAATATAAAACTTTTTTTGACAAAAAAAAAATATATAATTTGTTTGCCAAAGTAAACTGATGTATCAACATACATTTCATAGTTCTTTGGGAAATGGAACAGCTGCTGGAAATGACACTGTGCTCGTGTAGACTGTGGAAACTGCCCGTTTCACTAAATATAAAATCCAACAAATCCACAGCACTAGATATAATATAAAATGTCTTTATTTGACAAAAAAGACTAGCAACGTTTCGTGATCAATATATAGCATGATTAAGTGATATTGATCACAAAACGTTGCTAGTCTTTTTTGTCAAATAAAGACATTTTATATTATATCTAGTGCTGTGGACATTACATTTGTTGAACATAAATTTCATACACATGCCTTGTGCCTTTATATTTAGACTGCACCCCCTTAATCTTTCCTCCCTTATACACTCTGCAAAGAACTGACTGATTTTGTTTCCCATTTTCTATTTATTTTAGATTACATTATTTTATATCAGAACTAAACTATCTCTGTATTAAACTTACCTCCACTTTGAGTGATGTATCTCACCCACGGCAAAGCTTGATATCCACTTTTCTCAATAATTTTCATATATCGAACCTTCAATAAAAAGAAAAACACTTTACAAAAACTAAATCTCTTACTCCCATATGATTATATATATACAGTGGGGCAAAAAAGTATTTAGTCAGCCACCATTTGTGCAAGTTCTCCCACTTAAGAAGATGAGAGAGGCCTGTAATTGTCATCATAGGTATACCTCAACTATGAGAGACAAAATGTGGAAACAAATCCAGACAATCATCTTCTTAAGTGGGAGAACTTGCACAAATGGTGGCTGACTAAATACTTTTTTGTCCCACTGTATATATATTTTAATATATGTATACACACACACACACACATATATATATATATATATATAAACATACATATATACACACACTCACATACACATACATATTGAGACCCTCGCGGGTGATTAGTTCGCACTCTATAAGTACCCAATAGATCTATATATATATATATACACACACACACAGTAGATATATATATATATACTGTAGATTATATATATATATATATATATATAGATATATAGATATAGATATATATCAAATAATAATCCCACGTAGGGCCCTGCACTTACTTTTTAATAGTACAACTGCCCAGGGTGCTTAAAAATGTAAAATAGACAGCACCAGTAGAAAGCACTCATCGGGTCTTTAACAATTAGTAAATTAATCATAAACATAGTAATGTTTCGGGGGTGTTAGCCCCGTCCTCAGACCATGGTATGGTCTGAGGACGGGGCTAACACCCACAAAATGTTACTATGTATTATTAAAGTTTGATTTACTAATTGTTAAAGACCCGATGAGTGCTTTCTACTGGTGATATATATATATTCAAAATGTTTTACTCTCACGCTGACATTTCCGGGACTATGGGAGTAGTAGAAATACTGTATATACAGGGTTTGGAATTTCCACTAGTGCCATAAGCATTACAGTTTCCATTAACATTGACTAGTAACTTCTTCCTTCTGTACTAGTAATAGAGTAACTTACATATTCAAATATGATTATGTCAATTTGAGAATACTTGATTAGTGATCAATTAAGTAGTCACTTCATTAGGTCATGTCAGGAAGAAAAAGAGACTCAATAATTGAGTAATTTAACATTTTTAACCCCACCATATACTTAAGACCTGGTAGTAATTGTTTAAGCATATCACTGCTTGGTCTAAATACTGACCTTTACACCAATAAACACATTGCTGTCATTCGCTCACTTTGCTTCTACATGGCACTGACTCAATAAGATAATGCGGTTATTATGCCCCTCTGCTCTTGCATGGCACTGACCCAATAAACACATTGATGCTATGCCATTCCACTCACTTGAATCCCAGAAACTGTGAAATAGGGAATTTCAAACTTCACAGCAATTGGGGGTTTTCCTTCAAGCTCTTCAGTTTCCACACTTGGTAATCCAAAGTGAGCACGCATCAGGTATTCCTTCCCTCCCTTGTCAAGAAAGAAATACAAATTATGCACCCATTTTTATTCTATATATATTTTAATCTACTTTAGATAACTGCTAATTCTGATTGCACCATGAAGTCTGTTTATGTAAATACAATGTAGTGTTGCAACGTGAACACAATATTGTTTTGTTAGCACATATTCAGCATTTATATGCACAGTTGAAGAATGAGATACATGACTTCTTTAGCAAATTGACAATAAAAAACTAGACGTGCAAAGATAACAAAAAAAACATTTTGTTTCATCTGATATTCATATAGGGGGTGGTTCAGAATTAGTTTGTTAACAAAAATCCATTTGTCCTCTATTTCTTAAAGTAAAAATTCTCAGGGCAGTAGAGGAGACGCTTAAAGGGACAGTAAAGTCAAAATTAAAAACTTTTATTATTCAGATAGAGCATGCAAATTTAAACAATTTTCCCATTGACTTCCATGATCAAATTTGCTTTTTTCTCTTGGTATTCTTTGTTAAAGAGTAAACCTAGGTATACTGATAGGAGCTCAGGAGTGTGCATGTTTCTTTAACACTCTATGGCAGCAGTATTTGCAACTATGTATAACATTAGCACAGGGGAATCTGTTGGCACTCTACAAATAAACGATAATAATAATATCATCACTATAAGCATTGTTGCAAGTACTGCTACCAGATGCCTAAAGATACGTGCACGTTCACGTTGTTGAGTACAAGCTCATCTAGCATTACTTTTTAATAAAGGATACCTACCAAGAGAACTAAGCAAAATAGATAATAGAAGTAAACTGGAAAGGGGTTTAAAGGTACAGTATATGTTGAAATAAAAAAGCACTATGTAGTTGCTTATAGATGTTTTATTTATCATTTTAAAAGGTTTTTACTTCCTTTTATCTTCATTACTTCCAGTCACATCACAGCCCACAAGGTGGCCGGGTTCTTTACAGGAAGGCATATATAGCTTGATGTCAAAAATCTTCTAGAGCAACTTGAGATTGCCTTTTCTAGCATTTACTAAACCGTAACAGGAAGTCAGTTTCTTGCCCATGCTCACTCAGAAGAGGAGAGAATACAACTTTAAGTTTTCAGCATAACAACTCCCTTATGTCACTATGGGCAGTGCTCATTTTGAAAGAAAACAAGTAAGTTGTTTGCAGTTTGTTAAGCAATCTGTTTCTTTTTATGTTTACTTTGATCTAGCATATTTTTTATAAAGTAGCCCTGCTTCATATTCCTTTATCCCATGCTTTATCCAATCAATTTTAGTTTTGACTTTGCTGTCACTTTAAACTTAAACGAACAGTCTGCACGGCAGTTAAGCTTACTTTTACTGCTCATTCGTCCTCCGGCATCCATTCTCATAAACCTCAGTATGAAGGCCGCCAAACTCTGCCTACAGCTTATGTATTCCGGTCATCTGAGGTTGCAGCCATTGAGAATCTACTCACTAGTTGGTTATGAGTTTCACACAAGTGAATTTGCGCATGTGCAATGAGTGTATCCTCCTATAAATACCCCTGTACACAGCAAAAGTAGTTTTTTTATCATTGTTATCAACGGTAAAATGTTTCATGCGGCTTTTGCGTTTTCTTGACATCTCTGGTTCCAGAGTGTTAAAGACGTTATAATCATTATAGAGAACATATATATGGCTTCAACGTGTGTTATAAATAAATATAGGAGACAGGTTTTAAGCTCACATATATCTTTATAGTTTCAATTTTACACAGCCACCATGCGAAAAGCCGGAAACTGACAACAAAACAAGGATGTCCTTCAGTAAAATAATTCCACTTTACGCTTTTCAAGCTGTAACCACCACACATGCGCAATAGATCAAACTCAAAGTCATAATGTTCTACATTCACGGGTGTACAGGCATCAAGAAAGGCACTACAGAGAAAAGTGCGGAGGAGGAGGGAGGAATTTGGCAGCCAATTTGATATGAAAAAATAAAAGTAACTTTTAAAAAAAAAAAAAAACGAGTTTAACCTTCACGCTGAGGTATGTGCAAACGGATGCAGGAGGATTATCGGTGAACAAATGAGCTGTAAAAGTAAGCTTAAAGGGACACTGAACCCATTTTTTTATTTTGTGATTCAGATAGAGCATGCAATTTTAAGCAACTTTCTAATTTACTCCTATTATCAAATTTTCTTCGTTCTCTTGCTATCTTTATTTGGAAAAGAAGGCATCTACGCTTTTTTTTGTTTAAAACTCTGGACAGCACTTTTTTATTGGTGGATTAATTTATCCACCAATCAGCAAGAACAACCCAGGTTGATCACCAAAAATGGGCCTGCATCTAAACTTACATTCTTGCATTTCAAATAAAGATACCAAGAGAATGAAGAAAATGGAATAATAGGAGTAAATTAGAAAGATGATTACAATTTCATGCTCTATCTAAATCACGAAAGAAAACATTTGGGTTCAGTGTCCCTTTAACTGCAGTGTAGACTGGCCCTTTAAATTAAATAGTAGATAGTGCTACTGCTACAAGTCAGAAGCAACACAAAAAAGTTTTTTTTTTTTTTTAAAAAAAGGTCAGGACTGGCCAAGAACAAATGTCAAACTTATTGACTGATATCAGAATGAATTAAGTGACAAGGAAAACCATTACTGTGTAATTTCGAACTGGTTGAAGCCAGCAGCTTTTCTGCCTTTAGAGTAATAGTATTAAAGGGACAGTCAACACCAGAATTTTAGTTGTTTTAAAAGATAAATAATTCCTTAATTAAGAATTCCCCAGTTTTACAAAACCAACACAGTTATAATTATACACGTTTTACCTCTGTAATTACCTTGTATCTAAGACTCAGCAGACTGCCCCCTTATTTCAGTTCTTTTGACAGACTTGCATTTTAGCCAATCAGAGCTGTCTCCATGGTAAATTCACGTGCATGAGCTCAATGATATCTATATGAAACACGTGAACTAATGCCCTCTAGTGGTCAAAATGCATTTAGATTGGAGGCGGCCTTCAAGGTCTAAGAAATTAGCATATGAACCTCCTAGGTTTAGCTTTCAACTA
Organism: Bombina bombina; assembly: GCF_027579735.1. Classification (NCBI taxonomy): domain Eukaryota; kingdom Metazoa; phylum Chordata; class Amphibia; order Anura; family Bombinatoridae; genus Bombina; species Bombina bombina. Next base: position 726,220,022 of record NC_069504.1, read on the forward strand.
AGAATAACAAGAGAACAAAACAAAATCGGTGATAAAAGTAAATTGGAAAGTTGTTTAAAATTACATGCCCTATTTGAAACATGAAAGTTTTTTTTGGACTTGACTGTCCCTTTAACTACACCAATTAATCAACTACCTTGTTTTCTTACATGCATGCCTTTCATTTGTTTCTCTTTTTTTTTTTTCTAAAGGGACACTAAAGTCAAAATTAAACTTTTTATTCAGATAAAATATGCAAATTTAAAAATAAAACTTTCCAATTTATCAATGTGTGCACCATGTTTTTATATGCACACTTTCTGGCACCAGCACCTACTGAGCATGGGCAAGAGTTGACAAAATATATGTATATGTGTTTGTGATTGGCTGATGGTTGTCACATGATACAGGGGGAGGGGAAAATGGAAATTATTTTAAAATTTGTCCGGAAAAAAAAAAATTACTGCTCATTTGAAATGCTGAGTAAGCACTATTGTACTGTATTTCTATTATGCACTTGGTTATGCAAATGTACTCGGTTTAATGGTCATTTAAAGAATCATTAATTTATATAGATTTTTTTTTTTAATGAATACACATGTCAAAATGAATCTGACAAAATAATCTCAGATGTTCATACACAGGAATAATAATATAGAGGTGGACTAGGCTGGGGGGGGCAAACAATTTTCTTGGAATAAACAAAGCTTCTGCCATCTCTGTATATGGGCCTTGAATATATTTATATAAAGTAATCATATCACCTCTCAAGCACCGTTTTTTTTTTTTATAGAAAACAGACCCAGTTTGGCTAACCTCTCCTCATAGCTTAAATTCTTCATTCCCCTTCTCTGAACTTTTTCTAAGTCTACAATGTCTTTTTTTGAGATCAGTCCCCAGAACTGAACTCCATACACAAGGTGAGGTCTTAACAGTGATTTATAGAGTGACAGAATTATGCTTGCCTCCCTTGCATCAATGCCTCTTTTGATACATGCTAGTTTCTTATTAGCCTTAGAAGCCACTGCCCTGCATTGTGCACCCATCTTTAGCTTGTTATCTATTACTACTCCCAAATCCCTTTCCTTCTCTGTTTTGCTAAGTATAGTCGCATTTAAATAATAGCTTGCCTGATTATTTTTACTTCCAAAATGTAGAAGCTTGCATTTTGCAGTTTTAAATCTAATTTCTTCTATAAGATACGACGAGTCAACGGATTCATCCTTTACTTGTGGGATATTATCCTCCTGCTAACAGGAAGTGTCAAAGAGCACCACATCAGAGCTGTCTATATAGCTCCTCCCTTGACTCCACCCCCCAGTGTGTGCTATTTTCTCCCAGGCAGCAGATGGATGAAGACTTCTGCCTGGAGGCTGATGATCTTAGCAGTTGTTACTAAGATCCAGTGCAGTTCCCACAGAATGGCTGAGGAGTACTTAAGAAACTTCAGTGCGAGGAACGTTTTTCATGCTATAAGCAGTGAAGTATGTTCAGTCATTTTTTTCTGGAGAGACTGTGTTATTTCAGAATTGGCTGACAGTATCCCCATGAGGGAAAGGGTAAGCAGTAATCCTAAAGTATAAAGAGGGGTATTACTGGACTTGCATATTGGGCTATAAAAAAATGGTTGACACTGATGTTATGATAGCAAAGTACTCCTCTCTCTCCCCAAAGTTGAAACACATATAAGCACTTATATATAATATATAATAGCAAGGATCCAAAAACAGTTAATCCAGATAGCAGAGCCGTAAAAAATGATACACAATTTAAATGAGCGTACAATACGTGTGACAGCCTATATTGCTGATGCAGTTCTCAGTCATAAAGCTTCATATATATTGTGTGATACAATCCATTAGTTATATAATCACTTACTTCGGGAGGTTAAACCAGTCCTGCTGATCACTCACGTTTGCGCCTTCTTGTGTAGTTGATATTCCTTCAATGCTTCGCTCTGTCTTCTGCTTGAAATGAAACCCAGCTGTGTGTAGCTGGGAAAACGGATCTTTGCTTTCGCCTTTGCTAAGATATACTCACAGTGTGCCCTGTAGGTACCTTAATGTAAGTCCAAACAAAAAACGAAAAAAAAAAACCCCAGACCGGCACCACTGATAGAGTATAAAAACATCAATTTATTGTCACATACTTAAAAAGTGGTAAGCACACCACTTGGGAAAAAAGGGCTAACATACCAAACAGTAGAAAGCTGCGGTTAAAAGGTGTGGCAGCTACAACCTGGGCCCGATGACGTCACTGACGCGTTTCAGGTATCAACCCGTTGATACCGCTTACACTACAGAAACTTTTTTTATATAATGGGGAGAAAGGAGGGATAAAATCCCTGATGAAAGTCATCTAAGTGATCTGGGAGGGGGTGGGGGATTGGTCTTGGGGGGGAAGCTACACTGCAGAAAAAACTAAAATAAATAAAAAAAAAAAAACATTTGCAAACTGGGTACTGGCAGACAGCTGCCAGTACCCAAGATGGTCCCCAATAAAGCAGATGGGGAGGGTTAGGGAGCTGTTTTGGGGGGATCAGGGAAGTTGGGGGCTAAGGGGGGATCCTACACAGTAGCATATGTAAATATGCTAAAAAACATATATATATTTAAAAAAAAAAAACGTTTTATTTTAGTACTGGCAGACTTTCTGTTCAATTGTGGGGTGGGGGAGGGAATGGAGCTGTTTGGGAGGGATCAGGGGGTGGGATGTGTAAGGTGGGAGGCTGATCTCTACACTAAAGCTAAAATTAACCCTGCAAGCTCACTACAAACTACCTAATTAACCCCATTCACTGCTAGCCATAATACACGTGTGATGCGCAGCAGCATTTAGCGGCCTTCTAATTACCAAAAAGAAACGCCAAAGTCATATATGTCTGCTATTTCTGAACAAAGGGGATCCCAGAGAAGCATTTACAACCATTTGTGCCATAATTGCACAAGTTGTTTGTAAATATCAGTGAGAAACCTAAAATTGTGAAAAATGTAGCTTTTTTAAATTTTGATCGCATTTGGCAGGTGAAATGGTGGCATGAAATATACCAAAATGGGCCTAGATCAATACTTGGGGTTGTCTACTCTACTACACTAAACTAAATCTAAAATTAACCCTAGAAGCTCCCTACATGCTCCCTAATTAACCCCTTCACTGCTGGGCATAATACACGTGTGGTGCGCAGTGGCATTTAGCAGCCTTCTAATTACCAAAAAGTAAAGCCAAAGCCATATATGTCTGCTATTTATGAACAAAGGGGATCCCAGAGAAGCATTTACAACCATTTATGCTATAATTGCATAAGTTGTTTGTAAATAATTTCAGTGAGAAACCTAAAGTTTGTGAAAAAAATTGTGAAAAAGTGAACAATTTTTTTTATTTGATCACATTTGGCGGTGAAATGGTGGCATGAAATATACCAAAATGGGCCTAGATCAATACTTTGGGATGTCTTCTAAAACAAAATATATACATGTCAATGGATATTCAGGGATTCCTGAAAGATATTAGTGTTCCAATGTAACTAGCGCTAATTTTGAAAAAAAGTGGTTTGGAAATAGAAAGTGCTACTTATATTTATGGCCCTATAACTTGCAAAAAGAGCAAAGAACATGTAAACATTGGGTATTTCTAAACTCAGGACAAAATTTAGAAACTATTTAGCATGGGTGTTTTTTGGAGGTTGTAGATGTGTAACAGATTTTGGGGGTCAAAGTTAGAAAAAGTGTGGGTTTTTTTACAATTTTTCCTCATATTTTATAATTTTTTTTATAGTAAATTATAAGATATGATGAAAATAATGGTAGCTTTTGAAAGTCCATTTAATGGCGAGAAAAACGGTATATAATATGTGTGGGTACAGTAAATGAGTAAGAGGAAAATTACAGCTAAACACAAACACCGCAAAAATGTAAAAATAGCCTTGGTCCCAAACGGACAGAAAATGGAAAAGTGCTGTGGACATTAAGGGGTTAAAGGCGTAGTACCGTTTTTTTCAGATTGTTATTTTTTCACTAAATAAAGTGTTTTCAAGCCTGTTTGTGGTCATTACTAGCCTGTTTAACATGTCTGACATTGAGGAAAGCCAATGTTCCATTTGTTTAGAAGCCATTGTGGAACCCCCACTTAAAATGTGTCCCTCATGTACTGAAAGGGCCTTACATTGCAAAGAACATATTTTAGCTGATAAAAGTATGTCCCAGGATGATTCTCAGTCAGAAGAGAATCAGGTTATGCCATCTACTTCTCCCCAAGTGTCACAACATTTAACGCCCGCCCAAGGGACGCCAAGTACTTCTAGTGCGTCTATTTCTTTCACCCTACAAGATATGGCCGCAGTTATGTCTACTACCCTCACAGAGGTATTATCTAAACTGCCTAGTTTGCAGGGGAAGCGCAGTAGGTCCGGTATTAGAGTAAATGCTGAGCCCTCTGACGCTTTATTGGCCATCTCCTATGTACCCTCACAATGTTCTGATTTGGGGTGGGGGCATTGCTGTCTGAGGGAGAGCTTTCTGATTCAGGAAAGATGTTCCCTCAAACAGACTCAGATATGACGGCTTTTAAGTTTTAGCTTGAACACCGCTTGTTGCTCAGGGAGGTTTTAGCGACTCTGGATGATTGTGACCCTATTGTAATTCCACCCGTGAAATTGTGTAAAATGGATAGATATCTAGAGGTCCCTACTTACACTAATGTTTTTCCAGTCCCTAAGAGGATTTCAGACATTGTTACTAAGGAATGGGATAGACCAGGCATTCCGTTCTCTCCCCCTCCTATTTTTAAGAAAATGTTTCCCATAACTGACACCATTCGGGATTTGTGGCAGACGGTCCCTAAGGTGGAGGGAGCTATTTCTACCCTGGCTAAGAGTACAACTATACCTATTGAGGACAGTTGTGCTTTCAAAGACCCTATGGATAAAAAATGAGAGGGTCTTCTAAAGAAAGTGTTTATTCATCAGGGTTTTCTTCTACAACCTATAGCGTGCATTGTTCCTGTAACTACTGCAGCTGCTTTTTGGTTTGAGGCTCTAGAGGAGTCTCTTAAGGTTGAGACCCCATTAGATGATATTTTAGATAGAATTAAGGCTCTCAAGCTAGCTAATTCTTTTATTACAGATAACGCTTTTCAAATGGCTAAATTAGCGGCAAAGAATTCAGGTTTTGCCATTTTAGCGTGTAGAGCGTTATGGCTTAAGTCCTGGTCTGCTGATGTGTCATCAAAATCTAAGCTATTAGCTATTCCGTTCAAAGGTAAGACCCTATTCGGGCCTGAACTGAAGGAGATCATTTCCGACATCACTGGAGGAAAAGGCCATGCCCTTCCTCAGGATAAGACAAATAGAATGAGGGCCAAACAAAATAATTTTTGTTCCTTTCTAAACTTCAAAGGTGGTCCCTCTACCCCCTCCACTGCCACAAAGCAGGAGGGGAATTTTCTCAATACAAGTCAGTCTGGAGACCTAACCAGACCTGGAATAAAGGTAAACAGACCAAGAAGCCCGCTGCTGCTACCAAGACAGCATGAAGGGGCAGCCCCCGATCCGGGACCGGATCTAGTAGGGGGCAGACTTTCTCTCTTTGCTCAGGCTTGGGCAAGAGATGTTCAGGATTCCTGGGATTTAGAAATCGTGACCCAGGGGTATCATCTGGATTTCAAAGATTCTCCTCCAAGGGGGAGATTTCATCTTTCACGTTTGTCTGTAAACCAGACAAAAAGAGAGGTGTTCTTATGCTGTGTAGAACACCTATATACTATGGGTGTAATCTGCCCAGTTCCAAAAGCAGAACAGGGACAGAGGTTTTACTCCAATCTGTTCGTGGTTCCCAAAAAAGAGGGAACCTTCAGACCGATTTTAGATCTCAAAATTCTAAACCATTTACATAAATCAGAGGGTGAGAGTGGAGAGACTAGAGGGTGTGTGTGTACCATTTACATAAATCAGAGGGTGGCTTCAGCCAAATTCATAAGATTCCAGTCGGACAATATCACGACTGTAGCATATATCAATCATCAAGGGGGAACAAAGAGTTCTCTAGAGATGATAGAGGTTTCCAAAATCATTCGATGGGCAGAGACTCACTCTTGCCATCTATCAGCAATCTATATCCCAGGAGTGGAGAACTGGGAAGCGGATTTTCTCAGTCGTCAGACTTTTCATCTGGGGGAGTGGGAGCTCCATCCGGAGGTGTTTGCACAATTGATTCATCAATGGGGCATACCAGAATTGGATCTAATGGCATCTCGTCAGAATGCCAAACTTCCTTGTTACGGGTCCAGATCAAGGGATCCTCAAGCAGTACTGATAGATGCTCTAGCAGTACCGTGGTTGTTTAACTTGGCTTATGTGTTTCCTCCTTTTTCTCTCCTTCCTCGTCTGATTGCCAGAATCAAACAGGAGAGGGCTACGGTAATTTTAATAGCACCTGCGTGGCCACGCAGGACTTGGTATGCAGATCTGGTGGAAATGTCATCTCTACCACCGTGGAAACTGCCACTGAGACAGGACCTTCTCATTCAGGGTCTGTTCCAACATCCAAATCTAGTTTCTCTGCGGCTGACTGCCTTTAGAACGCTTTTATCTAAGCAGGGATTCTCTGAGTGGGTCATAGATACCTTGATTCAGGCTCGAAAGCCTGTCACTAGGAAAATTTATCATAAGATATGGCGTAAATATCTTTATTGGTGCGAATCCAAAGGCTACTCATGGAGTAAGATCAGGATTCATAGGATTTTGTCCTTTCTCCAAGAAGGATTGGAGAAGGGGTTATCAGCTAGTTCCTTAAAGGGACAGATTTCTGCTTTGTCAATCTTATTGCACAAGCGTCTGGCAGATGTCCCAGATGTTCAGTCGTTTTGTCAAGTTTTGGTTAGAATTAAGCCTGTGTTTGTGTTTAAACCTGTTGCTCCGCCATGGAGTTTGAATTTAGTTCTTAAAGTTCTTCAAGGAGTTCCGTTTGAACCTATGCATTCCATAGATATTAAACTTCTATCTTGGAAAGTTCTGTTTTTAGTTGCTATCTCTTCTGCTCGAAGAGTTTCTGAGCTATCTGCATTACAATGCGACTCGCCTTATGTTATATTCCATTTTGATAAGGTGGTTTTGCGTACCAAACCTGGATTCCTTCCTAAGGTTGTTACTAATAGGAATATTAATCAGGAAATTGTTGTTCCTTCTCTGTGTCCTAACCCTTCTTCTAAGAAGGAGCATCTGTTATATAACTTGGACGTGGTTCGTGCCTTGAAGTTTTACTTGCAAGCGACCAAGGATTTCCGTCAAACATCTTCTCTGTTTGTTGTCTATTCTGGAAAGCATAGAGGTCAAAAAGCTATGGCTACCTCTCTTTCTTTTTGGCTGAAAAGCATCATCCGTTTGGCATAAGAGACTGCTGGACAGCAGCCTCCTGAAAGGATTGCAGCTCATTCTACTAGAGCGGTGGCTTCCACATGGGCTTTTAAAAATGTTGCTTCTGTTGAACAGATTTGTAAGGCTGCGACTTGATCTTCCCTTCATACCTTTTCCAAATTTTACAAATTTGATACTTTTGCTTCTTTGAAGGCTAATTTTTGGGAGAAAAGTTCTTCAAGCAGTGGTGCCTTCTGTTTAGGTATCTGTCTTGTCCCTCCCATTCATCAGTGTCCTGTAGCTTTGGTATTGTATCCCACAAGTAAAGGATGAATCCGTGGACTCGTCGTATCTTATAGAAGAAAAGTAAATGTATGCTTACCTGATAAATTGATTTCTTCTATGATACGATGAGTCCACGGCCCGCCCTGTCAATTTAAGACAGATTATATTTTTTGATTTAAAACTTCAGTCACCTCTGCACCTTTTAGTTTCTCCTTTTTCTTCCTATACCTTCGGTCGAATGACTGGGGGGTGAAGTCAAGGGGGGCTCTATATAGACAGCTCTGCTGTGGTGCTCTTTGCCACTTCCTGTTAGCAGGAGGATAATATCCCACAAGTAAAGGATGAATCCATGGACTCGTCGTATCATAGAAGAAATCAATTTATCAGGTAAGCATAAATTTACTTTTTCCATTTACCTGCCCATTCTTCTAATTTGTATAGATTCCCTTGTAAAGCAAGTTGTAAAGCACTGGCCTAATGGCCTTACACAACTTTGTATAATCTGCAAAAATAGAGAAATTGCTATTTAATCCCTGCTACAAATCATTAATTCATTTTTTTTAAAAGAACAGGGCCCAATATTGATCCCTGGGGGACTCAACTGATTACCTTTGTCGAATCTGAGTGTGTTCCGTTTACTACTATATGTTGCTCCATATCTTTTATCCAGTTATTTGTCTATGCGCTAACATATTCAAATATTCCCAGTCCCTTAATTTTGTACATTAAGATCTCATGTGGCACTGTATCAACCGCCTTTGCAAAATACAAGTATATCACATCAATTGATTCCCCTTTATCTATATTATTCCTCATAGAATTTAATTATATTAGTCTTGAATTCACAATCTTGTTTACCCGAATATACTCATCAATATAATCCCTTATAATCCCTTCAAGTATCTTCCTCACTACTTCCTCACTACTGATGTCAGACTAACTGGTCTATAGCTTCCTGAATCAGCCCTGCTTCCCTTTTTAATAAGTGGCACCACATCAGTCCTAGGGTGCTATGCCTGAGGATAATGAGATAAGAGTAGAGGCTTGGCTATAACAGTGCTAAATTCCCTTAAAACCCTTGGGTCTAATCCTTCTGGACCTGGAGTTTTATTTACCTTAATATTATCCAGTTTTTCCTGATCTCCTCTAGAGATTACCCAGTTAATGGTATGGGCTTGTATGTTGTAGTTTGTTTCAAAGTATCTCCCATTGGTACCTCTCTTGTGTATACTGAAGAAATTAACTGGTTTAGTAGCTCAGCCTTCTCCCTGTCACTGTTAAAGGGACACTGAACCCAAAAAATGTATTTCGTGATTCAGATAGAGCATGCAATTTTAAGCAACTTTCTAATTTACTCCTATTATCAATGTTTCTTCATTCTCTTGCTATCTTTATATAAAAAGAAGGCAACTAAGCTTTTTTCTTAATTTATCCACCAATCAGCAAGGACAACCTAGGTTGTTCACCAAAAGTGGGCCGGCATCTAAACTTACATTCTTGCATTTCAAAAACATTTTTTTGATAATAGGAGTAAATTAGAAAGTTGCCTAAAATGTCATGCTCTATCTGAATCACAAAAGAAAACATTTGGGTTCAGTGTCCCTTTAATCATACTACCCTTTACACATTTTAATGCACTTGTATTTTCCTTCTTAGATGTTTTGCCTTTTATGCATTTAAAAAAACTTATAGGGTTAGACTTAGAATCTTCTGCAATGAATCTTTCATTTTAAATTTTGGTTAATTTGATTGCTTTTTTGCATGATATGTTACATTCCTTATATGTTTTGCATGTTGAGTTTTCTTTGAATAATTTAAATTCCCTATGTTTTTTCATTATTTCTCTTAACATATTTTTACTTGTATAACCATATGGTATTTGTTGATATGTATATTTATTTAAAAAATATTTAAATGCTATCCATTTATTCTCTGTATTTTTATTAGAGAATAATCCAATATAACTTTATTCATAGTTTGATCCTATATTAATTGTGACTATGGGGCCTATTTTTTATGGTGCGAGCAAACGTGATGCGATGTAGCGTATCATGTCCGCTGCACATCGATAAATGCCGACAGCATACGCTCTCGGCATTTATCATTGCACCAGCAGTTCTTGTGAACTGCTGGTGCAATGCCGCCCACTGCAGATTCGAGGCCAATCGGCCGCTAGCAGGGGGTGTCAAACAACACAATCGTATTCGATTGGGTTGATTTCTGTCCGCCGCCTCAGAGTAGGCGGACATGTTATGGAGCAGCGATCTTTAGACCGCTGCTTCATAACTTCTGTTTACGGCGAGCCTGAAGGTTCGCCGGAAACACAGGGCATCAAGCTCCATACGGAGCTTGATAAATATGCCCATAAACTTATCTTTGAGAACATTAAAAAAAAAAATCTATCTCCCTTAGCTGAATTACTAGTTTTATTGGCCCAGCTTATGCCAGGGTAGTTAAAATCACCCATAATTAAAGCACTGTTTTTAGCGGCCTTTCCTATTTGCATTAGTAGTTGAGTTTCCTCCATGTCACTAATGTTGGGGGGCTTGTAGCATGTTCCTAGTAAAAAAAATAATTTAGAATTCCCCCATTGGCTACAGAAAAGCTGTGTAAACATAGTGAGCAAAAGAAAGTACACTCCAAGTGGGGGATAGGAAGATAAGTAATACAATTATAATTTTCAGTTCTCTCAAAGTATTGGGCTTTGGTTTAGACAGAGATCATATGAAGAAGCATCTGGATGTACAGAAAGTAATAAAATAAGGAGATCTGATTCCCCTGCAATCTCAACCCATTTTATGGGTTTTGGTTTCAAATAACAAAACAAGCTGTTTCATATACAAAAATAAACATGCATTATTTTTCATACCTTTTATAGTCTGCAGCTGGTGTAAGAAGTCATTGAAAACACATTAAGGGGAAACAATTTTACAGTATGTTGTCCCTTTAAGATGACACTAAACATTTTCCTGATGTATAAAGTTATCCATTTATTTTATATAGGTTACAGTATTTGATACATTGAATAAATTATAGTTCTAATTTCTTTTGTATTACTACTAACTACATATATGTTATGTTAAGTTAAAATGAGCATGTGTTGTGATTAATAAAGGATACCACCATAATACAGTTGAAAATTGTATTTACATAAAGTTGCTTCTGAAAAAATATAAAGAATATTATTCTCACCGGGAAAGATTTAATTGTCCAGACAACCACGTTTTTCTCTGGTAAATATTTTGCGCTGCCCACACTGGTCTTAAATTTAGGAGAATCAGCATCACTGGGAACAGGGACTGATATCTCCACATTGTTTGCTACAGATTGTTTCTTAAATTGCCCTTTTGCCTAGAAAAAAAAAGAGGAGAAAAGAGAAGAGAAAGTATAAGGTAGAATAACTGATAGTGGCAGCTTTAAAATGTGCATAAACACATTGTAATTGCAAACTTTCCTTAACACACCGGCCAAGTGTCAAAACAATTAGAATGTATTATATGTAAAAAGATAATTGTGTAGCGCTGAACTTAAAACACTTATGCCTCCTTTATAATGTCCTCCTCCTAGACAAAGAAAAGCTGAATATACAAAATTTAAGGTATAAAGAAGGCGCTAAAAGAGCTCTAAGTTTTACAGAAAAGGAGAGTGGTTAAATATTGCGAGAGTAGCTAAATATTGTAATGTAGCAACTGGATTCTACCTAGAGCGAGAAAAATAAATCTTCAAACGTAATGATGGGGATATTAAAGCATTTCTGGAATAGTTCTATTATGCTTTCTACTTTATTTGGATACTGTGTATATATGCTATCCACCTCACATGAACCCTGTATAGATGTATATAAATGTATCTAAAATCCGTAATGGAACCACCTTCTAGGAACCAAAATAAATAAATCAGATATTTAGATATAAAAATGATATTTTACTATTTGATCCTAAAACAAACAATAATGCATTAAATTACATAAACCAAATAAATGCAGATAAAAGCGTTTCATATATGATCATAAAACAAACATACAATTGTGCGCTTTCTAAATATAAAAATGATACTTTCTAAAAATCAAATTGAAGATATTTCCTCAATAAATATTTCTCATGATATAGCCCATATAGGATTGCAAGTGGTAATTGGCAGTATTCATATATACACCCTTTTCCGGAACGGGTATAATGTCAGTTTGTTCAATACTTTATGAATTAACCCCTCCTAGTGCGGTACATATAGTCCGTAAAATAGTAGTGGCCAACCACCATTGAACTTCTGATATTTCTTTAGACACGCAGTAGGGAGAAAGTTCAGGTCAATACTGATAGTTTTAGAAAGCAAGTCCGTACCTTGGGAAGACTTTGTATATCACAATAGAAATAGAAAGGGCACAGCATAGGTACTGCAGCAGCAGGTGTGCACGTTCCCAGGTTCTGCCAAACCTCAAATCCAGAGAAAATCCAAAAGGAGGAACAGCACCACAATAATAATGCTTATAGAGTTACTTTATTGGGACATCAGAAAACACAGCACAACGTTTCGGTCCTAATAGACCTTAATCATGTGACATGTTTAAGGTCTATTAGGACCGAAACGTCGTGCTGTGTTTTCTGATGTCCCAATAAAGTAACTCTATAAGCATTATTATTGTGGTGCTGTTCCTCCTTTTGGATTTTCTCAAGACTTTGTATATCGCCTGCTATGCAGGTTATCTTACCCTTTTCTGTATGCGGCTTCTTCTAACAGACTGACCTCCGCTAAACAAGCGGTTGACGTATGGCTCTCACTGGTTTCTTCGAACTTGCGCAAGTTACCTTCGGGGACCGGACTTCCTCTCTTGCACTTAGTACTAATTGTACGCAGTAATTGGTGTAATCTTCTGTTTTACCTTTGCAGCTCACAAATGCTGGTTCTCACCTCCGTGAGTGCACAGCCTCTGGCAGTTCCCTTTTGCTGATTTTCAACAGCTTCGGAGACAAAACTTTAAATGCACAGCTTCAACGGACAGCTTCAGAACACCCAGCTTTGGAAAACACACACAGCTTTTACACGTTTCACCCTAATTATGGGCTTTTTCAAGATGCTGTGTTTGCTTGGACTTAGCATTTAAATACTGCTCCGCTTTCTTTGATTGGTTAACGTCAGTTTGACGTCAATGGGCTGTAATGTTTGTTTCACAACGGAGTATCTGTCATCTTTAAAAATATTTATGCTTATTATATCACTGATCTAACTAAAAAATACTGAAAATGTTGCTTGCTGCAACTGTTTTCTAGTAGCCAATCTCCCTCTACCACTTGCCTTCTTTTTAGTAGGTGTTCTGGACTTGATACTGTAGTAGGCACTGCTAGTCACTGTTATTTATTTAGCAAAGCTTGCATTGCTTTGCAGTATGTTATTTATCACCTCTGCTAAGGCGAGTTAAAGACAGATATGTGGCAGGCTTAGGTGTATCTGCAGTGTGCACATCCAATCCTCATTATTGGAAAAACCCACCATTTTGGTTAAAATACAGAAAAAAATGGATCAAAATTAATAATGCACTGAAACAATTGTACAATAAATAACCATTTTATATCACAATATCAAGCTGTTTTGTCCTCCTTTATGTATCTATAAGATAAACATCAAATTGTTCCTGTCTGTGTTGCAATATAACCTGGGCCTGCAGTGACTTTGATTGAAAGCAAGCAGGTATGGCTGTAAGTTAGTGACCTGGCCTTTGCACCTATCACCATTTGACCAAATGCTCAACTCTTCACTATGTTTTTATTCTGAAAGCATCTAAGTGAGTGCTAACTAGAGATGTGTATTTAGAGATTTTGATTTCATAAAACAAAATATCCAAACTAATGCACCAATGTTACGTATACCTCCCAACATTTCAAAATTCAAAAGAGGGACAGCCCCTCCCCCCCCCAGCAAAAGTGTGATATGTGGTGGGCAGGAGCAGGGATGGGGCTTAAATATTAATACAATTCTAAATAAAGACATATATTTTAATACTCTTAGGCAGCAAATCAAACACAAGCTCAAACCACTGGTATGGCTATGTGAGCTCTGTATTTAATTAACCTTTGCAGAGACAGTGCTAAATATTTTTATCTTAATTGGACATTTAATAATAAATTCTTTAAAACTGCTCTCTGCTTTCCCCATTAATATTCTAGATTCTGGCCTTTAAAGTCAGCAAAAATGCACAGTAAAACAAGCTACACATAAACATGTACAAACACACTACATAGCATACACTTGCACGTGCAGACACACACACACACACACACACACTACATAGCATACACTTATACATGCAGATACACACACACACTACATAGCATACTCTTATACATGCAGATACACACACACTACATAGCATACACTTATACATGCAGATACACACACACTACATAGCATACAATTATACATGCAGATACACACACACACTACATAGCTTACACTTATACATGCAGCATACACACTTACTACATAGCATACACTTATACATGCAGATACACACAATACATAGCATATACTTATACATGTAGATACACCCAGCCACTACATAGCATACACTTAAACATGTAGATAGATACCCACTACATAGCTTACACTTATACATGCAGATACACACACACTACACAGCATACACATATATACACAGATACACACACACACTACATAACTTACACATGCAGATAGACACACACTTACAGCATACACTTATACATGAAGATAAACACACACACTACATAGCTTACACTTATACATGCAGATTTACAAACACACTTATATATACACACACACTACATAGCTTACACTTATACATGCAGAGACACACACTACATAGCATACACTTATACATGCAGATACACACACACACTTATACATACAGATACACACACACACTACATCATATATGGGTATAAGTAATTTATTGCATGGGGACCTGGGGTTATCAAGCACATTAGCTGGCAGTCTAAGGCTACCACTGTTCGTTACCCTGATGTTAACACTTCTCATTGTATAAAACTGAAGGCATGCTAGTATCACCAGGGTTTAGACGTCATCACTACCAGAGGTTAGAGGTCACCATTACCTGAGGTCAGAGGGTATACAGCCTTCTTACTCGTGCTTAACCCACACACCATTCCTTTTCCACAGGGAATCTAACAGGTATCTAACCCAGGGAATCTAACAGGTATCTAACCCTGGGAAAGGGTCCAATAGGATTTAACCCTAAGAGTGTGAACAATGGCTCTGACACGTCACAAATTGTCCCAGTCAGGTGCTGACGACGGCTCAGAGCCGTCGCTAGCACTTACCCACCTTGAGGGCAATTTGGGGGGCTCCCACTGACTCCCACCCTGGCGATCTGGCCTGTTTAGTGACAGGCATCGCCGGGGCTTCACGTTTTGCACAGAGACATCACGTGCAATGTGATGATGTCACCGCACAACTTTATTTTAAAATTACAATGGACAGTAGAGGGAAATGGGGGCATGCTGCTTAGAAGCTTGTATCTCAGGGGATCTGAAAAAATTAAAAAAAAAATATATATATATATATATATATTTTAAAAAAACAAATTAAAAAAAAAAACTCAAATCAAGCTTAGCACCCAGGTGGGAAATTGCTTAGCACTCAAAGGTTTTTTTGTTTTTTTTTTAAATGCCTGAGGCAATGCGGGAGAGATGGCAGGCAACCTGGGACAGAGGGACAGACACCTAAAATCGGAACTGTCCCGCGAAAATCGGGACAGTTGGGGGGTATGCGCAATGAAATGTGTCAGTATTCATTATTTTCTTTAAATTACCTTTAGGGGGTTAAATACTTACCGTTTGCGAGTTGGAGAGTCACGCTATCCTAGTCCTCTTCTTCACACAGCCCCGGCCGCGATGTTGCAATTGAAAGAGAGCTTCCCTTCCTTCCCTCAGAGGCAAAAGTCGAGATGGAAGGGAATTGGAACATATGGATGAAAGAGTGCAGCATTGGCTGTGAGCAACTGGGGTAGGAGGTGGAACCATGCAGCCTGTGCACTTGGGCAGCAGCTATTTTGCTTTAGAACTGAGGCTTGCACCATGATCTGCTGGTGTTGTGTGCTGTGCTGCCCGTGTTATGTGCTCGGCTTGTGCTGCCCCAGGGAACATTCTGTTCGCTAGCTGCCAAGATACATATACATATAAACAAGCTGAGTGCACAGTCACAGATGTCAGAGGGGAAACTCTGGCCAGGCTGCGGTCCCTCTTACCTGCAGGCCCCCCTGCATTGCGTGTCTGCAGGGCTAGACTCGCAGTCACTGCTCCCAGGGCCTGCACTAAAGAGAAGGTCATTTAGTACAGGACCTGGGAGCCGCTCCGCTAATCCTCCTATTAACATGGCTGGGGCTCTGTGAAGAAGAGGACTGAGTTAGTGTGGCTCTCCAGCATGCAAAAAGTAACTTTTTCACCTGTAGCCTAGTAACATTTACATTCATTTAATGAGAACAAGTGTAAATGTTTTATTAATATTCAGTATTTGTTTCCTTTAAACAAAAATAGCAAATAGTACAGCCAATGAATATTCGGGAAAGAAATTTCCCCGAATATTAGTTCTGAAAGATTCAGACGAACCTAATGTTTGTGTTTGATATTTGTATGTGATTTTACCTATTGAACCTTGCACCCAAGCTTGTCTGATGTTATTGGATGTGAACCCAGCTTTCTGTGCTTTTGTTTAAATACTTGTGAGTAGCTTTTGTTTAGATAATATACCATGTCCCTTTCTGGCAGTATACACAATATATGTTTTTCTCATTATTAAGTTAGAAATATTTAAAGTTACCTGTTGAGTCATAGGCAAAGGAAAAAATATTGCATTTCTTATCATTATAGGCACAGGGAAAAATATTACATTTCTGATAACAAAAACGCCATATTTTAAAATTGCAAAATACCCTATAAAAGTCTGTTCAACGTGTAAAACCTGTGTTCAAAAAAAGACTTCCTCCTCAGCCCCACCATTGTTAAAACTTTTGCTACAGCCAGCCTCTAAAATGTAATCAATTTAAAACCTTATCTTATAGACACAATTTAATGAAAATTAAACATTTGTCCATAAAATGACAAAGCCCCTGCTGTTTGTGAACACAAAAGAGAAACACAGGTGGAGTCCCATTGTCTAGGAACTTTGGTGAATAAAATTAAAAACAAATGGACCCTCACTCATATTGACCAGTATTGCATTATGTGTGTATAAGGATCATATGTTTTTGAAATAACTACTTCAAAAATCTGATAACTATATGTATAGATAATTTAAATATGGAATTAAGTATATGAAGTATATGAAATAACCAGTATGATATGAATATATATATATGCCTGTGTATGTATGTATCTATCTATATATCTATATATATATATATATATATATATAGATATATATATATATATATATATATATATATATATATATATATATGTGACTTGTACATTTATGTATTGTATATATATATATATATATATATACTATACACATACTGATTACCTGACCATATTATACTCCCAGGTATCGCGATGCATTGAGAAGTCATGACAGATTAAGATATACATATATCGAGAAACTATTGTAAAATACTATATAATTCATTATGCCTCATCTGTAACATACACTTATATATGAGATGCCCCCATAAAGGAAATTCTATTTGTGTATATGCCTTATGTATAAATAAGTGTCTATCTAAGTCATAAGGATTTAATTTTAAACTGGTACATTTTAGTTAAACAAAAAAATATTAAATTAAATATATTTGCATGCTTGTAAGTAGACATGGATGTATGTATGCATGCATATGTATGTGTATATATATATATACATATATATATATATATATATATATATATGTATGATATATGAAAAATTAGTTCTAAGAAGAATAAATATAAGAAAGTTACACAAGTTAACTTTTATAGCACAACTCACCAATGCCATCTTGTGGTGAATTAGTAAAAATACAACCCGCTATACTTAACATTGGGTGAATTATTCCCAAAAGTTAAATAGCATCCATCCAATCACAGCACTACAGGTCCTCACACATCTGTGACTGGCTGTTAGAGATTAGGGCGGAGTTATAGTTCAGGATAAATTGGGTCACTGAGCATTCAGAGACTCTGGAGGGCATAAAAGTGAGGGCGAAGTGCTGTCTAATTGTCCCTTGAAATAGAATTTTGAATCCTGGTTGTACCCATCTCATATTTTTGGTATCCTTGGAACATTTGTGCCTATTTTTCCTGTGGATTAAGAGAGTTTGTGGGATTGCAGAGGAAACACAAATCTTGACTATTGATAACCCAGGGCTTGGAGGAGCAAACATTTGGGGAAGTATAAAAAGTCTTTAATTATATATAATCGGTTGTTGCATTTAAGATCCTTATTAAGATTTTTTTATTAGATGATTATAGGCCCAATTTTTATATGTACTTGTCCAGGAATCTAATTCAGCTACCAATATCAGAAAATCTTGTTACAGATAGCGTTCACTTAATTCAGTTTATTGTAAGAAAAACCCTGGTTTTGTGTTTAAGTATATTTTATTTTAGTAGTTTTATATTCCCTAAGATTGAGACTTGTTGAGGCATTAGAGAGGTTCTTATGCGTTCCTTCGGCTTTAGATATACATTCTGAATCTGAAGGCATTGTATTTTTAAGTTACCAAAACCTAATTTTAATGATAATTTTTGGCTAAGATTATATTAAAGGGACAGTATACTGTAAAATGGTTTTTCCCTTAATGTGTTTACAATTGCTTTTTTTACCAACTGCAGAGTAAAAATGTATGAAAATTAGCTTTTTAAGGTTTATTTCTGTATTTTAAAGCTCTGATTTTGTGTTTTGAAGCCACAGCCTAATAAAATAGGTTGAGCTTGTAGGTATAATCAGATCTCATTACTGTATCACATTGTGCACATATACCTGCTTCTTTAGCTTATATCTGTCCTTAAAACAATCACCAGTACTTTGAGAGAACAATGGAAAATCAACATTTTATTACCTTATCTCTGCTTTATCACACTGGGAGTGTAATTTCTTCTGCTGGCTGTGTTTACAAAGCTTATCTATAGCTGGTACGCGCGGCCACAAACTTTCAGAATAGGTGGGGATACCACATGCTAAATTAACAATTTCAAATGCCAATATAAGGGTAAAGGAGCTACTTGTAAACAATTTAATACACTCCAGCAGGTAAAGTGGATCATTGGGAACAAATTAAAGGGGAGAAAATTTTTGAGTAAACTGTCCCTTTAAATAACCGTTGTTAGTAACACATATTGCATAATTGGTTCATGCTGGTTCATTTTACCATGTAATAGATTTCACTGTTAGATTTGTACCCATAGGGTTAAAAACTAAGCAAAATAGTAGATTTCATTTCATATTGTATCAGAGAATTTGTTTTGTGTATAATTAAATGGTATATTGTTTGTTAGTAGCTTGTTTAATGTTTAATAAATCTGTATATATTTTTCCAAACTGAATCCTCTTTACTCCACAATATATATTTTGCTGTGTTTAAAAATATATCACCCAATAAGAACTACTAAAAAAAAACAAATATATTGGAGGTTACCGCTGAAATTGTTTTAATTATATCTATAACCTTATATAAAATATATCACACGTTGGAGGTTACTGTGGAGATAGTCATAATTAATATTGTATTCTAAAATATATAACATACCTTAACCATAATCTCCAGTCGGCTATGGCTGAATTTCTCAATCACAGATTCAATCCAAATTAATGGTTTAACCTGTCAAAAAAAAAAAAGAGTAATTTTTATAAATAAAACTTCTAGAGTATACCTTGCGTTTAGTAAACTACTTTAAAGGGACAGTTTACTGTAAAAAAAAAATCCCTTAAAGGGACATGAAACCCAAATTTTTTATTTCATGATTCAGATATAACATGTGATTTTAAGCAACATTCCAATGTACTTCTATTATTTAATTTGTTTGTTCGCTTTGTATTGTTTGTTGAAAAGGATACCTAAGTAAGCTCAGGAGCTGATGATAGGTGGCTGCACATTTATGCCTCATGTCATTGGCTTACCCAATGCGTTCAGCTAGTTCCCAGTAGTGCATTGCTGCTCCTTCAACAAAGGATACCATGAGAAGGAAGCAAATTCGATAATAGAAGTAAATGGGAGAGTGGTTTCAAATTGTATTCTTAATCTGAATCATGAAAGAAAAATTTTGGGTTTCATGTCCCTTTAATGTGTTTCTGATGAGCTGTTATACCAGCTGCAGATAATAAAATGTATGAGAAATTGATTCTTTGGTTTTTATTTTTGTATATAAAATAGCTGATTTTGTTTTTTGCACCACAACACATTCAAATGGGTTGGGCTTGCAGGGAAATAATTTCTCTTTATTTTATCATTTTATGTAGACACACAGGTTTCTTAATATTATCTTTGTCTGTATATCAAAGCCCAATACTTAGAACAATTGAAAAATTAACATGTGATTACTTATGTCTCATAGCCCCCCTGGGAGTGTAATTCGTTCTGCTGGCTATGTTTACACAGCTATTCTATAGCCAATACTAAGAATAGGTAGGGATACCAAAGACACAATCAGATATTTTAAAAATACAGATATAAAGATAAAGGAGCCATTTGTAAACAATTGAATACACTCCAGCAGATAAAATGAAAAATTGGGAACAAATAAAAGGGGGGAATATTTTAGGGTAAACTGTCTCTTCAGATACATTCTTATCAGTACATTCCTGCACCCCACAAAAA
The DNA here is from genome assembly GCF_027579735.1 of Bombina bombina. Classification (NCBI taxonomy): domain Eukaryota; kingdom Metazoa; phylum Chordata; class Amphibia; order Anura; family Bombinatoridae; genus Bombina; species Bombina bombina. Next base: position 726,240,415 of record NC_069504.1, read on the forward strand.
GTCCAAACACAATAGCATCTTCCATCTGTTCTTTATTTACATTTGTATTGTTTATATTTAGACCTACCATTCGGCCAGATGACGAGTTTTGCGTTATGAGCGGCTCGGTAATAACTTGCAAGTTATTTCCACCACTCACCTTTAATAGTGCTGCTATTACTGGTTTCCCAAAAACCTGCGTTAGCGGGCAATATGGCAGTGTTGAGCTCCATACTGCACACAAATACCAGAGCTGCTTTGAGCTGGTTTTACGTGCTCGTGCACGATTTCCCCATAGACATCAATGGGGAGAGCCGGCTAAAGAAAAGCCTAACACCTGCAATAAAGGAGCGTAAAGCTCCGTAACACAGCCCCATTGATTCCTATGGGGAAAGAAAATGTATGTTTAAACCTAACACCCTAACATAAATTCCGAGTCTAAACACCCCTAATCTGCCGCCCCCGACATCGCGGACACCTACATTACACTTATTAACCCCTACTGTTTATTTTTTTGTAATTTAGTTAATTGTATTTAATTAATGTAATTTATTTAATTTTAGTGTAATGTTAGGTGTTAGTGTGAGGCAGGTTAGGTTTTATTTTACAGGTAAATTTTTATTTATTTTAACTAGGTAGTGAGTAAATAGTAAATAACTATTTACTAACTAGTCTACCTAGTTAAAATAAATACAAAAACTTAGCTGTGAAATAAAAATAAAACTTAAGATAGCTACAATGTAACTATTAGTTATATTGTAGCTAGCTTAGGGTTTATTTTATAGGTAAGTATTTAGTTTGAAATAGGAATTATTTAGTTAATGATAGTAATTTTTATTTAGATTTATTTTAATTATATTAAAGTTAGGGTTAGACTTAGGGTTAGGTTTAGGGGTTAATAACTTTAGTATAGTGACGGCGGTGACGTTGGGGGCGGCAGATTAGGGGTTAATATTTAACTAGTGTTTGCGATGCGGGAGTGTGGCGGGTTAGGGGTTAATATGTTTATTATATTGGTGGCGATGTCCGGAGCGGCAGATTAGGGGTTAATATTTTTATTTTAGTGTTTGCAATGCGGGAGGGCCTCGGTTTAGGAGTTAATAGGTAGTTTATGGGTGTTAGGGTACTTTGTAACACTTTAGTTATGAGTTTTATGCTACAGCTTTGTAGCGCAAAACTCATAACTACTTACTATAGATGGCAGTACGAATCTTGTCGTTATGGGCTGTACCGCTCACTTTTTGGCCTCCCAGGCAAAACTCGTAATACCGGCACTATGGAAGTCCCATTGAAAAAGGACTTTTTGAAAGGTGTGGTAGTTACATTGCATTACGGCCAAAAAAAGTGTGCGGTAAAGCAGCGTTATGAGCCATAACGCAAAACTCGTAATCGGGCTGATTGTGATTTGCACCTTTGTTTGAGGCATTATACTTACTTCATAGTTTATGCTTAATTATTGTAAAGTTTGTATTGTACCTAAGCCAACTTTAAAGGGCGACTTTCAGAGATACATGAGATTCCTTGGATTCCAGTTATACCTATGGATGTGCTCAGATATTTTTAATATGCCATTTTTAAATGTATTGTTTGTCCTTAAAACATCTTGTATATTTTAACATTATTCACCAATATTTATTAAGGGCTAGATTGCAAGTTAAAGTGAAGGATGCTGACTGTATACACCTCATGGAGGTATGGTCATGGCTATCAAGTCTATACAGCATTACACACAGGTCTAAGCATTGGGCTTTTTTTTCTAGTGCATGAAAGCTAATTTGTTGAGAACTGATCTCTAGATAACAAGTGGTTAACTAACTGTTGTGCACAAGCAATATTTTTTCAGTCTTTTTTCGCATGACTGAAAGAGCTCTCATATTACAAGTTAAAAATAAATGATAACGTAAGAGCTCAATCACAATTTATGCTTGTCAGGTTAGCTAGACTGAAAAGCTGGCGTATAGGGTAATGAGATAATTATTGTAAATACATATTTCTATAAATATACCTGTATATACCTATACCTGTATACCTATTCATATAGATAGTGGTATACATATATATTTTACATTAACATTATCAAATATATATTGAAATATATATTTAATAAAAAAATATATTAAATTTTTTTTCGATGTGAAGAACATAGAAATGTTAAATATACTTTGGGTCTCGCGCTTAAGGTCTAACACCTTGTCAGGTTAGCGCACATGAATAACTAGTAATCTTAAGGCGCATTATTGAAATATTAAATATAATTTTGTTTTATTATAATTAAGTATCAATAATAATTTATTAATATTAATTTTTTTTATATTTTGTATTTCAATACGGCACCGTAAGATTACTAATTCTTCATGTGCGCTAACCCAACAATGCTTTAGATCTAAAGGCTGTGACACACTGCAAGCGGAGCGACGCGAGGCGAAGCAGCTGCTTTGCTCCGCGTCGCATCGCTTCTGAAGATCAAATATTTCATCTCTGAGCGCTCAGCTACGCGACCTGACGCAGCAGAGTGCTCAGAGATGAAAAGACAGGACACACTGAACGCGCACAGCTGCATCTACACGCTGTGCACCGCTCCGCTTGCAGTGTGTCACAGCCTTAAAGCGCGAGACCCAAAGCACATTATGCATATTTTACATTCCTATGTTCTTCACATAGAATTTTTTTTAATTTTTATTATTAAACATATATATATATATATATATATATATATATATATATGTGATAATGTTAATGTAAAATATATATCTATACCTATATATCTTTAGGAAAAGGGCATACAGGTAAAATTTTCCTGTATGTGAAGAACAGTGGAATGTGAAATATTAATAATTAATTAATAACTGCTGTCGGATTAGAGCGGGAAAGCGATAATTGTTAAATTTCTTTCTAATGCGCTCTCTATTAAAGTCTATGGGGAGAATAAGTTAACTCAGTTGTGATATCCGAAGTCCTGAAGTTAGCGCACATCGTGTTTCACTTGCATGCCACCTTCCTTTCAAGTTGTAATACACACATTATCCGACATGCGTAAAAAGATTACGTATATCAAAGTTTACGCTCGAGCAGGAGTGCTATATAACACACCACTTGTAATCTAGACCTTATTTTACTTTAAATACTTAAAGGGATACTGAACCCAAATTTTTTCTTTTGTGATGCAGATGCAATTTTAAGCAACTTTCTAATTTACTACTATTATCAATTTTTCTTTGTTCTCTTGCTATCTTTATTTGAAAAAGAAAGTCCAGAACCTTGGACAGCACTTGTTTATTGGTGGATTAATTTATCCACCAATCAGCAAGAACAACCCAGGTTGTTCACCAAAAATGGGCCGGCATCTAAACTTTTCAAATAAAGATACCAAGAGAATGAAGAACATTTGCTAATTGCAGTAAATTAGATAGTTGCTTAAAATTGCATGCTCTATCTGAATCACAAAATAAATAAATTGGGTTCAGTGTCCCTTTAATACAGATAATAAGTTCCAATACTGCCTCAGCTATTTGTGACAGAAGTGGTAAATACCCCTATTATTGTTCAAAAGTTAAAAGTCCCTAAACAGTGGTCATCAATACTTTTAGCGAGATAGTTTTTAATGCTCTGTTACAGTTTAATACTGGACACTTCAACAGAACATCTATAGCAGAATGTACAGGGAGTGCAGAATTATTAGGCAAATGAGTATTTTGACCACATCATCCTCTTTATGCATGTTGTCTTACTCCAAGCTGTATAGGCTCGAAAGCCTACTACCAATTAAGCATATTAGGTGATGTGCATCTCTGTAATGAGAAGGGGTGTGGTCTAATGACATCAACACCCTATATCAGGTGTGCATAATTATTAGGCAACTTCCTTTCCTTTGGCAAAATGGGTCAAAAGAAGGACTTGACAGGCTCAGAAAAGTCAAAAATAGTGAGATATCTTGCAGAGGGATGCAGCACTCTTAAAATTGCAAAGCTTCTGAAGCGTGATCATCGAACAATCAAGCGTTTCATTCAAAATAGTCAACAGGGTCGCAAGAAGCGTGTGTAAAAACCAAGGCGCAAAATAACTGCCCATGAACTGAGAAAAGTCAAGCGTGCAGCTGCCAAGATGCCACTTGCCACCAGTTTGGCCATATTTCAGAGCTGCAACATCACTGGAGTGCCCAAAAGCACAAGGTGTGCAATACTCAGAGACATGGCCAAGGTAAGAAAGGCTGAAAGACGACCACCACTGAACAAGACACACAAGCTGAAACGTCAAGACTGGGCCAAGAAATATCTCAAGACTGATTTTTCTAAGGTTTTATGGACTGATGAAATGAGAGTGAGTCTTGATGGGCCAGATGGATGGGCCCGTGGCTGGATTGGTAAAGGGCAGAGAGCTCCAGTCCGACTCAGACGCCAGCAAGGTGGAGGTGGAGTACTGGTTTGGGCTGGTATCATCAAAGATGAGCTTGTGGGGCCTTTTCGGGTTGAGGATGGAGTCAAGCTCAACTCCCAGTCCTACTGCCAGTTTCTGGAAGACACCTTCTTCAAGCAGTGGTACAGGAAGAAGTCTGCATCCTTCAAGAAAAACATGATTTTCATGCAGGACAATGCTCCATCACATGCGTCCAAGTACTCCACAGCGTGGCTGGCAAGAAAGGGTATAAAAGAAGAAAATCTAATGACATGGCCTCCTTGTTCACCTGATCTGAACCCCATTGAGAACCTGTGGTCCATCATCAAATGTGAGATTTACAAGGAGGGAAAACAGTACACCTCTCTGAACAGTGTCTGGGGAGGCTGTGGTTGCTGCTGCACGCAATGTTGATGGTGAACAGATCAAAACACTGACAGAATCCATGGATGGCAGGCTTTTGAGTGTCCTTGCAAAGAAAGGTGGCTATATTGGTCACTGATTTGTTTTTGTTTTGTTTTTGAATGTCAGAAATGTATATTTGTGAATGTTGAGATGTTATATTGGTTTCACTGGTAAAAATAAATAATTGAAATGGGTATATATTTGTTTTTTGTTAAGTTGCCTAATTATTATGCACAGTAATAGTCACCTGCACACACAGATATCCCCCTAAAATAGCTAAAACTAAAAACAAACTAAAAACTACTTCCAAAAATATTCAGCTTTGATATTAATGAGTTTTTTGGGTTCATTGAGAACATGGTTGTTGTTCAATAATAAAATTAATCCTCAAAAATACAACTTGCCTAATAATTCTGCACTCCCTGTATATGTAGATGTCGGAACAAACAAAACAACAGGAATGTGCTTCTGCTAACTTAAAGAGACATACGAGAGCAAAAAGAAAATGTAATATTGTCTTATTACTGCACTATTACCTGCAAGTCAGCTACAGAGGAGCAATGTACTGTGTACTAGTTGAAAACATTAGGTGAGCCAATGGCAATAGGCATTTGATTGTAGCTACCAATCACCAGCGAGTTCCTTGAAGTACATTACTGCCCCTGAGCTTACCTATGTGTTTCAACAATGGATACCAAGAGTACAAAGTCAATTTTAATAACATAAGTATATTGAAAAGTCTCATTAAATTGCATTCTCTGTTTATTTTTGACTCCCATGTTCTTTGTTAATCATTTATTTAATTATGGAGCTCATATAGATTTTATTGTATGAAATTGTGCTTTTCTTCAGCTACCACAAGTCCATGATACATTTTGAATAATTGTTTTTTAATCATTATTTTAGCAAAGAATAAGATGTGAAAACTTAGTTATCCACACTGTTAGGACCTTCTGCACTGCATTTTCACTTTTGTTTTGTTATTCACATAATGGGGCCGAATTATCATTGTGCGAACAGACATGATCCGATATTGCGGATCATGTCCGCTGCACATCGATAAATGCCAACAGCATACGCTCTCAGCATTTATCATTGCACCAGCAGTTCTTGTGAACTGCTGGTGCAATGCCGCCCCCTGCAGATTCGTGGCCAATCGGCCCCTAGCAGGGGGTGTCAATCAACCCGATCGGGTTGATTTCCGGCGATGTCTGTCCGTCGCCTCAGAGCAGGCGGACAGGTTATAGAGCAGCGGTTTAGACCGCTGCTTCATAACTTGTGTTTCCGGCGAGCCTGAAGACTCGCCAGAAACACGGGGCATCAAGCTCCATACGGAACTTGATAAATATGCCCCAATGTGTCAACTTTTGATTTTTTTTTACATGTTTTTAACATTTTGTCAAAGGTCTGTGTATCTCTATAACTTGACTAGAGATAAGGGAACTTGGCTTGTATCTGCCTTTCTATTTGACATTTCAATCTTAGTTATTTATTCTTACTCCATCAGAGTAGATCGGCAAAACACGTAAGCAATGAATATAGCACGTTTACCACTTTTTGCTCACCTTATGCTGCTTTTAATGAATCAATAAAAGTTACTTTTTATACTTCAATTCCGGCTTTATTTTTTGTTTAGCTCCTAATGGTCCCCTATTATTTTGTAGATTAGAATTAAGCTTAGTCTACCAACTTGCATGTTTATAGTATGACTCTCCGTTCAGATAACCATGAAGCTGACAAGCATCACTATACCTGTGTGTTCAGCCGGTAAGACATTAGTTCAAAATCTCCATCCGGGGGAATGAAGGAAATAGTACGATCATTTTCAAATCGGGAGAGACGGACACACTGATGAAATTTTACATCTTCTAGTTCCACTGTTTTATTTTTGTTACCTAGGTATACATAAGAAACAATTATCACAGTAATCTAAATGATGGAAAATAATCACAAGGATTAATAATTATTTAATTATAATAAATTATCAAAAGATAGGAAAGACACAGCGTTAGCTTACCTGTTCAATATCCTAATTGGTGATCTTGATTTACCAATCAGAAAGGTAACATTGTCTTATACAACAATAATTGATGACCTGTAGGTGACTTGTCACAGGTGGTAGGTTGGGTAAAGTTATTAACCCCTAAACCGAACACGGCCAGTGAGTAACACAAATGATATATTGTTTTTTTTCAGCAGGCCCAGTAGATTTAGATGATATCATTGTTGTATTTATATTTTATTGCATGTGAGAAAGCTGCAACATAAATGTTACTTTAGTAAATAATATTTATGTAGATTACGAGTTTTGGGTTACGGCTTTTAACGCACTATTACGAGTCGTGTCGATATAGATATACCGCAAGCATTTTAGCCTGTAACGCAACATCCATTCCGCACTGAAAAAAATACGTTTTTGTGTGGGAATTTCATAGCGCCGGTATTGCAAGGTTGTGCGGTCTGGCTAAAAAGCTTGCGTTTTTTTAAATTTGTCATTTAGGTTAATTTATATTTTAATGGTAGGTTTATTTTTATTTCACAGGTAAGTTTTTATTTATTTAAATATAGTTATATTGTAATTTTAATTTAAAGTTAGGGGGTGTTAGGTTTAGGGGTTAATAGTTTAATTTAGTGTTTTGCGATATGGGGGGTGGCGGTTTAGGTTTATTTAGTGGCAGCGGTGTGCAAGGTTAAGGTTTAGGGGTTAATAGGTTTATTTAGTGGCAGTGATGTGTGAGGCCGGAGGTTTAGGGGTTAATAGCTTTATTATAGTGGCATCAATGACGGGGAGTGGCGGAATAGGGGTTAATAACTTATTAGTGTCAGCGATGTTGGGGAGCGACGGATTAGAGGTTAATAACTTTATTTAGGTGTTGATTAGAGTTTATGTTAGGGTGTTAGGTTTAAACGCAACTTTTTTTTCCCCATAGACATCAATGAGGTTGCATTACGGAGATTTTTCATTCCGTACTTCTGGTGTTAGTTTTTTCTAACACTCTCTCCCCATTTATGTCTATGGGGGAAAGCATGCACGAGCACGTCAAAGCAGCCCTTGGCTTTTGTGCGGTATGGAGCTTAACACCACCATATCGCACGCACAAGGAGGCTTTTCAGTAACTTGTAATGGCAGCACTATGGAGAGTGAAATAACACAACTTTTTTGGCATTAGTTTCGCACCCTGTTTAGCGCAAAACTCGTAATCTAGGTGTCTGAAAATAGCCACTTAACCACTGCTGCTACTGTTATCTATGGCTGACTGCTGTCACCCAAAAATACTGGACAATCTGCCAGTAAGTGGGCACAATGGTAGATAGGGGTCACACAGTGTCCCTCAAAAGCTCAACTTTGGCACCCATTTTGGAACCCACAATGTATATTTATCACAACTGGGCAGTCATTTGTTCCCCCCGTAGCTGCCAGTAGTAAACAAATCAATAACTTTACCTCTTTGACTAACAGTAACATATGTAAAGAACAGTGATTTGACCCTCTTGACTGCCACTCAATTCTTCATGCTCCATATTTATAATGCATTTAGGCATATGAGGCCTTTTACATTTAGCTAACACTTATGGGATTAAAAAAACTGGACGTTTAAGTGTCCAATATTTTTATACTGGACAACCTGCTAAAACACTGGACACCGGGCAACCATACTGTTATCACCTTACTAAGGGCTAGATTATGGAGCGCTAATTTATTGCGCGCTTGTTTGATGCTTTGCTGGTTATTGCTACAGCGAGCTAGCAGTAGCAATTAGCACTCAAAAAATTAACCAGAGATCAAACCTTTGGTTAATTTTTTAAATGTCCCCCAATTGCCCCCAAGATAACATGTGAGGTCCCTATTTAAAAAAACAAAAAATGGAGCGTTTGCATTGCACCTCACTTGTAATAATATCGCACATTTGTGTGTGCAGTTATTAAAGGGACACTCAAGTAAAATTAAACTTTCATTATTCAGATAGAGCATGCAATTTTACGCAGCTTTCCAATTTACTTCCATTAAAAAAAGTGCAGTCTTTTTATATTTAAACTTTTTGAGTCACCAGCTCCTACTGAGCATGTGCAACAATTCACAGAATAAGCGTATATGCATTTGTGATTGGCTGATGGCTGTCACATGGTACGTGTATGCATTTGTGATTGGCTGATGGCTGTCACATGGTACAGGGGGAATGGAAATAGACATAACTTTTAAAATTCTCAGAAAAAAAAATTACTATTCATTTGAAGTTCAGACTAAGTGCTAATGCACTGTGTAGCGCTGCGGAATCTGTTGGCGCTCTACAAATAACCGATAATAATAATAATAATAATTGTCTTGTTATCTTGCATTTGCTGATTATGCAAATCTACTGTGTTGACTGGTCCTTTAATAACTTGAGCACAAATATTGCTTTTGCGGAAGCGATATTTTGCGCTCAACTTGTAATCTGGCCCTAAATTGTTATCAAGAGTATCCAAATTTGAAAGAGGGGTTCATACAGTTGTAATGGGGTTGTAATAAAAACTAGAGGGCCCCACTTGTGCCAGAGTAACAATAAAAGAAGAGAAATGGCACATGTTCTACTCTATGTGTTACTGGCAGCTAAGAATGATAAAAACAAACCCTTGTTTTGTGTGTTTTTGCAGTCTGTGGGATGTTAAAATATTACTATGTGTGTACTACATGTAGCCACTGGCTGAAAATTATTGCTCTGAGTTTTTATAACCATGAGGGTGTAAAGGCACTACTCTGTGTGTGCAACTGGCAGTCTAAAGTCTATGTGTGTGTTGGCAGCCAAGGGGATAAAATCTATGCTCAGTTATGAAAAATATATATGGTCATTGTGTAACCTGCATACCACCTGTGCCCAGTCAACTATAGATCGTCCAGTATTTTTGTGGAGGACAGTAGACAACCCTAGACATAAGATCAGGAGCAAGTACGTGCTGACATCCCAACCCGCAAAAACTAATTTCAGGGAGGTGACTTCATCCGGCTACTGCGCCCCCCCCCCCCCCCCTGCAAAAAGAGATTAATGTCCTTTTAAATTGTTACCTGGCAGCCTTTATATATATATATATATATATATATATATATATATATATATATATATATATATATATATATACATACATACATACATACACACACACACACATACATACATATATATATATATATATATATATATATATACATACATACATAAACTTTTTTATTTTTTTATTATTTATTTATTTTTGGCTTTACTAAACTAAATAGAGTATATGAGATTTAAGGTTAGCAACATATAATTACCTTCAAAGTTTTATTTGATCTAAATAAATATATTTTTCTATTTTGTTTCAGATGTTGTACAGCTGTAAGACATTATGGGGTATCCCTGGAGTAGAAAAATGAAACAGGGATGTCAGAATACATTGATCTGAGGACTATTGTATGAGTGAGTCTGACCGATTGTAAGGTTAGTTTAACCCTTGGCTGTTAATAAGGGTCAGCCCTCTTAGGCTTTTCAGGAGTTAAGAATCCATGCCCTCTGTGCTTGCTCCATTTATTGTATCTGCACCGTACATGTGATACAGATATAATTCCAGCATATTTTAGCCACTCAGTGCCGACTCCTAGGTAACTCCACAGGAGTGATCACAATGTTACCTATCTGACACACATGAACTAGCACTGTCTAGCTGTAAAAATGCACTGAGATAAGAGGTGGCCTTTAAAGGGACATTCCAGTTAAAATTTAAATGCATATAGATTAATTACATCTTTGAATAGAAAGATATTTGCAATATACATGTATTGGCTAAAATGGTTCTAGTAAAAGTTATCTCTGATTTAGATTGCTGGTGCACGGTGCATACTTAAATACACTTTTGAAACTTTTGAAACAGCTATAGCTTCTATTAGAAGCATTTTTGCTAATGTATGTATATTACAAAATTGCTTCTGATCAATACCGAAATGCACCCATGTGGTTTTCAATTTTGGCTGGAATATCCCTTTAAGAACTTAGAAATTAGCATATGAGCCACCTAAGTTAAGCTTTTAACAAAGAATACTAAGAGAACAAAGCAAATTTGATGATAAAAGTAAATTGGAAAGCTGTTTAAAATTGCATGCCCTATCTGAGTTGTGAAAGTTTAATCGCAAACTGTCTCAGTCAGGTGCTGACGGCTCAGAGCCGTCGCTAGCACTCTACAACCTTGATGACGATCTGGGGGCTTCCACCCGCTCCTACCCCGGCGATCTGTCCTGTATAGTGACAGGCATTGCGGGGGCTTCACGTTTTGTGCGGTGACGTCACGCACAATGACGTGATGATGTCACCGCGCAACTTTATTTAAAAATTACGAGTATAGGGAAAGGGGGCATGCTGCTTAGAAGCCTGTATCTCAGGCATCTAAGCAGCTACAGACCCCCAAAACCCACCATTGGAAAGGAAATCGCCTTGGAGATCTAAAAAAAAAAAAAACTTACATAAGCTTAGCACCCAGGTGGGAAAGGGTTAATTGGGGTAGGGGCATAACGTCAAAACAGTGAAAGGGAACAAAATCAAAAAAATTTCTCCAGGCTAACTAAATTAACATACTAGGTGAATGTGAACATTTTGAATGCATTAATACATTGTTTGCTGAAGTTGTTCTTTAATAGATAGTCTCTCTCTACCTATTTCCTTGTATGTTAGCAAGACTTGTTCTTGTAATTTTCTTAGTAACATCTCTACATATTTCTCCCTCTGCTTCCTCTTCCTTGCTAGTACTTACGTCCAGTTAACTCGAAGAGGACCTTGTCATTCAATCCAAGTCGTAATTCTGGCATCCCGGAGAGAAAAACTTTAAGTTTCACACTGCCCACAATCTCACTCAGCAGTACACTGCCATTGCTATTCACCTGAAACAGACAAGCATAGGGGTATGTAGCAGGAATATACCACACATTTAAACATATTCTCATAGGCATCAGAATTTACATTATATTTCTCTGCATCTTTCAAACAATCAAGTTCATAGAACTCTAAAAGCAGAATGATATTGAATTGATATTGATACTGCAAAGCTTTAAAGGGACATTATACACTCATTTTTTCTTTGCATAAATGTTCTGTAGATGATCTATTTATATAGCCCATAAAGTTTTTTGTTTTTTTTAAATGTATAGTTTTGCTTATTTTTAAATAACATTTCTCTGATTTTCAGACTCCTAACCAAGCCCCAAAGTTTTATGTGAATACTGTCAGCTACTTACTCCAGCTTACTCCTGTTTGTGTAAAGGGTCTTTTCATATGCAAAAGAAGGGGGAGGGGGGAGTGTCTTATTTCCCACTTGCAGTGGGCTTTCCAGCTACCTTTTCAACAGAGCTAAACTGAAAGCTTCTAAGTAAGTTTTTAAACAGTTTTATACTGGATTTTTATATCAGTTTCTGTGCATCTTATTCTTTATAGTAGTGTCTATTACATGCAGTTATATGAAAATGAGTGTATACTGTCCCTTTAAGGGTACAGTAAGGTCAAAATTAAACTTTCATGATTCAGATAGAGCATGTGATATTAAAGGGATATTAACCATTATGCTACTGGGAAAATCAGAGAAAAGCTTGCCCAAAGTACGGGAACATTTTTAACATTTTTGCTATCACTCAGTTTAAAAAGAAATAGGGTCTTTTTTTTTATTTACCTATGAAAGCTATATATATTTTTAAATAAGACAACCCAAGGTATTTATCTAAGACCATTTTGGTTTATTTGATGCCACTATTTGGCCGCCAAATATGATCATATAAAAACAAAAATCTATAACTTCTCTCTGAAATAGTTTACACATGTAATGCAGGAGCTAGCAGTCATAAGACAACTGGTTGTAAAAGCTTCTCTGGGATCCCCTTTCTTCAGAAACAGCAGACATGCATGGCTTTGAAATTAGTTTTTGGCAATTAGAAGGCTTCTAATTGCAGCTGCGCACCACGTTTGTGAAAGTCTGGCACTGAAGGGGTTAATTAGCTTGTAAGGTTAATTTTTGCTGTAGTTTAGAGATTGCGCTCCTACTTGACACCTCCCACCCATTGATCCCTACCTGATCCTTCCCACTGGTCACTACCATCTTTGGTAGACAGTCTGCCAGTATGCAGTTTATGACTTTTTTAAAAATACATTTATTTATTTGTTTCTATCGTGTAGGGTTCCCTCCTCACTCTCCGACCTCCCTGATCACCCCCTAACAGCTCTCTTACTCTCCCTTCTTCCCCTGCCCATCGCCATATTTTTAACCAGCAGTTAGTCTACAAATAACTTTTTTTTTATTTAATTTTTTTATTTAATTTTCTTATTTTTTCTGTAGTGTAGCAGCCTCCCACCCCAAGATCCCTTTGTTTTGTAGCATAGGCTCCTGCCTATTTTGTGCCTCACATATTTTCCATAGTGTAGGGAACCCTGCCCCTCCCTCCACTTCCTTGCTGGTCTGATCCCCCAAGCCTCCTCCCTCCCACTGCTACCACTTGGCACCGAGAGATGTTCGTTACAGAGAGTGACACAGACAATCAGTGCTACCTTACCATATGAAGGCAGATGCCTTCTGCCCCTAGCTGAAGTCTCCTCTATCTAAGCAGACAGCCGGGACCGCAGCATGCGCCTCTGTTTTGTACGTAGGTACTGCATCAACACAATATGCTGGGCAAAGTACTGTGTGCACGAAATGTGTTTAGTGTCCTTTTACTTAAACAACTTTCCAACTTCTACTATCTAATTTCCTTCAATTTCTCTTAGTATGCTTTGTTGAAAAGAATACCTTTGTAGGTTCATGTGCAGCAATGCCCTACTGAGAGCTAGCTGCTGATTGGTGGCTCCACATATATACTTCATGGCATTTGCTCACCTGACATGTTCTCTCTCTCCTAACCTGACGTGTGTTAAATTCAATTGCGCTCAAGCAAACACGTTTACTTTCAACTCGTAATACGCACGCTTCTTCGACACAAAGCAGAGACGCAAAAAAAAACCTTATTGCTTGTGCACAACAGTTAGTGTGCCACTCATAATCTAGCCCAAAAAGTGTAATTAAGAACAGTAAAATAAATCAGTGCTACATTTATTACATTATTATTGATTGACTGCCCTGGTGTAGACTAGAGCATGTATTCCCCCCAGAACTTTCTTGAGATATATCCCTAAACTGCTTTGCTGTATGAAAATAATGTACATTAAATACAGTAGAAATGTATCATCAATAAATGCATAATAAGAAGACAATGCAATAGAACTTTCTATTCATTTTAAATGAACAGTAGATTTCTATTTTTTTTTACAAATTTCAAAATGTACTACAATTTGCCAGCCTTTATACCATCTGACAGCCATCAGCCAATCACAAATTCATATACATATATACTGTGAATGCTTGCACATGCTTAGTAGTAGCTGGTGCCTCAGAAAGTGTGCATGTAAAAAAGACTGTAAACAATTTGATAATGGAAGTAAATTGAAAGGCTCTTAAAACTACATGCTCTATCTGAATCATTAAAGTTTAATTTTGACTTTAGTGTCCCTTTAATTGCAGATATACCTGGAAACATGATTTGACACTTATGCCCCATTCATTTATTTACATAGAAGCTCTAGGTAGTTGAGCTGATACTTACCAGTAAATTGACTGACTCAATCACATCTATAAAGACCTCATTTTTCTTATATTTGAGTCCTTCTGACCTCCAGGATACAGCATTTGTCACTGTTGTTGGTACACGTGACTTGCCTGTCTCCAACTTGTTGCCTTGTTGTGTGATATACCTGAAATCAATAGAGAAAGATGACATTTCTCATATCCCAGGAACATTCAAACTAAATATTTCAGACATGTATACAAAAGAACAGCAATTAAACATATCAATGTCATTATCAATTTTAGTAACATTTCAAATGTAAAAACAAAATACGGGAAATAACAGGAAATGTGTCTCTGTATACAAGTAATTCCTATAGACAAATTCTCACTGGCTAATATGGATGACTCTCACAGCAATATTGGTGAACACCTCCACCACCATGAAAACAAAACAATAAAAGTAGTCAAGGAAATCTAGTGTGTGTTTGTGTGTGTGTATATATATAATATATATATATATATATATATATATATATATATATATATATATATATATATATCAGGACTCTTTTCTGCTACACTAACCCTTGTATGTAGTTAAATATTAATACAGCATCAAGTAAATACAGCGTTTATAGTAAAATCTGGGTTATAGAACTAGTTAGGCCTATTTTTAATAGTAACTCTCAAGCATTGTGAGGATTTGAACATCTGTGCAGCTGCAGACATTGCTCTCTTCAGTCTTGAGGCTGTGTGACTCGTCTCACACTGTATCCATGCAGCCTTGGACAGACAGCATCCAGTCAGTTTGCTGGTCCCCTTAGTCCTGCTCTTTCTGCTGTGGCCCTCAGATCAGCTAACTAAAGTTTGCTAGGGGAACAGTGCTTTGTAGAAAGGGGTCAGTGGGAAGAATAAGTGAGTGCACACACGTCCCTACCCCATTCAGCATCATCTAGTATAGGGTGAGAGGGAACATGTACCTAGCAGAGTGACATGTGCTGCTGTGGCTGATGTATAGTGTCATGCTGATACTTCACACATTAAAGTAAGGTTTATTTTTAGAGATTTTTTCTCTCGGTCTCAGATTTTACAGCTTCCCATTGTAGTTCTGCTGTTCCAGTCAGTAAACTTATATTTGTCTGCACCTCCATGCTTCCTCCTCAGTCTTTACCTTGCTTTGCTCCTGTTGGTTGCACTAAATCTCTTTAACTAGCTAACCTTACACCAGAACCACATTCAAAAGCATCAGTTTGATTGATTAGATGAACCATAGCTGATCTTGTTCTCCCCAAATGTCAGGATTCCCCCTTGCAGGTCAGACACACCTCAGTATACTGCACAGTGCACACATACTTTGTATTTTTAATATTGGCCCCAGTACAGATTACTAGAGCCTTTTCCACTTTCATTGGAAATAAATGAATTCTGTTAGATGCCATTTAGTTGTCGTTTATTTAATGTGTGCTGTTTGTTATGCCAAGTGTGGTTATATTTTGATGTATTCTGTAAAGTATGTGTGTAAGAGGAAATGTGTGTGTATGTAGTATTTGTACATGTATATGATTATATAGTGTGTACATAAATTTGTGTTTGCTCTGTAGTGTGTGTTTGTGTGTACATGTGTATGCTCTGGGGAGTGTGGTTTGTGTGTACATGTATATGAGTATGCTCTAGAGAGTGTGTGTTTGTGTGTACATGTATATGTGTATGCTCTGGAGAGTGTGTGTTTGTGTGTACATGTGTATGCTCGGGAGAGTGTGTGTTTGTGTGTACATGTATATGTGTATGCTCTGGAGAGTGTGTGTCTGTGTGTATGTGTGTATGCTCTAGAGAGTGTGTGTTTGTGTGTACATGTGTATGCTCTGGAGTGTGTGTTTTTGTGTGTACATGTATATGTGTATGCTCTGGAGAGTTTGTGTGTATATGTGTATGCTCTGGAGAGTGTGTGTTTGTGTGTACATGTATATGTATATGCTCTGGAGAGTGTGTTTGCGTGTACATGTGTATGCTCTAGAGAGTGTGTGTTTGTGTGTACATGTGTATGCTCTGGAGAGTGTGTGTGTACAGTGTTTGTGTGTACATGTGTATCCTCTGTAGAGTGTGTTTTTGCGTGTATATGAGTATGCTCTGGAGAGTGTGTGTTTGCGTGTACATGTGTATTCTCTGGAGAGTGTGTGTTTGCGTGTACATGTTTATGCTCTGGAGAGTGTGTGTGTGTACATGTGTATGCTCTGGAGAGTGTGTGTTTGTGTGTACATGTGTATGCTCTGGAGAGTGTTTGTGTGTACATGTGTATGCTCTGGAGAGTGTGTGTGTGTGTGTACACATGTATATGTGTATGCTCTGGAGAATGTGTGTTTGCATGTACATGTGTATGCTCTGGAGAGTGTTTGTTTGTGTGTACATGTGTATGCTCTGGAGTGTTTGTGTGTATATGGGTTAGGGGAGTTAATGTTAGGCATTCCCTAGGGATTCATGAAAGTGGTAATTTTGCTGTACAGTGGCTGTCTAAACAATAAATATGTAGTGAATATCCCAAAACTGGTGAGATGCTTTTAAGGGGGCCCAAAATAAAGAATGTAGACATTAGGTCCACCACTGATTTTTACTATCCGATGCTGTGCATCGCATTAAATTTTATGTACAATATACTGTATAACATATAAATAAATAAATTAAAAACCAACATTTAATTAATTAATTAGTAAATAAATAAAATTAATCTACGGTGGAGGAATTTATATATTTATTTACTTATTAGTACTGCTAAGGTCCAGTTTCACATATTGCAATTTATTTAATATTGTTTTTAGAATGATTAAACCAGGAGTGGATGATCCACTGGTGGTCTAATTATTTAAAAAAAATATATAAAATAAATTGATTTAGTTGTTTTTTGGGATGTTGAGGTGAAGAGTGAAATTGCATGGGGGGGCAAGAAAATGTTTGCCCAGGGTCTAGTCAATATTAAAGACGGCCCTGTATGTGTGTGTATATCATATATAATATATATATATATATATATATATATATATATATATATATATATGTACTGTGTGTGTGTGTTTTATATATGTGTGTGTGTGCATAGAAATATATATGTGTGTATATATATATATATATATATATATATATATATATATATATATATATGTGTGTGTGTGTGTGTGTGTATATATATATATATGTGTGTGTGTATACTGTATATATATATATATATATATATATATATATATATATATATATATATACATACACACAGGTGGCCCTCGGTTTACGATGGTTCAATTTGCGCCGTTTCAGAATAACTCCCTTTTTTTCAAGTCATGTGACTGCTCTTGAAAGCATTAGCACATGCATACATTAAAATAGCCAGTAGGTAGAGCTGTCCGCTTGTGTTGCAGCAAACACATGCAAAGAAAAGCAAGCCAGATGTGATCAATGGATCAGCTTTCAAAGGAACAAGATCTAGCAGCCACTTCCCTTAGATGCAGACTCAATGCAGAGAACCGTTTGCAGAAAAATGCAAGTAAAAAACGTTTTTGTTCATTAAACTTAGTTTGATGATGATGATACAATCTATTTTATTAGGTTAATAATGCTGTTTTGCATTTAAAGTCTTCATTTCAAAGCTTTAAAAATAATAAAAATAATGTATTAGGTGTTACTTATGTCAATTTTGAGAGGGACCTGGAACCTAACTCCCTCATTTCCCATTGATTTACATTATAAACTGGGTTTCAATTTACAACAGTTTCGATTTACAACCATTCATTCTGGAACCTAACCCCGGGGTAAACTGAGGGCTACCTGTGCGTGTATATATATATATATATATATATATATATATATATATATATATATATATATATATATATATATAGCGGTTTGAGAGTCTATTTCCATATTTAAAAAATAAATAATAAATACATATATTACACACACGCGCACACACATATGTTTTAATAAAACTTACTCTTGCAGGATCTTGCTGTCAGTTGTCTGGGGAAAGCCAAAATCCATGACCTCATCTAACAGCTCATATACAATGACAAAGTTATCCCGGATACTCTCCTCCTCCAGCTCCTTGAAATACTCTGTAAATACCTAGAGAAAGCGTTAAATCATAGTCATCTTTTTCAGGAAGTAGTGGCCATGTGTATAGGGGGACTATTGCCCCTTCAGCTGCCCCTTTCTTTATTCCTATATAATAAAACCATTATGAGGGCAGAAGTCAACTTAAACCTGCTAGTTCTGCCTGTAGTTAGGAATAGGCGAATGTGCTGAAAGTATCATTCGTTTGGTGGAACGACTAGTCCTGTGGACATTCGTTTTGAAAAATCGAATATTGATAAGAATCAAAAACCAATAAAATTCGTTAATCAAATGTTATTTCCGGCTTTCAAATGTTACTTTCGTTTTCTGAATGTTCATAATTAGATTGAATATCCACATTCGAAATTTTGAATGTAACATTCAATTTAACAAATACTATTCAGAAATTCAATAGTTAGTGTGGTAGGGAATGTAGTAAATTGATACATAATAGATACAAACATATAAAAATATTTCTATTTTGAATATTGCATAATTTGAATATTACATTTAAAGAGAGCATTAGAAATACTATTACAAATATATTGATTCAAATTTTTCAAATTCAAATATTGCATAATTTGAATCAAATTATTAGAAAAATTTGAATCAAATATTACATTTAAAGATAGCATTAGAAATACTATTACATTAAACGAATATTAAAATGTTGTACAAACATTAAAAATTCGAAACAAACGTGTTTAAATTTGTTTAATTTTTTTAATGTTGCGAGACATTCGCCCATCCCTACCTGTAGCGAGCGACAACACAGCTACTCTGCCAGACCTTAGTGAACATGAGGATTGGTCTACAGACTATCATCTGTGTCTACCCATTAAAGGGCCATAATACCCAAATGTTTAAACACTTGAAAGTGCTGCAGCATAGCTGTAAAAAGCTGACTAGAAAATATCACCTGAACATCTCTATGTAAAAAAGAAAGATATTTTACCTCAAAAGTTCCTCAGTAGCCACCTCCCATTGTAAAGGATTTCTAAGCAGCATTTTAGTGTGTCTGTCCTGGGACAGCTGAAAGGATGAGCCTTGTGCACTCTCATATTATTTCCCTAATCAGGTAAAGGAAGCTTACTATGAAATCTCATGTGAGGTAAAATATCTTCCTTTTTTACATAGAGATGCTCAGGTGATATTTTCCTGTCAGCTTTTTACAGTTATACTGCATCAGTTTCAAGTGATTTAGCATATGAGTATTATGTCCCTTTAATTCCCAATAACCCTCTTCCCACGTGCTCACCAGTCACTTACCTCCACAACTTTATACAGGAAGGAGTAAACAAGGGAAGCATTGGCATTCTTATTACTTAATGCCACCACTGACATATCAAAAAAGTTAAGGACCAAAAGGTAAATATATTTTTTTGTAACATATGGTACAGTGATGGAGAACCTTGGCACTCTAGATGTTTCAGAACTACATTCCCCATGATGCTTAGGCACTCTGAAGTCCAGTTGAGCATCAGGGGAAATGTAGTTCTGAAACATCTGGAGTGCCAATGTTCTCCATCACTGGTATAGAGTAATATAAGTGAATATGTCGAATGTACCAAATCCAGGAACCATTGCTCTTACATTTTACTTCTGTACTCTTATCTAGGCACATCCCAAAATAAATGAATGCCGTTTAAAGGGACATAAAAGTGCAAAAAGTAAATGCTGCAATGTGTTAAAACATTTTAATATTGCACTATTACTTGCATATAGCTATGCCTTTCACCCCTCCAAAAGGCTTAAACACATAACTAAAGGGGCATTGTACTGTAAAATTGGTTTCCCCTTAATGTGTTCCCAATTATTGCAGATTATAAAATGTAATAGGAAATTTGATTGTTTGGGTTTATTTTTGTATATGAAATAGAATATCTCCTACCTATCTCTCCTTATCTTAACTTTTGGTCTATGCACAATGACCAATACTTAGGCCTGATATTCAAAACCTTGCCACACAGGCGAGATATTCTAAGAATTCTTGTTGGTACAGGTGAGGCCCTTGAAAAAATTTTAGAAACATAAATTTTATCTTGAGCAATGTTTATGTTGCTATGTAGTGTTCATTATCTGAATCAGAGACTCCTACATTACAATACAAGGTCTAAAAAAATCCTAAAGATTTTGTGTGATTTCTCACCATGCCAGCGAGGTTTTTGAATAGAAAGATATATATATATATATATATATATAAAATAAATATTGCATTACCTATCTCTTCCAAACCCCGCCAAGAAATTTAGTAATCCGTGCTGCCTTTGGTTTACATTCAGCTAGATTACAAGTGTTGCGGTACGACTTTTAACGCTGAAAAAATGGTAATTCCAACGTAATGGCTAGGAAAATGTTTCACAAAACTCATAACTAAAGTGTTACAAAGTACACTAACACCCATAAACTACCTATTAACCCCTAAACTGCCACCCTTCCGCATTGCAAACACTATAATAAAGATATTAATCCCTATTCCGCCGCTCCCCAACATCACAGACACTATAATAAAGCTATTAACCCATAATCTGCCTCTCCCCAACATCGTCAACACTATAATAAACCTATTAACCCCTAATCCGGCGCACCCCGACATCACCGACACTGTAATAAACCTATTACCCCCTAAACCTCCGGCATCCCACATCGCCGCTACTTAATAAACCTATTAACCCCTAAACTTCTAGCCCCCCACATTGCAAAACACTAAATTAAACTATTAACCCCTAAACCTAACACCCCCTAACTTTAAATTAAAAGTGTAATATAATTATCTTAAAAACTTACCTGTGAAATAAAAATAAACCTAACATTAAACTATAAATTAACCTAACATTACTATTCTAATAAAATAAAAAAATACTACCAATAAAAAAATGTAAATTACAAATTTAAAAAAAACATTACACTACGAAAAAAATTAAAAAATCTAAAATTACAAAAAATAATAAACACTAAATAAAAAAAAAATAAAAAACACTAAGCTTACAAAAAAATATTAAACAAAATTATTAAAAAATAAAAACAATTACACCTAATCTAATAGCCCTATACAAATAAAAACACCCCCTAGCCTACAATAAACTACCAATAGCCCTTAAAGGGGCCTTTTGTAGAGCATTGCTCAAAAGTTAAACAGCTCTTTTACCTGTAAAAAAAATACAACAGTAAAACAAACCACCCAACCAACCCTCCAAAATAAAAAACCTAACTCTAAAGGGGCATTTGTATGGGCATTGCCCTTAAAAGGGCATTCAGCTCTTTTCCAAAAGCCCTAAAATAAATAAATAAATATATATATATATATATATATATATATATATATATATATATATATATATATATATATATATATATATATATATTTCTGGTTTTAGAGCATATACTGTATATTTATATCAGTCCTGTTTTTAGTGTGTATCTGAAAAAAATTAGGTCTAGAGTTACAAATTAATTGTACACAAATATTTATACACCCTATAAAACATCTATAAATATCAGTTGCCATTTTTTAATTTTAATTTTTCTTATAAGGAATAAGGTCTGAGTTTTCAAAGCAGACCAATAGAACATACACCCTTTAAGTATAATTAAAATCCTCCAGGGTGACGAAGTAAATTCTTCCAAAAGTGTTCAATCATTACCTACAATTATTATTTTGGAACATCTAAGTAACATTCAAATATATTCTATTTTAAGTGTATAATAATCTATTCTGTTTTGTTCTCTTAGCCAGCTGATCACATGATTCCATATCATTCATAAATAGAGTGAATCAGTACTCTCCTATTTTTTAGTAATCAAATGTATAGAATTTCATTATTTAGAGATCGTTATTTAAAACAAATAGATGATCAACTTTTTTCAAGATAGAGTACTCCAATACTCCAAAACACAAATGGCCGAATAATATGAAGAACGCAATGTTATAATCCCGTTTTCTTTAATCTACATATCAATTTTAAAGTAATGTTAAAAAAATCCTGTTACGAAGTGCATTACGATCTATGCACACTGTTTATAAACAGTTAGTCACGTGACCTTGACCAGACCAATAATATCCATTTAGTCACGTCAGGAGTGATAGGGGAATCACGTGACCGTCAACAACCAATGGCGGTTCAGCTTATAATACAGAAGCAAACCGCCATCACAGATTTAAATTGAACAACAAGCTGCATAACGTTAGAAAGTCTCTGAAGAAAGAGTTATTTTGAATCCTTTGAAACGTGTTAGATTTAAAGACTTAAGCACAAGCACCATAAACTTTGACTAGGTTTACTAGTCTGCCTGCCTGCCTACCTACGGTCCTTTTATATGTAAGCTGCATGAATTTAAACAGCAAATATGAAAAAACAGAGAAAGGCGCTCCAATGGTGCAGAAGATCATATTTGCAGTTTCTCCACTTTCTTTTAAGAAGAGCTGATCCTGGTGTATCTCCCCACAACCATCGACGGAATCCTCTAGAGGGCGCCTTTGTCCTGAGGGGCCATCTTTGATTAACTTTATTTGGTGAATTTATGAATCTAAATAGCTGAGAGAAATAAACGGACTTTTAAAGCTTATAAGGCTGAACAAATACCTCATATATCATTGAGGTCAACTAATGTAAGCAGGCATTTTTAAGTTTTATTTGTGTAAAATAAATTTGTTTTTACCATATTACACTATTGCAGCTTTTGTTTTCTCTCTGTTCCTACATCTGCTTGCGAGGGTGAGATCCTGAAGTCTACCGTATTGCAAGAGGTGCAGGAGGGATCCTATATTGTTGCAGATAAATCCATAGGAGAAATCAAGATCCTGGAGCCACAAACGTCCTGGAACTTTACCATACTGTAAAAAGCACCAGAGGGATCGTACATCCAAAATGGAGCCTTGGAGTCAAGAGTTGCCAAAAGTGCACATTAAGGGGGATATTTATCAAAGGTCTGGTGGACCTGATCCGACAGTGCGGATCAGGTCGCTGCCAGACCTCGCTGAATGCGGAGAGCAATACGATCTCCATATTCAGCATTGCACCAGCGGCTCTTGTGAGCTGCTGGTGCAACGCCGCCCCCTGCAGATTTTTGGCCAATCAGCCGCCAGCAGGGAGGTGTCAATCAACCCGATCGGGTTGATTTTCGGTGATGTGTGTCCGTCTGCTCAGAGCAGGCGGACAGGTTATGGAGCAGCGGTCTTTAGACTGCTGCTTCATAACTGCTGTTTCTGGCGAGCCTGCAAGCGGGCCTTCAAGCTCCATCCGGAGCTTGAAAAATGGGCCCCTAAGAATGCTATCTCCTAGTGCCGTCCACTTACCTCATAGGATTGAGGTCAGATCTTGTAAGTAGGCATTCCAGAAGTAGTTCGCTGGGATATCTCTATATTAACTTTGGAATTCCAACATACTGTGTATGAACTGTATATAGAGACATTTGGCCTTCTATTTACCTCTACAGGTATCATTGTTTTTTGATAATACCTTTTTATAGTGTTGAATGTATAGATGTTTTCATTAGTATAGAAATAGCGCTTTCTAATCCCCATTGTTCTCTTTCCTTCATACACACATTTTAAAAAAGATTGTACTTTTTAAAATATTTTTTTCTTAAATTAACATCTTTTCCGGATTAAGCTGCATAATTTCTTTTTTTTAACTATTTTTGTAGAGGCTTACATATATACATATATAATTTTTTTACTCCCATTCCTTGCGCCTGTACTTTTTTTTTTCCAAACCTGTAATGCACTCAACAACCTCGCTACTAACTTTATTTCCTCTCTCATCTCCAAACATTTCCCAAGCCATCCTCTTCGATCAAACTGTGACCTCCACCTTTCCACTCCTATTATCTCTACGTTCCTTTCACATCTCCAAAGGCTTCTCATACACTGCTCCTGTCCTCTGGAACCCTTTACCCTGCTCAATCAGACTGTCTCCAACCTTGTATAGCTTCAGACGCTCTATGAAAACCTACCTATTCAGAGAAGCTTACCATCTCTCTTCAGCTTTTCATCCTACCCAAAACAAATCTTGAACTGTTTTAACTCGTTGCTGCAACTACAATTCACGTGACAGCTACCCCAAACCTTATGTCTCAATGTACAATGAACTCGCACCCTCAACATTGTATAGCCCTATCTCTGTCCCCAGAGCTATGGAAGATGGCAGTGCTATACAAATAAATAATAATAATAATAATAATAATAATAATAAGCATCTCTTTAAAGTTGTGAGACCATTGAAACAGGACTAATGCTGTGAGTATTTATCATTGTTATGGCGATCACCTTACAGCTGTACAGACAAAGGATCCCTTGTTTTAACAAGAGTATTTCCTCTTTGAAGTAAGGGGTTTATGCCTATCTATGTATTGAGGGGGTGTGACAGATGGCTACTCCACCCTAATGGCTTTGTTCCAAATATCATGGTTCTATTAGGAGACCACTGTACCATGGTGATCACCTGATAACCAAGAGATTATAAGACCCCTCATTTGAAAGAGGATATTTCTATATTTTATTTGATGAGTATTGTGTATGTGTGTGTGTGGTGTCTACTGAGTTTAGAGGATAGGTGCTGCTTGGTGGCTGGTGTTACAGGTGATTAATGATGTTACATTAAATCACCTGAATATTAGTAGGGCATGCAATGCCCCCATTTCATGTACTTCTGTTTGGTGTTCAGGCTAAGATATGAACTCCCTAAAAGGGCCTCTACCTTTGGAGACTTTTTAATTGTGGGACAAGCATCATGTAACATAACACCCAAACCACCTTTGCGATACTATGGATGAAGAAAAACTAGAGGTCTTTCCTGGTCTTTTCAATAAAGAATGAAGAAAATGCACCACTTACAGAAGACAACTTTGTGGTGTCCTTTATACAATGCAACAAAAAGTGGAGAGTGAGGTTTGAGTACTCAAACTATTATTTTCCTTGGCAATAAGGTCCTGGTTGCCTTAGGCGAGAATGTGTACTGTGTCTCTCTGTTAATAGCATTTGCTCATGCCCAGTATTTCAGAACCTAGTAATGTCCCATCATTGTCAACTAATAACTCACAGTTTTTTGCAACGCTTTTAATATATAGCGCTGCGGAATCTGTTGGCGCTCTACAAATACCTGATAATAATATTTGGAACTAATATGCCAGACACTGTGTTCTTATCTCATCCTCCTCACACCTACAGCAAACCATCTTTACAAAAGTAAATATCTGGTTGAACAAAGAACTTTGTTATCCCTGGCAGATAAAGAGGGAAGCAAACATATTCACTAAAGGGCATTTATTTAAAGTTAGAGAAATACACAAATATTTCAATACATGGCACATACTACATAAACACATCATGCACATAGGCATTTTTTACAATAACAAATAACTATGGCCTAGATTTAGAGTTGGGCGGTAGCCGTCAAAACCAGCGTTAGAGGCTCCTAACGCTGGTTTTTACCGCCCTCTGGTATTTGGAGTCAGTCATTAAAGGGTCTAACGCTCACTTTTCAGCCGCGACTTTTCCATACCGCAGATCCCCCTACGCCATTTGCGTATCCTATCTTTTCAATGGGATCTTTCTAACTCCGGTATTTAGAGTCGTGGCTGAAGTGAGCGTTAGAAATCTAACGAAAAGACTCCAGCCGCAGAAAAAAGTCAGTAGTTAAGAGCTTTCTGGGCTAACGCCGGTTTATAAAGCTCTTAACTACTGTGCTCTAAAGTACACTAACACCCATAAACTACCTATGTACCCCTAAACCGAGGTCCCCCCACATCGCCGCCACTCGATTAAATTTTTTAACCCCTAATCTGCCGACCGCCACCTACGTTATCCTTATGTACCCCTAATCTGCTGCCCCTAACACCGCCGACCCCTATATTATATTTATTAACCCATAATCTGCCCCCCACAACGTCGCCGCCAGCTACCTACACTTCTTAACCCCTAATCTGCCGTCCGCACGCCGCCGCCAGCTACATTATAGCTATGTACCCCTAATCTGCTGCCCCTAACACCGCCGACCCCTATATTATATTTATTAACCCCTAATCTGCCCCCCACAACGTCGCCTCCACCTGCCTACACTTATTAACCCCTAATCTGCCGAGCGGACCGCACCGCTACTATAATAAAGTTATTAACCCCTAATCCGCCTCACTCCCGCCTCAATAACCCTATAATAAATAGTATTAACCCCTAATCTGCCCTCCCTAACATCGCCGACACCTAACTTCAAACATTAACCCCTAATCTGCCGACTGGAGCTCACCGCTATTCTAATAAATGTATTAACCCCTAAAGCTAAGTCTAACCCTAACACTAACACCCCCTTAAGTTAAATATAATTTAAATCTAACGAAATAAATTAACTCTTATTAAATAAATTATTCCTATTTAAAGCTAAATACTTACCTGTAAAATAAATCCTAATATAGCTAAAATATAAATTATAATTATATTATAGCTATTTTAGGATTTATATTTATTTTACAGGTAACTTTGTTTTTATTTTAACCAGGTACAATAGCTATTAAATAGTTAAGAACTATTTAATAGCTAAAATAGTTAAAATAATTACAAAATTACCTGTAAAATAAATCCTAACCTAAGTTACAATTAAACCTAACACTACACTATCAATAAATTAATTAAATACCTACAATTATCTACAATTAAACCTAACACTACACTATCAATAAATAAATTAAATACAATTCCTACAAATAAATACAATTAAATAAACTAACTAAAGTACAAAAAATAAAAAAGAACTAAGTTACAAAAAATAAAAAAATATTTACAAACATTAGAAAAAAATTACAACAATTTTAAACTAATTACACCTACTCTAAGCCCCCTAATAAAATAACAAAGACCCCCAAAATAAAAAAATGCCCTACCCTATTCTAAATTACAAAAGTTCAAAGCTCTTTTACCTTACCAGCCCTGAACAGGGCCCTTTGCGGGGCATGCCCCAAAGAATTCAGCTCTTTTGCCTGTACAAAAACCCCATACAATACCACCCCCCCAACATTACAACCCACCACCCACATACCCCTAATCTAACCCAAACCCTCCTTAAATAAACCTAACACTAAGCCCCTGAAGATCTTCCTACCTTGTCTTCACCATGCCAGGTTCACCGATCGATCCAGAAGAGCCTCCGATGTCTTGATCCAAGCCCAAGCGGGGGGCTGAAGAGTGATGTCCATCCTCCGGCTGAAGTCTTGATCCAAGCGGGCAGAAGAGGACATCCGGACCGGCAAACTTCTTCATCCAAGCCGCATCTTCTATGTTCTTCAATCCGATGACGACCGGCTGATCTTCAAGACCTCCATCGCGGATCCATCCTTCTTCTCCGACGACTTCCCGACGAATGACGGTTCCTTTAAGGGACGTCATCCAAGATGGCGTCCCTCGAATTCCGATTGGCTGATTGGATTCTATCAGCCAATCGGAATTAAGGTAGGAAAATTCTGATTGGCTGATGGAATCAGCCAATCAGAATCAAGTTCAATCCGATTGGCTGATCGGATCAGCCAATCGGATTACATGTTAGAGTACATGTTAGAGTGTTAGGTGCAGACGTAGGAAGTGTTTCCCCATAGCAAACAATGGGGCTGCGTTAGGAGCTGAACGCAGCTTTTTTGCAGGTGTTAGGTTTTTTTTCAGCTCAAACAGCCCCATTGTTTCCTATGGGGGAATCGTGCACGAGCACGTTTTTGAAGCTGGCCGCGTCCGTAAGCACCGCTGGTATTGAGAGTTGAAGTTGCGTTAAATATGCTCTACGCTCCTTTTTTGGAGCCTAACGCAGCCATTCTGTGAACTCTCAATACCAGCGGTATTTAAAAGGTGCGGCCAGAAAAAAGCCAGCGTTAGCTACGCACCCCTTTGGCCGCAAAACTCTAAATCTAGGCATATGAAAATCAACAATTTTCTTTCATGACTCAGATAGAGCATGCAATTTTAAACAACTTTATAATTTAATTCTATGATCAAATTTTCTTTGTTCTCTTGGTATCTTTTGTTAAAAAGCAGGGAAATAGTTTCAGGAGCGAGCACGTGTCTGGATCACTATATGGCAGCAATTTTGCAAGAATGTTATCCATATGCAAGAGCACTAGATGGCAGTTCTGTTTCCTGCCATGCAGTGCTCCACACGCACAGGGGAAAAGTATTGGGGAATGGGGTAGAGGGCCAGTAGGGTAAGTGAGAGTTATCTGGGGGCTATTTTTCAGTAAAATTGTTTTAATGTAATGTGAGTTTAAAGGGATATGATTTTTTTTCTAATTTATTCTTATTTTTTCATTATCTTGGCATCTTTTGTTGAAAAGCAGGGATGACAGCTCAAGTGTGTGCATTTGTCTGGGGCACTATATGGCAGGAGATTTGCAAGAATCTTATCCATTTGCAAGAGCACTAAATGACAAAGCTATTTAGTGTCATGTAGTGCTCCAGATGCCTAGATATCTCTTTAACAAAGAATACCATGGGAACAAAACAAATTTGATCATAGAATTACATTGGAAAATATTGCATGCTCTGTCTAAATCATAAAAGAAAATGTTTCTTTAAGTTCCCAGTCAAATATTAAAGGGACACAAACCCAAATTAGAGTAAAATAGCATGCTCTATCTGAATTATGAATGAAACAAATTGGGGTTGTGTCCCTTTAAAAAGCACGCAAATTTATAAATTAAACTGGCCGACCCGACAGAACTTAATATAATATCTTAAAATATAATACAACTTCTTTAATGGGGGGTTACATTCTTTGTTTCCATACTGATTGGAAACATAAAAATAAGTTTAGTATATAAGTATATATCAAAGATGAAAAAAAAAATTAAAAGTCAAAAGTAGACATTTATGAATCAGAGCATGTAATCTAAAAAGAATGACATTTTTTCTAATGTTTTATATCTAAAATACGGAAAGTTTAATTTAACCCTTCATGTTTATTAAATGCTAGAGTTTTCATTCCTAAACAAATTATACAAATTAAATTCCTCAACCTCAGAGAATTTGACAATTATAATAATCATTTTATTTTCATAATTTCTGTGCTTTTTAGCATTTTATTAGAAAACTCTTGCATTAACATTAATATTTTAAGGTATTGGGGAAAAATATACAAATATATATATATATATATATATATATATATATACAGACATCCCAACCTTCAAAAACTCATTTCAGGGAGGTGACTTCTCCCACTACTGCGCCGCAAACCCCCACCCCCTCCCAGTTATATATTGGACACCTTGAAACCCTAAATAAGATAAAGACGTATCATTAATGTAGCTTCCCACTAAAGTCAAATTTAAAAAAAAGTAGCTTTATTGCACAACCACATACAACAAACCTATTTTCCAGTGATCGTACGCTTGTTGAATGCTCAAATATTTTAGAATATGAAGTTTAATTACGTGCAGTAAATAAGGTAGCATTTGTGTTTTATTTTTATTAAACTCAGTGGGGGCTTTTTGGTTACTGATGCATGCTTTGAGGGTTCTATAACATCCCAGCAACTAAAGGCATTCCTTAAAGAAACACTTTTCCGGATTTGGGCCACATTGGATCAGAGTATTTGGAGTTTCAGGGAGATTGCATTCCATTTGCTGGCATCAGGGAGCCACTATTACAATCAGGGAGAGTCCCTGAACTTCAGGGAGACTTGGGATGTCTGTGTATATATATATATACACCAACTCTAAAAAACTTGCGCTAACTTACTGATTCAATAATAGGCTTAAAAATACAATATCTCTCACACCAATATAAAATAATATTTGTTATCTTCAGTGCTTTTATATATTTAAAAATCTGTGATTTGCTTTTCTTCAGTAATGCTTACCAATACATTCGTTGTACATAACTTTATTTGGTATTTATTATCACTAGTTCATTTCATTCGCAGCCTTGAGAATAACCAAAAAATTAAATGTAATATTTCATTAAGTAAAAAATGTTATATATATATATATAAAATCAATCCGATAGAAATAATCTCTTATACATTTTCTGATATTATCTCACCTTAATGTCTCTGGGAGTATGGTAGAAGTCTAGTATTCACGTGTTGCTTCTTTAACTTTATATCAGGATCTCCCCAACTTCCTTGTGAGTGTGGTGCAGCTTCACAGTTCACTGAACTTTGCAGCGTATTTCAGAATCGATAGTACTATAAAACAAAAAGAATAGAGAGCGCAACCACGACTCAAGGTAAAAGTATTTAATTCCACTTTGCGCATATGAATATACTGCATTTACAGGATTAAAAAAAAATTACAAGCGTCTCTTAAGATCTCACACAGTCCCCGGTCCTCCGGTCTCAATCAGCTGTAGCTGTATACTTGCTCGTTTCCGTTTCCGGCGTGTGGACTTGGTATTTGTTCCTTTACTCGGTGCAGGAGTTAATTCAAACTTTCCTTTCCAAATACTATTATTCGACTGGATCAGCTATTGAGACCGGGGACTGTGTGAGATCTTAAGAGACGCTTGTAATTTTTTAAATTTTTTTAATCCTGTAAGTGCAGTATATTCATATGCGCAAAGTAGAATTAAATACTTTTACCTTGAGTCGTGGTTGCGCTCTCTCTTCTTTTTGTTTTTTTTTTATATATATATATATATATATATATATATATATATATATATATATATATATATATATATATATATATATATATATATACTCAGTATATATAAATAAACTTAGTAAGCACCGGTTTAAAACACTGCTTCATAAATATGAGTTGGAGGCTCAAATGAGTGAGCCTGCAACCAAGACTTTTGGATAGTGATAAATCTAGCCCACAGTCTGAGGAAGGAGATTATGTCCCCAAAACGTCACTAACATCAATAAAATAACTCCAATAGTCCACAAGTCCCCAACTTGTAATAAATAAATTTAACATTGTGTGAATTAGTAACTTTTTGAATTACCTTAATTTACCCTATTTACCCTAGTTTGATCTGAGGTTCTAAGCACCTAATTCAATTTATTATTGGCCTTCCTAGGTAATGGACAATATGAAAAAAGGATACAGTATAGATTGCTGTATTTGATCCAGAGGAAGTGCACTTTTCCGTGTGTCAGCAATGGCGTCAGGTTACCCTCCTCCTCCCTCTGCACCACCAAGGGCATGAAATGGTCAATCTCTGTCATATTAATATCCCCCTTATAATTTCTGCAGATGAGGGGCTATAGAACAGAGAGCAAGGGTTAGACAATGCTATAAAGATTAAGCAATACTTGCATGAATAAAAGACCATAGGGTAATTAAAAAAAATAAAAAAAATGTTATTTTAATTAATATGATTATCAAGTCAATGTTTTACAGATTAAATAATATAGGTCTAGATTACAAGTGGCTGGTTATTGCTACCATGAAATAACGGTAGCAATTAGTGCTTATAAAATTAACCAGAGATCAGACCCCCACCACCCCAAAATCAAGTGTAAATATACTTTATCAAAAAATGATCACCTAAATTACATCAATGGGGAGAGCGGGTCCGAAAAAAGCCTAACACCTGCGATTGCAGAATGAAAAACTCCGTAACGCAGCCCCTTTGATGTCCATGGGGAAAAAAAAAGAGTTAAGTTTAAACCTAACACCCTAACATAAACCCCACGTCTAAACACCACTAATCTGCCGCCCCAAGATCGCCGACACCTACATAATGTTATTAACCCCTAACCTGCTGTTCCCGATATTGCCCCCACCTAAATAAAACTATTAACCCCTAATCTGTTGCTCCCGATGTCGCCGCCACTATACTAAAGTTATGAACCCCAACATCGCCCACACTATAATAAATCTATTAACCCCTATTCCGCCGTTCCCCGACATCGCCGCAACTAAATAAAGTTATTAACCCTTAAACCTCTGGCCTCCCACATCACTACCACTAAATAAACCTATTAACCCCTAAACCCACCAGCCCCCCACATCACAACAACCTAAATTAAACTATATAAACCCCTAAACCTAACCCACACCCTAACATAACCCTAAGCCTAACCATAAACCTAAACCTAATACCCCCTAACTTTAACATAATTCAAATAGAGCTAAATTATTAACTACATAATTCCTATTTAAAACTAAATACTTACCTGTGAAAAAAAACCTAAGCTAGCTACAATATAACTAATAGTTATATTGTAGCTAGCTTAGGTTTTATTTTTATTTCACAGGTAAGTTTTTCTTTTTTTTTTAAACTAGGTAGACTAGTTAGTAAATAGTTATTAACTATTTACTAACTACCTAGTTAAAATAAATACAAACTTACCTGTGAAATAAAACCTAAGCTGCCTTACACTAAAACCTAACATTACAAAAATTAACAAACACTAAAATTACTAAAAATAAAAAACCTACCATTACAAAAAATAAACAAAATTGTACAAAATAATAAAAATAATTCCTATTCTAATACCCTTAAAAAAAACAACCCCCCCCCCTAATTTAGAATAAACTACCAAGGGCCCTTAAAAGCGCCTTTTGTAGGGCATTGCCCTAAAGTTAACAACTCTTTTGCTACAAAACAAAACAAACACCCCCTAACAGTATACAAACCCCCACCCCCCAAACCACAAAATAAAAATAAAGTAAAACCTAATCTACCCATTGCCCTGAAAAGGGCATTTGTATGGGCATTGCCCTTAAAATTATCAAAAATTATTAAAAATTAATCCTATTCTAATACCTATTTAAAAAAAAAACACCCCAAAATAAAAAAAACTAATCTAGAATAAACTACCAATTGTCCTTAGAAGGGCCTTTTGTAGGGCATTGCCCCAAGTTAAACAGCTCTTTTACCTGAAAATAAAATACAGACCACTAACAATACAAACCCCCACCCCTCCAAATCCACAAAATAAAAAAACCTATCTAAAAAAAACTAAACCAACCATTGCCCTGAAAAGGGCATTTGTATGGGAATTGCCCTTAAAAGGGCATTTAGCTCTTTTACGAATGCCCAAACCCTAAAATAAAATAAAAAACCCATCCAAAAAAAAACCTAACACTAACCCCCGAAGATCCACTTACAGTTTTTGAAGTCCTGCTTGAACGATCTTCATCCAGGCAGCGAAGTCCTCATCCAGGCGGCGAGAAGTCTTTATCCAGGCGGTGCAGAGCAGGTCCATCCTGAAGACATCCGGCATGGAGCATTCTCTTCATACAGTCGCTGCCGTACACTGAATCTTCAATGCAAGGTACGCGATTCAAGATGGCGTTCCTATTGGCTGATTTGATTTTGGAAATTCAAATTAGCCAATAGGATGAGAGCTACTGAAATCCTATTGGCTGTTCAATCTGCCTAATCTGCCGTCCGCCCACATTGGCGATGTGGGAGGACAGCGTATTAGGGGTTAATAATATTTAACTAGTGTTTGCGATGCAGGAGGGTGGTGGTTTAGGGGTTGATAACTTTATTATAGTGGTGACAATGTCGGGGAGCGGCAGAATAGGGGTTAATAAATTGTATTAGTAGCAGCAATGTCGGGAGCAGCAGATTAGGGGTTAATACATTTAATTTAGTGTTTGCGATGCAGGAGGGCCTCGGTTTAGGGGTTAATATGTAGTTTATGGGTGTTAGTGCACTTTGTGACAGTTTAGTTATGAGTTTTATGTTACAGATTTGTAGCGTAAAACTCATAACTACTGCTTTTAGATTGCGAAACGGGTCTTGTCGGTATAGGCTGTAACGCAAGCTTTTAAGCCTCCCCGCAATACTCGTAATGGCAGAGCTATGGAAGTCCCATGAAAAAACATTTTTACGTGTGCGGGACTGACATTGCATTACAGGCTAAAAGTCTTGCGGTATAGCTATACCGACAAGACTTGTAATAGCTGCGGTGCTGTTTTAACGCTGAAATTACAATTTTTTCAGCGTTAAAACACGAAAGCACAACTCGTAATCTAGGTGAAAGATCATAGCATCTTTATTTTTTAATAAAGTAACCAGACTTTGCAGTTTTTGGGAGCTAAAGTTCAGCATAACTGAAAAGTGCCTTTACATTGCAGTTTATGGGAACTGTGTGTTCCCTGTAAATATATATATATATATATATATATATTTATGTGTTAATACGTGTATATACACATATTTACCCAAAAAATATATATGTATATAATCATATAACAAAAACATCCAGGTTCAGTGCACTCACTGTTACAGCCACATCCGCCGGGGTGCTGCGTAAAGGATATACAGCAATAGCAGTTGATCCCTCTGAGGGGAAGAAAAATGCTTCACTCTCCGGTCTTCAAAAGTAGGTAAAAGCCTTTAATGTTACTTCACAACAATTAACAGCAAAGGAAGGCCATCCCAAACGTTTCGGTACCAACGGGTACCTTTTTCAATGGGTAGAAAACAAATCCTGTGTCATAAAAGCCTCTAATCAACCCACACACCCACTCACCTATTTAAATCCCCCGGTGCAAACAAGACTTCCGGTGCTCGCGAGGTGCCGCCCACAACACGCGTCATCATTTTGACATCAGAATACAGACAGCATGGCTAATTAACATAGCCTCGCCCTCATGTAACGAGGGTCACATTCACGGCACCACGATTGTGTTCGACTTCACCTCAGTAGCACCAAGAAGCCCCCAATTGACTACTTACATTTAAAACAATATCTTAAGAAATTCAGTATATTTAGATAGTAAATACAATCCAATATACCGCATAATTTTATTATTAAAAGTGTTAGACAACACAAAGGTACCTCTAATACAATACTAACATTATATGTAGCCGGACTACCAATGAATTAATGAATTTCACATCTTACTAAAGACCATATAGTCAATATTAATCCAAGAGGCAACACGTCTATCACTGTAGTAACAAAAAAAAACTTTTTTTAGATCTAGATAGTTAGCATGCTTCAGAGCATACTGGAGTATGGTAGAAATCTTTTAGTGCAGGCAACAACACACTCACTACTTAGCAGTTCACTGATTTAAAGGGGTATCGATCCCTGTGGTATGAATGTCACTTAACATTAGATCTAACTTTTTCAAAAACCAAGGACAACCTAGATCGATCAATCATAGAAGCCTCATTATAAGAATACATTATAATCCAATTGTACATTCAACCCTTTAGGGGTCACAGCATCGAGTTGGTAGATCCAGGATGCTTCCACTTGAAGGAGTTTTTTGTTCCTGTCTCCCCCTCTCCTCAGGGGGGGCACATGATCTATTAACATAGTCCTCAGGATAGCTGACGTATGCCCAGCTTGGAAAAAATGCCTGGCAACTGGTTGATCAGATGTCTTCTTGTCAATCGCTGCTCTTATGGCATGACGATGATTCGCCATTCTCTCTCGAAAGGTGGTAGAGGTTTTTCCCACGTAGACAAAAGAGCACGGACACATCAGTATATAGATAACATAGGTACTTGTACAGAATAATCTGCGTATAATTTTATATTTCCTCCCTGTGCAAGGACGATGAAAATGAGCCCCAGTGAGCATGCTATTGCATGTTGTGCAGTCTCCACACTTATAGCACCCTAACTTCCTCTTGGCATCCATCCATGTGCCCTTCTCATAGCACTTCACAGGATCATTGTGAACCAAGATATCTTTTAAGTTAGATGCTTTCTTGTAAACCATGCGTGGGGCTGTACTACGTACAAATGGGAGTGATTTGTCTGTTTTCACAATATCCCAATTTCGCTTCACTGATTCTGCCAATGCTTTCGATAGGGGATTAAACGTTGTAACAAAGTTAATGTTACTATCTAAACTATCCATATTTTTCAGTTTGTTCCGTGGCTGTAACAGTGTCAATTGATCATATTGTGACAGTTCGGTACACGTTTTTTCAATATCCTTGGCTTTATAACCATGTTGTTTTAGTTTAACCTTCATCTCTTCTTCTTGGGTATTCCTGGTACTAGCAAGTGTATTGTTGCGTGCGACTCGTATAACCTGAGAGGAAACAACCCCCTTCTTTTGATGCTCTGGATGATAACTAGTGGATAGTAATAGTGAATTCCTATCAGTGGGTTTGGAATAAAGAGATGTAGTGAATTTGTACCCCTCATTGTCAGAATTAATGGTAATGTTCAGATCTAAAAATGGAATTGTGTTGTCACTGTATGCAAATTTGAAGCGAATAGTTGATTCAAGTTTGTTAAGAGTATGAACCCAGTGAGTTAATAATTCTGCCGACCCTCTTCATATCAAAAATACATCATCTATTTATCTAATGTATAATTTGATGTTGCTTACTGCCAGAACATTCATGACAGTAGTCTCATACCAAGACATGTAGAGATTGGCATATGCAGGAGCCATACTGGAACCCATAGCAGTCCCTGCTAATTGTAGAAAAAAATCTCTTTCAAATTTGAAAAAATTCTTCTCAAGGCAGAAGATAAGCAGTTCGAGCAGGAACTCTATGGGTGGTCCTGCATATGCCAATGATTTACTAACCATCGATCTTACAGCCTGTACACCGCCCCCATGTGGGATGACAGTGTACAGACTGTCAACATCCATGGTGACCAATAGGTCACCAGGTTCCAACCAGTCCAAGCTCAACAGCCTTCTGATAAGTGAGGGAGAATCCAGTATAAAGGAAAAGGATTCCTTAACAACTGGCTATAAATGATGGTCTATAAATACAATGTCAGGGTGCCAGGAATCAGACTGAGACGAGAAATGCAAAAATAATCACACCTTTATTCATAGCAAAAAATAATAAAAAGTCCACAAGTCAAATAACAAGCCAGGAGACAAAACCAGAACTGGTAGTCAGACGAGCCGAGTCAGGAGCCAAAGCGAATAGTCAGACGAGCCGGAATCAGGAACAAGGAAAACAGCAGAGTCAGGAACAAGCCAGGGATCAGGAACCAGGAAGGACGTCAGGCAGCCAAGTAATACACAGGAACTCTCACAAACAGGTCTGAGACAATGCAAAGGCAAAGCATACTGAACAGAGGCCCTTTAAATAATAAGTGATGACATCACAATTCTGAGACTGCATCCTGTCTCACATGGATGATGCACACCAGTCTGGCCATAAAAGGAAGTGTAGGAAATGAGCAGCATCCCCCTCAATGCACCATAGTCAGGAAGAGAGGTGAGTAAAATGGCTGCCAACAGCACATGGCAAACAACAGGGAAAAAACCCTGACATACAGCCACCTTAGAACATAAAGAATCCCGAGCAGACACAATGGGTCTGCCAGGAGGTTTTATCAAGGTTTTATGCACCTTGGGCATTAAGTATAAAACAGGTATCACTGGAAAGGAGGTAGTCATAAAGTCAAATTCACTTTCATTGATCATCCCTGCTTCAAAGCCACATTTTAGAATATGGTCCAATTCTTTTTTGTTTTTACATTTGTTTAAAAATAAGGAGTTAACCCTCTATACAAACTGCCTTATATGCTGGACTTTCTCTAATTTTATCCTTGTCTGGGTTAAGTTTACCCAGTGTAACATGGAGGCTCTGGGGTATACCCAACATAATATATCTAATGTTGGAGAGGATTGTGTTAACAAGGACTCTTGTTTTCACTGAAGCTGAACGGATTCGGGTATCAACTGATTTGCATGAGCTGAGGGGAGAAACACCCCTTGATGTTTATCATAAGTTATTGAATTTGCAAAAAAGGGAGATAAATACACCGCATGCAGGTGGTGATCTATCAAATTACCACAAAAATAAGAGCATACCTCGAGGGTTTCGGGTAAAGAATATTCCTACCATAGGAAGTTCTAACCCTGATTTTTGCAGAAAATGGTGTTCTATTTTGAACAAATGCTCATATGACCTTATTTTGTTCGTAATTGAAGAGTCTAATAGGCTATTGAATTTAATCAGTATTGAAATTAATGAGGTTAAACAAACTAGCTACCATACCCTGACTGATGATACTAGCGAAGATTGGATAAAGAAATTACAAGGACAGGTTAATAAATACAAGAATGATTTGCTGTCTTTTAAGAACAATAAATTAACCACTGTAGAAACAGATTACAGGGAAAAAAGAATATATAGGTGGCTGTATGATAGGGAAGACACTAGATTCCAATCCAGACGTAGGAGACAATTTAACAACAAAACTAATATTGATACAGTTGACAGTAGCGGTGGTGACTCGTCCGAATGTGATGTGGATGTACCTAACAGTGCTAGTGGTAGTGGACTCCCTTTAGGTGAAATAACCACAAGATTGTCCAAGAAACCCCCCCTTCCTACAAAAAGAAACGACACAGACAATATGTCAGAAGGGGAGGATATAAAGAAAAAGTCCACCAAGAAGAGGTAAATATTATCCACAATCTTAGTGATCGGCCCCTTAGTGATAATGAGAAAAGCCTTTTGAATAAAGGTTTGTCCTTTGTCCCTACACCAAAAATAGACAAATTCCACATGAATGTGGATATCTATAAGCTGCAAAGACAGCTGAAAATTAAGGATTTTTTTTAAGGACAAGGAACAACCAGTATCCAACAAGTTTAAACCTCAGAGCAGTTTTGATCCTGTTAACCTTAATCCCTCTATACGTAGCTTTACCTAACCTCACTAAGGGTGAGAAGGATGCATTACAAAGTCTGAAAAATGATCACTCAATTATCATACATCCTGCGGACAAGGGGGGCTCAATTGTTATCCAGAATTACTCTGACTATCGTGATGAGGCCTATAGGCAACTCTCAGATAACAATATTTATTGTAAACTTAGGGGCAATCCTACGATATCTTTCAAAAAAGAATTGGACCATATCCTAAAGTGTGGCTTTGAAGCAGGGATGATCAATGAAAGTGAATTTGACTTTATGAATACCTCCTTTCCAGTGATACCTGTTTTATACTTACTGCCCAAGGTGCATAAAACCTTGATAAAACCTCCCGGCAGACCCATTGTGTCTGCTCGGGATTCTTTATGTTCTAAGGTGGCTGTATTTATAGATCATCATTTACAGCCAGTTGTTAAGAAATCCTTTTCCTTTATACTGGATTCTCCCTCACTTATCAGAAGACTGTTGAGCTTGGACTGGTTGGAACCTGGTGACCTATTGGTCACCATGGATGTTGACAGTCTGTACACTGTCATCCCACATGGGGGCGGTGTACAGGCTGTCAGATCGATGGTTAGTAAATCATTGGCATTTGCAGGACCACCCATAGAGTTCCTGCTCGAACTGCTTACCTTCTGCCTTGATAAGATTTTTTTTCAAATTTGAAAAAGATTTTTTTCTACAATTAGCAGGGACTGCTATGGGTTCCAATATGGCTCCTGCATATGCCAATCTCTACATGTCTTGGTATGAGACTACTGTCATGAATGTTCTGGCAGTTAGCAACATCAAATTATACATTAGATAAATAGATGATGTATTCTTGATATGGAGAGGGTCGGCAGAATTATTAACTGGGTTCATACTCTTAACAAACTTGAATCAACTATTCGCTTCAAATTTGCATACAGTGACAACACAATTCCATTTTTAGATTTGAACATTACCATTAATTCTGACAATGAGGGGTACAAATTCACTACATCTCTTTATTCCAAACCCACTGATAGGAATTCACTATTACTATCCACTAGTTATCATCCAGAGCATCAAAAGAAGGGGGTTGTTTCCTCTCAGCTTATGCGAGTCGCATGCAACAATACACTTGCTACTACCAGGAATACCCAAGAAGAAGAGATGAAGGTTAAACTAAAACAATGTGGTTATAAAGCCAAGGATATTGAACAAAACGTATACCGAACTGTCACAATATGATCAATTGACACTGTTACAGCCACGGAACAAACTGAAAAATATGGACATTTTAGATAGTAACAT